>NW_017728951.1:43961391-44019387 GCF_001723895.1 Crocodylus porosus | reverse complement strand
GCACTGCCCTGGAGCACATGAGGGGCTCTGCCACAAGCCCCCATCCCCACCTGCTTTCCCATCCGCTCTCCCACCCCAGCATCCAAGCTCTTAAAAAAAAAAAAAATCACACATTCACTGGCTGCTGCCAGGTAGGGGAGCGATCCTTGCTGTCTCCCAATGCCCCATGGTGCATGGGGGGGCTCTGCCACAAGCCACCGTCCTGCACCTGCTCTCCCAGCCCCACCCCATGGCTGCCTCATCTGGCCCCTGCATCCCAGCTCTTCACAAAAAAAAAAAGCCCCATACTCACCGGCTCCTGCCAAACAGGGAGGTGACCCCTGCTGCCCCCCACTGCCCTGCACTGTGTGGGGGGGCTCTACCATGAGCCCTCAGAAGCCCTGACAGCTGCTGCAAGAGCCGGTGACTATAGTACTTTAAAAAAAATTTTTAAAGAGCTGGGGCCGAGCAGGACAGCCATTGATGGGGCTGGGAACTCATGGGAGAGCCCCTCATGCAGTGCAGGGCACTGGGGAAGTAGGAGGGATCACTCCCCACCTGGCAACAGCTGGTGAATATGGGGCTGTTTTTTTTGGGGGGGGGGTGGTGTTTAAGCACTGGGATGCTGGAGCCTGGTGAGAGTCACTGACATGGCTGGGAGAGTGGGTGGGGGTCAGGAGGCAGTCAGGGAGACTGGGGGAGTAGGCATAGGATGGGGCCTAGTAGGGTCCCCCCATGGTCCCCTTCCCACTTCTCCAAACCCACCGCCACTCCCTACTTACCGGCACAGAGTCCAGTTCCAGTTCCCTGAGGCAGCGAGTAGGGACTGCCCAAATCTCCGAAGCTCTCCAAATCTTTTCCAAATCAATTTGGAGAGCTTTGAATCAATTCAGACCTTTTATTGGTCTCCCAATTCGATTTGGATTTGGAGATTTGGCCACCACATTGGGCCAAATCTCCTCTGAATTGAACCAGCACCCAAAGCTTCTCACAGCTTTAATATTTACCTCTGGGACTAAATAACTTCTTCGATGCATTTCACTAAATTTTTCAAATAAATGCAACTTCCCTACCACTATTTATAGAGTAGGACAAATAATTTACAAATTAGATATAAATTCAGTTACTTTTTCAAGTAGTAAAGAATCTTTTCCCCCTTTGTTCTTCCACCTCTAATTGATTCCTCTTTCTGCTCCTACCCTATGTAAAGGGAGAGGTGGGTGAAGGGTGGAACTCTCTCTCAAGTTATTTCCTTCCTTTAAACTGTAGTCACTTGGTTCATTTAAACCCATCTTGTTTCAATCCCACACACTCCATAAGACTGTAATACAAATGACAACCTTCTTTCTTTAACATAAACAGAAAGCATTAGACAGAACAAACATCAGTCGAACTAATCCTGTGCTCTGACATTCTGCTATAGATCCTTAGCTGACTGTTCTCATTTGTAATTTATATAGGAGGCTAAACTGGGTTGACACAGCAAGCTCTATCACAATTCCACAGTGAGTTTTGGGATTACAGTGACTTCCATACTAACTATTCTTACAAATTTCACTCCTGTAGAAAAAAAAAAAAAAGTCATAGTCTAATGATGCTGCTCCAGGCAGTTACCCAATTGATTTGTATGACAAACTATTGAAAAAAAACATTCCACAGTGAGCGTGGAATGCAGACAATATACATGCTGTCCACATGTCCTGGGATTTTCAGAGATGTTCTCCATTTTCTTTCAAGGGCTTTCATCTTAAAATTTTCATTTCCTTTAAGAAATATCATAAAAGTATAAACAAGGCTACAGGTTACAGATATAAATATACATACTTACTTGAGACTCCCATTTTAACTCTTTTTGAATCATCATTGTTATTTTTAATGGGACAAGCAGATAAATGATGTCAGAGAAATGAAAATGTCCAGCAATAAGTGCAGTTTACATTGGCATCATTTTCCAGTCCAGAATAAAATACACAATATGTATGGTGCACCATACATTCTTGAAGGGTTAGAATGTGATTCAAGCCCTCCTTCTGTGAAGAAAACAGGCAACAGCTGGGAAACTGTGGAGTACTTCCAACAGAGACTTCAGTTTCCTCAGTATACAGCTTTGTTCAATGAATTACAATTTCATTATAATATCTGTATGGCTGTCAACCAAATGCTTTAAGTACACCAGCTGTATCACACTTCTTTTTTACTTAAACTTGTTGTAGGACTTATCCAACTGAAGCACTGTGTATTCTTCAGTAAAATTCTACTTTAAAGTATGTTTAGAAAATGTAAAGAGGAACGAACAATGAAGAAATTTACTTCTTGAGACTAAATGTGGGTAACTAACCTAAATGAAAATGTGCAGACTTTTAGATGATTTAAGTATTTATTGTATTCATTTGACATTGGGACTGAGGAAACTAGTCACAGAATTTTATTATTAGTCAAATCTATTCAAAAGATTTGGCCAGCCTCCAAGCTTTTCATACCGTGTTGTATACAGATTTTACAAATTTCTATAAAATTTGTGCCTGTATTTGTGCTTATTTATGTCTGCAAAGTATATGTACTGAGTTAAGTCGAATGAGAAAGCAGCAAAGCCCAAAGGAATAGATGCCCAAAAAAGTAACACAGATACAAATTTTCATCTTTTTCAATTCTTCTTTTATATTGGTATGTTCAACAGTCCCAAGAATTGTTTAGTTTCTACTTTATATGAAAAGTGTCGGTTTAAAAAAACTCAAGAACTGCCATTCTGGATCAGATTCACAGTCTTATTTAACTGCCTACTGACTCCGATAGTGACCAGTTCCAGATGTTTTGAGGAACAATGGAACAATTATGGAACAATCTAGCCATAAGGGTAGTTATCTTTAAACTATGTTACATCTGTTTATCTTCAAACACCAGAATCTGCACCTATTCATACAGAGCAGAATTTTACCTACCCACTCCAGCATTTAAGTTTTACAGGCCACCTAGCAGAAATGAACTTGAGTTGTTTCCATGTGAATTCAGAACTCTTCCATTGAGAGACATTATTTTTTTGGGAATTTCCATTAAAAAAAAAAAGGATTTAGGTTCCTCTAGAACAGAGGCTCTCCACCTGTGGTCTGCGGACCACCGCTAGTCCACAAGCTGTATTTAGGTGGTCCGCAGAAAGGTTGCGGAACAATTGAGAATATCTGTACTTGTAAGATAAGATTACTGATATTAAAATATGAGTTGTGTGCTTTGATTTATTGAACAAAAAAAAGTTTAAGTCAATTTTGAAGTCGTCTGTGAAAAAAAAATTTGAGAACTACTTCCCTAGAACTCTGAGCAAAAGCCACCAAAGGGCAAAGGAAATAAATGTAGGTGGTTTGTAAAAACGGCCGTGGTTCATTTTACACATGGTCCCTTTCTTTTCTGTTGAGCTGATTGCCATCACTTCTTCAAATGTCTTTTACCATATATTAGCTTTTCGATCCCTTAGACTCAGCCCTTATTTCTTTAAGCCCTATATTAATCTTTGCACTCTCTCTCTTACTCCTTATTTTGCCCAACCCCATTCTCTCTCAAATTTTGTTTTTGGAGGGAACCTAGAGCAGTATCTTTTGCCTGTTCCACATGCAACGTATCAGAGGTTGAGCAGGTGACAGGGCAATTTTGCAGATGATGACTTATGACCAAGCACAGCCAAATTGACAGGGCTGGGACTGAGTGCCAGAAAAAACAACTGCAATACTGTAAAATCTTGCCAACACACATATACAAAACATTCAAAAGATATGTTTTTTCTCCAAAAATGTTTAAAAAAATTTAACTTTGTATGGAAAAGAGAAATCATATTTAGAGAAGTGATTTATTAATAGCTTGTGATTAAGGATTAACTTGACATTTCTTTACCCTCTGCCCTACCATATCAACTGAGATCAATTCAGTTGTCTGCACTTGCTGTACCAAGACTCAAAATCACAGGACCTTGTTGTGGAAACTCTCAGTGAAAATGTCCAGTGTCCCTCCGTCCTACTTTTAGCCATTATAAATCCTTCCTGCCTTTCTCAGGTTATTCACAGCCATTTACATTCCTCCCATTTCCCATATACTTTTCTGTGGATGACTGTTTGGTGGAAGGGATCTAAAACTGGATTATAAGTCCCAGTTTATTATTTTCAAACCTCAGCAATTATATTGAATTTTTCCCAAGTGCCTTTTCAACTGCTAAATAAGATAAATAAATCAATTCCAACTCTCTTTGTCTAGGGGAGAAGGACCTACAGGCACAGGCACACACACACATGCACACCCACACACTGACTTAAAAAAAAATCTAAAGCACTTGAATAATTTTTTTTTGTAGTAGTGTGACTCCAGACTTCTGATATTTTTTTCATCAGGGAAGAATATTGTGCATCTGAGTACTGAGCACACAGCAAACAGAGCAGCACAGCAGTGATTGCGCATCCCTGTGGGAGCCTTTTCCACCCACAGGGCAGGAACTTTTCATTTTCCATTATACATATTATAAGGGTTTCAAGCCTCAGCTGAGCATGTGAATACTTTTTGCTCTCTTGAGGTCTGATGCATATGGATTCTTAGCAAGCACAGATCTTCAGTTCATGCTCAGCACTTTTCATGATATGACCATTTTGGTACATCAAGAATTTGTATGCTGGTTTCAGAGGGGGAAAACAAGTGGGACCGGAAAAAGTCACTTTCACCCATGAAAGATCTAATCTTAATAAGTGACAAGCATTCACCACAACCAGCTTTCCTGAATCTGAATGCTGGCTTGAGTATTTGAGGTTTGAGAAATGCTTCCAACTAGCTCTACATTTAATTCTATAACTAAGTAAATTTGCCTGTTCAAACTGTTATGGTAATATTAGGAAGCTGTTCTGCGTTGTCATCAAGTGCAAACTGATGATCACTGGAACATTGTTTCTATAAGCAAGGAGCTACAGGCTGTGTCAACAACCCCTTTTCCCAGACTCCTTCAGAATAGCCACACTGGCCTTCTCTGTGGGTTTCTGTTATACCTTCACATGCAAGGGCAAGTGGTGATTCTTCTCCATATTGTGATCATGTTTAGGCAAGATAATGATTAAAACAGCATGCAGTACTGGTAATTCATTTCACTAAGGATACATACAACTCCTCAGCAAAAAAGGGAAGGATTGCCTTTTGGGGGAAGAGAGGGGTACAGAGGCAGCTTATTCACCAATTCTGGTAGAAGTATTGGTTCCACCCAAATTTAGCTGTCATTCTTTATTCTCAATTCCCTTGGAAACTCAGTAAAGAAATGAAAGGAGACAGGATTTTACAGGGAAAAACAAAGTAAAACACATCCTAGGAGTGATGTTATGATCCCACAAAATTCTAACTCAAACTTCTGTTTAATAGATTTATGCAAACACATGCCAGGCTCATCAAATGAAGGAGCCTACTGCCAGTTCCCTGCTTAATTTTTGTCAACTGATGATCAACATTCAGGTTCTAAATCATTTTGTGTTAAAAACCAATGGCTAAAAGTCATATAATTTCTTGCTTGTAATAATTATTTTAAGTGGAGAGGGAGGGAGAGGATTTCAATAGAAATGATATTTGTGGATACAAAGTAATACTGCAATTTACCCAACAAGTACTGAGCTACTTTAATCTCAGAATGAGACAGCAAACAGTGTAGGCAGGGATTCTACTTAACCCATATACCCTGCTAATAAGTTTTAGATAACAGACCAGTGTATTTAAATAAAATCTAGACTCAACTTAATAGTATTTCTTATAAAGCTATATCTAATTATATTAGTCAATCTTTATTACTAGGCTCACAAGTGCAGAGAACTCTATTATAATCCTTCTTTCTAATGATCTCTTCACTATCATAGTAATAAAACTCTCCTATAAATTAATCATCTGTTTGCAATAATGAGTAAACATCAACTCAATTAACAATTGATAAATAAACAGTTTACTCCCTAGGCTATTGCTATTATAAATGTGAGTAGTGAAGGATTCAGCACAATGTTGCTATTTAGCACAAAAGTGCATTTCTGCATACTCAGAGATGTCTATTCTGCTCTGTTTAAATGAGACATGTTATATGGAGCTGAACAGAGCAGGTTTTCCACTATAATAGCGCCACCCATCTTTTGTGCTGCTAGGCGTGGGGGAGGGTATTGTCTGTCTTTTCCAATGACTGCTTTGTTCCTCTCAGACTAAACAGAATCTGAAGTTAACACACAGAACAGTTGCATTCCTCCTGTTGAAAGTATTCAGGCAAGCTTTTCTTTCTGGAAGCATTTGGTTCATTCCTGAACTTGAAACCCATGCTGGACTACAGATTTTCCACTGTACTTCCCCCCCCATTTAGGTTTCTAGTACCAGGTACCATCTCAGCTGCCTAGAAGACTGAATGGAGCATGCTAACGGGAAGTATCCTGACTTTAGCAAAAAAGTAAATGCTTGGAAAGACACAACATATATAATAACCCTGCATGGACTTCGGAGTGATACATATAATGAGGTATCATGAATATAATCAATAGTCACATTACAAAAAAGTTAGCTACCAGGGCTGTGTGAAACTTCGGCAGCTGTTTCATTTTGCAGGTGTTTCGGCCCGTTTTGGCACCCAAAGCACCGAATCCAAATGGGAGACCAAGGAAAAGCTCCAAAATGAAATGAAAGCATCTGAAACATTTCAGAAAATTTTGTGGACTTGCAGGGAAACAAAAACTAAGATCAGGGAGGGGGAGGAGGGGGTGGAAAGACTGGTCTGATATTGACATCTGTAGCTGGCCAGTGCCTGTGATCTATCCCTTCCAAACCCAGTGCTCTGGGGGAGGGAAGGCAGCCTGCTGTCATCCCATGGACAGATCCAGGGGCCCATGTCCCCAGGAAGAGTTCGGCATAGACTTTCTGCCCTCCAAGGGGGTGTAGGCCCCCAGATCTGCATGTGGGATTATCACGGCTGGGGCCAGTGCCAGCACCCATGTCTGCTCAGCACAGCCCATGCCGAGCACTGGAAAAAACCCAGTGCTGGTGCTGGCCCCAGCTGGCAGGGGCAGCCTGCTGCCATCCTGTCTGCAGATCTGGGGGCCGGCGCACTGTGGGAAGAGTGCAGCACAGCCCCACAGCCCTCCCGGGGCATGTGGGCCCCCAGATCTGTGCGTGGGATGACAGCATTCTGCCACTGCCAGCTGGGGCCAGCAGCAGCACCAGTCTTGCTGAGCACTGGTCCTAGCCAGCCCCTGGAGAAATCTGGCACAGCCCCACAGCCCTCCTAGGGGGTGCAGGCCCCCAGACCATGCAGGATGACAGTATGCTGCTGCTGCTAGCAAGTAATATGAGTTTTACTTTGAACAGTTTGAACTGCAGTTTAAAAAAAAAAACCCTGCACCTATCTCCTTGAAACTTGGCAGGCTTCAT
The DNA here is from genome assembly GCF_001723895.1 of Crocodylus porosus. Taxonomy (NCBI): domain Eukaryota; kingdom Metazoa; phylum Chordata; order Crocodylia; family Crocodylidae; genus Crocodylus; species Crocodylus porosus. The sequence goes on along the minus strand of NW_017728951.1, from coordinate 44,012,004 downwards.
GCCCTCAGAATAGGCTATCATCCCTGCAAGTTCCACCCAAATCAGCCAAAAAATGACAAAGTTATAAGTATTTTAGTGATTCTCCATTATAGTCTATGGGCGAATCTCTGAAACAGCATGGACATTCCAAAACAGTTTCAGCCAGATCAAATTGGGACAGCAATCCAAAACACTGAATGGAATCACTGTTCTTCCAAAATGACTGAATCCAAATCTGAATTGGAACAGAGCTGTTTCACACAGCCCTATTAGCTACAGATGCAGCATCTCTGTAAACCACTCCCTTAATAAAGAGCCATCTCAGTTTTAGAAACTTAAGAGCTCTCCCATGCCCAGCACATGGTATGCACAACATACCAAGTCCTTGATATATGTTCATGTAGAGATGTGGAACCATTCCACATTTTTGCAGACCCATCGGTTTATGTTGATTTCAGCTTGCTTTACTTAAGAGGTGGCCTGTTACTCCAAACAATTCTTGATGCCTTTTTAGCTGAACCAAGGGCTAGTGAGTTATAAGCCCAGCCTAGAGCTAATAAATACAAACAACAATCACATCCACACCAAGTGAGACTCATGTTTAGAATCACCTTAATACATGGAAGATAATACTTTTGGTAACTGCAGTTAACTGAATATATAGAATCAGTGAAGAGTTTACTTTTTCTAGTGGATTCAACCTGATGGCTTCATATCATCTTAACCATTAGAGGGCCTTATTCTGAAAGATGGGGTAGCATTTTGTCATTTTTTTTTGGTATTACTCCAGAGCTGAAATTAACTGTAAAAACAAACTTCCTAGTAAGACAGAGGTTCCAGGCACACCAAAAATGTATTGTATTTTTTTGCTTTGCCCAATTACAAGCTAATTAATCTTCCTAAGCAGTTTACTTTCCCAATCAGCCATGAATGCCGAATGCCTCCTGAGGCTGGCAGGGGGCACAACAACTGCCTGCAGGCGGTGGTGTTGGGGCCATGTCAGCGGTGAGCATGGGCCGAACAGCGAGTGCCTGCAGGTGGCCACAGTGGTCTTGGTGGCGGGAGGGAGGTGGCAGCAATGAGCGGCAACCGCCTACAGATGTAGTGTCGGCAGTGGCCAATCTCAGGGGGTGCACATGCACCAATGCTGTTCGCCAATGCTGATCTTTACTTGTGTTTTTGGTTTCAGGCTTTGCTTCAACAATGTTAGTCACAAGTTCAGAAATTTCTCCCATACTGCATGCTGGAAAAACTATGATTTCCAAAATATAAAGCAGTGATAGCACAGAAAGTTTCATATTAAAAGAAATATATATATATAAAAGAAAGAATGGTAATAAAATTTTTGAGGAAGGAAAGTAGACCTGAAAATTGCAGAGCACTGTAAAAATCATATAATCCATGACTAGCCTTGATTGCAATTTTTCACTGGAGGTGATTACTGCATAACCTACTGTATATATTAAGAAGAATGACTTGTTAATGAAGAACAAAAAGAGTTAAGTAATTTGTGTTAACAACTAAAGCAAAAATGTTGCTGTATCAGCACATACATTGCAAAATAAAAATGGACGGATTAATAAAAGACACACCAGGTTTAGAAAATACGATTACAGGTAATACTGTATTTCAGCTGTAAGGTTTTTGTTTTGTTTTGTTTTTTTAACTTTAATGAAGTTGGTGCATGCTTCTTGTACTAGATAACAAATCTCAGTATCAATACTATATAAAATGTCCACTCACAACCCTGAACAATGTTATACTTCTGGCAGTCTAACTCCTTGTAAAACAAAATGACAGCCCAGGAATAATATAGTAGTTAGAAATCCTTTCAGAGAAAAAAAAATATTTTTAAAGCATGCTTTTAAGTTGCTACTCTGTAAAACGCAGAAAGACAGTGAAATTTGGGCAGAAATCCAAAGAACCTATATAAAAAGTCTGATATGGCAAGTCCTTTGAGATCTCAATTCCCAACAAAAAAGGTCAGTCCTGAAAAGTGACAGATTCCATCCATGGATGCTCTATTTCATAATGACTTAGAGTACTCAACTCCTTACAGCATTGAAGCCAAAATGGGAGTTCTGGGCACAGAAGACTCTGAAGGTCAGACCCTGAAACAAAAGCTGAGCCAGTGTCTCAAGGAGCATACAGAAAGCATGTTTACACTCAGGATACTGGACCTCTGATACAGGAGCCTGATTCTACAAGACACTTAAGCACATAACTAAATAGGACAGTAGCCCATTTGGACATAGCTATACTTTCTCCTGTAGACAACCGTCAGTCCTCGTGATCATGGTGTACAAGTAAAAGGTCTAATCAGATGCCTGATTAATCCATACGTGGCTGGCAAACCCAATTCGAGGGCAACACAGCTTGTTACAAGTTTCACAGATCTGTCTGTTGGATGTTGTCTAAGTTGGAGTCCAAATTTACAGCATGCTGCTTTCTTCTTTATCACTTTGCTTCCAACCTCTGGATCAAAGCCACTTCATGCTGAGCTGCAGCCAGTGTCCAATGTTCCCTCTAGATCAGACAGGATTCTATGCATTCCTCCCAGCTTTCTTTGCTGATGCTGAATGAGTTCATATCATTTTTGGACATATTATGATACCACCGTAGAGGGTGATCCCAGGTTTTAGAGCAATCTCAAATCTTACTATACAAAATATTTTTGGGGATATGGTATCCTCCCCATTCTCCTGACATGGCTGATCCATCACAACCTCCTTTACTTTCAGGATCGTGTGCAAACTTCTCATGTAGAAGCTGTTCAGTCTCTTGCATGTCTAACATATGTAGTCCATGTTTCTGAACCATAAGCAGGGATAATAGTACACAAGTCTCATAGATTCGCATATTCACCTTAGCTGTAGTTTGTTGTTATTCCATGCACGTTTCTGTAATAACCGGAAATTCTTAACTGTTGCTGCATACAGTGAATCTTCCCTGCAAAATCTTCTGGGAAGATTTTCTGAATCATGCATAAACTTTGGGATGACAATTAGTCTCCAGAAGACTGTGAACATATACCAAGGGGTGAAATGACTATTACCTGACTTCATTCTGGAGGATAAACCTCTTTGTGCTACTTGAGTTCTACGATCAGTAGGAATATGATCTTCAGACTGAACCAACTAGCAGAGTCGAAAAAGCAGCTAAGAACTTCGTCCAGCAGCACCACATAACAACACTCCTTCCCCTTGCTCGTCTCTGAACATGCTTTATGCCAACAATGTATCATGTAACTGCTCTAATAAACACACATGAGACTGAAGTTAAGTGTGTTCTGATTAGAAAGCTAAAACTCTGGGAAGAGTATGGGGGTGTCTGAAGTCACATTTTTGTTGAGAAATGTTTCTTTTATTATCATATCACTGTTATATTTATCTGCTTAGACTCCTACAGATGAAAACAGCAACTTTGTGTCTAAGAGCTCTTCTGCATCTACTCTAATAATGTATACACTGGAAATGGGAGATGAATAATATGAAAACTGACTTCACTATGAGTAGTAAAACATATACTGCACTTACTATCCTGTCTTGGACCTCTCTCTGGTAGACAAATTAAGTTTACAAGAAAAATCATAAGTCAAAAGCAGTAAGTTTGCATTCCATTGGCCTACTGTTGGTAACAATTTATCAACTTGTTCATTTAACTGTACTTATGGAGTATAATGATCTACTCACAGATTCTGGTTAAGGTTAAAAAATTGCTGCATCCTTGAATGCCTCAGTGTTTGCCAGGTTAGCAATATACTGTCAGGGTTGACTCACATATTTCCCAGACCAGCATCAGTGGCAGGCTGTTAAACCTGGAGGGCTCCTAAGCAAGCAGAAGCACCATAAGATGTCTGTAACCTAAGAAACCCTTGCATCCAAGCTTATCTTTGAGTCCGGAGAAATTAAATTTCCCCAGAAGCAGAAAAGAGAGACTTTTTAACTCTGGGCCTCCAAAGTCACCAAGCTGGGGAGAGTTGGAGGCAACTCAAAGACTCATAGAGACACAAAAATTTGGCTAGGAGACAGAAACAGAATTGCACGGCTTTCTTAGCACAGGGTCAGTCTTAGCTGAGGGAAAAGGAAACTGCCTGACTGTAGATGCAACAGAGAGAGAAGTTGAATAAGAAACCATGTTCCAATGAGGGAAAGGTGGTAGAGCAGGAAGAGTTTTGAACTCTGTAGTGTAGAGGACCCCATGCTAAGTCCAAATGATGCTCAAAAGTAGCATGGAAACAAGAAAAAAGGGAAATACTCCAGGCATTTTTTGTCTAGATCTATACTTCTCCTATTGGCTACTGACTAAAAGTGATTAGTTTTGGAAACCTGTTTGCTTCTACTACAAAACTTCCCTAAAATGAAGAAACACAAATCTCAGAGTGGTCATAAAAGTCTTAAGCTCTATAGTACAGTTTACATACACTACCAGGCACCCTGGGAGCCTTGGGTAAGGCAGTAGCTTTCTCTGAGAAAGCAACAGGCAGAAAGCCCATGCTCAGGGACTATGGCAGAGATGCCAAGAAAAGAGCCAGTGCTATAGCAGACTCAGACCCAGTAAAGATAAAAAGCACATGGGCCTGCTATGGTGCGATTCAGACAAAGCAGCCGAATGACTATCCAACTGAGACAGCTCTGCACAGGCTCATGCTGCATTTACAGACAGCCTCTGTAAGAATGTATCCTGCCTTGAAGTCCTCTAGTTAAAAACTGACAATAAAGCAACTTATTAGACCATAGATAAAATGTCTACATGAGTAAATGAAGCCCACTGAATAGCTAAAACAATGTCTATATCCCAGGAAACACAGAAGAGGCCCTTACTCAGATCACAAGGCTCTTCATACTTTTCCTGGGAGTTACAGATGAGCTGCTACTTTATCATCTGTCTAATTACAGGGCTGAAAAATAACGCAATGACCTTTCCTTAGTATTTCAATGTCCAATTTAAAATAGCAATAAGAATGAACATCAAGATTAAGGTTTAGTTCGGACTTCACCTAAAATTAAAAATTTGCAGTCTTTAGCAGAGGGATTGCCTTGGGTTTCTCAACACTTGTCAAACATTGTATATAACTATGGCACCACATGTAAAAAAAAAAAATGATCCAACCCATTTTCTTCTTGAATTAGGGCTTAAAACCTCAGAAATTTATTGTGAGATTTTCACTTCTGTTAATTGTAAGTTTCCCTTGAATGTAGTGCATCTGAGCAAAGGTTTTAGTCTTATTTGTTCTTTATTTCCCCAGGGCTTTTTCCTCTTTCTTTACTTATACAATATTTTACTTTTCCTCTGGCTGCAGAAAACTTCAGCTGGTTTGAGTTTTACAGTGCTTCAAAAGTGGCAAAATCTGTGGTCATTCCACTTTCTTTCCAAACCAGGTTTCACGGCCTTGAGCCAGCTACTAAGAAAGCTCTGTCTCCTGCTCTCACAAGCTTTACCCTGGAGGTTGACAGCTTCATAGTTCCTGTGAAACGTGGCTGTCAAGGGAATCTGTCACTGCAGTCAGAGAGAGGCAATATCTTACATAGTTTGCACCAGTTCCATGAAGGGCTTTGAAGATTACAAACAAGACTGCAAATTTAACTCAATATTCCAGAAAGAACAAATGCAGTGACCAAAGCAACAGTGTAACCAAGTCTGCCACCCTCCCAGAAAATATTTACCATGAAAACAATTTATTTTATGGTATATTTGCTGCTAAGTCTCAATCTAAAGTAGGAAACATGGAGGTAGATAGGAAATAAAAGTATCAGCCACATTGTTTTCTTTTTGAACCACTCTGATTGGTCCTAAAAAAGTTTGGACTAGTTTATACTACACCAATATAAATCTTCTATTATTTTGGACCAATTAAAAAAAAAAAGATAAAAGTGTACATTTCCTACTTGCACTAGAAAGCTGCTGCAGTTATAGTGCACCAGTATAATTATAAGTAGTACAATTCTCTTAGCATGTGATCAGCTATATTGGTATAAAGAAGTTATTGTGTAGTGCTTTTCCTTTGTGATAATAAGGTACCTTTATTTTGATAATTGTTGTGTGGTCACAATTATGTCAGTAAAAAATGTACACTGCTAACCAGCACAGTTTTTTTCTACCACTATAACTATGGCTACAACCAGCCTTATTGCTTGATTTTCATAGTCCGTTATTCCCTCTCCTGGTAGTGTGGATGAGGTAAATCACTAGTGGTAGAAGAAAGTAAGGCAAATACAACACCTTTTTAGCATACCTCTGCCTGCTTATGTCAGTATTAAATATAGTCAGATATAGTAATTCAGACTTAATTTTTTTTTCTACACAGTTACTATGGTGATTGGGATGAGTCCCCCCTCCCAACCTTACGCTGAGGGAATTTGGTGGCTACAAACACAATGTAAATAAAATCCAACCTCCCTGCAAGCACATCGTTTTTTGTTACAATGACATTTCTGATAACAGGAATTATAGCCACAAGGAGACTTTTGTTCTCCACTAAAAGTGTGATATCTTCAAGAGCAGATGATGGTTTTATTACATAAACTTTTGTAGTTTGGGAAAAGCAGTAGTAAAAGTTACTTCAAGGCCTTTTATGACTTCTTTTGTTCAGAGGAAACTGAGGGAGGAAAAACATCAGTGATGTATGAAAAGGCTGCTTGTTTACAATCAGTACACAGAGATCCTTGCCTTTTTCAAAAAAGGAAAGGAAACCAGCAGGAGAATTACAATACAGAGCACCTCCCAGGATCTCTTTCACCATTCTCCTCGTTTGTGTATCAAGCAACAAGGCAGCTGTTGAACAAGTACTATCAACAAAGCAATCTTCTAGCCCTTTGATTTAGGCTATTCATATCTTCTGCCCTGAAATAAAATGACTTTCACAATTAAAACACCGAAATCAATGCTGTATCTATTGTCATGTCTGCAGGAGAAAAGCTTTAATTACAACCATAGTTAGATAACACAATCATTACACCTCCTTAATCTCAAATATAAAACCAGTACCCTTTGAGTGCTATGCCACCCTTTCTTTGATTTTTTTTATGTGAATGGCTTTTTATCTGAGCACTTCAATTTGCATGCCTTTGCTGCAAGGCAGCTCCCCGTGATATGTTAATTGCAGAGTGCTTTAAGTACTAAAAGATTAACATAAAACCCTTTGCAAACAAGCTAATAGTTTATGATAATTTTTGCATGGCCTTTGTCTGTCTATCACTGGATTGCCTCTAGCTGTAATTTTATAAAGAAGCTGTAAAATATAATTTAAACAAGTTCATTTACACATAATTATTACCAGAATCACATTATTCAATTTAGATACTCCAGCCTATTAACAATCCATGAACTAAAATGTAATTAAACTATTTTCCTTTTATGAACCTATTCATTACAATGTGTGGGAGATGGATCTCTCAGTTTCACTGCAAATTTCAGCACTTTGTTGTTGAAATTGACAAGTCTGGCACTCATTCTATGCTTTTAATTATATTAAAAGTATTTTGAGACAGCTCAGATAAAGAATATATTTAGAAAAGAATGCTTGGAAATGCCAAGATGGTGTCATCCAGAAATATATATTTATTTCACTGCACACACTTTGTGCCCTCTTATCAGTAGAAAATAAAATCAGGATGTATTATTTCAATTAAAAGTTTCTGAATGCTTTAAAGTAATTTTTTGCTATTTAATTGCAAGAAAAATGTTTCTTGTTAAGGTTGTTGCTTGCCTGCTTTTTTCTACTCCCACATTTTACAGTAAATGGGATTCATATTTTGATACAAAATGATCTAAGATAGCTACACACAAAGTTCAAATAATAATGCACATACACTTAAGGTATAGGTATCACTGGCTCAAATTAAGACAAAATACATATCTGATTATGTTTTAAGCAGAGGGTGTTATTATGTTAAGTGCTGAAAGAATCAAAGGGAAAAGTGAGTAATCCCAGAAACTAATAAGCAGTCACTGGTCCAGTGAATTTTTAACCAGGGTGCCATAGCACCTGCACACCTCTGTGATTTTCTCGAGGTGTCCTGGAGGGGATAGAAGCCCAGCTTATGTAACTAGTAGGTCTATGGGCCACCGCAAGCGTAAAATTCTCAGGACATGAAACCCAAGGGAGGCATCAAAGTCAAGGACACAACTACACTGGAGGAACGGCCGCCTCAAGACTTGGTGTCCCGCCGGAGGTTGGCGTCAGGCTGGGGTGTAGGGGAGGTGGAGCCCCACGGACGGCCATCAAGTGGAGGAACCACCACTGAGGGACCGCCCCCCCCACTGGTAGTATATTCAAAGTCATGGCAGGCGAGTTTGGGGGCAGCCACTGAGGTGATATAGACCTACTTCAGGGGTCACACGAAACATCGTTACATCCATCATTGGCTGCCCGGGACCAAGGCAGCACGCGATTGGCTGTTTGAAGCCAGGGGGGCACACTGGTCAGACAAGGAATGCTTAAATCTTTCCTTGACACTGGAACTCAGCACTGCCATCTTAATTACTATTGCTCTAACTTACTTCCAAGCCTTGCTATCATGCTTGGGAAAAGTTCACTGGGCATTTATTAATATGTCATTGATTACAAGCTGCACAAATACTTAAATAATAAACACATCAACCCAAGATGTGATCTTGTGGCCACCTACAAATTCATCAGAGGGATGCAGCAAGGGATCGGAGATGCTCTTTTCACCAGGGCATCTCTTGGGGTACAAGGAACAATGGTCACAAAATGACAGAGAGCAGATTTAGGCTAGATATTATGAAAAACTTCTTCAGTGGTAAGGGTTGCCAAAATTTGAAATGGGCTTCCAAGGAAGGTGGTGCTCTCCCTTACCTTGGGGTCTTTAAGAGAAGGCTGGATAGGCATCTGGCTGGGGTCATCTGACCCCAGCACTCTTTCCTGCCTAGACAGGGGGTCGAACTCAATGATCTGTTGAGGTCCCTTCCGACCCTAGCATCTATGAATCTATAAAGAGTAGACTGCTCCATATTACTTTCAGTGGGGGGAGAATCCTAGTAATATCTTTGGCAATTAGCAATAAATTTATTTGCAGTTCCTTCTCAACCTCAGTTGACCTCACCATCTAGCCACTAATAAAGAAAGATACCCAGATTTAAGGTAACCAAAGGCCAGTCATAAGCACACATCATAAGGAGAATCATGGTAGAAGCTGGTGACAATGAGAGGCATTAGTCTCAGAAACAACCATTAATGTCCTCCCTGTTGAACAAAGGACTCTCAGATTGTCTTAAAAGTTAACCATCCTACCTGTAACAGGGGGCCTGCTCAGGGCCGATCTCAGCACAGCCCACCCACCTGTTCTTGGGCAAACCGCCCACCTTCTCATCCACCATGCCTTGATCTTAATTGATTAATAAGATGTAAATTAAGTGGGAGCCTGCCCATTCCCTGCCCCGCTGCCAGGGGGCACTATCTGCAGCTCCATTCCTCCCCTACACCGGAGCCCAAGCCTTGCAGATGACCTCATGATGTTCTCACATGTGCCAGTCCCACACAACGGGCCCTAGAATTCTACTGTAAGACCCCACCCGGGTTCCTCCCTTCAGGTGGACTCTGCCGCCATCATACTGGGCCACATATATCCCTGCCACCAGTTCCCCTTCGGGTGTGGTCCCCTCAGCTCACACTAGCCCCAGCCCACCATGCCAGTTGGGACCCCAGGCCTGTGACTCTTGGGCATCCCTCTCAGTGGGCCTCCTTGCCCTCCTGGCCCTCCTGGTCCTGGCCCCTGCCTGGGCCAGTCAGGGGAAGCTCTGGCAGGCCTCTCTTTATGACCCATACTCTTTTCCCAGGGTCCCCCTCTCTGGGTCCTCCTTTACAGACGTGGGGAGCTGGGGTACCACACACCATGACTGGTGCCTCAGGGTCTCAGAGGGGACTCTCACTCCCTCCCCAGGCAGCAGGTCGGGGTGCTACTACTGTATTATCTTCGACCCACACTCTGCCTCCCAATGGTGGAGGACTTATCAGGGTCAGGACTCAGCTCTCGCTCTTACTGGCTCAGCCCTAGAGCTTCCCCTGTTCTTCCTTCACTGGGCTCCCCATCTCTGACCCTCACACTGGGGTGTCTACTGGGGCTTCTCATTGCTGCCCCCTCAGTTCTCAGTTCCCATGCTGCCCCCTAACCCTGGAGCTTCTCACACTGCCCCCTCACAACTGGGGCTCAGATGTTATATTTGACCCAAACTCTGCCTCCCAGCAGTGGAGGACTTACTCTTACCCTCTGGCTGAGTCCCCATTCTTCCCTCACTGGGTGCTTCTCATGCTGCCCCCCCTACATTGGGGGCTTCTCACTGCTTGTAATGCCCCATCTACTCGGGGTCTTGGGGCTTCCTTCCTCAGGGGGGCTCAGGTGGCCATGGCCCCAACTCTCCAGCTCAGGGTCTCAAACCCCTGCAGGGCTCAGGCGGCCTCAGCCACACCTGGCCTCCAACTCTCCACTCTCCTCCTCAGGCTTGCACCCCCATGACTACCTCTGATGGAACACAATCCACCCGAAGGTGAGGACTAGGGGTTAAGGTGCCCCAACCTGCCTTTCACCGAGGTGATCACTGGCCTGGCATTTCCTGAGGGCTCCCGCGCCACTAGAAACCCCACCAGGCCACCCACTCCTGGCAGGGTGTAGTTTGAGGTCGTACCCAGAACCAGGAGCCTCCTACCATCCCCTACAGCTCCTCCCTTACCTTCAGATGAAATTCAGCAGACCTCTGGCCAGGCAGTGTGGTTGCCTGCCCTTCAGCAGCCAAACTGCCTTGTTTATATGGGCAGCCCTGAACCCAAAATGGCTGCTGTTATTAGGCACCTGGAGGCTGCCAGCTCCAGGGCCTTAAAGTGTCAGGCACACACAGTGCCCTGCCACACTACCCAACAGAAGAAGGGAGAGCTTATGTAACCAAGAGAACCAACTGAAGCTGAATCCAGACAAAACAGGGATGAGAGTTGTGGGTGGTATGCATCCCTGGGAGGGACTGGGACACCTAACTTTGATGGAGTTCAGTTTGCCCTTGTTACTCAGGTTTGCAGCTGAGGGTGCTCCTGGATTCTTAGGCTGCTCTGTAGTTTCTTTTAAGACTCTACTGGCTTTTATAAGTTATTTTGTTCTCCTATTTTATCCTCTTCTTCACTGGTTTAATAAGTTATATTCATCTCTTTTGTAAGCTGCTCTAAGTCTTTTTTGGGAAGGGTAACATATCAATCTAATAAATATATAAATACAAGCCAGCCCTCCTATCTTGTTAGGTAGAGGAATCCCATGGAGGAAGACTATCACAGCAACTGGCAAGAACCCAGGGAACATCTCCTCCTCCTTCAAGACCCAGCCGCTGTACATTCATTTGCACACATCTGAGTTAATCTGTGATTTTTTTCCACTTTGAACTCAGTTTAATTATAGGATGTTCTTTTTAGGTAGATAAAAACAATGACCTATTCTGATTATTAAAGTCTCTGCTTATTAATAAAGGACTAGCTTTTGATCCAAATGCAGAAGGAAAGTAATACAGTAAATGCTGCCAAATAAATAATAAAGAAGAATCGCATATGCAGCAACAAAAAAATTCTCAGAATAGAAATCAATTCTCTAACAAAACAGAGGGTATACTAGAAAACCCATACGAGACATCTTCCAAAGTAAAAGAGTCAATGAAAATCTCTGAGGTTCAGACTCTTCATTATTTGTAACAGTTGTGCTTAAAAAAATTCTCTCCTTTCATCACTGGGTCTATATTTTTCTCTGTAGAATGGGTTTAAGGATTCAAGAAACAAGCTTTTCTGAGGAACTGGATGATTTTCAGGGGACATTTAGAACCTTTTATCCCCTAGATGAGGGGTGGGCAAAATGCAGCCCAGGGGCCAGATGTGGCCTGCGATGCCATTCTATCCAGCCCACGTGGACCCTAAAAAATTTAGAAAATTAATATTAATCTGCGCTGAGCTGCCTGTCATGTGGCCCTCGATGGCTTGCCAAAACTCAGTAAGCGGCCCTCTGCCCGAAATAATTGCCCACCCCTGCCCTAGATCTTTAGTCCATAGAATGGTGGCAGAATGAAGTTACTAGATTATGACTACATAGAATGGAATATGTGGAAATAAATTGGAGGCTCCACATCAACTATCACTGCCATATTTACACTCCCTTCACCACTGCCCAGATATGCAGAGGCTAAACTCCCTGCTACCACCCCCTCCCCCTGCCCCACAAAGAGTAGATACACAATGTAGACAAAGAGCCAATATGGACAAGCTGACCAGATACAGGACAATGTTTAACAGCTCAATCTTTAAGCTATCCACTAACACAATTCTCTTAAAGTGGTGGATTTTAAATCACTTGAAGCCTTTAAATCAAGTTTGACTGTCTTTCTAAAAGATATGCTATAGCTCCACCAGAGGTTATGGGCTTGATACATGGATTACTGAGTGAAATTCTATTTCCTGTATTATGCAGGAGGTCAGACTAAAGGATCATAATGGTTCCTTCTGGCTTTAAAATGTATTTATGAAAGTACAAAGAACTGCAGTCTTCAGAGCTATTGCCTTGACATCTTTCAGGATCACTAAAATAAGTAGAAAGTTCTAATTTTATCTGGTATATGTATGTGTGAATGTTACATAAACCATTCCAGGCCTTTCAGATTGCCAGCATTTGCAGTTTGTCTTTATTTTTAGACACATAAATAATTTTAGATAGGCAATGGGGCCAGTCTCTTCCAATTTAAATGAAGCCCTAAGCTCTACCATGCATGCGCATGCATGTACATGCATGCACACACACATGTACACACACGCACGTGCACACACACACACACACACACTCACTCACTCACTGGTGGTATAATAGGCTTAGATGCTTGTATGGGGAAGGTATGTAGTAGCTGGTTTAGAGTTTCGGATTGGTTACATGCCTCCAGCAATGATCTAAAATTCTGTAGTAACTCTACACTGAACATTTCCTTTTTTCAAGGATAAGCTTCATGTTCTAATAATTTAAAAATACTTGCTTAATACTGTGTTTTTCTCGGTGTTTTAATTCCAAGTGCTCCCTATGAGCAGAAAGTTTATGAAGGAACCACAATGTATGAAGAAAAACATTTTTTCATTTTAGTATCTTCCAGTTCTTTCCAAGCTCCCATTATTTGGGCTGTCACCCCGTCACTGCCTGAGGTGCATTCCAGCTCTCTGCAAGAGAATCTGCTTTTCCACTAATGGGGCTGTTCTTGCAATGGGAAATGTAATTTTCCACTCCATTACAAGTAGTGTGTAAAAGGACCTTTTCCTCACTGCACACAGATCAGAACCCAATGAAATCCTATTCACCAAATATTATAATATCAAACTCCACTTCAAACACAGGTGCTTCTTAAGGCCTGGGCAAACAGCCTGGATCCAACTGTGGACACAACTGAACATCAACTGCTTGGACGTTCATCAATATCAGGGAAAAAAAAAAAAACTCCAGTAGGTTCACAGTAAAGGGAAGCTTGAAAAAAGAATTTTTTTCATGGTATATTCAAGAAATACCATTTTTTTACTGCTACGCTATGATAGCCTCCAGTGATGTAGGTTTATTAAATGTCTATATTGCTAATTCATAATTAAGCTGCAAAAAAGAAAAAATGGCAAACAATGGACAAACTGCCTTCTCAGATGTTAAATAATAGAAACAATATTTATGAAAACATGCAGCAAAAAAGAACAAAAAACAATCAAGCACATCTGTATTCTATGTGTATTAGCATTCATCACTATCACTGTGTCATTACATGATCATGACAGTTTTAAAAAAAGGAGTGAAAATTTTCCTTACGGATCTTGTGCTGTATCGTATAACTCTTTATATACCATCATACTGGATTAATCTGCAGGGAACACTGAGCATTTCCCCTTCGACTAACAGAATAAAGCACTTGAATCCTGTAAGCGCACTGTACATGTAACTGGCTTTGAGTGCTTAGAGAACTTCCTAGATTGAGCACCCAGCTTGCATAGAGCATGTAGTTTTCAATCGCACAAGCAGTAAGAATCCAGATGGCTCCAATCCTATGTTCTTCCCCACAAAACCCCTACTTCAGAAAGGAACAGTAATACAGTGCCTTAAATGATACCCACATAATATACTGTGGCCGAAATAGAAAACTTTACTGTATCAATTATAATCTGTAACAGAGTCATCCACCTGCTCCTGAAGGTAACAAACCATTCAGACAGTATATATGTAACCTTAATCCGGGGACTGGATTTGTGGAAAGACTGCAGTGAGGTTTCTCACAGACATGAGAATCCAGGCTACATAGATCCATCTGCAGGACCGCAAGTCTAGGAAGATAACACAGAGCTCCCAGCAAAACGAAGACCAAACCAAAGGTATGTATCCATCAGAGTTCCACACCAGAAGTGTGGTGGCTAAGTTTTCTGGTATCTACAGATAAGAATATGTCTCAGGTGTCTCTACACGAGCAATTAATGCTCACAAATACACTCCAGATCTTATTACTCCAGAGTTTATTCATGCACAGCACATGGCTCCCAGATGGAGCAGCCCTGGCTGGCAGGGGACCCAGGGTCAGCCTGCTGGCCCAGGGCTGTTCCAACTAGTCTCCACATGGTGCGGAGGGGTTGGCCAAGGCACAAGGGTACATCAGTACAGCAGGGCTAGATGGCAGGAGCACCCCCATGACCCAGCCAGCCACTCCACAGCATGTGGAGCCCAGTCAGAGCAGTCAGCCCAAATATTTCCAAATGATGGCACCTGACTTTGTGGAGCAGCTGGCTGGGGCACAAGGCTTCTTTAGCGCAGGACAGCCTGTCAACTAGTCCCACTGGGCAGCGCCTACACATGTGCTGCCGTACATAAAAATACTCTGTAGCAGGATAATATCTGTATTTATTGGCTAGACATTTAGCCAAGACATTTACTGAGCAGTTAATTAGCCAACTGCACAGTAAACATCTCATGAAGATGCACCCAGAATTTGTAACAAACACATTAGATCTTTGAGGTGGATATCAGTATCTCAGAGACACTTATGTCTTGTGGAAACATCAGAAAAAAATTAAGGAAATATTTTCTTCCCTATACTTTTAGCATTTCATTTTTTTTTAAATGATACTTTTCTATTGGAAAAGTTTTGAAGCTTCTTAAATCCTGAACTGAAGTTTAGAAATCATTCTAAAGTGTACATACTATTTAAAATAAATCTATAGAGGATTTTGAAGTTTATGACATGAAGTGTACAACACATCCCTGTATCCTGTGATGCATATCAAGTAATCACCATCATCATATATTTCACGCTGATGCCAATGTGTAGACTATTCAGCATAAGCTCAGCTGATAAAAGCCAAGCAGACTCATTTTTTGTTTTCACATATTTTGCCTCAAAAACAATCCATCTCTAACATGTTTTCAATTTAACAGCATTATTGTTGACATATTTTAGTTAGAATTCTGAAGGAATGCAGACTATTTGCTTATCACTTGAACATCTGGACACCGTGGAGACATTCTGTACATATATTTCACTGTTGACAGCTTGGTAAGTGGCTATTCAAAAGTTCAGAAGTCTTGAAGAATGCGAAGAGTACACTTATCAAAAGAATCTTCAGTGAATAAGCACCCTCCCTTTCATTGATCTTACTGATGGAGAAAGCTGACAGGTGACTGCAGTATGAGAAAAAATTATAATAAAGTGGCTTAAATGGATAAGTACCTTATTTATTACTCCAAGAAAAGAAAAGTTCCCCTAACTGCAGCACCTGTAGAGTGCATCAGTAGGGACACTCAACGTCTTCAGCTGGTGGATATATGGAACACCAGCTGATTCACTTAAGTGAATGAGCTACTCACATTTTTTAGGCAGACATACTCAATGAAGCAATGCACAAATGGCAAAGCAGAAAAAACATGGATGCATCTAAGTTCTTAAATTTGAACAACTTCTGAAGCATGGTCCAAGACAAATGCTTTAAATATCTTCCCTTTGCATTGTATCTCTTCATTTTTAAACTCTATAGTCAACAGTGTACCTCAAATTGCCCCTATTAATGGATGTCACTAGATGCTATAGTAATGCTCTCCCAGTGAATAATAATTTGTTTGAAAGGACAACACTTATTCCAGCAACCTCCTCCAAGCAGTAGTATTAATTTCATGAGTTTAAATGCAGCCTGAAATCATTTATAAAACTTTATGGTTGTGTTATTTTAGGAATGTATATTTGCAATCAGCCAGTCAATGATAGTGCACTGTAAAAGGATCACTTTAAAGGGACATTTTCCTTCTTTTCAAAAGGTAATGGCTTAAAAAAAATAACACAATTAAGTCAGTGTAAGGTAAGAAACCCCTACTTAAGAAATGAAAGCTAATTTGATTTAAAAAGATACTTAATTAAATATCAAGATTATAACTTTGCCATTACAGAGAAATCTAGATGTCATCCCTTTGAATTGTAAGAAGATTACAACTGAGAGATAATTACTTCTTTCTGAAAGGATACATATTCTAATTTTACTGCATGAACTCAATCTCTCTTTAATCAAATGACAAAGAAAGAAGCTACCCTTTCACAGCTCAATGTGGTCAAATGTACATGGCTCTCAAGTATGTCACACTATGTTATGTGGTAGATTGTAATTAAACCTGCTCTCCTCCTTCAGCAGAAATAGGTACAGAACAGATGTATTTGACTAACATACTAAGGTGCTTATTGCAATAATTATGAATTGATTCACAAGCATACACCTCTTTTTTCCTTCATAAAGACTTCATCATTTATTCTACTAGTGTTGGAGTAATGCTGTAGCTGTAACAGTCCAAGAAGTGTACAAGAGGAAAAGACTGGGGGTGGGGGGTGGGACTCTTTTATTGGACGAGACATCTAGTTGAGAAAGATCATAGACAAGCTTTCTGGCACAAGGTACCCTTCCTCAGGTCTGGGAAAGACGCAGACACAGCTTGAGTTAAGTAGCAGACAGAGCTTCTCATATTTTGAATAAATTGACTTTTAACCTGACTGACATCTATTGTTTGCAGATTACCCCAGATACTACTTTTTCTATGCTACGCTTATTTGATCTTTGATAGCTCTTCACAGCCCCTTTGTTGTTTATTTTTCTACATGCTCAGGGTGTTGGCACCAACTGTCTGTTACTGCAAACGCTTCTTCCCTTTCCTGCCACTTAGGCTAGGTATAGACATTCAAAAAGTCTGAGGTGGAATTGATCTAAGTTACACAATTTTCTGCAAGCAGCATTGCTTAGATTGGTAGCAAACAGAACACACATTTACCCTCTGGTGGGGGAGGGAGGGGGATCTTAGACTGAGTTCCACCATTTTTAACCCAGTCTATGTGCACCGAACTTCTGTTCTGTTACAGGTATAGACCAGTTTCCAATCACTTATATGGTAAAACTGCAATGTCTGTACCTGGCCTTAGCGTCTTGTCCATCTTATAAGTGTTCATTTTCAGTCCTCCTATATTCAAGATTATCTTGTTACATTGCCTGGGCCTATTGGAGTTTCTCCATCGTATCTGTTATACTGACCAGGTCATACGGACACAACTTCAGTCATTACATCCAACGTGAAGATGAGCAAAAAGGGGTGGCAGGATGATCCCTGATGTAGTCTGACACTTTTTTTGAAAACTGTTATTCCAAGTGCTGTTTCAAATGCCACAATGTGGCAAATGTTTCTTCTACAAGTTGTATGGACACGCCTTAGCAGTCTCCCTCAGGCCCTCCTCTCCTCTGGAAGTACCAGTACACAATTTCCCATGGAGCTCGATTTATACACATTTAGAAACTTTTGCAAATGTTGTGCATAATATCCTCTGGGTCATGCCACATGACTAAGATCATTTTCAAAGGCTCGTAGAGAAGGGTTTAAAGGAATATGAAATGTAGGAATGCTTCAGCAGAGTAGTGTAGAGCATGAAGAGACAGCCACATGGCAACATCAGGATTTTTCAAGCATTTTTTATTTGAACTGGCTCCCATGCTGATTTTTTGGAATTAGAAGCATGCTGAAAGTGTCTAAGCTGCTCTGGCATGAGACAAATGAACACTATGATTCCGTTAGATGGCTTGATATAAGTAAAGGTGGAGTGCTGGAAATCATTAGTGGGTTTGAAATAAGATGCCCTGAGTGACTAATATCACAATAGCAAGAGAGATTTAGCAGTTACATCTACTCTCTTTCCTTAAGAATGTAACATATATTCCTCTTATTAAACTGTGTCCAAAATCACAGAGGCATATATAAAGAGCATAGGATAATCTATACAGTGATAACAGTAACATAAATGAAAACAGCATAATGTGGGCTTTTCAACAAGACCCCACTGGCCATATCAGTGAAATAAACACAAGAAAATGTTCATGATATCCCATAAACCTCCAAAGCAAAATAGGGCTCTTGATCTCCAGATACTTAAAGATTCTGTGAAAATCTCCTAGTATAATATCTTCTAGAAAGAGGTGGGAGGGAACCACCAAAAAACCAAATTCAACCTGTACAAATTTCTCTGTTACAGCAGGAATATGCTTCAACTCTTTTTCTTGCATGCCCCTGAACTGCTTTTTAGTACGCCAACACCATGCTCTTATGTAGCATTAGGCATGCTAAGTACTGTTATTTCGAGTTTCCAGATAAGGCGATGGATTTTGAAGCAACTAGCTTGACAAAAGAAGCTGGAGGGAATAACCCCAAGATAGCCTATTCCAATGCAAGGATCATAACCAACATACTGTCATTCTCTTCAGGCTCTTATGTCAAACTCATTATCAGAAAATTTTTGCAGATCAAAAGGGAGAAGTAAAACAAAAAATATGCATGTCTTGAAAATTAAACAAACAAGCAAGCAAACAATGCACAATAGGTTAATGAATACAAAGAAGTAAATTATACCACATGCTGGAAGCCAAGACATTTTGGAATGGCGACATGCGTAGGTTCTAGTGTCTGTATTTACTTTTTACATGTGCTTCCCTTGATGGAAGAAAAGCAATAGTATGGTCCAAAAGAATAAACACAGAGAAAATGATTCAAAGTCAAGGTTGAAGATTCTGAAAACGGCTCGGCAACTAACTCTGCCTTGCAAATTTTTTCTTATTGGCTACAAAAGATCTAGTTCTTAACTACCTAAAACAATGAGGCTTAACAATTACACATTTTCAAACATGTAAGGAGTGAGAGAAATACTGACTGCTGTGATGAGCTTGCTGTTGCCAGCTCAGTTGAATGCAAAACATGTTGAAATGACAAACTCGCATTATTTTGGTGACATACAAGGTACATAGTAAATAAGTGTAAATATTAAAATATTCTGATTTCTGCTGAACCTGGTAGAACACTCCTATTCATAATGATTCTAGTATGTTTAGATTGAACACTGATGGTGTTTGTTACTATAGAAAAGATTAAGGGGTGGAATAACAGCAAGTGCAAAATTTTGAGAGTTTATTTACAATTCACTGCTGCTTTGCATTTTGCTAATAGTTTTAATTCTAACACAATAACTATTCAAACTCATTACTTAGGGGAGTCTATCATTTTTTCCCCTCTTGTAGTAGCAATGCTTTAAACCATGGCATAATTAATGTAATTAAGGTATTAATAAAGATTGAAGGGGTTGGACACTGTGTGAAATGCTTAATTTTGTGTATCTTTAGCTGATTGACTGTTTAGGTTTGCATTTCAGTTGTCAGCTAAATTATGTGTAATTAAGCCAAAGCAGAGATCTGTCTTTTAACCAGAGAGGATGGCAGACATATTCATAGTTCTGGGTAGTGGGTGGTAAATCTGCCTACTCTTTTCTAGCTGTTATATTTTCACATTATACTTTATTCATGTGTTACATGTTTCAGTGTATTCATTTTCTGAATTTCTCTATTAGCCTGTAATGTAGAATAAATGGTTATGCTGCAAAAATAAAATGTTCTGAATTTATCTAACAACAAAATGAATGAACTCCTGTCCTTACACAATTTATTGATATTCTGTTGCTGTGGTAATCAGAGCACCAGTGTGAAACTGTTTGCTCTTTCATTATAATTTCTTATACTTGGTGTCATAATACAAAACATCATAACTGGCAACACAGATAATTTTACCCCCTCCCCCCATTCAAAGAAAGCTGTTTCTAGAAAAGAGAATGACTGGTCTTCCACTTGGTCTAAGTAGCTATTGCAATGAAGGCCACACAGTATTTAGAACAGGTTTGCACCCTGCATAAGATGTATACCTATACCAGCTAATGAATAATGCCACTTTTTCAATTCTTCATTTGCTGTGACTTAGAGTGCTTTCCAGATAAGTCCTAAAACAGCTGCTCTGAGGTCTGCTCCTAAAACATGCACATATGCTCCATATCTTCAGCAGGACTGATCTACATCAATATTTCAACTGAAAGAGTTACAGTATTCTCTTAAATTAACAGATGATCAGCTCTGAAGATTTGACTACCCTTTCTTCAGTAATTGCCAAACTCTGATCTTTGAGGAGTCAGGACATTATCTTCTTATGTGGAGTCTAAGTGGATTCTGATGGGGTTTTTTGTTTTGTTTTGTTTTTTAATTCTCCCTCACCTTCCTCCTAATCTATCTGAAGCAGAGAAGCTTGCAGAAATGGAAGAACAATTCTAGTGGTAGCTTAGCAACAATGCTGACTTCTGTGTGATCGTAAGTGCCATACAAGTTGAGACCACTAAGGCCTATGGCATGTCTGCTGCACTCGAAAGTCTTCAAGGGGTGTTGGCACAGGGAATATACCCTGGCATGATTATGACCTAACACTAGATGCATTAGACCTAATGGGTAGTAAGAAACAGAAACTTAACAAACCTTGGGCATTTCAAAGGTATATGAAAGTAAGGATGGATATTGTATTTAGCTACCATGGGACCTCTAGATACATCTTTGGGATTCTCTCATTGTCTTCTAATTTGGAGTAAAGTTCTCTTATTCACTAGAGGTGCCATGGGATCTGATCCATAATCCCAACAAT
This sequence comes from Crocodylus porosus, assembly GCF_001723895.1. Classification (NCBI taxonomy): domain Eukaryota; kingdom Metazoa; phylum Chordata; order Crocodylia; family Crocodylidae; genus Crocodylus; species Crocodylus porosus. Next base: position 43,991,014 of record NW_017728951.1, on the reverse strand, counting down.
TGCACCTCCAGCTGTGCCACACATGCAAGGCAGAAGGCAGTTTTGAAATAAGGGATCAGATCCCAACTGCACCCCTTTATAAATGTCAGTGCAGGGGGAGCCCAGGATCATGGGGGTCTGCAAGCCACTGCAATTAACACTGGCACTGCTCCCCCATCACCAAATTTCTGGATGCATGAGGAGCCCTGCGGGCCAGACGACACAGTCCCAAGAGCTGGATTCAGCTTGTGAGCTGTAGGTTGAGGGCTACTGTTTTAGGCCATTAAAGTGAAGGAAACTGTAATTCAGATGCCTGAACTATGGATCAATGAAAAATGACTGAGGTAGGTAAATAATTTAATTTAAATAATGAATTATGCCTCAAATTTCAGGATATCCTTTTCTATTTGCTGAGTCAGTGGACTCTTACCTTGCATTCATTTTCAAGCAGAGAGATTTAAATGAAATGCTCATAGTCCAAACCTGGCTTCTCTTCTTCGGCCCACCATTGTCAACATTGAGGAGGAAAATCTTAACTTCCTCATATACTGACATTTCTCCATTGCCTACCTCTACCCCACCCTTTTTGTTTAAGGTTTATGAGGAATTCTGGTAATAAAAGCAGTTGGAAATGTCCTTGATCTTTCTGGGTCTGGTATGGCTCTGGAATCTCTCATGCGATTCATTGATATGAACAGTTGAAGGAAGAAGGGTTCAAAATTAGCAAAATGAAACTACTTAAATATTACCACATGGTAATGAGCTACCAAGAATAATCCTTTTTTTCCTACTAAAAATTTATTTTGGTTATATACATATTAACACTTAGGCATTAGCCTGAATCAGTCAAGTTGAAAATAGTAATGAACTCAAATAATGTAGTCCAGTTGTTTTGAGAAACAGGTTCAAAAGACAGAAGAAAAAGGAAGCTAAAGCTACTCAGTGATTCACTCTTTGTCTATTCTCCCTGTCAAGGCTATACAATTGAGACTGTGTGTTAGATTTGTATCACAAGCTAAACCCCGCTGCCTACTCTGTTGTCTCAACTAGTCCAGGAAGGCACCACTTCCATCACAGCAAAATCATCAATAAAGTGATGCTAAGGCAGCTGGCAAGGTTCTGTTGTAGGACTGCAGGACTAAAGAGTAGCAAGAATTCACCTTCAAGTTAATAAAATAATAAATCAAAACACTCCTTTGCACTTTTACAAATCCTTTCACTAAAAGATCTGAGGATGCTTTTCAGACATTGTCTCAAAGGGTGTTTATATGTGTGCTCCAGGAGGTGGAGGGGGGGAAGGGGAGGATGAAACCATCTCCAAAAGCCACTCTAATTAAAGAACCCAGAGCATCACAATAATATACTTCCATGTGAGGATGATAATATTGATATATATACACACACACACACACACACACACACACACATATATACACACACACACACACATATATACACACACACACACACATGCACATATATACACACACAAGTATTAGCATCCTCACACAGAAAAATGGCGACGAGGTGCTTTAACTAATGCTGGTTGAGCAAGCCTTTCTTAAAGCACCTGTGCCACCATTTTTCAGCATGTAAACACTGAAACACGTGATGCTGGAGTCTGCTGGAGCGTGGTAATTACCATGCCTGTAAGGCCCAAATATACCTGTGAGGCAGGTAATTATGTCCAAAGACAGACTTCCCAGCCTAGAGATTAATTTGAGTTACTTTCACACCTGGAGCCTGTTTTGCTTGTAAATTCTTTGGGAAACTATGCTTTGCTTCATGTTTGTACAGCACCTATCACATAGTGAAATAGCACTAAACAAACAACTATCCAGCTTGCTTGTGCTATCAAGAAATTATCAAATAATTATTCCCAAGGTGGAAAGCTTGGTATTTCTTTCCCTTCACTTTGCAATTCTGTTACATTTCATAGATTGGTGACATGTTTGATTTCACTCCTACCCTGAAACAATATCCCATGTGATTTTGCATGAGATCTTGTGATGGTTATTGAAGACTCTGTTTTCACAGAAAACATTAGCTCTTGGCTTTGAAGGATTGCTAGAGGTGGGAAAAGAATTAAAATTATATCCTGATGAAGTTGTCATCAATGTGACTTATTGCTGTTTATGACTGACTTCATTATTTTCTAACTTCTGTGCATCTATTTAATGTACATAAATACACTTTACTAATGCAAAGACGTTTAAAAAATGCTTAAATTGCAAGGTCAGGCACCACCATTTCAAAATGCCAGAATTTAAGTCCATGTGCAATTTCAGTTCAAACATGTCTATTCTTCTTCTTTTTTATGACAATGCTATCTAAGTCTATGGCAGTGGCAGGAAGAGAACCCATCTCTCTTGGGTCTGATCCAAGGCCTGAAACCACCCAAAATAGTCTTCTGTTAAAATATATGATCTCATTCCTTCTCTCTTCTTGCACTAAGCTTTTTACACTTTATAGAAAAACAGCAGATGAAAGACACACAAGGAACAGATTTTAAAGAGCCCAGGAAACCGATCTATGAGAATTCTAAAATGGGGAACAGTTGACTTTACAATATTGCACATATTTTAGCATATTTTTCTTAATATAATTTCCTAGGTTCTCAAGAAGAAAAACTAAAACAAACACATGTGTGCATTATACATGTCCATGCACACCCATCCCACCAAAAAATGATATCATATGGAACTATATTAAGTGCCATACGGCTAAGTACAGACAGTCAAAAAGCCTAAGGCTGAATTGATTCAATCTTTGCAGGTTAGTCTATGTTAGTCTAAGCGTAGATTGAACTAATATGTGAACAGACGTTCACTTTTGATTCTGGAAATGCACCACAAGCCTGCAGTGGCCCAGGCCAGAAACCAGGGAGCACTAGAGCATGCCTCCCTGGTTGGCTGGACCAGACAGCTTGGGCCAAGGCTAGTCTAGGCACCTTGCATGGATAAGGATTGCAGGAGAGGTACAAAGCATCCTAGGATGCTCAGGGATAGAGTTAATTTGAAGCTGGAAGGGATCTGGGACAGAAGTTCAATAAACCAAATTAACATAAATCAGTTAAGTCTGAAACTGCATCCATCCAAGTTTATCTTAAGCCAATTTGGGCGATTTTGAAAGTGATTTATGTGCACTGAACTTCTGTTGTATTACAGATTTGAACTGTTTTCTGATCACATATACCAGTTTGTGTGTAATTTCTGTCCCTAGGCTATAAGTTTAGCCACAAGACTGAAAACTGAGACCACTAGATTCATTGAAAGGAATCTGCCATTTGAGCTAAAGAATTAACAGGTGGCAATAGCAGTTTAGCTTTGTGGACCAGGCAGGAACACAATACACACTTTAGACAGTGTCTTAAACAACTATTTGTAATGTTAGAAATGGCAGAACTCAGAAATTGTATATTATAGTCTCAGTTCCAGTAAGGGACTTTTGAGATAAATTGGTATGGGAAGTCTTGTTCAGTTTTAATCCCATCTATTGGTACTATTTCTAGGGGCATCCTTCCAATGTAGAAGAGATCACATCCTGCAAAAGTTTGGATGTATTCCTTCATACCTGCTAAATTATGTTCATATACTCCATACATAGAAGATAAGATTCTTAGCGGAGTTGCCTATGTTATATTCTTTCATATGAAGAATATAAAAAGTAATACTTATGACCTGTCACAGTGGTGCTGAAACTCCAATCTGTCATTCAGCTTACGAGACCACGCCCCCCCCCCCCATGTTCAAAAATTTGGCAATGGAGGAAACCATTCCAGTTAGTGTTGCCACTGCTCCCCCACCACCAAATTTCTGGTGCCGTGGGCCAGATGACATGGTCCAATCTGCGAGACTGCACTGGTACACAGGGCCATTCTGCAGCCAGATGCAATGTACAAGCTCAGCTGGCACACAGGTTGCCCCACAGCTGGATTTGGCATACAGGGCCAAACTGGTGCGTCGAATCACACCCATGAATCCGCTCCACCTCTAGCTCCACATGCTGATCCCACTCTGTATCTAGCTTGAAGACTGACCATGCCCATGGAATCTGACTTGTGGACTGGCCCCGAGTCGTTCTTCCAGCCCACAGGACCAAAAGGTTGAGTATCATTCACTTACCATGCTGAACTGTAGAAGCATCTTGTAACTTAAATTATTAAAGTTCATAAAGAAGGATTTATTTACCCACCTATTACAAAAGCTACATCACTGTTTCCAATTAGTTTTAGGAAACACGTCGAAAATACTTTATTATTACGAACTTTAAAGTTAGTTATTTTTCCCCAAACTGTAGAGTTGTTATAGCTGTCATCTTATCTATTAGCTGCATCCCCAAAACAGTTGCATGCAGTTCAGGAACTTAAACTATTCTTTTTCATCTGTTTAAAAATTATTAGCTAATACCTTTCCTCCTCCAGCTTCCACATCATCAGCTGCCTTGTATAAGCTAAATTCCTTGACATAAACTTTCATGAAAGAAAAAAAAAGTAGTCTGTAAATGGGTGTTTATATTTCTTTCATTTAATGGTCGTTTTAGTGGCTTTTGACTGCTAGCTAGCTTTCTTTCATATAAAGGGCCCTTCAGTTAACAAACCTGATAACTTCCATTTCATTCTTTCTAAAATTGGAAAAATCCACCTTTAAAATAACTATGTATATTTCTGAACAGAAAAGCTGACAAGAAAAAAAACAATACACACCATTAAAAAGAAAAACACTGAGTAAGTGCAATCTTTCAAGCCATTTATGCTGTAAAATCCCACAGGTGATAACTATGCTGGCACAGTTATAAAATGCAGATGCACCATCACACTCTGTTAGGATCTGTCCATATGTAATTGAGAGGCTTACAGAAGCATTTTCACAAGTACCTTATATGATCTAAGGAATAACTCTCCCTTTTAAAAGTGACTTAGGACCTAGGTCTCTGAAAAATCAAGGGAGAATTTCCCAAATTCATTTTTGGAAAACTAAGTTTTGGTCATGTCTACACTGGAAGCATTCCATGCCAGATTCATATCTCCATTCAGTAGCTGACATATTGCTGGTTGGTTTTGCTGGTGCCCCAAAAGGTTGCATCAGCACAAGATGTGGTGCACATGAGCTCACCATTAACAGCTGCAATTGCTGCATAGTGAACTGTGTCCATACTGGCATTTTGTCAGCAGCTGTGTACTGGCTGATGAGTTGCATCATTTGGGGAGGTAGGCTTATTAGGTTAAAGAAAAGAATAGTTTTTACATCATTATTAGGTATAGACGCATGCAAAACTGTGATAACAAAAGGCAACTGCTGACAATAGAACTCCGTAGCATAGGCCACTGGTGCTCCACTTGCCTGTGGGACCATGTCATTTGGCCTGTGGGGCTCCTCATGTCTGGAAATTTGGTGGTAAAGGAGTGGTGGAAGCATTAATTACTGCAAAGCCATAGAGCAGCAGCCTGGTGAGCTCATTGAGTGCATGGCATTGGGAGGAGAGGCATTGGGAGGAGAGGCATGGGGTACACTGACCACTCTAGACATGGGGGAGGGGAGGAGGGGCATGGATAAAGGGAAGGGAAGGGAATAAAGAGCTAACCTCCCAGCTCCCCGCTCCCACATACCTGTGTATTGGGAGCAGGGCTCTGCCTGATCTGGAAAAGGCTCCTGAGGGGTGTGGGAGGAGAACTATTCCAGTTGTTGCACTTGCCCCACCCCCACCCCCTTCGCCTGATATATTTCTTGAGGCAGCTCTGCCCTGCCTGGCTCCTATTACCCTGGCAAGGGGAAGACTCCTAGTGGGTAGCAATTCTGCCATGCCCTCACAGTCATCACCCAGGGCTGATGCCCCACTCACTACACTCTATGCTACTGCTACAGGAAGCCCTACAGGCTGGATGACAGTCCCAAGAGACAGATCCTACCAATGCATAGGGTTGCTCCACTCCCAGATCAGGGACACAAGGGCAGGCTAGTATACTAGATCGCACCCATTGACCAAACCTGTGCAGTGACACCACACTGGATCTGGCCTGTGAACAGACCCCATGAATGGGATCCAGCCTGTGGACGGGCCCCATGCCAGTCATCTGGCCCACAGAGCTGGAAGGTTGAGCACCACTGACATACACCATGCTTAGCTTTTACTAAGTTCTGCTGGCAGAGCTCTGTCAGCTGGGGTGGGGGAAACTTTACAACATGTAGCTAGCTAAAGCTCTGATGTACACACAGTTCTTCTGGCAGAACATGGCTTCTGCCAGCAGAGCTTCTTCATTTGGGGAAGCTGATGTAGCTCTGGTAGCAAATAAACTCCATCTGGCAACACAGCTAAATTAACTCAAAACAGCTCAGCTTCTATAAAGCTGCCACCTTGTCCAAGGAGTTTTCAAGCACTGGCACAGGCTCAGACTTTGAATTCTGTTAAGTACACTGAAATATTTTTCTCGAAAGGCTGGAAATGAACTTCACACCTACACAAAAGGGCTCAGGGCCTTAATTTTTAGAGCAAAGTTACAAAATCACAGCCTAAATAAACTCTCATTTCCCAGGCTGCCTGAAAGTTGTATTGATTTGCTGCTGGTGGGTATTTCTGGTTTGTTGGCTTGCTTGCTTTCTGCTTAGTTTTGTTGAAGAAAGTAAGATGCTGAAGAGCAAAATAAGGAAGGAGAGGAAATAAAAGCACGTCAGAGTTCTTAGCTTCAGATTTTCCCTGTGTTCACCAAAAAGGGGAAAAAAACAAAACAAAATTGTTTATTAAAAATAAGAGACAATGTTAAAGCACTTGTTTATACACTAAATCATAGCCTCTGGGAACTGAAAAGAATAAAGAAATTGAGTTACTGATTTGGGAATAAGTTTTTCATAGACTGTATGCGCATTCATTTTGTGCTTTTTTTCTCTGAAATTGTATAAGGATTTTAATATATTTACATTCACAGCAAAAGATTAACGTGATAAACTTTAACAGAAGTGAAGCAGCCATTATAACTTGGGAGATTAATAATTCATCAAATATATGGCTGTTGGCAATAAACCACTAGGGCTAGGTAGGGGTTTGCAAATCCAGTTTTGTTTTGTTTTGAAACTAGAGTCTTGTACACAAAGAACTCCCTTTCAAGCACTGTGGCTAGAAAGATGTAATTAAACACAAAATAAGCACAAATTAAAAAAAACATGCAATTCAAACAAAACAGACACATGGGTGAAATTAAGAAAAGAAAAGCTTTCAGGGCACTTGTACATGAGACAGGGTTTTAGTCCTTAGGGTTGTATTCTGTGCCCCCTAAATTGAAATGGTGGGTTTCATTTTTCCATCACTGTATATATGTTATTGTCCTGGCAGCTGCAGGTGCCTGCTGAAGGCAGAAGTGAAGAGAGGCCCAATACTTTTTTTCTACAGAGCCTGCCTGCCTCTCCTGTGGCTGTAGGGCAAGCTGACTAAAAGCTGCAGGATGTAATTTAGTTTGCAACAATGCAAACTCATTTAAAACCCCAAAACTCACATACATGTAATGTGTGATGTCATTAAGTCACACAAAGGGAAATTTTCATCGGGGTATATCGTGACATGTACAACTGCCCTCAGATCCAAAGCCCAGCAGATAGACAGAGTCAATAGATAGAATCCCATTGACCTCAGAGAACTTTTGATGAGGCCACTGTTGTGAATTTCTACCTCCTCTAAAACCCGGATCAAGATAGAATTCCTATTCAGGAACAGGTTTAAGCAAATGCTTAACTTTAAACAGATGCTTAAGTCATAATGCAGTTGACATAAGCACATACTCAAGTGCGTTTCTGAATGGAGGCTTGAGACATAGATTAATGGCTAATTTCCCTATTTCCATTCTATTCTAACTTCCTAGAAGCTATTTTAATCAAGTTCCTTGCTTGTCACCATTAGCTCCTGATTATCTCCTGAAGGAATCCGATTTCATTGGCACACTATTTAGCAGAGAGTTAAATTCCCCCAGCTACTAGTTGTTCACCCATTAGAACATCTGAGCCAGTATAATAAAGAAAGCAAGCATTAAGCATCTGAGGCTTATATGGAATCTTAAAGTACAAAAGGTCCCATTAAGAACTCAACATTTACCAGACATGTATATGAATGTGTGTATTTGCATTTGAATATGTATATGTATTAGTAAAGGACTTTAGTTATTCCAAGTATGTCAGATAATAAAATAAATTAAATATTAGTAGCAAGTGGCTATATAGAAATAGAAACACTACTTGTATGGCTCAGGAAGCAGGCAACACCGTTTACCACTTCAGTCATAGTTCCTTCCCCTCCTCCAAGGGAATTTCCATCTAGCCTTAGAGAAGTTCTCTCTTTCTGTGCAGGAAAAGTGCCACTGGATATTTAATGTCAAGATTTGCCCCAGTGAATTCATCAAAAAACTTCAATGAGACAACCTACAGGAATACTTCTTATGGTAATTAAAACCCATAGAATCAGACCATTAGCATCACAAGAGACTGTCACAAATTTTAAAATCTCACTCAAAGAAATCCAACATTACAGTATCCTCCCTGGAGCATAAGACAACGCCGAGTCAAAATGAGAGATTTGAATTCAATACCTATAGATCCAAGTGCTACTTTTTAAATTATGCTAACAATCAGAATGTGTAGAAAATGTTTTAATATATAACCTTTTATTTAATTTAGTTTAGCTCTATGAGTAAAGAAATCCCTACTTCAGACCCAGAACGACGTGCACAAAGCCATAAATATAGTGACAGATGTAAGAATACAGACTTTTGGTAACTTTAATTCAAACACAGTAAAAGCCGCATTATCTGGCACTTCATTAACTGTCATGCTCTGTTAACCAGTATGCCAATCAAAGTGGCAAAAACAAAACTGGAAGTCCCACTTTGGCCAGCTTTGCATCACGGCCTGGGGCAAAGCAGCCTGCACGGGGTCCCCCTCCCTGTCCCCCAGCACACTGACACCAGGGAAGGGCGGCAGCACACCCAAAGTGGGCGGGAGGGGCAGCGTCCCAAACAGGCAAAGATGCCTGTTCAAGCTTCTCAGGTAACCACCATATTTGGTTATCCAGCACTCCCCATTCCCCATGGGTCCTGGATAATAGCTTCTCCTGTAATTCGTTTAACACAGTGTTTATATATTATGATAGAAACTGGCCTGATTTATTAAATTACACCACCCTTGGAATACATAAAAAATCTAATAGTGAAAATTATAATATATTCCATACGGTCTGATTCTGCAGATAGGGGGGGAAAAAGGAGTATCTAGAATAAATATAAATACATAGGACCTGTGTCATATGAATAAACATGCAAGTCAAAATTACATTCCTTCAGTTTATGGTTAAAAAGGGTTTCCTTCAGGTCTGAATTATGGGAATATTGTTTTCTAGTTATATTCCCCACACATACCAAGTTTTTCTTTTTATTTAGTATCATGATATAATTAACAAAATGCCTATGGTGAAAAGGTTGTGTGGGACAGTGCACTAAGCATCTCTACTATGATCCATTCATAGGTGGTGATGATGTGGTTTCACCATTTATCAATTTATTATCTATACTCATGTTGCATGGTGGAACACATTGGGGTCCCAGGGCTGGCCATGATACCCCCTGGTGGCTCCACACCTGTGCTCCGCTCTGCTCCTAGGGTACTTTCCCTTCTCACCCACCATGCTTTGATAGAACTGTAATAAATAGGGAGGCTGCCCATGGGCCTTTGCATGTCCCCAGTCTGACTGAACCCCCACTAGGGTTCCCTGGCACCCTACTGATCCTCACTATTCCCCCTGGTGCCTCACTGGGACTCACTGGTCCTCAGGCCCCTTGCTGGGCTGCTCAGGTCAACTGTGCCCTGCAGGGGACCCAAAGCCTTAGGGGCTAACTGTGTGGCTCCAAATCCTCCCCTACAGCATGCCCAGGCCTTGCACGTGTTACTGTAACATTGTTCACCTGTTGCAGCTCCGGCCTCCCCAGCCTCCTCCCCTTCACTCTCACTAGGCCTTCTAGCTTGGGCACACTGTGTTTGACCTAGTTTTGAGGCAGTAGTTCTAGTTCAATCCGTTCCAGTTACTGGACTCCTGGCCCCTGTCTGTCAGGCTCCTGGCCCCTGTGAAGAAGCAATTCCTGATGTGTTGGCCAAAAAAGAAAGACTTAGGAAGTTGTGGGTCCACATCAAACCCTTAGCAAAAGATACAAAGAAGGTGGAACTGCTCATCTGATACTTTGTCTCACTCTTACAAAAAAAAATTAAGCTGCACCCAGACAGCTAATAAAGATTATTTGGATAAGGAAGGAACAAGTTAAGGGATGAAACAGCACAACACTTTTGTTTGAAAGAATTCAAGTCATAAAGGCCTGATGAACTTCATCCTAGGGTACTGAAAAAACTGGCAGGGGAGATCTGGGAACTCTTTACCATAATATTTACAAAGTGATAGGGGACAGGCAAGGTATCGGAGGGCAGAAAACAAGCAATGCAGCATTCTTCTTTGAAAAAGGAAAAGATTAGGACCTTAGAAACTATAGACCAGTTAACCTCACTTCAGTACCTCTGAAGATATTAAAGCATTTGCAAACATCTCGAGAAGGAAAAGTCAATCATAGGCAGCCAGCATGGGTTTACTACAAACAATGTAACTAACTGGATGGACGATGGAAATGCAGTGGATATAGTGTATCTAGATTTCAGCAAAGTTTCTGACAAGGTACCATATAATTTTCTCATAAGCAAATTGGAGAAATGTGGGCTAGACAAAACTACTACAAGGTGGATAAACACTTAGCTTGATAGTCACAAGCAAAGGATATTTATAAATGGATCCAGGTCACAATGACATGAGGTTTTGAGTAGAGTCCCACAGGGATCTGTCCTGGGACCAGTGCTGTCCAACATGTTCATTAATATACTGGATGCTAGAATAGAATATTTGGATGCTAGAATAGAATTTGCAGGTTTCTTGAACAAATTTGCAAATGATGAGAAACTGTGAAGGACTGAATACTCAAATGAGGACATGAGCAGAATTCATAAGGATCTTGACAGATTGGAAAAGTAGGCTAGAGCTAACAGGTAGAAAAGTTCAAATGCCAACAAATGTTAGGTGCTACACCTTGGGGACAATAACCAAACACACAAATACAAAATGGGTGACAACTGGCTGGATGGCAGCACAGTGGAAAAGGATGTAGAAAAGTGGTCCTTGTAGATCATAGATTCAATAGGAGTCTGCAGCATGATGCAGTCATTCAAATGATCTTTCAAGGTCCCTTCCAGCCCTAATGTCTATGAAATCTATGAAATGGTGAATGTGATTTTTGAACTGCACCAACAGGAGTAGTAGGTGCAAGACGTAAGTGGTGTTAACACCTCCTTACTCAGCACTGGTTAGGTTCCACCTAAACTACTGTGTGCAATTTTAGGTGCCATATTTGAAGATGGAAAATGCTAGAGAGGATCCAGACACAGGTGACAAAAATTATAGAGGACTCAAAAGGCAATGTAATGAGAAGTTCAAGGAAATAGGCATGTTCAGCTTGTGGAAAAGGTGATCAAGAGGGGACATGATAGCAGTCTTCAAATAACTGAAGGACTGCCATAAAAAAGGGAGAGAATTTTTTTTCTCTTTTGCTTCAAGAGCAGGACCAATAGCCTGAAGTTGCAAAAAAGGAGGTTTACATTGGATATCAGGAAAATCTTCTTCCCTGTTAGAACAGTGAGGCAGTAAATTAAATTAACTAGGGAATCTCTATCACTGGCAGTGTTCAAGAAGAGGTTGGATATGCATTGGTCATGGGTGATCTAGGAGTAGCTAAGCCTATGTTCTACTATGGGTATTTCCCATGATTCTGGGTTTTGTTGGTTGCTGCCAGGAGGGAATTTTTTTTATCCCCTGCCTCCCCTCCTATTGCTACATGCATCAAGGGTTTGGGTTTTTTTTTCCACTTTCCTCAGAAGCATTAGATGTTGGCTTCTGCCAAGGCTGGGGATTTTGACTAGAGTGTGCCAGCGCTGATGGGACTAAAAGCTGGATAGAGAATCTTGTCACATTTGGGGTCAAGAAGGAATTTTACCGCATGGACCTATTGGAACATACTGTGGAGGTTTTTTTCCTTGCTCTGCAGCAAGGGACATGGTCCTCTCCCTTGTGGCCCTCTCAAGTGTAATTTAACAACCCTAACAGAAGAAGGACCTGACCACCATTTCTCTCCTGCTTTACCTGTGGCAGGTTAGGAGGTTATGCCTTGCAGTTGTGAGACAGGCTGAGTTGTGTAGTTGATTTGTGTAGTTTTAATAACAGGTTTAATAACAAGGACTTGTATGGGATGGCTTGGATAGTTGTGATCCTGACTCAGGCAGGGAGTTGGAATAGATGACTTCTAGGGGTTTCTTCCAGTACTACTTTTTTCTGATTTTGTGAGGGAAGGGGTGCTAAAGACTTCACTGAGAATGTGCACATGTAAAGTAAGGGTGTATATGGATTCCTTTTCTCAGAGAAAGTCATTCTTTAGCTATTCTATGGTTCTGTGTCATTCCTACAATTAGACCTTGCATTCTCAAAACTCTGCATACATTGTCCAGTCTTCATGGGAACCTTGATAAGGGCATAACTGCTGCAGCTGGGTGACACCTGACTACTTGGGTTCATGTCAGGTTACCAGATTCCATGTTAAAAGTCAAGCACCTGAAATCTAAATCATTCAAAGCTCATATCCTTTTTTGGTCAATTACATTCATCTTGCAGGCATTTAACAGCCAGGAAATTGAGCCATACAAGCTAAGCCATTCCCATTTCTCCAAATTGAGGCATACACGCTAAGTCATTCCCATTTCTCCACAGTATCCTAATCATTTGAACATTATTCATATCTCTTGAACTTCTCTCCTCTGTGGGAGTAAGATGACTGAGAGGGATGTCAATGTAGTGAATGTACACAAGACAATCTAAACATACCTTTATTTGAAACTGCAGATAGCAATTAATTCATAGCTTTACCTTATGCTCACAATATAATAATATCATATTGGCCATCCTTGCACCACTTGTGGGTGGAGTCATTTTATTTCTGAACGCCCTTAGACAAACACAAGGCATCTTTATATGTGCTCTGGGATGGGGGGCACTTTAATTAGAGCAGCTCTCAGGAGCCACTCTAATTAAAGTGATCACAGCATCTCATGTATTCAGCATCCCCTGCTTCAAAATGGTAGGAGGGGTGCTTTAACTAAAATTTGTTCAATGAGCTTTAATTAAAGCGTGGCACTACCATTTTGAAGTGTGGGGACACTACATACACGTGACACTGAGGCAGACTTGATTAACTGTGTACCGGTACCCATAATGACAAACACTTTCTACATTTACCATCAATAATGGAACCTTGAATCTTGCTTTCCTCTACGGGAAGGCTCAATTCTAGGAAGAAAGCAATGCTGCCTTCAGGTGGAAGGCTTAAGACAAGACAATGGAAGATGGCTGTGATGCTTTTGTAATTCTCCTACCATTATTAATATTAGACGCAAACCCCTGTACAGATTTTAGATTAAATTACTGCCCTTACTGAAAAAAAATCTTGAAAAAGAAAAACGTTATCTTAAGAAGTTTTTTGGCTTACTTTTCTTTTTTATTTACATGAAAAAACCCACTTCTAATAAAAAGCTGTACAATCTTAAATTTTAAAAAGGTGTTCCTGGATTTATACTTCTCAGACTTCTCTCAATGTAAAGAAGTGCCTTTCGAAATGTGACAAGTGAGAAAAACAAGGTACAAAAAAAATTATAGGATAAAGTTTCAAATCATGTGGAAATAACTTCTTTTGTGAAAATTATTTATATAGGCATATTTTTGTAACTCAACAATAGTGACGTTACTAAATTATTTTAACCACTTGCATGGCACCTGAAAAGAACAAAGATGTCCATATAACACACAAGTCTTTTTGTCATGAATGCATCTAATACATTCTGTATATGAATGTTCCTGCAAGATGCTCCTATGATTCCAAAATAATGCCCACTTCAAATTGCAGTTCAGAATGTTCCTCCTGAAAGTGCTTAATTTGAAATAAAGGAGAGCATATCTTTTGAACAATGGAGAAACAAAAAATAGAATTCAGAGATAAGTTCTGAAACTGCTGAACTGATTCTGCTCCTCAGCCATGCAGAAAGATGTCTCAGTATTCATAGATTTATAGATGTAGGGTCGGAAGGGACCTTGCAGATATTCTAGTCCAATGGCCTGCCTCAGGCAGGAGAGGAAATTGGGCTCAAATGACCCCAGGTAGGTAATCATCAAGCCTCCTCTTAAAGACCCCCAAGGTAGGAGCCAGCACTACTTCCCTTGGAAGTTGGCTCCAGATCCTAGCCACCCTGACTGTTAAGTAGTGCCTTCTAATGTCTAGTCCAAGCCTACTCTCTAACAATTTATGTCCGTTATTCCTTGTTACTCCGGGAGGCGCTTGGGGGAACAAGGTCTCTCCCATTCCCCACTGGTCCCCCTTAGTAAGTTTACAGATGGTCACCAGGTCCCCTCTCAACCTTCTCTTGTGAAGGCTGAACAGGTTAAGGTCCCGTACCCTCTCTTCGTAGGGTCTGCCCTGCTGTCCCCAGATCATGCAAGTGGCCCTCCTTTGGACCCTGTCAATGCTGTCCATATCCCTTCTGAAGTGTGGCGCCCAGAACTGGATGCTGCTGCCTGACCAATATCGCATAGAGGGGGAGGATCACCTCCTTGGACATGCTTGTGATGCATCTGTGGATGCACAACAAGGTGTGGTTAGCCCTACTGACCATGTCGTCACATTGGCAGCCCATGTTCACCTTGGAATTGATAATGATTCCAAGATCTCTTTCTGCCACTGTGCTTTCTGTCACTGTGCTATTGAAGCTGCTTTCTTTGCTCTGGTTTATGGGAGTAGTATTTCCCAAAAGGAACCAGATTTAAATATTTTCCTGCAAGTTAAAAAGTCTGGAGACCAACTGGCAAGCCAGATGAACTAAGGATTTTTTAGCGAAAATGAGAATCCTTATAGCTAGTATTCACCTTATCTAAGATCCAGAAAAAAATCTAATGTCCAGAGTGCTAAGACTAGATACTGACTTACTTAACATGAAGAAGGCTAGGCTTACTCTCACACATAGATGCCACAGTCATTAGTAAAAAGTTAACATAACACACCACTTATCCAAATTACCACCACAAATGTTTCTTATATGGGATATGGAAAGCAAAAGGTAGAATTTCAGATACCTCCAAGGACAACTGGTTACAGGCATAGTGGATATCCTTCAGGGCTAGGGACAGAAATTACACATAAGTGATTGGAAACCATTCAAGTCTGCAACACAACAGAAGCTCAGTGCACATAAACCACTTTCAAAATGGTTGAAACCAGTTTAAAATAAACTTGGACGGATATCAGATTTAATTGATTTAAGTTAAATCAGTTTATTGAACTTCCATCCCAAATCCTCTCCAGATTCAACTTAACTCAACAGTCCCCCAGCATCCCAGGATGCTTTGCACTTCCCCTATAACCCCACTTCCCCCACAGGGTGGGCAGGCCAGCCTTGGCTCAAGCTGTCTGCTTCAGCCAAATAAGAAGGCAAGCTCTAGCGCCCTCTGGACTCTGATCTGAGCCACTACAGGCACACGGCTACATTTCTGTAATATCTGTTCACTCATTGGTTCAATCTACGCAGTTTAGATTAACCTGTGAAGACTGACTCAATTCAGCCTCAGGCTTTTTGGCTGTCTGTACTTAGCCCAGGGGTTAAGAGAGGTGATGACAGCTGCCATTGTTACAAACCTAACCATGTCTCTGACTGCTTTCTTAGTCTCTTTGAGACTACTCCCTAAGATATAGGGCTTCTTGCCTTCACCTCACCTATGGTAAAACCCCACAAATCTACCACTCTTAGATATAGTTTCCAGAGTACAGACCCATGTACCAACCATAATTATTCAGAAGACACTTTGAAACTTCTAATTAAGTTTGCTTTTTTAAAACTAAGCATTTTAAACCTTAATAGTAGAAACAAGTAAAAGCACAAGAAATACGGAACTTTAAAACAGTTAAAATACTCTAGATGAGCACCTACTTACCAAGAGTAGAAAGTAGTAGTTATCCAGTTTTATACCAGGCAGAAGGCATGGCAGGGTAGCACTTCAGAGATCGGTTACGATCCCTTGGAAGTTTAGGATGGTATGAGGGTTTTAGACAGTCCTCTGAAGGACCTGATTCTGTGTCAGTCTAATCTTCATGAGCAGCCTCTAAAACTGCTCTAACATTAGTTGTTAATTATTTCAAATCTTATTTGAATTCCTTGTTACCAGTGTTAGTACAATCACTACATCATTTAGAGCTAAAGCCAATGCTTATTGTTTTTGCATTTGCTAGATTTCTTAAGAGGTTACTCATCTAGAGACATTATGTTGTATTCATACTAGTTTCTTAACCATGTTGTAATTTAACTAAATTAGCATATGCATACAATCATCAATTCCAGTAATTTAACACAGCTATACAGTAACTACATTATTAAATACATCAATAAAACACTCCTCGATTATTATAGATGAACTCTATAGCCATTACAAGAACGATTTCAGGCACTGTAGTGTAAGAGTGACATTGTAGCCATGATGGTCCAGAAATTATGAGGAACAAAGATTTCTTAGGGTAACATCTTTGATTGGACCAAATACGTAGTTGGGATAAAGTTAGATAAGCTTTCAAATGCAAGACATGTATTTGTTATATGTGTATATAGATAGATAGATAGATAGATAGATAGATATCTCTCTCTCTCTAGCTATATATATATTCCCCATCCCCACTCAGTCTGCAAGCAGCTCCCCACACCAGGCTGGTGACTGGCATCCCCTGTGATATATATATATATATATCTAGAGAGAGAAAGAGAGAGAGAGAGAGAGATGCATATTACAACATATACCATATTTCACCAGAACCGGCACCAGAACCACCTACATTGTGTTGCTTTTGAGAAAAGCAGAGCCTTTTCCAGGAATCAGTCTTACATACTTCGTAGCAGTAAGACAACAATGGGTGCAGAAGGGGAGGATGTCAGGCACTGAGAATCATGAGAACAGTGATGATAGAGTTGTGTATTCAAAGCCTGAAATGTGAATTAAGTTCCTAATGTACTCTAAAAAAATTAAGAGCCAGGAGTTAGGCATTAGCATGCTCAATCTCGTACCCAGAAGTTTAACCGATCTTCCAGGGGATAAGCATTGAGGTTTACTGTAAATAATGGGCAGATGTGGGTTTTACTTCAATCTTAAGGTCTCAGTCTATCAGTGTAAACATAGATGCATTTGAACTGAATGGCAGAGCATCTAAAACTGTTAAAAGGAAAGTATATTAGCTCATGGAACTCAGCAACACAAAGGAAAAGTGCCTAAGCGGCATTCTAATAATTTACCACTACATTAACAAAGTTTAAGACAATCCTAAAGTCTGGAGGGAATGTAAATTCTTGGGTCTCATGGCATAAACCAACTATAAACAGAGTGTTTAAAAAGACACGTTTGCACCTTTCACAGAAGCATTTGGTAATATCAGATATTAGACAGGATCCATGACTATGCAGAACACATGGCCTGGAAATTTCGAAGTTTCTGTTAAAGAAAATTATTACCGAGGGACATTTTGAAGATGAAAATTATTAATGTAAAGAGTACATTACACTGTATCTATTACTAGAATTTGGATTATTATTATGCACATTGGAAAAACTGACTGAAATTTTCATTCTGGTTATCCAAACTTTCTAATGTTTAAGGAACTTTTTGTATGTGTGCTGCATCAACATATTTACAATTCAGGAAGGCTTTTAAGCACATGATTTAGCCCAAATGGATGACATTTTTCTAAAATTTACCCTTTTGTTCATGAACTTCTGAAACTCCAGCACAAGATTGCAAAAATATTTAATGATAAAGTACTAATATTTTTAGGAGACAGTAATAGCACCACACATCCAACATTGTTTTTATTTTAGAAATCTCTAACATACAGAAAACATTTTTCTCTTAAGAGTCGCATTTAACACCCTGAGCTAACTCCCGTTATTTATATGTCCATGTCTTTCCTGTATTTGTCAGAAAAATGTCAAATACAAAAATATGGTTGCCCTATAAAACAAATGATGTTTCTGGGGTTAAGGGAACACACCCTAAACAGGTAAAGTAAAATGCCACTATTGAACAATGTATCAAAGATGAGAGAAAAGTCACTGGAACAGTACAAAAATGTATCTGATTCTAATTCTCCAGAGTTTAGGCAATACTCCAGTTGATTTTGCTAAATGCTAAATGAGTCCACAGGCCTCTTAAATTTTGTATTTAACATTTGACTATAGCATTGGTTCCCAACCTCAGGATGCGACCCAAATCAGGAACATAGAGGGGTCCTCAGTAGGGTCGTGAAGGGCCTGCATACACACCTACACGCACATGCATACTCATGTACGCAACCCAGAAAAGGTGGGTGGGCAGGTGGGTAGGCTACCATACATAAAGAGGCAATGGTAGCTCCACTACCCCCGCCTCCAGGCCGCCACCGCACTCTCCTCCCAGCAGCCCCTGCAGTGGTTCAAGCCAGAAGCCAGGGGACACTAAAGCCACTGCAACAGGGGAGGGAAGAGAAACACCCTCCAAGGCTCTCACCCCTGCCTGCTGGGTAAGAGAGGGCATGGCCAAGCACCAGCCGAGGCTAGCACAACACAGGGGATGCCAGTCACCAGCCTGGTGTGGGGAGCTGCTTGCAGACTGAGTGGGGATGGGGAAAAAGTCTTTTCTCTGAAGCAAGCATGTATTGAAAATAGCAATTTGCAAAGCATACAACAGGGAACTACCAAAAATCTTCACCTAAGCTAAGATACAGCCCAGTAAAACAGCATACTCAACTTAGATTCACTTAAAATGTAAAGCAGAAAGAAAAGAGAAAGTCTTGCATAAGTCTCACTGATCCTGAGGGCAGAGTGTCTCCTTATGTCTCCTTACAGCCAGGCATTCAGAAATGCTTTGTTTAGGTTTTACATGTTCTGCTTTATAATGTAAATGTAGCTCTCTGCATTCTTTGCTCAGCAACTTCCAGCCAGAAGCTGTCTGCAACTTCCCTTAACTCCATCTCTAGCACATACATGTGATGATTGTCAGGTCTTTGCCAACACTTCCCAGCTCTCAGTCTGGTCCTGCAGGCCTTGGATCTGCACACAGGGGAAATCTTGCCTCTCTCCCCCACTCCAGAATGGCTGTGGAATTAATCCCCTCCCTGGCTGCAGGCAAGCAAATAAATGTCATTTCTGCCTGGCTGTAGGAAAGCCGTGGAGGTATAAATTGGTAACTGGGGCTGGCAAAACCAAGCTGTGATCCACAGGGTTTCCCAGCAGTGGGGGCGGGGGGGAGAACTGAGGGAGGAATTTGCCTCAGGGGCCATGGCAGGCCAGCATTTGGCCATGCCACACCCCTGCTCTGGCTAGAGAGCAGAGGGGAAGGGCCACGCCAGCTTTCTGGAGCAGAGATCAGCCCAGAGAGCATGCTGGGATGCTGGGGGTCTGTGATTTAACTTAAACCAGCAAAGGGTCTGGGACAGACATTGCATAAACCAGTTTAAGCCAAGTTAAGTCTGATACTACATTCAACCAGGTTTATTTCAAACCGGTTTCAGTCATTTTCAAACTCATTTATGTGCACTGAATGTCTATTCTGCTACAGGTTTAAATCAGTTTCTAATCATTTAAACCGGTTTATGTGCAACGTCTGTCCCTAGTCTAAAGGCCCAGCTTGGTAACACTCTTAACCATATCTACCACTTGAATAACTAGTAATTCACATCTCAGGGCACAGAACAGAAGGTTTCTGTAACAAAAACACTAATTGACATCCTAGGAGTATGATTAGCTATCTATTCACCTACATGCTGGATGTAAAACAAATTTTAAAAGGCATTTTCATGTAGTATAACACTGACAGTAAGATTAAAGTAAATTTCTGATACCGATATGTTTAGTGACACCTTTGAAAAAGTTGTATTTTATTCTACAAGAAATAGGTCACACAAATCTACCTAGCATCCGTTAAAACAGCTACTTGGTTCATAGAATAACTTTCTATTAATTTACTGCATTTGCTCTTCAGGTCCTAAGCTTTTTTTTTCCTTTTTCAAGAGTAAAATGTCTTAGATGAATCAATCTGCAGTAAGCTGGTTGCTCTTACATCCAAGTTTTTTAAGTTTTATGACAGTATAGTGCTCTTATTTCAATAATGAATGAAAAAATTAAATAGCTGCTGATTGAAAATTATTGACATTCCTTGAGGCAAGAATTGCAGGTAGCAGGACTAAGGAAACAGGTAAAAATTCAGAAGCAGGCAAAACCTGAGAAGCAAGCAGTGGATATAGTCCTCTGACAGATTCTAAAGGATAACTTCTAATTTCTCATGCACAATGCTCATTGCCACACAGTTCAGAAATATGATATTCATGGATTTTATTTTTTCTTAGACATCATGTGCCTTGACTAAATTTTGTAACTTGACCTTTGCAATCCCACCATCAAAGCCAGCATTTGAAAAGCAACAGGGGAAATTCTATATAGTCACAGCCAGTGCTGTGCATCAGACATGTATGCTGTTGCACAAGATTTGAAAGTAAGTTGGAAGGAGAGGAGATGCGATGCTAATATCAATGAATCTGGGTATTCTGCCATTATACTACAAAGAAGATGAGTTTGGTCAACATAACTGGTAACAAACTGCTGATCAACAGATGCATATTTCAGGTACTGGGTCCCTCTCTACGTATTATATCTATTACGCAATTACCTGGTTAATTGCACAATTAATTTATACCAGCTCCATGTGCAAGTTAATGATAGTGCCTTACAAAGGTCCATCCAACTATAAAGTTACTGCTGGAAAATGTGTATAGCTGATTTCTATTATAGCTGATTTCAATCCTGTTTTTACTTTGCACATGTAGCCTATGCCCCTGTGGCTGGGAGACTGCAGCTGCTGCGATCACCCATCCATGGGGTGTATGGTGCACCCTTGCGGCTGGGAGATTGTACCAGCTGCAGTCTGCCAGCTGTAGGGTGTGTGGGAAGGCTGATAACTCACATAAATTGCAGTATCCCAGCCACGGGGGTAACCCCACCCATCCTGCAACACCAATAAGGTATCATGGGATTCAATTCACAATCCCACAATCACATCTCCTGCCATGCACATGTGGCATGACAGGAGTTGTGACTGTGTGGATGGAGCATTAGATCTCATCATGCCTTCCCCTGCACATGGAGAGGGACCCCAAGTAATGCCAAATTCTATCTATTGGAAAATATAACAGAAATGTAGAAAACAGAATTTGTTCTAATCATACTAACATGGATCTGTCCAGCTGGTGACCCATGAACCACATAAAGTCTCTGACGGGTTAATCTGGGGCCTCTGGATTCCTGACCCAGGCACAGTTCATTCTACCACCCTAGCTGCTGCTGCCACCATTGCCAGAATCTCTGCGATTTCAGCTCTACCCTCGCCCTTCAGCTTCCATTGTGTGCCCCTGCCCCTATGGGCAGGACAGAGTGGTGGGAGCCAAGGAAGTTCACAGCTGAGTGATACAGGGCCATCAACACAGTACAGCAGGATCATGCAACAGTATCTGGGGCGCATGTTGTAACACAACATAGTATATAGGATACAAGGGCACTAGCACAGTGCAGCAGGAGATCCCACTTGGCATGTGGACCCCTGGCCACTCAGAAGGTGGATAGCTCCGTACTAACCTAAAGTCAGAAAAAAATTCTAGGGCATAGTAGCTCTTTCTGCAAAACTATATTCAAATGCTCAATGCTTATTTTCTTTAATACATCACAGTTATAGCAGACAGGACAAGTATTATGGCAAAACAACTACTGTATCATGTATTAACTTGGCAATTCACAGCCAATAAGGTAAAGAAAAAATTATATCCATGAGAAACATTCATTAACTGTCCTCTACTTGGTTTTTCAAATTCCAGGTATCTGAGACTGGCCATTGTCTGGACCAAAACATTGCAAAAGGACCACACAATGTAAACACTGATCCACTCTTCATAGCCTTGTGCCCAAACTGCATGAGCCAAACTATGAGCAACAACTGATACTTCTGGAAATCCTGAGCTTCTGCAAGCTCATTTATTGATGTACCTAGCCAAGCAAATTCTAACATAACGTACCAATTGTAGTAGAATTTACGGTGAAGAATCAGGGTTGTCTGAACAACATCTAGAAGTTTGAAATCATATAACATATTGAAAACAGGAGGGATAAAAGATCCCTTATAGCAGAAAATAAAGTAAAATTTGGGGCTTCAGCTCCTTAATGCCAGAGCTAATTAATTGAATTAAATTCTAAATTAAACTTCTACAATTAAGTTACTTTAAAAATATTATTTTCAATTTATATTAAAACTGGATTATTAAAAAGGCAGCATATGCAATCTGAACATGTGCAGGATTTCAAGAAACACAGTTTTATCTATAGGTAAATATTTATGTAATGCAGCCATAACACTGACATTGAGCATTCTACAAAGCTTTTTTATAAGACATATATAGCTGCATTAAATGTTAAGGAATAACTCACAATTTAAAATAAAAACTTAAAGCTTTTGATTTGCTTTTAAATACAAATTCCAGTACTAAGGGCCACACAATGATAGGACATTTATATAGGATTTTGGTACATGATGTTTCAATATGCAGCATGTTTTAATCAGAATAGAAGGACTTACATTATTTTGTTCTGTACAAACTACAGATCCATTTTGATTTAATCCTAATATGTCCTAGATCAAATTATTTTTCATTATTTGATTTTAATTGCTTTAGCAGCCTAGCCTATAAATAAAATTTACAAAAAGCAATATATGTCTTTTGATTTAGTATGATCTAATTGCGATAAAGTATTTGTTTAATAATGATTGCCATTTTTCCCAGTAGCGTTATAACCGTATAAATGCTACTTTTTATATGCTGTTTTTTAAGGGTAAGAAAGAATGAACAAATTAGACATCAAGAACAACAGGGAAGAGTTTTGAGAAGAATAGACAAAATCTACATAGCAATGTATGGAAAACAGTAAACTAAATGGGAAAGTTTACATTAAAAGATTGATTTTTTTTCATTGGATGAGACCTATGATGCTTTGAAGTCCAGCTAATCACTGTTACTTCACATAAAAGATGTAAACAGGATATGTTGAATCAATAAGAGATAAAAAATGCAGAACTTTACATAATGAGTTCGTATTAAAAAAAAGAGCAATCCGGATCAAAATCTTGCACTTTCTCCTGGAACATGAGCTAAAAGAAAGTTTAGCATCTTCTAAAGATGAATATGGGAAGGATTACTTCTCTATTCAATGAACTCTTACCCACACATACATTGAAACTATCAAGGGGAAAAGCAGGTCATATTCTAATCATAAAAGCCATTCTGACTTGCACAAGAAAACATTTTCTATCCTTTAAACTTTTATTTTTCCAGCTGCAAAATTACTTTATTAAGAGAAATAACATGTGTAGGATCACCTTCCAACTTGATAGTGCCTGTACAGTCTTGTATAAGGAATAAATACAGTACACTGTTAACATTGCTTCTTTTCAATGATTTGTAACTAAAATAGATATACACTTCTAGGGACCTCCTATCTTTTCCTGTTAGTGAAAAGAGAACATAAGTAATCAGTAAAATAGATATAGCTGATGAACTGAGTGACTTGAAAACAAATAATTATTTTAATGCACTTCAGGATCTAAGTAGAATGAGCTGTTATTGCACAATAACAACTGGAGAAGTAGCATATAGTCCATATATAGTACAGCTACCTAAAGCCAGCCACAGAATCTATAGTCATGCAAATAGCTCTTGTTCATGATGTGGATAAGAATTTTCATATTGGTAAGACTAAAACCTAGAAATATAGCAGCATAAAAATTAGATTTGCGAAGATCTCAGGAGGTAATCTAGTCCAACTCCCAGCTCAAAGTAGAACCATCCCCAACTATACCATCCATAGACAAAAGGTAAGTACTGACAGTGGGGGGCACAACTCCATGCCACCACTGCTGCAGTGGGTGGGACGGTTCTACATGGTGCCCTGCTGCTGCTGGGCACGGGGTCTGGCTAGGCTGTAGCTACATGCCTTGCTGTTGGTGCAGAAATTGTGCCACCACTACCACCCCCACTCCTACCAGGCCCCAACTCCAGTCAAACTGCAGCTCTGTGCCCCCACTGTCTGTGCAGAAATCTGGGGGAACACATGCCTCCCATTCCCTCCCCCAAGTTTTGTCAATTATATCATGCCAGCCACAAGGCTTTGTCTATCCAGGCCTTAAAAATTTCCACAGATGGAGATTTCATATCCTCTCTGGGTAGCCTGTTCCAGTGCTTTACTACCCTCTTAGTAAAAATGTTTTTCTTAAGAACCAACCTAAGCTTCCCTTGCTGCAACCTGAGACCATTGCTCCTTGTTCTATTCACCACTGAGAACAGTCCAGCTCCATCCTCTTTGGAACCACCCTTCAGGTAGCTGAAGGCTGCTATTAAATCCCCTCTCAGTCTTCTCTTCTGCAGGCTAAATAAGCCCTGTTCCCTAAGCCTCTCAGAAGTCATGTGCCCCAGTCCCCTAACCATTTGCACAGCCTTCCACTGGACTCTCTCCAATTTATCCACATCCTTTCTGTAGTGGGGGACCCAAAACTGGGCACAGAACTCCAGATATGGCCTTACCAGTGCCAAATTGAAAGGAAGACTCACTTCCCACGATCTGCTGGCAGCATTCCTAGTAATGCAGCCCAGTATGCCATCAGCCTTCTTGGCAACAAGGGCACACTGTTGGCTCATATTCAGCTTACTATTCACTGTAAGCGCCAGGTCCTTTTCTGCTGAGCTGCTGCTTAGCCAGTCAGTCTCCAGCGTGCACCAGTGCATAGGATTGTTCCATCCTAAGTGCAGGACTTTGCATTTGTCCTTATTAAACCTCCTGAGATTTCTTTTTGTCTAATCCTCCAATTTGTTCAGATCACTCTGAATCCTAGTCCTACCTTCCAGTGTATCTACTACTGCCCCCAGCTTGGTGTCATCTACAAACTTGGAGAGTTCACTCCATCCTATCTTCCAGACTGTTGATTAAGATACTGAACAAAACCAGCCCCAAGACCAACCTTTGGGCCACTCCACTTGATACTGGCTGCCAACTAGACAAAGAGCCGCTGATTACTACCCTTTAAGCCTAACAATCCAGTTCATTTTCAGTCCATTCATTCAACCAACCCATACTTCCTTAGCTTGCTTGCGAATATGTTGTGAGTGTATCAAAAGCCTAGCTGAAGTCACATCCACAGAGACAGTCATCTTGTCATAGAAGGCAATCAGGTTGGCCAGGCATGTCTTGCCCTTGGTGAATCCGTGCTGACTGTTCCTAATCACCATCTTTTAATCTAATGTGTTCAAACTTCTCTTTCACTAAAAATGATCATTAATAGGAAAGAAATTGATTTACCTGAAATAGAATTTACAACAAAAATATAAAAATGCATAAGGGAATTAAAATTGGCTCAACTAAAGTTACAGGCATGGGTGTCAAGCTTCAAGAACAAAAATTGAAGAACAGTTCATCCCTTCTACTTCTCTCTACAAACTGGGCACATCTGTATGAGAAGTTTATTGTGCAGTTGACTAATTAACTGCACAATAAATGTCTCAGTGTCTACACTTGCGCCCCTAGTAGGATGCATGAAACACAAACTCCACAGTACTTGTAACCCCGGGGTTCCCTACCAGCTGCGGCTGCTCTGACCAGGCTCCACATCCTGTGCGTGAATAAACTCAGGAGCAATATGCACTGGAGTTTTTTGCTCCAAAGTACATATTCATGTGCATTAATCGCATGTATGGACCTGCCCACAGAGTAAAGAGTGTTCAACACCTACAAAGGACCCTTCTCACAATTCAGATCTAACCTGTGTCAAGCTCCACTCCTCACTAACAAAGCACATAAATAATTTCACCTTGCTGCAGGCCTGGAAGATCAAACTGACTAAAACTATTTAGGCCTAGGATAAGCAAAAGGCCCCTAAGTAAGTATACTCTACAAACAATGCCCATCCCCATCCTTCCCTGTGTTTTAAATTAAAGGGAATTCAATCCTACCAGGCTTCTACAAGAATCCACCAGGACTTCTTTTGCTCCATGTTTTGTTGTGAAAATCAAGTCACCTGTCAGACCCATGAATTTTGTCTGAAATTCATTCACTTAATCCACAGTTTTAACTGAGATTAGTCTCTAATTGAGAAAAAAAAGGGGCCTCTTTTTTTTTTTAAGAGAAATGGCACTTAGTAAGATATGTCAAAGAACATATTCAACTTCCAAGCATTGCAACATTACGAAAAAGTTGATTGCTCTCTCTTACTTCAAGACTTAAAGTCCCCAAAGGAAATAACTTTGCCTATGCAGGGAAATATGTAAAGGCAAGTAGTACCATACAGGATATACTTATACTTCCTGATTTATTTAAATTGAAGAAGACATAAGTGCATTTATAGGAATTGCTTTAGCTTTTGTATTTATCAGTGTCCTCAATCTTACCTCCGTTACAGCCCTGACAGAATAATTAATTTCAGTCAATCAATCATTTAACAAAAATTTACAGGTGACCTCAAAATAACACATAATCCACTGAGAACCAGTCACAACAACAATCTTCAAATTCCCTTGGAAAGGAAAATTAAGCCAGCTATGTGTGGCTTGGGGCAACCTAGGCTGTAAATCTCTCTTTTCTGATCTCTTCATATAGATGAAAGAGCAATGCCGCTCTGGATTACATAGAACAATTATGTGTTCTAAAAACTCAAGGAATCAGCTTTCAGACAGCCCTAATCATTACCAATTAACCACATCTTCTGACATCCTGTAATAGCTGCACCAGGGCTTATAAACACCAAGCCTTCCTTTAGGCAGCCAATCCCTTACATTAGGGCATATTGGTCTTAAACTTGCTAATAGTTGTTGACAAATCCAAATAGGGGATCACTTGTTGTTGTGTAGAAGGCCCACTTTTCCCTCTTTTGAACACCTGACAAGAAGGGAGACTTGGTTTCAGCAGTTCAGTGCATTTCTGTATTGCTATGAACATTTGAATGTTTATGAAAGACACCTAACTGCTCAGATTTCACAGCCGTGCTTTGCTAACCATCCACAGGTTTCCAATCAATTGAATACAAAGGTTTAAAATGTTTTGTGTTTTTTTTCCCCACTGCTAGCATAAGATTCTTGCACCACCTTCAATATTAGGTGTCATTAGATGTAGTTATGCTGTTTTCACTATCCTGACTGACCACTAAAAATCGACTGCATGTGTTTCTAGCTTGTTTACAATGATTATTCCCTTAAAGTTACCCACTGTCAGTAGAAGAGATGACAAGAATACTATTACTAACACAGGTAAAGCACCGCTAGTCTCCAGCATTTTGCCACCATGAAAGTGTTTTGAGCAGGTTAGATGTCATAGTAGAAAATACTGATGTCTTTTCTACCCTAGAACTCATTGCAACCAGTCAGTGGAGTTGCAGCAAGGAGAAATGTTATGAAGACACTCAATGTAGACAGCCATTGTAGTTTGCAACAAAATATATAGCGAGTCATAACAGACCAGAAAACGTGAAGCTCTTGAAATACAAAAGGCTCACTAATGTAAATCAAGAAAAATAAACTATTGTAGTTTGTAATTCGGGCAGACATTGCAGTTGTTAGCTAGAAGCAAAGGCTTAGAAAAATTTACTTTCATTTTTAATTACTCAAACAGACCACCTTGTACTCAAGGGCACCCAGTTTTGATTTAGGAAGTCCTATCTTCATATTGCCTAGGAAGAAAAAAACACTGGACAGCAGAACTCTCACAGCAAAGTGAGAAGAGAATGGTTCTGAAATAGTTTGGGAATGGGGAGGAAATAAAGTTCAATTAACGAGGACTCAGAGTCTTTACAGGTGCTATTATTGTGGGAGACACTGCTGTGAAATTTACACTGGTAGTGCTGATCTTTGAACTTCTTCATTGCCCACTTCAGGTTTTTTGTACACAGCGAAAATAAATTAGATAACATATAACCAAGCCATTCTCCCCCAAGGGATGTGCTGATGTACGACTAAGGGTGTGATTACTTTATAAAGGGAACCCAGCCCTGTTCACCATAATTACCTGAAAGTGCTTGCACGCTGAAAAGCTGTATAGAGCTTAACCAGCGTTACCATATTTCCAGTTCCAAAGAAGAGGACGCCTGTCCAGTGAGCAGTTGGGGGAGGTGCGTTTCTAACTATTACAGTAAACAACAAGTGTTATTGCCTTGGAAATTTAATGAGAAACAAAAGCATTAAGTAAACGTTGAAGTTGCACTCAGACGACAGACTGTGCTCCTGCTTTATGCAATGTCTGCTCTGTCACTACAGTAAGCACCAGGTTTTCTTATTCTCTTGAAAAATTGAAAATTGTCTGATAAAGAAACCTGAATTAACTGATTAAAAAACCTGCAAACCTGCATTTTCCATGACTAAACTGAAACGCCTCTAATATAAATATATATATAGTTGTCAATTCAACACGTTTTATTGATTTATTTATCATTTTAAAGCAATTTGGCAGCCTACCAGTGTCTCAATCATTATAAAAAATAGATTCTAAATACCTATATTTTTACTTTATTTTTAATAGAAAATCAGTGCTCCCCCACCCACTTTGCTCAACAGGATGTGGGTCCAGCTGCTGCTGTGTGTCCCTCCCCTCCCCCTGCTGCTTTGTAGCACCAAGCAGCCCCAAGTGATAGACCAGTGCCCTGCCCCTGTCCATGTCAGTGTCCCTCAGTCCCAATTCAAATCCCCACTCCCTTCTGGGCTCTGCTGGTGCCCCTCAGCTGCCACCCACAGCCCCCTGCCCTCCCCCCCTCCAAGACCCTGCCAGGTCCCTTCAGTCCCAATTCCCTGGCTCTCCCCCCAGCTCTCCCTGGCCCATCCCAGCTGAACCGAGTGTGGAGGCTGCAGGAGCAGCTCCAGCTCCTGCAGGTGGTGGTGAAGCAAATCCAACCACTATGCAGCCTGCAGGGTGGCGGAGGGGATGTCTATGCACCCTGTACCCTGGGCAGCATCTACCAGCCAGCCAGGCTGCGCAGCTCCCTGCCCCCGCTCCCTCCAGCCCTCATGCCATCCCCACAGCTCCAGCACCCTGCCACACACACAAACACACACACAGCCCCCCCAGTCAGGAGACCCCAGACAGTCCAAAACCCCCACATTCCAGCTTATCTATATCCAGGTGCTCGGCCGAGGCAGCCCTAGTTGGCTGTCTGTGTCTGCATGCACATGCAGACAAACATGGTGACCCACGCCCTCTGCCCCCCATTTGCTGAAGTAGTACTGCCTCTTCCATGCTTTTCCACAATAAAGTAAAAATTCAGATCCAGGTCATGAACACAGCTCCCAATTGCACATCCATGTTCCAGGTATTCCGGAAACTTTAGTTCTACCTAGCAGCAGCCATGCTGAAAATGAACCAGGGGAAGAAAGAGAGCTTTGGGAACGTGAAAGGCAGGGGGTGGA
>NW_017728951.1:43928979-43956457 GCF_001723895.1 Crocodylus porosus | reverse complement strand
GGGGTCGGACTCGATGATCTATTGAGGTCCCTTCCGACCCTAGCATCTATGAATCTATGACTCTATGAATCTATATTTTGCATGCATTTAAAAAACCTGCCTGGACGTAGACAATGGGCCAAAAAGGAGGACGTGTCTGGGAAAACACAGACATACGGTAAACCTAGCTTAACCCTATCTAGCTGAAACCTCAGTAAAACAGCAAGTACTTAGTGTTTCAGCAAGTGTATCCCCAGATTTTTAGTAGTTCACTGACCTAGGGTGTGCAAAACCATTCACCACTCCTGGTCTATGTTCATGTGGCTTAAATTAAGATGTGTAAGCAGATTGGGAGCAGCTGTTCACTGATCCCAGAAGCTGTGTGGGGAAACCACTGCAAGTAACTAAGAGTGGGCAGAATCAGAGGTGGGCTAGTGGATACATGGGGAAGGGCTGGCAGGTCTGCAGGCATGTTGGTGGGTCCACAGGGCCAGGGGAGGGATAAGAAATAGCATAGTCTTTGGGCTGGGACAGAGCTTTCCAGCCCTGGCATTGTGTTACTAATGTGCACAAGCATTTACAAAATCAGGTTAACCCAGTCTTGATACGTTAATGCACCTCCTCAGGTAAACTAACTTAGATTAGGGACACCACATTTTTGGGTGATTTAAGCGCTCTGAACACCTCCACAGTTGGGCATTTAGATCATCCTAATCCTAGTAGGGTTGATCTAAATTTAACACCTGTACGTACCCTTTTGCTGCTCAATGATTTGCTTCATAGGATATTGGAAGAGACTTGTCTTTCTTGGTCACATCCCTACATAAAAATGTTCTTATTAACCTGACACATTTAGCCACGGTGCTTCTGGTTTAACATGCCCTGTGCTCTTGGTACAAATGCATGAATCCAGTACAGGTGGATGAACTGTTCTGCTTGCAGCTGTATTATTATCACAGAAGATGCAAACAGAAATGGGAAATGGAAAGGAACATCTCAGCAGGAGTTTCTGACCTTAAGCCAGCAATAACCTCAAACCAGCAATAACAGATCTTGCAAAGGAGATTATTCATGTTGAATGCTACTAGGACACAGTGGAAATAACTGATGCATGCTATCATTGCTGTGGATTACTCATATGTTCACTAGTGCATCTGTATAGGACAAGAGGAACTGAGCAAAGGGATTGTATTAACATGCTGACTTTAAGGCCGCCTATACATATGCTGGGTGTGGAGGTGTGAGATGCATTCTAATAGAGTGGTTCCCAGAGAATTGGTATAATTAAAATGTCTCACTGTCATGTATATTAAGCCCCCACAGATTTTAAAATGGCTGCAGGACACTTTGCCCAAGCATCATTTGACGAGGTTTAGATAAAGTCCATTTTAAACCTGTGGGGGCTTATACACACAACAATGAAGCTGTGCTAGAACATTCTTACTAGAACACAGAGCAGATTCAATTAATCAAGTCTGCTATGATGTGTTTTAATTAGAATGAAAATCAGCACATGTATAGGCACCCTAAATGACCACCAGTGGCTCCAGGGTTTCCACTGAGAAAGCAAGTTATTTCATAGATTTCATAGGGCTGGAAGGGACCTCGGAAGATCATCAAGTCCAGCACCCACCCTAAGTGCAGGAAGTCAGCTGGGGTTGTAGGATCCCAGCAAGATAAGCATCCAATTTGCTCTTGAAGGCTTGAACCACCTCCGATGGCAGACTGTTTCAGACCCTGGGGGCTTGGACAGTAAAGAAATTCTTCCTTAGGTCCAGCCTGAAATGGTCATGTAGTAGTTTATGACCATTCAACCTCATCATCCCTTGGGGCGCTCTGGTGAACAAATGTTCCCCCAGATCCTGGTGGTCACCCCTGATAAACTTACAGGTGGCCTCACCAAGGCCGAGTACAAGGGGAGAATGACGTCCCAGGATTTGCTTGAGAAGCATCTATGGATGCAAGCCAGCGTTTTGGTCGCTTTAGTAACCGCAGCAACACATTGCAGGCTCATGTTCATCTTGTGCTCAATGATGACCTCCAAGTCTCTTTCTTCTGTAGTGCTAGCCAGCGTAGCACTGCCGAGCCTATAAGGATGCTGCAGATGTTTCGTTTCAAGGTGGAGAACCTTGCATTTTTTGGTGTTAAACACCATCAGGTTCTCATCCGCCCATTTGCTGAGCTTGTCCAGGTCAGCCTGGATCACCCACCTATCTTCTGGTGTGAATGCTTTGCCCCAGAGTTTGGTGTCATTGGTGAACTTGACCAGTCCGCTCCTGACTCCAATGTCCATATCATTAATGAAGACGTTGAACAATATGGGTTCAAGGACAGAGCCTTGCAGGACCCCACTGGTCACAGGATACCATGATGAGTGACTTCCATCTATTACTACCCTCTGGGTCTGACCACGGAGCCAATTTCCCAGCCAGTGGATTGTGGTGGACCCAAGGCCACAACTAGCCAGTTTCGCCAAGAGGTGATCATGGGAAGTAAAGATACATGACATCAATCTCTTCTCCCTTGTCCAGGTGATAGGCCACCTGGTCATAGAAGGAAATGAAATTGGTCAAGGAAGACCTACCTGCAAGAAACCTGTGCTGGCTATCCCTCAAGATGTTGGTATCAGCCAGTACATTAAGGATGGCCTCTTTAATAAACTCTTCTAAGATCTTCCCCAGGATAGAAGTCAGGCTGATGGGCCTATAGTTAGCCAGATCCACTTTCCTCTCTTTCTTGAAGATTGGCACCACATTGGCCTTCTTCCATTCTTCAGGCACTACACCAGACCACCAGGAGTTTTCAAAGATCTGTGCCAGAGGCTGGGCTATGATGCTTGCCAGCTCCTTGAGTACCCTGGGGTGTAGATTGTCAGGGCCAGCTGACTTGAAGGTATCCAACTTCTCAAGGTGTTCCTTCACGAGGTCATCATTAATGAATGGTGGCATGTGAGAAGCTCATCCTAACAGGAGAGAAGGGAGGCGATACTACCATTCCATAAATGGGGAGCTATAAGCACTGGGCAGCTGGCCACCTCAAACTTGTGCAAATCTTTGTTTACAGGTTGGCACGTGCAATTGTCAGTACTGTGGCAGTGAAGGTTTTGAGGAGATTAATACTAGGGTTTTTTCATGGAAGGTGGGCATTGGTAATTTCCTGAGATAACAGTTTGTTGTGAGAGAGTGGAATTCTCTATTTGCACTGGGCCACTGATGACAAACAGGTGTCCATTTTTCACATGCCATAAGGGAGCATGGATACATTTGGCAGGTTGGAGGCAAGAATGTCACTATGTTGCCTACAACATCTAACACAGTTTTACCAATATTCTCATTGTAGATGCCTTTAGAATGAGAAACACAGACTCTAACTTACAAGCAAGTATGAGTTGAAATCATATATGCTTGAGCATAAGGGCTATGGACAAAAATTACACATAAGCCAGTATAAGTAATCAGAAACTGGTTGAAATCTGTAACATAACAGAAGTTTAGTACATATAAACTACTTTTAAAATGGCAGAAACTGGTTTAAGATAAACCTGGATGGATATAGTATCAGATTTAACTGATTTAGCTTAAATTGGTTTATTGAACTTCTATCCAAGTTCCTCTCCAGATTCAAGATAACTCACAGTCCCCCAGCATCCCAATACTTTTGTATCTCACCTGCAAACCCCACATTGCAGGGTGTAGCCAAGCAGGGAGACGTGTTCCAGTGCCCCCTAGTTTCTGGCCTGGGCCACTTCAGGCATGTGGCTGCATTTCCAGAATCAGAAGTGAATGTCTCTTCACTTGCTTATTGGCTCAGTCTATGCAGCTTAGACTAACCTGCAAAGATTAAGGTTAGGGACACACATTCAAAAAGCCTGAGCCTGAATTGATTTAATCTTTGCAAGTTAGGCTAACCTGGCTAGACTAAACCAGTTTGTAACCATACAGACATCCCCTCTGGACTAAAAAAAATGCAAGCACATGCCTACAGTGGCTCAGGTAAGGAGGCGGGAGGGGTGCTAAAGCATCCCCCTCCCTTCCTTTCCATAGTGCTGAGCTGAGGGGTATGTGGCCCGCTCCAGCAGGACATTCCGATTAGGGGTTCCCTGCCTCACTTCTGCCCAGCCCAGCCCAGCCAGAAATTGATAATATAGTGTTCATCACCCCATACTCAATGTTTATCAGTCCATTAAGAAAACAGCAGAGGGACATTACCAGCTACCTGTTGATTCTGCCTTTGTCCCGTCTGCCACAGCACATGGTCTGATAGCTAATGCTGTGTCTATGTAAGGCATAGGGGATGGTGGAACCCTGCTGAGAGGGGAGTGGGGGGAGCAGAAGCCCGGCAGACACCTGCAGTTTCTGCGAGAGCTACAGCCAGGGAGCAGAGGGGAGGGGTCAGCACAGAGCCCTGCCAAGCCCAAAGAGCATGCTAGGGGAGTCCAGTTTATCTTAAACCAGCAAGCGGTCTGGAACAGACTTTGCATAAACCAGTTTGACCCAAATGAGTTAAGTCTAATACTACATTCAACCAGGTTTATTTCAAACTGGTTTCAGCCATTTTCAAAGTGGTTTATGTACACTGAATTTCTGTTCTATTACAGGTTTAAACCAGTTTCTGAGTTATGTGTAATGTCTGTCCCTAGCCTGAATGATTCAGCCTTGGACTTTTTAACTGTCTGTACTTAGGAGGTTTGGAAAATAGAGTTTATGGCTTTGTTCTACAACCTGAGTAAAGATCCTAGAGTAAGGCTGCAGTGTAGACATGTTCACTGCACCGTACTGAGAGAAAGGTGTGAAGTGAAGTGGCAAAATACCTTTTTAGGGCTCAATTTTTTTCTGCTTTAACATTTTATCATGTTGTGATGACGCTGCATTAATCCATCCATTGGGTATGAATAAACATTATTATACTGTATAAAGATTACAGTTTCTAATGGAAGATGAGACAATAAGGCAACAATCCTCACAAGAAAACCAAGGGTAAATATATACATTTCTAGCATGGTTTTGAAATATATCACGATAGCTCAAATTAGAAATGGAAGAAGCCAAACTTCAGAAAACAAACAGAAAAAAAGAGAGAAACACATATATTATCTTGTTATGGTAGCAAAAAATCTTTCAGTACTGACCATGAGATCTCCCTTTGGGGACTAACTACAATAAAATTAAAAGTAAAGTTAAAAATAAAATGGCTGGAGTATACTTGAAAAAAGCAGGTAACTCCATTTAAATTTAGACAGGCTGTAGTAAAACCCACTGGTTACCTCATACCTCTACATTCCCACCACATAATGTTGGTACCTTGATAGTCATTAACTACTTCCAATGACTCAATGAATCAGCCATCCTTGTGAAAAAAGTGGAAACTACAACTTCATTTCCCTGTAAATGTAGATTGCAATACCCAGGACAGAAATAAACTAAGGAGTGCTGCCAGACTGCACTTCTGCAAACTGAGTATTTAAAGATGACTGCAAAAATTCCTTCCATAACTAACTATACTATTGTATTTCTTTTACCTCTGTACAAAACAATGATTTTTTTCATCAATTTGAATTCTGTCATCAGGATTTTCCAAAATGGATAGATTTTATGGAGCAAATCTGTCTCCTGATAAAACTAGATGTCAGTTATATAAGGCCATCAGATAATTAATTTGTCAATATCATGGCTAAACTCTAAAGTGCGGGGGAAAAGTGCCAAAAGAGCACTTTTTAAAATTCAAACAGTAATCAGCAGACTAGATGCTAAAACACCTGGACTGATACCCTCCAAACACAGGCCAATAACTGCAAGAACATCCCCAACCACTTCCAGATCTAAAAAAATCATATTAATAAATCTGTTACAGGGGCAAGCAGGGAATCTTGTACTGCCTGTTCTGTGACTAGAAAGCATCAGTTTCTAGGAATGCCAATCTAGTATTCCCTTCAGTCTCCCAGATTACAAAAAAAACACAGCCATATGCTTATTATATAATTAATATTCCACACCTCAGGCTAAGCATTACTTTAGTTTTATAATAACATTCCAAGTTATGTGGAAGTGAAATAATACTATCATCTGATATGAAAGATATCTGTTTAATAAATGTTGCATTATCTGCAGTTATTTTAACAGATATACATTGTGTTAATAAAAATTGAACTGAATGTAAGATTAAACAATGTGTTTTGTTAAGTGGAAAATAAAGCCCATTTTAATAATGTCATATTACACAGGAGCCCATGCCATTATTGGATTGCACATATTTTAACACTCCTGGCAGCCAGGCAGCAAAAAACCTTAGCTTTTTGTAGAATGTTGTGTGTATGCGTGTGCGCACACATACATAAATACACACACACACACACACACACCCCTTTGAGTAAGTTTATATAACTTCATAAATCCAACTAGACATTTTAAAATCATATGGGGATACATATATGTGTGGGTGTGCATGTAATTATTCCAGATGCAGATACAGTTTATTTATCAAAATACTGACACAATGTACAGAAAAAGTGGCTGAACCATGGTATCATTGTGCATACATAATTATTACACGTTCTTACATGAACACAGGCATACCCATGTATAAATATAAAGGCATGAATTTAAAACAACAAAGGTCAGGAAATATGAAACTAAAGCATCTCATATCCTGCCTACCATGCATATTTAGACACTTATTTGGCCCTCAAACCACCATTTTCAAAGCATAGATTATACTGTGCCTGGTTTAAATGCAGAACAGCAATGTTCTATTCTGTATAACTACAGACAAACAAAAATAGTTTTATCATGTTTGTAAGAAGCAATGGTTTCTTGGAGATATTTTCTGTTGGGCCAACTATATAGTGGGAAGAGATGTTAGACCAACTGACCTGATGATAATACTAAGAACACCTTGCTTCTCATACATTTCCTGGACCATCACAGCTATCACCACACTCCACCATTACTTGTTGGTTCCAAAACCACTTTTCCCTCCTCATTTCAAGTATAATCTATTGTAATGACACCATTATGCAGAGGGCTGACATGAACCTTTTGAGAAAATTAAAGAATTTATTCTCTGTTGGACAGCTACACTTAGCTAATGTTGGTTAGAAATGCTGCATTCTCAGTTAATCATTTTTTCCATGCCAATCCCCAGCTTTTACTGGTGAAAAAACAGAGGCCAGAATTTTAGCACCAATGTCGGGCTGTATGAAATACTTGCTTAAGTACAGTGAATACCTAGACAATGGTGGCATTTGTGCATGCTAGTAAAGTTTAACACTTCATCCTAAATGTAAAGCAGACCAATGTAATAGAAAAGCAAGTGTCATCAGCTCTATGTTGGAGAACCAAATGAAAGGGGAAAAAGGAAACATTTTCTTGTGTTCAAAAATAGTGGGTGCCTCAGTTCTTGAAAGTCCAATTTGAAATATCTTGGGGCCTGACTGTTAGAGACTCTGAATACCCACAACTTCATGAATTTAAAGGGAATAGAAGATACATAGACTTGGGAGGAAAGAACATCAACAAATACACGTTTGAAAGCTCAATACCCAAAAATGTATTCAACCAGAATGAGCAAATATTGAAAATTTGGGTCTTGTCATTTTGACTAAAGTATAATAGTGTCAGAGCTAGGATCCAAACAAGCAGGAGTCTTACATGACTTCACCATCCCTTCATGTCACCAGTGGTTTCACTGGTTGTTTACCAGAGAAACATGTCCAATTCCAAGATGTTGTTTCAAAGGGAATTTATGGCAACTCCACAGAGATCACCCAGATGAGATTTACCAAGGATAGGTACTAAGTCTTTCACTTAGGATGAAATAATTGTATGCACAAATATAGACTGGGGAATCACTGGCTAGGCTGCAATATTGAGGGTTACAGCAGACCATAAGCTGCAAATGAGCCAACAATGTGCTCTTATCTCAAGAAAATAACCAACAGTATCCTGGGTTTTATTAACAGGGGTGTAACTTGCAAATCAAGGGAGGTCATTCTTCTACGCTATTTAGTACTGGTGAGGTCTCATCTGGAGTACTGTGTCCAGTTTTGGGCCTAACACTTTAAGATGGATGTGGACAAATTGGAAACAGTCCAGCACAGAGCAACAAAAATGGCTAGAGGATTCAGAAGCAAGACTCAGGAGGAAAGGCCAAAAGCATTAGGGTTATTTAGCAGGCCTGTGCAAAGTGGCTGGTATTCACTTCGGATTTAGATTCAGCCAATTCAGGGGGCAGTGATTCAGTTTGGTGATTCAAATCACTGTCCTGAATCGATTCAACCGAATCTCCAAATCCCCCAGGACTATCCCCTGCCCAGTTTTGCAGCCCCAGCAATGGCTACCCTGCCTGCCCCAGCTCCTGGCACTTGCAGAAAAAAAGCCCTGACTCAGTGGGTGCTGCCAGGCAGGGGGACCATCCCCACTGACCCTACTTCCCCATGCTGTGGGGGGGGGGGGGCTCTGCATGAGCCCCCTGACATTTGCCTGCTCCCCCAGCCTCCCCCAACTGCCCCACCCCCCCAGCCCTATAAGAAAAAAAATGAGAAAAACTTACAGACTCACTGTTCCTGCTGGTGAGGGGAGATCCTTGCTGCCCCATGCCACTTGGGTGGCTCTTCCACAAGCCCTCTGAAGCCCTGAGGCTGCTGCAGGAATAGCATTTTTCTGCATTTTTTTCTTAAAGGGCCAGACCTGGGGCAGGTGGGGCAGTCATGGGGGGGGGGCTGAGGGAGCGAGGGAGGGGTTGGGAGGCTCATGGCAGAGCTCCCCATGCAGCAATGCCCCCCTGCCCGGCAGCACCCAGTGAGTGGGAGCTTTTTTTAAAGCACTGGGAGCTGGGGTGGCCAAGCAGCCATGGGAGGACTGGGGGAGTGGGCAGGGGATGGGCCGGGCAGGGGTCCACCCATGGTCCCCTCCCCCTTCCTCTAACCCTCCCCCAACCCCTACTTACCAGCTCTGAGTCCAGCTCCAGTTCCCTGCTGCAGCCACCAGGGACTGTCTGAATCATCAGAGCTGTCTGAGTCTTTTCCGAAGATTCAGAGAGTTTTGAATTGATTTGGACCTTTTCATTGGTCCCCTGATTCGATTCAGATTCTGAGATTCAGCCACCAAACCAAGCCAAATCTCCTCCAAATAGAATCACCACCTGAAGCTTCACACAGCCCTATTATTTAGGATGAGTAGAGATTTAATAACAGTCTTTAAATGCCTGAAAGGAGATTATAGAGAGAATGGGGAAGGGCTTTTTTCTCTGGCCACAGAGTCCAAGACT
The DNA here is from genome assembly GCF_001723895.1 of Crocodylus porosus. Lineage (NCBI taxonomy): Eukaryota > Metazoa > Chordata > Crocodylia > Crocodylidae > Crocodylus > Crocodylus porosus. The sequence continues at coordinate 43,947,214 of NW_017728951.1, read as the reverse complement.
AGGACCAATGGCCTTAAGTTTTCACAGAGGAAAGTTAGGTTACAGATTACATGGAACTTTCTGTGAAGGTTGGTCAAGCATTGGAACAGGCTTCCTAAAGAAGTTTTGGAATCTCTATCCCTGGAAATTTTCAAGGGCATCTTGGACAGACACTTGGCTGAAATAGGCAAAGGACTAGACTAGATGATTTTGTGATGTCCTCTCCAGCCCTACTTTCCTGTGATCTTAAGATAAGAAAAAGCCTGGCAACATTTCTTCCGAGTGACCTGGCAGGACTTCTTCTGGAGTGATATGCAGTGATATCCCAAAATCTAGAGGTTCTCATATTCCTTGTCTCTCTCCATAGAATACAAAAGTCAAGTTTATGGTGTGCATTTCCACTATTGTACATCCAAAACATACACAAATGTGAAATTATAGAGATATAATTATATAGAGCCAAACCAGGGAAAAGGGGAGATAGGTACCTAGAAGTGTTGGGGGTTTTCCTCCTGCTGTGTATTTAGGAACAGAGACAGGAAGGTTTTAACTTCAGAATTTTAGTCATTTTCAGAGAGAAGAAAAGTAAGAAAATATATTTAATAATTTTTCAGCACAAAAGAATATTTCCTCTACAATACAGCACAAGGCTAAAATGATTTTGCCAAAGAAAATTTCAGCTAAGAAGGGGAACTTTTTAGACAATTATAAAAACGTGATTTCATTTGGAGGTTCCAGATCAGTGATGCATAAAGCATTGGCTACAAAGTGAATAGTATAATTGATATAAAGTATACAGGACCACCCACTCATGTGTGCAGGGGCCACTTTGTGCCACACTGCCACTGCAAAGCAGCTCTGAAACCAGTGTAACAATACAGTTGGCCAACTCCACACTCATACCCAGAAGAATCTGATTGTGGAAGAATGCTATATGAACAAAGATTTCCGGTACCCCAGGATTTTCTGGCTGCCATGTGGTCCCTTAGGGCCCCTTGCAGCAGCTGTTATTTAAAACATACTTTGGCTGTTCTAAATTATGCAAGAAATTCATCCTAGGTCACAGCTGGCCAACAATCTAGGGAGCAAAAATGCACTTCACCCCAAGTTGTACCGTTCACTCCTCCACAGAACTGAGGATGATGCCACCGTTTTAAAGCAGTTGCTCTGATAACTTTATCATTCTGAAATCATTAATATATGAGACATATGGCAAACAGTCATCTAATTATGACCACACTTTGTGGTCACTTTATGACCACATTTTACTTTCTTTATAAAGATAAAGTGGTTTTGGAGACTGAGCAAGACTGAGGACACTATACTGGATTTTAAAACATCCCCCACCTTTGAAAAGCTTGATACAGTGTATTCAGAGATTTCCATAGATAGGTTAACACATTTTAAAGCTGCTACCAAGTAATAGAGCAATTCACAAAGGTCTGATCATTCCCACTTGCCTCAACCGGACAAATTAATCTAAACAATGTTCTTCATTTTGGTCATTAGGGAAATACTGATTTTTGTTCCAAATGCATTTAGTTTTGTTAAAGCTCTCTGGAAATGTAGCAAAGCCAGTGTTCAATTCACTTACAAAATTGAGAACTTTCATACTACATATTAGCTTGATTCCAGCTTACAATTATCAATAATATCAATGGGATTTCCTCTTACAAAACAAGGGAATTGTGTGACCTTTCACAATCTAAAAATATGGCCTGATTGCCTCCTTTCTGATATGTATAAAGGTATATTTCTCAGATATGATGAACTAATAAATGCAGTATTTTAAAAAGCTGTTGCAGTGTGTGCTAGTGTCCACAGTTCCTTTTACTTCAAGAAATGCTGATTATCTTCTTTGTGAATAGTACTGATTATCTAGTTCCCACTGCTTTTGTTGCACACAGCAAGTGACAAAAGGATGGCTTCAGATCTAGCAATGTTTCACCTAATGTCAGGAAGATACAACTCTTTATCCAGTTTAAATGAGGACACACACATGCATACAGCTCTGCTTCTGTATACATATTTTACCTTGCTGGTTTTCTACATGCAACCACATTTGTAAATCTGCAGCCTGAAAATTGTGCCCTATCTACATTTGGCCAAGTCAAGTTATAAGAATAAACAGCATGCCATTAAGATGCAAACCTTGTTGCCTTTTTCCTTTAAAATTTGGAGAGGTCTTTTCTTTCAGAAGGTTAGGTCAGAGTTAGGTCACCTAATTAATTTCACCAAGGTCACACTGTTTAGATCTGTAACTTGCCCCACTTTCTGACAATCTGCATTATAAATCCCAAATTAACTAAGCTATATTCCATTTTAAATATCAACACTGCTTTCAGGAGGGGAAAAAGCAACAAAATTCAAATCCTGTTCCCTTGCTGTGCCCTTTTACCAGCAAATACAAATTGTTCCTATAATTTCAATAATTTCACATAGCTATTTTTAAAGCAGTGGTCATCACACTTATTATGGTAGAATTGCCCACAGCCAGCCCAGCCCATTAACCAGTTACATATACTTTCTGTATGTAAGTTTGAGGAAATTTGCAAGTCCAACCAAATTCATAACAATAACAATTAAAAAACCCTACTCCCATAGACACACGATTGATGCACCCTTTCCCCCTTTTGATTGCAACTACAGTTGCTGTTCTTTAACACAAAAATGCCTATGTCTCAATTCTCTACAATCAATTTATGGCAAACAGGGTGAAGGGAAATGTGACATAAGAAAAAGGGTGCTTTGAGTAATTATTTGGTGGTCAGGATCCTTACCCCTTTTTTTCTTCATTCACTTATCACCTAATCCTTTTGATCACCTGATGAACAGGGAAGAACAGCAGCAGGTAGTACAAGGTGTGAAGAAGGGGAAAGAGGATGGCCTAAAATTTACTCAGGTGTAATGTTTCCTTTCCCCAAGTAACTGGTGCTTTGTACAAGAGAGGCAGGGTGGAAGAAGTAGTTTGCCTAATGCCTCCTCACTCTCCTGCCCATAGAGGTCTTATTAAATTCAGCCAAAGAGAAGTAGCACACTGTCCACCAAATCAAAAAAGGCCTTCAGCAACTAAAGTAACTGCAAAACTCACTAGGTTCATATGATTTCATTTGTTTATTTAGAATACACACCACAGGGTGGCTTGAAATTGTCCTTCTCCCTTGTCAAGATCTGCTGGAAAGTTGCTACAGCCCTAGCTCCATAATCTAAATTGAGAATCTGGGAAGATGATCTATGACAGGTAAGTGTTGAATGGGAAAGGTGGTTCAGTGCACACATTTTTTGCAAACAGCTCCCTGGGCAACGGCATGACTTATTGGCATGCAGGTTTACTGTACACCCCAGGCAAGCAGACCTCTTCCACGTAGACTGGATATCAGCACCGATAACAAGGGCTTATCTGTGTACAATTTACATGATTGTGCATCTAAGTCACAAAGGATAGTACCATTTTATTGACTAATTTTTATCACAAAAAGCAGTGCCCCAAAGTCACCACACGATTACAGAAATATGAAAGGGGCAAATGTTCAACAATGTTCCTTTAAAACAAGGAAGAAAAAAACACTATCTGTACAACATGCACAAGGAGAAATAGATTACATTTATACCTGGTATTTCTCTTACAGGATAGCATCTAGGGCTTTTTCTGGCAGAAGTCCCCTCAATCAAGCACTGACCAAACTTGTGTTATAGATAACTGTAACCTATCTTTGGCCAAGAAAACGTTATCATCTGAAATGCATGCATAGAAATTAACAGATGCCTCACAATCCTCTTCCACAGAAGGTGGTAAATAGGAAGAATTTGTCAAAGAATCCAGATATTTTTAAGGCACTTTTATTATTGGAGATCACCCTTCTGTAATTGATCTCTCTAGAAACAGGCACTCTCTTTTCTTGGCTTTGTCAATATTAAGAAGAAAGTGGCAATGACAGAGAGAGACACAAAATGAAAGGGGTTAACAGTATGCTTGGTATTCTGACAGTTATACTTAGCATTAAGAAACAAATTTACCTTGAAAAGCCTAGCACTCAATTAAAGGCCTACTATATGTCTAATGAAAACAAAAATTCTTTAGAGCATTTCAGCATCCTGCACCACCACATTTCTAATAACATTTTGGATGTTCATTCTGGGACTCACTATAGCCCCTGTAAAAACTCTTGCTTAGTTCCGACACGAAATAGGAGCTGATGAATAGAGAGGTTGATTAGCTCATTATGAAAGAAGGTATTTTCTAATATATTAACTACTGGGCAAAACTTGCTCCTATAAGCAGTAGCAAGCCTTATGTTTGCAGAGATAGAATTTTATAAAGAGAAGCCAGACAATAGAAACATAATTTTGGTATAGTAAGCTGTTTTTCAGGACTTTGTGAAAATTTCACCAATGCTGTGGGTAAAATTCCTAGTTTCTCAGTTCAGCTCCCAAACAACAAAATGTGCCAGTTTCGCAGAGGGATAAATCAGTTTTAAAACTGTTAAAACAAATAAGCATTCTGAACAAAGGTTGTACTGGGCAATGCTGACTGAAGAGCAAAAATGAATTTGCCCTGTTTGAGATGTATTGGAAAAGAAAAAGGAAAAGAGGGTGGAGTTTCCAAAAAAAAAATTTTTTCTTTCTATATTTTCATACAAATCCCATTACAAGCCTTAAAAAGCATACATTTTAAAATAAAATAGTTGCAGATACTTTTAAATCCTTACCTAAATTAAGTAGCCGACATTTAGTCTTAGCATACATTGTTAACTAATGGGAAGTTATTAGAAAAAAACGTCACCTGGAAAACTGTTTAGGGCTTGATCTTGTGGGATGCTGAGAGTAACTGAACATCTATAAACTCTACTGAACTCTGTGGCATCTGAAAGTGCTCAGCACTTCACTGAAACTGGCCTGTATATTGGTTTTGAATAAGGGCCTCCTGCAGAAGCCACCAAAGTCCCTGGAAAAACTCCAATGGACTTCAATGGGCATTCAATCAAGCCCATAGTCAAAGGGTAGATGACCAAACCTGATTAATTTCTTTATTTCTATGGCTACTAACTGTACTTAACCATCTTGCTAATATTTAAACTTGAATGAGTTGCATATTCTGTATATGACCCCTGGAGATTAATCAAGAAAACAATGGAAGAATTGAAACACTCACTCTATCTTACATACGATCTTATCAGAATATCAGCAATACATTTACATAATGCAGAACTTTGTGCTATATGTGAAATGCTGAAATGAAAAGTTAAAAAAAGAATCAGAACAGACCATCTGATAAGAGGGCGGTATTACTTTATTGTTTTAATACTATTCCACACACTGTTTGATAGCCAACTGAATGGATAAACACTGTATTCCCAGTTTATTACTCTAAGTGAGGTAGTGTCTGCGATTTTATCTGCAACCTTTCCTTTGTATGTGTGTGTGTTGTCATGCTCCAAGCAGTTCTGTACAATTCTCAGGGTTGAAGCAGCTCTTTTATTGTAATCAGTTTTCATTAGAGCCCTTTGATCTCTCTCCATTCTTTGTACACAACACTTCATCACCTTTATTTTCTGTCATAATTGCATGTGAAAGATTTCTCCTTTGATAGACCCTGAATGCCAAATCAGTATCGAAAAGAGTGTTGAAAAGTGTCATGTGCTCTGTCTGCTTTAGAAGGAAACCCATACACCTGTGGAAGACAAACAATTTTTCAGAGAGATGACATATCTATCATCCGTCCACAGGATATGAGCTGTTCTGTCTGCTTAATAGCAAGGGGCTATGCATAGCAAAATAGTAACTGCTGAAAGAAATTTGTAGCACATTGCAAACTGTCTGGCAGCCCTCCCTAAGCCTCATCTCATCCTGGCCTGCTGATAATTCACAGACTGTGTTCCAGTGTGCTCATCACTCTGGCAGTAAGAGTGGCTAGATGGGGCCCCCTGTCTCTGCTCCCTGTCACACTGTCATTCAGGTGTGTCTGTCTGCCATCACCTGCTGACAGCGCCACATGCGTCTCAATTACAGTCTAGGTAGGCCTCCATTCACACTGCTGATGAAGATGTTCAATCTGTACTAGCTAATAGCATTATCTCTTTAAAATGTGTCTTTTGGGGTTTCATGAAGACAGACACTGGGTGAAACCTGTTGGCTGCCACAGAGTAATATTTCTCATCATAATTCTGGGAATGAATAATCAAGGGGCAGTCCTTGACTCCAAGATTTCTAATCTTTGTCACTTCCTGCAACTTGTATAACACAGCAAGGGTGGACTTTTTCTCCTTTCTCAACTTAAGTGTGAGGACAAGCCATTCGCCAGTAAAACCAGAAAGGCTGATATGATACAACATTTAGTATTTTATCCCTCTTTGAAGCACAGCCTCCATGCAGTTTTATAGTTAAGGATATCTGTAATACTGTTGGCTTGTTAATGATGAACACCATATTTAGCTTTTTGAAATAAAACATTATACAAAAACAGAAGACTTTAAAAAGAAGATGATCCTGAATATACGTTATTATTAAACAGCTGTTTCAGCTACAGATTCTTCACAATGGCTGAATGAATATATCAACATACATAGGTTTTTAAACTTCTTTTAATATCTGCATATATAAATACTTGACACTGTGAGCTTTCATACTGGTGACTGGTTTCATGGAATTTAATCAAACTACTCGCAAGAGTAGTCTGATTAAAGTGGGAAGTTAAGCATATGGATATGTTTATGTTGAACCAGGATCTAATATGCTATTATTAAAACCAGTAAGGTTCTATTCAAAACTTTCTGCATCTGTTTAGGACAAAACCATTACCATGGTAGGTCACATTGCAGATAAAAATCTTTAACAGATTTATAATATAAGTAACATCTACACTGAAATTACCTGTATTTGGCCTTGGTTAAGTCTCCACTGAATAGATGTCAGTACTACCAAAATATTAAAACATGCAATTAGAGATATCTCTGTTCAAGAAAGGAAGGATTTACCTTACAAAATTAAATAAAATGGGGCTCCTAATATACATTAAATTAATAATTTCAAGTGAGAATTGAAAGTGCTGAAAACTCAGATTGCCTTCAGTATGAAGTGTTGCCCACTGGAGGTACAACAGTCAATGCAAGACCTGTATCATTTGCCATGTGATACTGGACATGTCACTGCCGCTGTTTCCATTTTCCTAATGGACGTAAAATGGGAACAATACATACTTACTCCTGCAGAACATGTTGAGACACAATTAGAAAGAGCTATGTTAGATTAGATCATTCCAATTCCTAGTCATATTGAGAAGCTTCATGCTAAATCACTTTTCCAAGATAAATAAAAAGCTAAGTGAGCTTTGAATTCAGCTAAGATAAACAGAGTGCAACTCAGCTTTGACGGTTTATGCTTTAATTCTTTCCACAGTAAATAGATAATCTTTTTTTTAATATTTACTCAATTACAGAAAAGTAGATCCTAAATTAAAAAAAAAAAGAAGTATGTGGAAGTTTAAGAACTTGAAAATAAACATATTTTAAAGACATTTCCTCCTTCAGGATACTGAAGAAATACAAACAGTTTGACACAACCGTCAGTGCCCGTGATGTATGACTGCTTTTCTTCTAATATTTAATATTAAGTGATCTTTTATAAAAAAATCAATTAACCTCTATTCACATCTCATATCCACAAGCTTTGTTTATGAAAGTTTCGGCATTATCAAATCTAAAACATTTTTAATTTGCCTCTTATTTTTTATTTTTGTTTTGTTATGTTCTATTTTTTTTTAAGGCAAAGCTATTTATAATAAGCTTTTGAATCCTTATATACTTTTCTTATTTCTCAACTCAACTCAGGAACTGGACCACTTTATTTTGAGTTTTCCAGCCAACATGAGCTCTTCATTACTCAACACCCAGCACAGAGCCCAAAAATAGAACAGAAGTACAGCAATTCCTAATCACTGGTCAGTCAAATTGTAACTAACCTGAAAGGAAAAATTAACTTTGACCTTTGTGGTCAGTTTCCCTTGTTCATAACAAAGCAGAAAGATGACTTGTAAGTGGAGACGTAGCCTAGCAAACATTAAAAAGCCCTTCTCTCACTTCAGCTTTTGTATGGTTAGCCTGAATTTTCTTAAGGTGTTTAGGGATCTAGGTACCAAACTCCTACTGACTTTCCATGAATGTTTGGAACCTAATTCTCTAAATACTCTTAAGACTAGGATTTTCAAGAGGCTTTGTTGTTTTATTTCCATATGCTGAAAGAGGTTAACTCTGTTTATGGTAGCTGTGGCAGTGAGACGCCCCCACAGGCTCCCAAAGGGGAGAGGGTAGTCCCGCAGGCCCCAAAGCCCACAAACAGCCTCCCTGCAGGGGAAACTTACCTCCCGCTGAGCAGCCAGAGCCAGAGCAGGAACCATGGCCGTGGCGGCGCAGCCAGCATGCCGGCTGTTTAATCAGCTGTTTCCCGGGTGGGGAACAGCTAAGCCAATCACAGCGGCCGTTCCAGCCACTGTGGGAAAGTTTAAAAGCCCTGCCGGAACCTGGGGGGCGGGAGAGGAAGAGAGGGAGTGCGCTGGGGGAGAGCACGCCAGACATGCTGAGGCTCCTGCAACAGGGAGTAGCAGCGCAGCTGGTATAATGCCAGCAGGCAACACAGGGGAGGTATTTGAGCCTCCTGTAGGAGACTGGGGGAAAGGAGGCAACTCCACACCCCTTTCCTCCCCAGGGGTCTATTTCTTTTGAGAAAATTAAAAACAAGAAAGAAGAGGCATAAATGCAAAGCACCCTACTCAGAGGCACTGGAGTAGGTGCCAGCTTACGCACATATAGCTTGACAGTCATTAGGGAGGGAAGGCTACTCATTGAAGCAAAAGGGGCAGTCAGACAAGCACCAACAGAGTTCACCCAGACATGGGGTCCCCCTTGAGGCAAGCCGTGGTCGAGCCAGGATGACCGAATCACCATTTGCTGATGCCCATCCAGTTGGCAGGTGTACGGGGTGTAGGGGAGACAGAGCTGCGTGGAACATCGTACCCTGAACCATTGCTGTCCCCCGGGGAGCCCCTCCAGGAAGAAGATCTCCGTTGACACCCTCTCCTTATATAATAACATCAAGTCATGGTGGGCGAGTTGAGGGGAGGGGCTCCACACTTGGCAGATAGTACATCACTCAGGGAACCCCACTTAAGGCACCTTGCATCACAGTAGCTCCAGAATAATCAATCAATTTTGAGTAAAGAATTTTGCAGGTGCTCAAACAATTGTTGAAATGTTGCCCTTATGCAAGCTGTCACTAACACGACTGCCACTAAGAACAACCTTCCAGAAGGAAGCAACTAACACACCATCTTCATTGAATATATGTGAGGAAAGGTTTGACAGTTGTCAGGGAGATGTTTTTTGTCTAAAGTCCTTGTTCTTTCCCAACTTTGGGTCAAGACAGTTGTACTTTTCTATTCCTACCTGAAAGATGATTGAAAAATTACAAGCATAAAAGCATATGCTTACAAAGAATTGTATACAATCAAAATTATTTTCCTCAATGTTCTAAATCAGTTCATTTCTGTATAGTATAAAATTCCCAGAAAATATTCTTGGCTCACATAAAACTTCTAAAGAAAAAAAATCAATGCTTGTGCTGCAAAGCCTAAAAAATTTCAATTTTTTCCAGTAAGCCCTCCTTTACTTTGTTTAGTAAATTGAAGCCACGTGGGCAGAGAAACAGGGCTCTACCCAGATCATGCATATATTTGCATGATGATCTTAAAACCAATAGAAGCCATTATTTTATCCATGTGAGAAACTCAGCCCAACTTGGATGGCTGCTTGCCAGATGAGCTTACCAAGGATCCTTTATTTGAGCTTAATATCAGTGAGTTTGGTGAGAAATTAAATAAAGCAAACATTTTAGGAACTAAATCTCATCCTTGCCTTTGGATTTACTGATCACTTGCGACTGCAGAAAAAGCATGTGAAAGATTTTCATAAAGACAAAAGATTTTTCTTTAAGTCAGCCCTGCAAAGTTTCTAAAGGTTACATTTTGAAAGTCTTTTACGAGATATGACTTTTTAACATTTTTAAAAAAATGAGTGCATTAAAGAATGAGAAATTAAGGGAACCAGGAAAATACATGATCAAAATATAACATATAAGAAATGCTGTATCCTTTATGAACATACACCTAACTTATAATATTCAGCTCTGTGTAATGTGTTCTGAGACAGAAATCCCTATGATAAAGGTTTGGGGTTTTTTTAACAATGTGAGATGCTAAGACATTGTGTGTTCACTGTTCCTAAGTGATTATTAATACAAACAAAGCATTGTGAAGTTTGCTTTGCATGTTTGGTATTTGCACTTTGTATGAATGAAAGTTTAAATCTGCAGGCTACTCAACCACCTCTCTACTCTGTGGCAGCAGCAGGACCACCAGTGAGGGGCTTGAGCATGCCATACTCATCTTTGCCTATAGGCACACCCCAAAGCCAGAAATATGCTAGTAAGGTTGCTCAAGACTAATCCCTCTGCACTCGCTATAAACCGTGTGCTTAAGAGTGGCCACTAGGGACGAGTACAGAGTGGGCTCATCCTTGTACTTCTAGATTTGGAGCACCTAAGGGCACAGCAGGCAGGAAGTGTTTGAGTCCATCCTGGACAGGACTAGCCACTGCATCACTATGGACAGGCCCCTTAGTTGCGGGTGAATGCTAACAATGTTATCAATTTTTTCAGAAGAAAAAGATTTTGCTCCAGTATTTTTAGACTTTCCCTCTATGACCTCTTGGTTATGGTACATGGAACTAAATTCCAGCCTAGGCATTGGCTTGGTTCTCAGAGGAAGTTATGCATGTGCAATCCTGGCTCCCCAAAAATCCATTCAACTGCAGAGAGGATGTTAAGGTAAAAAGAAATTTTCCTGAGTCATGGTAATAAAATGAAGGGAGAGAATAATAATGCTTAGTTCTTGTAAGACACTTCTCATCTATAGAACTCAAGTGATTTTACAGGGAGACAGAATGAGAGAATAAATGACATACCTAAGATCACACAGCAAGTGAGTAGATCTTGAAGTTGAACCACCTGAACCTCCTCCAAGTTAAATTGTTGGTTACCATATCCATTCATTTTACCAACAAGACAGTAGAAATTTCATTTCAGAAACATACAATATAGTAATGCCATTGTTTCCAGATTGCTAACAAACAAGAATTGCTTTCTGACTTCCTGGAGAGTTGTGTGCGTCTGAATTTCATGTTTCACTCTCCTACCAAAGTAGTGATAGCAACTGAAAGGGATGCCAGAATTTAGCCTATCCGACTGAAGACCTACAGAATAAAACAGCCAGGAAAAGGAATGGAAGATATAGTGGACAGCAATGTGAGAGGTAAGACATTATTTGAACTTGGCTAAGCTCTTTCAAAACTAATTGTATTCACATAGTGTTAAAAACTCTAGATTCCTTCAGAATCAAAGTAATAACAAGTTCTTATTATCTGTTTTCATGTATTTTAGCCATAACAGGTTTAATACTCCTCAAGTATATTGCCAAATTTCTAATTTGTACCCCCTCTAATTCTCCTCTCTGGTATGCAAGAAGACTGATGGTCCCATGGCTAAAGCTTTGTGCTAGGAATTGGCACATTTGGACAATGGGTTGTTTCCAGATATACTACCAACTCCTTTTGTGAACTTAGTTCAATAACTTAAAGCTCGTGTTTATTTCTATTAACCTTTTGAAAACTCTGCATTTATAAAAATCAAATTGTAAATCTCTGTGTACCTCAGCTCCCTGTCTGCAAAACACAGGTAGTATTTGTAAGAATAAATCTATTATCCTGTTCGTGAGAGCCAGAGATTCTATGATGAGTGCCAGATAACTTGTATACATTTATTACAGCTTTTAGGAAAGAATCAGCATTTGCTATACCACGATCTTCCTTCTATCTGGAAAATAGATGCAAAAGTGCTGTAGAAATTGTCTGTGAACCCAACTATATTTAACATTACCATAAATACCATAACTATGTACTTACTGTCTTTACTTGTACCTTTACCTCTGACTTTGTATAGATACTTTCCCTCTAAACACCTTCCGTTTACCAAAATAAACTTCTACAGAAACAAATTTTAAAGTATCATTTGTACACAGGGAAAAGTAAGACACTGTCCTAATGCCTGATTTTGTACTGAATGCATGGTAGAAATATGTATAAATTGTATTATATAAATATCATTTATAACTATAAATTAAATATGTGTAAGGGCTATTTATACACCCATACACACATATAAATATATTATCCTAAAATATAAACTGAATGTTAATGACTGTTTCTCAACTTTAGGTGCAAGTCTCAGTAACATAAACCATACTTGGTACAGTAGTTCAATTTGTCCATGCATAGATGTTATGTTTAGCAGCTAAAAAAAAATCCCAATTTTCCTCATGAATTCATCACAAATTAGACACAGGGAACTACGTACTGTTCAATAATCTGGATCTAATATTTCAATACTTTCCAAAGGAATTCACTCTAACACATCCAGATCATATCTAATAAAAAGTGATACAGGGCAGAGTTTAATCATGATGGTTCAGTGAAATTTCAGTTTGCTTTAAGCTTAAAATGTATTTCCCTGGCTAAGTTTTATAACCCTTTCTCTTGATCTCATGAAGCTATTTAAGGTTCCAGTAAAGCACTTAAAACATGTGCTCAAAACTTTAAGTTGCAAGACTACTAAAATGAAGTCAATTATGAAGATTTTCTTGCAATAATTAAACACTATTAAATTATTGCTTTTATAATCTATGACTCCTCTCTCTTTATTGGCTTTGCTACCAAATGGCAGCAGAACTCCATAACCTTAAATGCAAATATTATTTTTAACAACTACAATATCAATAATAATAATAGCCTAATACACCTGGACTAGTTAACAAAGCTTCTTCTCATCCCCTTACGCATTTGTATCAGGGATCATATCCAGTATCCAGGGACCATATACACAGATATTTCCCACTCCTCCTCTCTAGAATGTCTTTAGAATCAGTAATGATTTGGGATTACATGCAGATGCACACTGATTTAGTGGAACTTTTAATTAAGTCAAACTTTTAATAAAATCAGATCTTAATGTTAAGTGGGATTAATGCAATATTTTCAGTTTTGCACAGTTGAAAACCCTTGTTTCTGCTCAGATTTCTCAATTTACAAGCATTCCCAAAAGATAAATGAGCTCTCTGTTTCTGAAAGGAAACAGATTGCTTATCTGACATCACATTATTTAACTGACATTAAAAATGATAATATCCATCAACAAGCAGCCAAACCCCAGTTGGGCCATACTGAAAACAAAGCTACAATTGTCTCTAATACTGTTATAAGGAGACATTGATGTACCTATCAATTCAAACAATAGGTGCAAACAACAACATTCTTGTTACATAAGGGCTTTTAACCACTTAGCCCATACCTTCAGTGTCCTGTCCCCCCACCCCTCCTTCCCACCATCCCTCTTCACCCCATCTGACTCCCATCTTACATATTTTTGCCAAACATGGATGCCAAATTGAGTTAATAAAGGAACAATAAACACAAACCAGAGAATAAGGGTGCCTAGTTTATTCCTTCTTGAACACAGGTAAGTTATTTTCACACAGTCTTCCTAGAAGATTACTCTTGAATCCTTGAAAAGGAAGATTATTCAACAACAAAGAACATTTGCCAGATTGAATGGAGAAAATGCAACTCAAGGACACTCATGCAATACTGCCTGGATTTAATCTTTCCAAAATTTAAAACATTAAATTAAGCTCAAGAGCATTCATATACAACTGGCAGGAACGAACAATTGTTCTCTAGAGTTAACCAAAGGTAACTAATGAGGAAAGTGGTAAAGGAGTAATGTAAACCTAGTTACTTCCCTTGTATTTCTTTGAAGGCATGAATTTTACTTTAAACACAATTTTGAAAATTCTTAATTCTGTAAGTTCCTATATATTCTGATTTCTTATTTACACTTTTTCATGTAATAAATCAGCTTACTGAGAGGCTCATTGGCTCAGAGACATTTTTTGTAAGGTCCTACCCTGTCCTACTTTCTGCCTGATTTTAGGCTAACAGAACTAACTACCTTAACCTTACCTTACTCAGTTGCATTCAATGCCAGACAAAATACACCAACAGTGTGTTTTGGAAGACTTTACATGTATGCTGTGTTTGATGTGTTAACTACATCATAAATTGCAATATGCCATGTATTCATCCATCGAATTATTCCATATAATGAGGAACATCTTTGTAGGTGGTTTGTATGGTGCCTTAAACTGAACATTTGGCATGTATCTTTAGACCCAGAGCTGTCCTAGCAGATGCCCAGTCCCCAAGATCCACAGCCCTGCAATGGCAATTGGGATTTGAGGAGTTTTATTTTGAGCACTGCATGTAGGCTGGCAGGACATGCAATTTTTGGGATGGGGCATAAAATTCCTGTTCCCAATCAAGCCATTATCTTAACATCTGCTAGGGGCAGACACAGGTTTCCAATTGCGTCAGAAAAGCACAAGTCATAGTAAGAAGCAATACAGAGGTATTTTGCCTGAGAGAACTTTGAGAGACATTTTGCCTGGCAAAAGCAGAATATGTCCTATAGATGGCTCACAGACTTGTAGGAGCAATGTATCCTGCTGCTGTGTCCTCACATGGATGCCATTTATCATTGATATTGCTGACTCCTTCCTGCAGCTTCCAAAGCAGATGAGCCATGGTTCATCTTCTCCTTCCATTCTAAGAACTCAGGGTATGATTTTTCCAAATCCTCTCTGAGAGATCAGAAGATAAAAATATGACTTATCTACTGTGCTGAGAAAGGCAAAGCCAAGCACCAAAGATCTGAGAAATGGGCCTAGCAGCAGAAATATCTTATTCCTTTTCCTTGCAAGTTCATGAATTTGGCTTCCATCATGCTGTCCCCCTTTCTGCTTCAGTGTCTTAACATTTATTTTACACCATTTTCTTTAAAATACATTCAGGCACATTTTACAAAATATCTATATTAATTTTAAAAAAATCAAGAGTAAAGGAAACTCAGAGCAAAGATTCAGGATGTGATGGGCATGATCACAGTCATTATCCACAGCCAACCCACTGATTACTACCTCATGGTCTGAATCCATGTGGGCACTAATGATGCAGCCAGGAGAAGCGAGCTGATCACCTGATGACAGACTATCATACTCTGGGGGCATGCTGAAGGAGATAGGGGCACAGGTGGTATTCTCTTCTGCCCTACCAGTAAGCAGACGTGGAAGATGACAGGAGACCTACATCAGAGAGGTCAACTTGCAGCTTCACAAATGGTGTCTCGAGGTGGGCTTTGGCTTCTTAGACAACCACCCACACATCAGGATGAGAGACGTGCTTGGGTGGGATGGATTTCACCTTTCCCCTGAAGGTAAGTGTGTGTTCTCTTCTAGGTTGGCTGATCTCTTCTGGCAAGCTTTAAACTAGGCTCGTCGGGGGGAAGGGGAAGATGAGGGCGGAGGAAGCCTTGGACCACTAAACCAAGCATCACCCACAATAACAGCACAGCCTAGACCATTGATGAGCACAAGAAATACCCAGGTAAGAGACAGGGGCCTGGGTAGTCCTGGGATTGGGGGGGAGGCACATACACCCTCAGGAGGCCTTAAATGCCTCTACACTAATGCTTGTAGTATGGAGAATGAGCAGGAGGAACTTGCCCTCCTGCTAGCTAACACAAATCCAAACATAGCGAGGCTCACCAAAATGCGCAACTGGGCGGTGAATATCAAGGGCTATAGGGCTGTATAGAAGGGATAGGACAGGGAGGAAAGGTAGAGGTGTGGCACTCTACATCAAGGAGAAATACACATGCTCAACAACTAGCACTAGGTCAGAGGACGGGCACGCTGAAGTGCTCTGGGTTAGAATACAAGGAAGTCAAGGGGAAAGGGACTTAATGGTGGGGGTCTACTACAGACCATCCAACCAAGGGGAAGACCTAGACCGGGAATTCTTAAGTCAGCTCACAGAGGTAGTTAGGTCAAAAGACATGGTCATCAGGGTGACCTAAACTTTCAAGACTTCTGCTGGGAAGAGCAGTCAGCCAAGTCCAACTGCTCATGCAGGTTCCTAGCCAAGATACAGGACCTCCATTTAACTCAGGAGCTGCACAGCCCCACCAGAGGAGATGCCTTGTTGGATCTGGTCCCAGCCATGGACGACAACCTGGTGAGGGGTCTGTGGGTGCTCGGTCATCTGGGCAACAGCAATCATTGCCTCCTGGAATTCACCATCCAGCACAAGGTGGCAAAGGCCCCCAGCAAGGCAGCAGCCCAGGACTTCAGGAGGGTGGATTTCAATGAGGTAAGTGGAATAGTCAGGGAGACAGTGAGGGAAGGGGAGGGGAGGGGAATTGGGTGTCCAAGAACAGTGGTCGTTCCTTAAGGAAACGATCCTGCAGGCCCAAAGGGAGGTAATCCCAATGCGGATCAAAGCAGGCAAGAGGGTGCAAAAGCCCCCATGGCTCACCAAAAGCATCCGGGAACGTCTCCTAGCTAAAAGGGAGGTGCACACCCAATGGAAGGGAGGGGCCATCACCAGGGAGGATTATACTGTGGTTGCTCAGGGGGGCAGTCAGGAAGGCCACAGCGGAAATGGAACTAGCTACCCAGATCAAGGACAACAAGAAGTCCTTTTTAAAATACATAGGGGGTAAAAAGAAGGTACCGGGTAACACGAGGCCTCTGCAGGACACGCTAGGATATCTGGTCGTCGCACCAGACAGCAAAGCTGACCTATTTAACAATTTCTTTGCCTCCATTTATCTGAGCAGGGACTGGGTCATCTCCCCCACTGTAGGCCCCAGGGGAGGCACACTTAGGCCTAGGGTCAGAGAGGACCTAGTCAGGGAACTTCTGGAGGGACTGGATGTATTTAAATCAGCAGGTCCTGATGATCCCTACCCCAGAATGCTAAGGGAATTAGCCAAGGTCATTGCAGGACACCTGGAACGGTTTACGAGCACCCGTGGTGCTCTGGCATTGTGTCAGAGGACTGGAAAAGGGCCAATGCGGTTCCCATTTTCAAAAAAGGCAGGAAGGAGGACCCAGAAAACTATAGGCCAGTTAGTCTTACCTCGATCCTGGGTAAGCTTTTTGAGAGAATTATCCTAGTGCATGTCCACAAGGGGCCAGCAGGGGAAATTATGCTTAGGGGCAACCAACATGGGTTCATTAGAGGCAGGTCCTGTAAGACCAACCTGTTGGCCTTCTATGACCAGGTCACAAAATCCTTGGATGTAGGTGTCGTGGTGGACATAGGCTTTCTGGACTTTAGGAAAGCCTTCGACACTGTCTCTCACCCCATTCTCATTAAAAAACTAGGAAACTGTGGCACTGATACCTACACAGTCAGATGGATCACTAATTGGCTGGAGGGCTGCACCCAGAGAGTGGTGGTGGATGGGTCTTATTCAACCTGGAGGGATGTGGGCAGTGGGATCTCCCAGGGCTCAGTCCTCGGGCCCGCACTGTTCAACATCTTCATCAGTGACTTGGACGAGGGAATAAAAAGCACCTGTTTCAAATTTGCAGATGACACTAAGATGTGGGGAGAAGCGAGCACACACAATCAGAGCTGGACAGGTTACAGGGGTGGGCGGATGAGAACAGGATGGGTTTCAACACTGACAAGTGCAAGGTGATGCACCTAGGGAGTAAGAACCACCAGCATACCTTCAGGCTGGGGAACTCCCTTCTCATCAGTACAGAGGCAGAAAAGGATCTTGGAGTCATTATTGATGCCAAAATGAACATGGGCCGACAGTGTAGGGACGCGGCCAGGAAGGCCAACCGCACCTTGTCATGCATCCAGAGATGCATCTCAAGCAGGTCCAAGGAAGTGATCCTCCCCCTCTATGTGACACTGGTCAAGCTGCAGTTGGAGTACTGCATCCAGTTCTGAGTGCTGCACTTCAGGAGGGCTGTGGACAACATGGAGAGGGTCCAGAGGAGGGCCACTCACATGATCAGGGGGCAGCAGGGCAGGCCCTATAAGGAGAGGCTACGGGACCTGAACCTATTCAGCCTCCACAAGAGAAGGCTGAGGGGGGAACTAGTGGCCTTTTATAAACTAGTCAGGGGGGGACCAGCAGGCATTGGGGGAGTCCCTGTTCCCCCAAGTACTACCAGGAGTGACTAGAAATAACGGCTGGCAGAGGGTAAATTCAGATTAGACATCAGGAGGCGCTACTTCAC
>NW_017728951.1:43896783-43928455 GCF_001723895.1 Crocodylus porosus | reverse complement strand
TTCCTGCCATGGCAGGGGGTCGGACTTGATGATCTGCTCAGGTCCCTTCCGACCCTACTAACTATGAAACTATGAAACAAACTCATAGAGGACTGGAATCAGTAAAAAACCTATGATTTTCAGAAAGAAGCAAAGCTCAGAAAATGAGCTCTTTCATTGCTGTATTATTGTTTATTCATTTAAAGAGAAATACATGAGACTAAGACAAGATCTCTCTTCCCTTTCATGTTTTTCCAATTTATCTTCCAATGCATACTGTATTTCTGCAGCCAAATATTTGAAAAGTGTCTTGATTCTCCCTGTTTTCTCCATTATCTCACCTCTCATTTATTTCTTTTCTCTTCATGCCTTTTTCCTTATCTCAACAGTTTCTCAAGACTACATCATAAAAATTGGAATTATCAACCTCCTCTTTCTCAGAAGTATCTACAGTATGTTTTAGGGTAAGCATATCTGACTGCACAATTTTAAAATCTTCATAATATCTCGCACCCAAGCAGATTATTTTAGAATATGTGCATCTGATATTTGAAAGCTATTCTTTGTACAAAATACATATTTACAAGAGAACACTTGTAAGCACTATCTAAAATGTCAGCTAACAACGAAATAAACCCTGAACTGAATTGCAGAGATGAACACACACATTACACAGTTCTGGAAGAATTGACAACTTCCACTGTGTTAATTATTAAGTTAAACAGCTCTACTAACCTTTAATGAGGTTTTTACAAGAGGTAAGGACATTAAGATAAATAGAACAATAATACAAAGCTTCAAAATGAGAAGAGAAGTGACTTAACAGCTACAACAAATTAATGTCAATTAATGTATGTAGAATATCTGGTCTGGAGAGGCAGACAACTGAATAGATGATTTGACAAAAATCTCACATTTACTTTATGAACATTCTTTTACCTAAGTATATAAAATTACATTGTTTGATTCTCCCCTCTGTTGCACTTTGGTTTTGTAATGACTTTTCCATTTTGCTGAAGAACTCAGGACAATTTTATTACTTGTCTGTTCTTTTTTCGATCATCTAGACAATAACTTGCTAGGCTTTGGCCCCTATCCCTCCTATACTCATTGCCATGCTCACATTCAACCAGATCAGATCCTTAGCTACTATAAACTGACATGTATGGCTTTTATTTTCTCCTATGGCTTTTATTTAAAACCAATTGGGAATCTGTCTCAATATCTTTAGCTTGCTCTGTACAGCACAAAACAGTTCATATTTATTTGACTGGTAATTCTGTTAATAACCTATTTTAGAAGTAATCAGTTAAATTTGCTTTATCCCAAGTCATTTATAGGGTGAAGTTATGTTACACTTAGATCATACTAAATATGTGAAATATTAAGTGATGTTAAAGTTAGAACGTGTTGTAAGCAGCTATATGCTAAGGGTTAATGCCATTTTTTGCCTCCACAGCTCTGGGAGCTAGGGGGCTAGCAAGCAGGAGTATGGCCACAAGTCAGGACATGTGGACTCTAGCTCCTCTTTGGGAGCAGGGGCTATGGCAGGGAAACAGGTTGTAAGTGGCAATTCCTCATATGCTAGAAGACTGCAAATTGCTCATTTTATCTCAGTGAAGCAGACTGAAGTTTCCCTAACATGAACTAAATAGCACGGCCCAGAGTTAACTCTTGTCTGAAGTAGCATAACTGAGACACTCAGAGGACACTTAGCATGACTTAATGAGCTTTAAAAAGCAGATGCTCTCATTTTAAAGTGTTCTTAGCATTGTCTAAGTGTAACATGTAACTTTAACCTTACTCTCTTCATCTAGTAATGTAATAGCGCCTTGGTTGCTTTGGAAGAATCTGATACTTATCTGCTCCTGAAAGAATCTATTGGTTTCACCACATGTAGACACAAAGCCTGGTTCAATGAGAGTGATGCCAAGATCTAAGCCCTCCTTGACTGGAAGAGAGGGCTTTATTCTACTTGGCAAGAAGACACCATCTCAGCAGAAAAAGGAAATGGCTCCTCAAAGCCAAAGCTCAAAGGAAGATCTGGCAAATCAAAAACTAGTGGTGGCAAGCCCAAAGCCAAAGAGATCCATCTCTATGCTGACAAACATGACATGCATAGTTTTTAGCAGGCAGCAAAAGCCATCTACAGCCCAACTTCCCATGGTACTACTGTTCAACAATTGCTGGATGGCTTGATGCTCCTCAATGACTACAAATCTATCCAAGCTAAATGAAAAGAGCATTTTGAGATGCTCCTGAACCATGAGTCAACTAGCAGATACCACCACTGAATCCATCCTCCAGTATCCTGAAAGGGGAACCCCTTGCCAACTCTCTTACCCTAGAAGAAGTCTAGCATGCCATTAAGGAAACGAAAAACAACAAGGCTACTAGACTGCATGACATATCTGCTGAAATCTACAAGGCTGGCAGTGAGGAACTGATACTGACACTGCACAGATTTATTCTATGAATTTGAAACACTGAAGAGATCCCTGAAGACCAGAGGAAGTCCAACATCATGACTATCTTCAAGAAAGAAGATAAGTCTATGTGTGGGAACTATCATGGTATCCTTTCAACAGCAGCAAAAGTCTTTGCCTACCTCCTCCTGAATCATCTTCCATCTCTTGCTGAGGAAATCCTACTGGAATCTTAGAGTGAATTCAGACCATCCTGGGGGGCAACTGACATGATATTTGTTGCCCACCAGGTCCAAGAAAAGTGTCAGAAATAACATCAGGAACTGTATATGGCCTTCACTTACCTCACAAAGTCCTTTGATTCCATCAATTGTGAAGCCTTGTGGAAAGTAGTAGCCAGATTTAGATGTCTTGAAAAGTACATCAAGGTCCTGAGGCCCCTTCATGACTGGATGGGTGTGACCATTCTATGTAGTGGATCGGAGACAGATCCATTTGACATATGAATTGGGGTCAAGCAAGGATGCATCATTGCCCCAACTCTGTTCTCCATTTTTGACAATCATCTTCATTCCGATTAAGAGCCATCTTCCTTCTAAACTGACATAGAATACTGAATGGATAGAGGGCTTTTCAATCTGGGACACTTTTGCTCAAAGACGAAAGTACTCCAAACAACCATCCTTGACCTCCAATACACCAATGATTGCACTATCCTTGCATATACTGAAGAAAACCTCCAGTCCATGCTGGATCTTTGTAGGAAAGCCTGCTGAACTTGGGGCCTCTCTCAACATCAAGAAGACTAAAGTGCTCCATCGGCCTGCCCTGGACCAAGAAAATGACCCCCCTTTCCAAATTACCATCAAGGAAAAGACCTTGGAAGAAGCAAGCACTTCCCCTACCTTGGTAGCCAACTCTCTCAGAGGGTGAATGTTGATCTAGCACAGGATCCGGTGCACAAGTACCTCCTTCAGGAAATTGTTTCAATTGTTTCATCCCCCCCGACTGAGATTGACTATCGATTGGCACCGTGATTGAGAACTGTGGGACACACATGGGAAGTTGCAGGATGTACATGGTTGGGCTGACCATGCCCCCTGCTGCTGGGGCTGGGCTGGGGCAGTGGGATGATCCCCCTCTTCATCCCCTGTCAGCGGGTGAGAAGGGCCCCGGCCAGGCCAGACCAGGGAAGGACCAAAGCCCGGACAGCTTGTCCAGACACATGGTGGGGGAGAGGCTCTCACCAAAGCATATACCCCAGTGGATGCCCATGCCCCCCAATCTGTGCATGGAGCAAGGCAGCTGCCCTGGGATCCTTATCCGCAGGGAGATGAAAGCTGCAGTTTTAAACTTGGTGCCCATTGTTGGCTTTCACATTTGCTTCCCTGGGAGCTGGAAGTGGGGCCCCTCCACCAATGGGGTTGGAGGCATGGTGGGGCAGGGCTGGGATCGGGATGTCATGCCTGGAGGAGGGGGACAGGATGGGTGGCGCTGTGTTTGGGCAAGCTAGCTGGGAGATCCATGTCCCACCTGGTGAGGGGGGCAGGGGGAGAATGGTCAGGGCTCAGCTGGACCAGCTGGACCAGGAGTGCTGTGCCATGCTGTGACTTTGTGGGCAGTGGCACTGGGAGGGCAGCCACCCCTCCCAATGCCGCTGCCCACCTGCAGAAACACAGCACGGCACTCCCAGCCCAGCCCAGCCATCTGCATGGCTGCGTGGGACAGTTGGGCAGCCGCTCCCTCCAGGTAAGTGTAATGGGTGCCAGGTGGGGAGCAAGACTGAGCTTGTGATGGGGGGGAGGGCTTCCTCCATGTGATCAAGAGTGAGGGATGGGGGAGGTCCTGTGAGGGAAAAGTGCGCGTGCCTGTCGGTGTGTATCTGTCTGTGTGTCTGTCTGTGTCTGTGTCCAGAGAGTGTAGAGTGCATGCACCTGTGTCTGCGAGTGCCTGTGTGTGTGCGTGTGTGTGTACAATCAGCCATAGCAGGGGCAGGGAACAAGGAGAAGAGGCAGGCACGTGCCCCACAGCCCAGTGGGATCCACCCAGCCACCCCCCACCAGCACTAGGAGGGGAAGGGGCCTCTCTCCCCCCCTGAATTCAGCTCCCATGGGGGTAAGGGGCCTCCAATTTTGTGCTTGTCCAAGGCCCCAGTACACTTTAATCTACCTCTCCCCTCCCCCCCCCCCCCTCATCTGCTGGGTAGGGGGAGGGGGACATGGTGGAGAAGAGGGTGTGATAGATCCTGGGTTGCCTATTCCTTCACCTTAAAAGAGTTGGAGACCACTGCACTACAAGGACAGATTGAAGGCAGACCTCAACAAAATATTAAACTCTCACTTTCAGAAAGACCTGCAACTTCTGTGGACAGAAGTCACTTCAAGACCCACTAATGAGTCATAGTAGGAATTATCCTCGAACTGAGGGATTCCAATGACAACAATGTTCAAAATAACAACAGGACAATTAATTTATGGTGGTCTTGGGTATACTGCAATTCCCTCTAAAGCAAATCAGTTGATAGCCCCAACTTCTTTCTATATACAGTCAGCCAGCTTTATTTCTGGTCATACCAAAACTCCACTTGCATGGAAATTCTATGAAGAATCTGAGCTTTACTATAAAATGTAATTGTTAATAAAGATAATATTTTATAAGTTTTTTTTAATTCCTTTTGGAGGTTTTGTTTTTTTTTTTCAAAAATCATCTCTATAAAATATAATCCTTTTTTAGGGCAACAAATACAGGCATACCTCGGAGATATTGCGGGTTCGATTCCAGATCACGGCAATAAAGCGAATATCGCAATAAAGCGAGTCACACGAATTTTTTGGTTTCCCAGTGCATATAAAAGTTATGTTTACACTATACTGTAGTCTATTAAGTGTGCAATAGCATATTGTCTAAAAAAAAATGTACATACCTTAATTAAAAATACTTTATTGCTAAAAAATGCTAACCAGTGGAAAAATGGTGCTGATAGACTTGCTCGACGCAGGGTTGCCACAAACCTTCAATTTGTAAAAAACGCAGTATCTGCGAAGCGCAATAAAGCGAAGCACAATAAAACGAGGTATGCCTGTATTGATTCTGTGCCCTGAGTCTCTCTTGAGATGTACATTAGGCACATCAAAGCTTATAATATAGGAAAATACAGAACATGCCAAGTAAAACTAAACACTTTATAACAACATAAACACTTTATAGCAACATATTCTTGAGAAGTGATAAACCTGGCTAAATTCTCAATAGTTCAGTCTTCATATTTTGTACAGTGGAATACTAAGATAATGGATAACTATTTTTAGCACTAGGCTTTTGAAGATCAGAACTATTGTTCAAGAAGAGCTTTTTCATGTGATAACTCCTATAGCCTTCAAAGTAGTTAGTTTTCTTCCTCAGCCACCTGATTTGGAAATTTATGGAAAAAAAATTGACAGTAAACATTTCAATCCTAAAATTGATCCATAAAATATATACACCACAGAGTAAGAGGATATAAACTCTACTGCACCACCCTTCTGTGGTGATAGAAGGGAAACATCACAGAACTGGTTAAGTTTTAAGTTTATTCCGGTAACCTCTTCTAACTGCCAAAAAGGTGTCAGTTCTGACCTTGACCAATGGGTACAAGCCACAGAAAACTTGCAAGGTCTCAGGGAAACTGCTATGATTTTGTATTTCATTAGCACCTTGGAGTCCCAGTCTTAGATCAGGACTTTGCAGCAAGATAAGAAACAATACCTGCAAACAGACAGATACTATTGTACCTGGAATGTACCAAAAATACCCTTCCCCAAAGAAGAACATTATCAGCTCTTCTCCTCTTTACTTCCACATTCCAACTAAATATACATGACATGCTCTCCAAGCATTACTTTTTCATGAGCATAATTGTGATATCAATCAAAGGGAGAGTAATTACACAGTGCTAAATGGGAGGGCAGAGTATCTTGGAGTTGACTCTGTGGAAAAATTGATCTACATTATTAAAATGTTTGAGAACATGAGACAGATCTAACTGACTCCAAACTCATTGTTATATAGTTCATATATGGAACCATCAGCTTGTCAATGCTTGATTATCACCAACAGATTGAACCATATATTTACTTCATAACAAAAGAAAGAGTCCAATGAAAATAGCATCATGATCCCTGGAGAATGGGAATTTACACAGCTGTGTTGTTGGAGATGGTGGCGACCTACCTAGATGACAAACACCTCATTAAAAGTAATAAATAAAGAAAAAGTTTCATCTAAAATTTAGAAAACTCTAGCTCAAGTAAAAATTCATCTCAACAAAAAGGGTGATGCCCCAAGATCTGTATACACAGAATACAAAAGCTATGAGACCAACAACCTCTAAAAAGAAGAGGAGCCGCCTTTTACTAAATCACACGAACTGGCATCCCTGTTTCTGCCTGATAAGGTGTAGACTACCCTGCTACACTATCCAGAGGTGAAACTGAAAAACCTGACATTGTCAAGCTTAAAGGCTTTTAATGGAGCTCCTTCATTAATTATCTGGATGCTGGCACTGCTACTATGAACTCACAACTATATAGAACAACAAAAATTCATTGACCGCAAGCACTTCAATGTACAAAAAATGCATTTCACTGGATGCAGCATTTGTATGCTTATCTAAGAGTTTTTAATGTCACTTTACAGTTAATAATTAGCCTTCCCCTGGTCTGCACAAAGAGTGCCACCAAGACAAAAGAAAACGTTAAGTGTGTTAGCTATACTTGCCATCGGTATAAATAGTCAAAGGGATGATTAATGAATGAGGGGGAGAATTAAACAGAGCAGTGAACAAAGACAAAGCCCGTTTGCTTGGCTGCCCACAAACCAAGACAAGCTGCATCCATAAAGAAACTACAGAAAGTGACAAACAAAAAATCAGCTTAATAGACAGCTCATGAAGACTTTATTTAACCCCACATTATGACAGCCTCAGCGCTTTATTAACACTCTGACATGTTAAGATGCCAGGGTCATTTGAGGCTAAAACACACATTTGTTGGGGGAGGGGGAATGCACATTTTTGTGAGACAGAAAGAAAAACAGAAAAGCCCCAAATAACTTAAACAACACCCTTCAGTTCTCTTTTGTGGAGCATGCCAAAATCGACATTTTTAAAGAGTTGTTTAGAAATGTCAAACAAAGCAGATGAGGCAGTAATACAAATGGCCCAGGAGAAGTAGCTTGACAGGCCTTGTCCTTGTCTTAAAATGGCTACATTATCGACAGACCATTTTTTTAGAACAGAGGAAAGAAAGTAAGTGTGATATGTTCTAAATTTAAAGTGGGTTACATTCCAGATATTTTCCCCTCAAACTAGCTGCAGAACATTCCCAGCCACTCCATGCAGATACTTTCACCCCCACGCTCTTTTGTGGTTTACTCACTAAATTTCTGAATAAAGACGATACAGCTTTTCAGTTTCAAAGCTGAGGCCATCATAAAGTTAGGGGCCGAACAAAAACTAAATAACATGTTTCAATTTGAGATCCTTTCCCCCTTTTTGGTGAGAATTAAGGGAAATATTTTTCTTTAACAAAAGCACAAGCTTTTATAAATTTTGTCATATCCTTTCTCCTTTCATAAAAAGGTGTTCCCTGAAGCTCTAGAGAAACACTAAGCCAGAGTATACATGGTATACTACAACATGTTAAATACATAAAATCATAAGAAATGCTATGGTGACGAGAATACAAGTCCTTCTACTCTTGTGCCTAGTTTCTAAAAGTAGACAATGCCACAAATAACCAGCTTTCCAGAGAAGAAGATATAAGGCAGTGGTGCTCAACCTTTCAGCTCCACAAGCCAGACAAGTGGCAACAGGCTGGTCTGTGCGTTACCTCTGCCAGGCTCTGCCACCATCTCTACCCTATGGGCTCCCCACAGGTCTGGAAATTGGGCAGCAGCACAGCTGCCACTGTTCTCCCGCTGCTAAAGTTTCAGACCCATGCAGAGCCCTACAGCCAGAAGACATGGTTCTACTGGCCAGATATGGCCTGCAGGTTGGGGCATTGAACACTCCTAATGCAAGAAAACAATGTATTATTTTCTTATTAACAGATGCATAATAGAACCTTCCCCACATTGTTTTAATTCAGTACTATACATCTCTATAACATTATCAGCAACGCTTTAACTATTTGCCTTTTTCATGAGCAAAAAATGTAATATTTTTCACAAAGTGCTCAAGAATGTTTCTGCCTCACCAGGTCTTACAATCACACTATCCGGTATTATCTACCCAATTCACTAGGTCCACTAGTCATCCCTTAAGTACTCTCTCTCATACTTTAAGCATATACATTACAATCTATAAATTATTCTTTTGCTCTACCTTCCATGTTATTTCCCTTGTTATATGACAGCAGAATCACACTCCTGTTTGACAAGTATGTTCTGATGTCCTGAAAACATTCTTGGCTTTCAATGCTTTGGCCCTTTCTTTCCTTCCTAGCAGCCCAGAGCCCTCCACATTTCCTATACCGTAATTTCATTCAACTCAACATATTAAAATGGGTATCACAAAACTAAGGTGAAAATGAATATTTCACAAACTTATGCTTTGATTATCTTTAAAATGAACTTCAAAGTATGAGGGGCAAGGATTTTGTGGGTGATATCTTTTATAAGACCTACTGCAAGCTTGGGATAAAGTTAGACAAGCTTTCAAATGCAAGGCATAGTTCATTAGGTCTGAGGGAAGACTTGTTCTTCCCCCTGCTCTCGTCCCTTTCCCTTCATCTTGCTTATCTCTACCTATTTACCTTTTCACTGACATCCCTCCACACTTTTAGTTTCTCTCATTCCTTGGAGTCTCAGACCAGCAGAGACTCCCTATGCCTCACGAAGGGTGACTACCCCTGAAAGCTTGCTCAGAACTTTTTTCCAATTACTCAGTTGATCTAATAAATGATATTACATCTACCCAAAGAACCTTCACAGCAATACATAGTTTTTTAATCACTGCTGTGCCTGTTTCTTCCCTCAGACCTGATAAAGAATGCCTTGCATTAGAAAAATTGTCTAACTTTATTTCAACCTTGCAGTAGGTCTAGTGAAAGATACCACCCATAAAAATCCTTGGCTCTCATAATTCCTGCACCATCCTGGCTGCAACATCACTCCCACACTACCCAACTTCAATATATACTTTGTTTCAGATACTACCTTTCAAGCATAAGTAACGGTTTAGTATATAACTTCCCTATGTGTTTTCAAATGCAATAAGATAAAATATAGATAAGAAAAAGATGTTGCAAGCAGCATGCCCAAAACAAAACCTTACATTGTCCCACTCCTGAAAAACCATAACCTATTTTGAGCTGCAGATCAATCCAGAATTGTTTTCCTTTCCAACAGCAATATAACCTTGGCCTCTGCTCCCAGAAATTTCTGTTTATTCAACTCTGTCTTCTCTCATGTCTCAGACAGTATCCACATCTTCATAATCTTTTGCATATTTTCATCTCCTTTCATAGAAAACTGTAATTTCCTATGTAAATAAGCTACCATATTGGCAGCCCAGGGCACAGAATGGCAGCCACAGACAGAGCCCCTGGGGCAGCAACAGCTATCATGGCAGTGGCAGAAGGGACCACAGCAGCAGTTATGGGGCAAGTAGCACTGGACCAGGAGGCCATAGGGCAGGGGCAAGCAATTATTTCAGCTGGAGGGCCGTTTAACAAATTTTGGTGAGCCATCAAGGGCTGGCCCCACCACTTAACAAGTGCCCTGCCTCATGGTCACCATTTTGGGACTGGAAGTCCAGACCCTTAACCCCTGACCTTTGCCACTGGAAGTCTCTCCTGTTACCCCCAGAAGTACTCCTTTTGGGAAGGGGGTTTGCCATCTTGGAACTGGAAAAAAAAACATATACTAAAAATCAAACATCCATAATAACATGTTTTAATTTTATTAAAATCATATTTTTGTCCTGATTTTTGTGCATTTGCATTGTGTATATAGAGGTAATTGCATAATATCTCAAAATGAAGTCTTATTCTTGTATATTGTGGAAGGGGTGTGGAGCAGTGGGGGGGGTATGGGGTTTCAGGGAGGCTGTGTATGTGTGGGGGAATTTGTATGTATGTGGGGTGTGGGAGAGGATATTAGGGTATGTGTTGTCAGTGGGTGGGTACAGGAAGTTTGTGGGGGTGTAGGGAGGTATGCAGTTTGTGCGGGGCTGTGGGGTTGTGGAGGTGGAGACTGGTCCGGTGTGTGTGGGCATGTATGTCTGGTGGGGTGTGTCATGTAGCAGTGAGCAGGGCTCCTCCCAGAGGCACTGGGGTGTGCGGGAGGTTTGTGTGAGATAGTTTGTGTGGGTGCAGTGTTTGTGGGGTGTGTGATTGTGTATGGGGGAGGGTTTGAGGTATGGTGGGGTGTGCATGGGAGTCCTCCCCACACAGACCCCTGAACTAGTCAGCATCTGGCCCTACCTGGCTGCTGCTCAAAGCCTGCATGCCCTGCAGTGCCTCCCTGCCACCACCAACAGGGCACAGCCCCAGACCTCCACACGCCCACTCCACACCACCAGGCCATGATGCACCCTGGACCCACAGTGGGACTCAGGCAACTCTGTGACTGGACTGCCTTTCCAGGCAGCAGTGGCTCCTTCCAGCCACTGACCCCAGCTCCACAGTACCAGCAGGGACTTGCACACACAGCCCTGACCCAGTGTGCCTTGCACCTGCTCCAGATTCACCCATCCAGGCTGAACAGTAGCAGTGGTGGCTGGGCAGATATTTCTGTTCAGTGTGGGGAAAAAGTGGCTCGCCCCCCTTACCACTGTCAGGCAGTTCTTGGTGCAGCCGGTGGCGCTCACACTGCGCCAAGCTGCCCTGCATCTCCACTGCTGTCACCACCACCTGGGATACCCTGCAGCTGCTCTGCAGGGTCACCGCTGCCCCACTGAACAGCCCAGAGGTGGCAGTGACAGTGACAGAGATACAAGCCAGCTGGGCATGGTATGGGCTCCACTGGCTGCACCAAGAGCTACGCAGCAATGGCAAGGGGGAGGAGCCACTTTTCACCCTACTGAGCAACAGTTTCTACCTAGCTGCTGCTGCTGGTCAGCCTGGATAGACAAGTGTGGAGCAGGCACGGGTCATGCCAGGTCAGGGCTGCCCATATGCAGGTACCACAGGGCTGGGACCAGGGGCCGGAAGAAGCCACCACTTTCCTGGGCTGCCTAGAAAGGGAGTTCAGCTGCAGAGTCACCCCAGCCCCGCTTTGTGCCCAGAGGGCAGCAGGATGTGCCATGGCCGGGCAGCACCCAAGACAGGCAGGACCAAGGGATTTGCTGTGGGCCAGACAAAGCCCCTCCATGGGCCAGATCCAGTCTGGGGGCTGTATTTTGTCCAGCTCTACCATAGGGTAACTGAGAGCTATTTCTTCACTTGCCTTTTGCTGCAGAAGGCCACATTCACCTGGGGCCCAAAGTTCCATAATCTGTGGCAGGCTCTGCCTACTCCCTGGCCACACCCTCAAACCCCAGGGCTTACCAGCAGTTTGGTGAACTAGGTGGAGTTACTCCGCAGGCCCAAGCCAGCCTGCAGACCACATCTTTGACACCACTGCTTTAGAGACTTTATATGTGGGGGTTATGAAGAATCTGTTGTTGTTTCCAGACCTTAATCTAAATCAACTAACTAACATATGTCTTCTACTGAAAAAAATCCTTATACAATTTGGTGTTTCCTTTCCTCTTTTCTTTCTCTTGAAGGTTGTTTTCCATAAAAAATAGTGGTCAAGCTTGCATATTCTGAACATTTATCCAAGAACTTTAGAGGAAAATATTTACACTAACAAGTAAGTGGAGGCCCCAAAATGTACCTTAAATTATTCTGCTTTGTACATCTGGCAAATACCCATAGGAATTCAACATTTAAGGAGTGCTTGCTCTTATTCAAAAACTGCTCCCACTTGGTAAGTAGTCTGAACTATCTATTTTCTGCAAGAGCCTAACCTAACTACCATTTTTGCAATTATGAGTCCATATAATCTACTAAGGTTCATATTTATGGCAGCAAAGTATGTGATGAGATTACATATAGTGAAGTCTTCTACAGTCTACCTAAGACTTTCAAAGGGGCCTAAGGGAGTTATGTGCCTGATTCCTACTGAATTTCAGTGTTGGTCTCATGATACAACAGAAACAAAAAAAGAAGCAAGTATCTAAAAATATAAAAAATGAAATAATTAAATGTTACATTTTTAAAAATTATTTTCTATTCATCTGTCTCCCCACCACTCCAAATCCTTGCTATAAACTTTTTTAACATGGGAGGAATGGATGAGTCAGGATATCTGGAGAAAAGAAGGCAGATAGGAGAAAAAGGACAGTTTAACTAACCTTGCTATATTATCTCTGTCACATGCCAAACCACTGTTTTTACTTTGCAAATGGAGTGAAAACTGATAGTTTGGATAATCAAAAGAGATCTTAACTCTAGTGGTAAAAACAGTATATGCTTTGGGGAAATAAGTAATCTAGCCACATTCAAGTCAAACCTCCAAAAGTAGCTGCCACATGAAATCACATATCTGTATTAGTATGTGGAGGCACTTTTACTACTTTATCTTTCCACAGTTGCCAATAAATTATTTGTTGATCTTCTCCACTGACCCATCACTCATAACTTCACAGTATGAGACAGAGGAGACACATGAGGTCATCTGGTCCAACTCCCTGCCAGTGGATGAAATTGAGATATGGTATTTAAATGCATAATGACTAACAACCTCAATGGATTTCTTATGTTGTGACATCATCCACCCTGGCATCTTTTTAAGGTGGAAATTCTAAAACTGAAAGTAAGAAACAGTGC
Organism: Crocodylus porosus; assembly: GCF_001723895.1. NCBI lineage: Eukaryota > Metazoa > Chordata > Crocodylia > Crocodylidae > Crocodylus > Crocodylus porosus. The sequence continues at coordinate 43,915,197 of NW_017728951.1, read as the reverse complement.
TGTCTCTTCCAAGATCAAATGGTATCTATGGAAGCAAAACAGGCATTTACTCCCTGATGTGCTATTCCATATATCCAGAAAAACCAAAGCTAGTCTCCAGTCCATGTATAGTACAAATTTGGCCATAAAGCATGCAAATAGGCACAGTGAGTATACAAGATCCCATGAGAAAAAATCCCACTGTGTTCACTTAAGTTTTTGGCTTTTAAAGTACTCTATTACAATATGGTCAAAAATATCAAATTGTGCCATTTTTACTTAGCAAAACAATACCAAGACCAACAAATGAAAAGAAATGTCAATCAACGCAAAAACCTCAATGGCAAAAATAAAAAACTTGGATAAGAGTATAGCTGAAAATAGCATTCAGAAAAAAGGAACAGAAATTCATTCATTTAGCCATCCATTAACATTCTCAGTCGATCTATTATCTCCATTTTGAATTTGCACTCAAGGCTCTGATTTTCGCAAATCTCAGAATGAGCAAGCAATTTACAGCCATTTCATTCACTGAAAGAAAAAAAAGAAAGAAGACTAAAACAAGTGGAATAATTTAATGAGTTCCATAACACAAAACAAAAAGTTTGGATAGTGACTATCATGCATACTCTTCTCTTCTTCCTAAGCTACCGTGGCAAGGTAAACAATTCCACAGGAGAAACTTTCAACTAAACTAACATTGGGTGATTAATCCAAATGTACATAAATGAAGAATGCTGCACTTCAGAATTTGTGGTCTTAGCATTGTCTTGCTTATATTCTTAAATATGCATATGATAATGATTTCATGAGAGCATAATTTTCTTATGATATCCTTAACAGGCATTTGTAGTTTTCAGATCTAAGCAATTAGAATCATGGATACTATACTCTTCATTACAAACTTTATAGACTTGAAGAGACTAGTCAATTAGTTCATGAGATGTAACTGACTCTTTTTTAAGATGAGATGATAAGCTCCTAGAAAACAAGAGAGTCGGTGATTTGAAACTCAGTAGACAAATTGTGACAATATAGACTCTTACAGTGCCCAGATTAAATTTAAATCTGTCAAGGTCCAGATAAAATTTAAGATCCAAATAAGAAGCTGTATTCATAGCTGCTTATTTATTCGATGAGACACTAAGAATAAAGCACTTCTCCAAGTCCTTCAGTAAGGCTGAATTCTCATTTTGGAATGTATTTTAAATCTAGTTATGCACACTGAACAATTTAAATATGCAAAGGAAAACATATTTTACATTATTATTTATCATTATATAAAATAGAACAGTAGCCTATAAAATGATCTTCTTCCCTATGCATCATTTTCATTCCACTTACAATGCGCAATCCAATTTTTTTTTTATATATACCCTAGATTGGAAGGTTGAAACTGCTCTCCTTGCACAACACAATAAAGAGACAATGGACTCAGGAAGCTGAGGTCTGTAGCCATTTTTCTGAAGTAGGAATTAGCCAAAATAAAAATGAGATCTGTATGAGAGAACTATCATACAATGAAAACATAGTATTACCTTGACTAAAATGACTGTGCTGAATACAGGCAAATACATTCAGTCAAAATGTTGAGAGAGAGAAAAAGCATACACCGAATACACCATTAACAAATAAATAAAGGAATTGAGCTGCATTTCAAGGTCATTTCCCCAAGCTAATAAACAAAATTTGCTTTTTAATCTTGTCATTTTCCTATGCATCATTCCCTCTGTGTCACTGTTTCTTTATAAATTGTTGACATACACAACATATTTGATCACTCGATTTATAAAATCATTTGACGGACCACCAATTGACATTCTGACTGCACTTCAAAACGTTGCACTTCGGAATTTGTGGTCATTTTGCTACTGTTGTGTGGGAGGGAATGAGGAGGTGTGGGTGGGTGGGTGTGGATGTGTGTGTACATGTACATGTGAAGTGCAGTTGTGCCCCTCTTTTAATTCCTGGTCTACCCAATTTTTGAAACAAACTGCCTGACAGTGACAGTCAGGTATCCAGGTTGTAGTCATACTGGTCTTGAGGGAAAAGCAATGAGGGCTCATAGTAGAGATGATATTTTTATTAGACCAACAAGATTTTTGCAAAAAAAAAAAATTTTTTATTGCAAGCCTTCGGGCACAAACACCCTTCATCAGGAATCAGAGAAAAGATTGGTAAAGTTCTCCTGAGTAGAAATGAAAGTTAATATTTCATAGGATTTCACAGAAATGAAATCTTCATAATTTCCCAAGCAGGAAGCAACTGTGACCACTTGAAACCTAAAGACACTGCTCCTGCCTTGGCTCAAGGTAATCTGCATCACAACAGAGCCTCACAAGAGAGCTGAGAGACTCCTTACCAGCTAAGAACTGCTTGCCCAGAGGAGTTTTCCATTTATTGCCTCCTCCGTGAAATCCTATGAAATATGAACTTTCATTTCTACCCAAGAGAACTTCTACAATCTTTTCTCCAATGCTTGATGAAGGGTGTTTGTGCCCCAAATCTTGCAAGTAAAGAACTTTTTTTGCAAAAAACTAATTGGTCTAATAAAAGGTATCACTGCTACCATGAGACCTGTTGGCAGGCAGTAGTATTTCTATTCAGGGAACACTAAGAGAGTCAATTGATTTCATGGCTCTTTATGTTCTACCTGATTCCTTTTAAACTCTTCATTTCATAGGTGTTAACAACTCTTCCTCCTTTTTCAAGGTCTTAGTGTTCCACTAATCTGCAATTCTGCTGTCTGTAAGCTGCTCCTGGTAATATAGCTCTTATTTCACAGCCCTGGAGACTATTTTTCATTCTAGCTAAAATCCTTAACTCAGGTATGGAAATAATGATCAGTAAAGCATTGGATGCATGGTCAAGACACTCAAAAAGGCTAGATCTCGTTTTATGAATAGGAAACAGAGATGTATATTTCATTCTAATGACTACAGCACTAATGAAGCAACAACTTCTGATAATTTTTTCCTGGTTTCTTGTGGGGTTTTTTTTTATAAATACTAGATGAATAATAAATTAATGCACACTCCAATAAAGTGAGGCTTGTTTTTGCTTCAATTTTAAACTGAATAATATAGCCCTAGGCCCCTTCCATATTAGTAAAGCTTTCCCTTTCTTTTTAACTGAAAAAAAAAATGTTTTGTTACATGTAGGGACCTACCAAATCATGATTGCATAGGTTTAATGGAAATGGTGAAATAAGGCAATCTCCATGAAATCCATGGAGAAAAAGAAAAAAAACTTTCTAAAAATAAAATGCTGGCTCCCCAGTGGGAGCCAGAAGTCATCCTCTACTGCTGATTCTCTCAGCCAATCAGCAGCAGAGGCAGGGCCACAGGGCCCCCTCAGCCAATCAGAGGTGTGGACTCTTGAAAATGGTAGCCAGCTCTGCAATCTGCCCATGAAATCAGCCAGCTGGTTCCTTGAGAACCCTACTTTTATGAAATGAGGCATCACACCATCTGGGCTCCCACCCTTTTCAAAATCCTATTTGAGGATACTTGAGAACTCGTGGCACTTGGGAGAGGTTCCTGAAGACTGGAAGTGGGCCAATGTGGTACCAAGAAAGGAAGGAAAGAAGATCCAGAGAACTACAGGCCAAACAGTTTGACCTCCATCTCTGGAAAGATCTTGGAAAAAATCATCAAATAAACCATCAACAACAGGCTCATGGAAGGCAACATTCTAAGAGACTGCCAATGTGACTTTATTGCAGGTAGGTCTTGCCAGACCAACCTAATTTCCTTCTATGACCAGGTGATGCATCACCTGGACAAAGGAGACGTGGTTGATATCATATATTTAGATTTCAAAAAAAGCCTTTGACTTGGTCTCCCATGATGCCGCCTCAACCACCTTATGGTCCAATGGCTGGAGATCTGGCTCCATGGTCAGACCCAAGAAGTGAAAGTTGACGGAATCGAGGCAACATGGTGCATGGTGACCAGCAGTGTCCCCTAGGGCTCAGTAGTCAGACCAGTACTCTTTAATAATATTCATAAGTGATCTAGATTTGGGTGTCAGAAGCAAACTGGCTAATTTCACAGACACCAAATTATAGGGAAGTGCAATCATGCTATAGGACAGGCTGGCAATTCTGGCCAACATGGACAGGCTTACAAGGTGGGCAGATCAAAACCTGATGACATTCAACATGGAGAAATGCAAGGTACTCCACCTCGGGAGAAAAAACCCACATCATATTTATAGACTCAGCACTGCTACACTCACTAGTACCACAACCAAAAGAGACTTGGGGGTCATGATGGACCACAAGATGAATGCAAGCCAGCAAAGCAAGTAAAACTCTGGCTTGCATCTACTGACGCATCTCAAGCCAGACCCAGGAGGTCATCCTCCCACTTTACTCAGACTTGCAGAGGCTGCAGCTGGAGTACTGGATCCAGTTCTGGGCTCCACACTTTAGAAAAGATGCAGAGAAGCTTGAGAGAGACCACAGGAGCTCCACACATATGATTAGAGGTCAAGAGAATAGGCCTTATGAGGAGAGTGCTGACAGGCATGGGACTCTTCAGGCTGGAGAAGCAAAGGCTCAGGGGTGACTTGGTGGCAGTCTATAAGTACATAAGGGGTGTGCATCAGCAACTGGGAAAACATCTGTTCACTAGGACACCCCAAGGGAAGATGAGGTCTAATGGTCACAAACTGCTGGAACTGGGCATAAGGAAAAACTTCTTGACCATCTGAGTCTCCAGAGTCTGGAATAGACTCCTTCCAGAAGTGATGCAAGCACCTACTCTGGATACCTTTAAGAAATGCTTGGATGCTTATCTTGCTGGGGTGATCTGACCCCAGCTGACTTCCTGCCCCTTGGGCAGAGGGCTGGACCTGATGATCTTGCAAGGTCCCTCCCAGCCCTAATGTCCATGATTTGGTGACTGAAGGTAAGTTTACCATTTTGTTTGGGATTGGAAGAAAAAGCATGAAGGTGATCAAGATGTGCATTATTGAGCCTAAAGCTTGCCTGTGCATCTGACTAGGATGAAAGAGCAAAGCGAAGGAATCAGTTTTCCTGTATGCTAATCCTAGGTATCATGCTCGCTCCAGATCATGTAGGGCTTTCTCAACCTCTGGCTAACCACAACAAAGAATTTATCAGTGACACTTTCATAAAGCTTAATCATGCACATGCTGTGCAACCATGGGATACCAAAGATACTTTGGATCAACACAAGAACTTTATTTGAATAAGCCTGAGCATCCAGTACTTAAGCATCACATTCAGGGGCAAATTAAGCAGAGGACCCAGTGATTCATATTATGAATTGGCTTAACAATTCCAACCTTGGCTTAAAAACACTTGTTTTGTCTCCGGTTAGGGACAAAAAGCAAAGACACATTTCTGAAAAGGGCAATACCCTAATAGGCTACCTTATTCAGAGGCAACTATATGTACTGCTATGCTCAGTTCTCTTTCCCTGTGCTTTCCTACCTCCTTTGAGAGAAAAATGATCATCCTATTTGCTAGGGGAGGTTGGTGTAAATATTAAGAGGGAAGTGGGCAAGAACCAGGGCCTAAAGATGAGAGAAAGGAGATATGGAGGAAAGGAAAAGTAGAAACATGGTAGAAAGAAAAGAAGAAATATTAGAGAAAGAGTGAGTTGATAAAAGGGGGAAAAAATAAAACCAGAGGAAAGGAAATTATGCTTCGTTTTGTAGAGCCCCAAGCAAGGAAGGCCACACCATGCCTTCCTCTAGTCCTACCACTGAAGGATTTCAGAGTTTGATTTGTTTAGGCTGTCACAGTAGCTCAAGCAGATCTCATGCCTCTTCATTAAAAACTTTTTTTAATTCAGAAAAAAAGGAACTTAGTTTAATAAAAAAGTTTCAGTTAGCACTGCAGCAAACTCTTGATAAAAAACCATGGCAACCATGGAACACAGACATTAAGAATTCCCTACCATATTTTTACAATCAGAGTAGGATAACATTTTGGTGTATTTATTAAATAAATCAGGAGTTTTCTACAGACACATAAAATTCATTCATATAATGTTTTGGCATCATTTGGTTCTTAGAATTTAGCCTGAAGACATGAGCAACGGACCAAGATTCAGTATGCAATACACAAAGGTACTTTACAAGTTGCACGGTGGGTGTTCAAATGGCACCTCCATTTGTAAAAGGTTTTCTAGTCCCAAAACCATGGGGTTTAAAAGTGCAAGCCTCTTTAAAACAAACCTGAGATGTTGCTGACATAATTTCAATTAATTCAAATGGTAGTACATGACAATAATGTCCATAAAGTGAAATTGCCTCTCCTCTCTTTTCCTTAAGAAATGCATTTTTGAAACAAAACAATTAATTCTGCACCACTCTCACATGGAAGGTAAGGACTGCCCTAGACAGAAGAAAATTGCTCACTGCTCAATCACAACATTTTGATTACCAGTCTAGCTCAATACTGTTACAATTTCAGTTCTTTTAGCCTCTCTAATTTGTTTTCATGGTTTTTGTCTTCATTTGATCATTACTGTTATTTTTCCACCTAGATATTTACTTCTCTAATTTCTTCACATCAATCTCTACAAGTCTACCATAACTGAAAGGATAGAACTGCCTCCTTAGGCACCAACTCAGCTGGGTTTAATAAGTCTGTACCTCTTAATGATGGCTTGAGCAGGGCTTCAGTATCTACACTTATCTTAGCTTCAGCTTGTAAGAATAGCAGTTGAACACTCATCAGCAACAATGATGATGATTTTATTTCACACTGTCAACTTGATCAGTACTAGATTTCATTTAATAAACTATGGAAAGTGCAGGCTCACCTCTATTAGTTTAATCTATAATAAACTAACAGCAGTAACAACACAAAATCTAAATCACTGATGGCTATTAGAATTAGAAATAGGTGAAATATTTTTAGTTGGGGCAACAGAATATTTTCAAAAGACTTGGGTAATCAACAGTTCTTCACCCATCAATGTAGTTAATTTTATATCTATTTTCAGGGTAAGATAGAACAAGATTGGCAATTTTTGTCTTCAAAATTTAGAACAGTAATCAGGGAGACACCAGGATGATGACTGAAATGTTAAGGAGATTGTCTAAATGAAAATATGTTATTCCATTTTGATGCTTATTGAATATATTAAGTTCTAGGTGAACAATATGTAAATAACTTTTTCCCTTTGAGATCTGATTTAGGTGCAATATTAAAATGACAGAAAATAAAGCTATATTCTCTTGGGAGCATCAGATGTCATTTGCAAGAATTATAGTTTGGGAATTATTTTCATTTCAAAACAGCTTTGTTCTTGTTGGGGAGGGGAGAGGAGTTTAAAAGCATTTTATGGTCTTTTTACAAATGCACCACTACAATGACTTTAATTGCTCATATTTCTAACATGTTCTTTCTTGGAAACATTTAAAGTTTGAAGACATTGAAATTTTCTATAATTTTGTAACAAAGGGATATTACATCTTTATCCCTTGTTGATGTTTGTAGGTTGAAATGAACATACCAAGCTAAAGGGCACTGTGAAGATAAGTTTCCATGACATTTGCTATAACTCTTTTATATTACCATCTGGCTATTTTATATGTAGCATTCAGAGGCAAATATAAAAAAATGATGTAAAGCTGAAATTATTTTCTTGATAACACTTGTTTTAAACACCGTGCCACTAAATAGCTAAAAAGTCTCAAAAGTGAATGCATAAAGCATATAAAAGCTACAAGCCTACTTACATAAATTCTTAAGATTAAAGTAATAACTTCTAGAAAAAGGTGGGAGAAAACATACTACAATAAATCTATTTGTAATGGTATTTGGGTTCCAGCAACTGCTTTCATTGTTCTCAAGTGGCTTACATATAAAACAATACATTTGATGTATGATTTCAATTCCTTATGGAAAACTGTTCTATCTACAAGCAGCCTGTCAAACAAAACAACAACAAAAAAAGCAGTTCAGCATTATGAAGGAAAGCAACACTTTAAAATATGAAGTAAGGGCAGTATTTTCTTTAAGTTCATTTCAGACCTGTGTAATCAGGGACTGGCAGGCCACAATGAAGGAGTGGAAGAAAATATCATCTGTGCTGCAACACACACTTCAGTCATAGAATCATATAAGCATGTATAGATTAGAATATTTACCAAATTTAAATGTAGATCATTCTGACACCTTTATTGATCTGTAAAGATACCTCACTTTGCAGTTAACCAGGCTGCTTACAGAGCAAGGTACCACTGCACATGAATAAGGGTGAAAGAACATTGGCCTAAATTAGAAATTAAATTGAGCTGTTGCCATTAAAGGATTGGAGGAAACTTTCACAAAGCTGGCCCACTTTTATTTATGATTGGACACCAGTGATTTTTCCACATTTAGCAGCAGTAGAGAAGATTCCAATATCCCAAAGGTATCTTTTTTTTTTTCTCTTATGCCCTTGGCATGCGTTACACTTAACCAGTTTATCATGTCTTAAGTAGCTACCCAGCCACACATTAATATAATTAATGGCATAATCAAAAAAAAAAGTCACAAGGTTATTACACAAAATCTGTACTATATGTAATAACATATTATGTTACATTATTACACATAATGGCTGCTTGCAGACATGAAAACAAAACCAAATACACTTTACTTTAAAATCATCATGCTCCTGCACCAAGCCCAGCACATGCCAAAAAGGCAGCACGTTAGTTGGACCTGACTCCGCTTAGATCAGCTTTAGATAAAAGTGCCAAAAGGCCCTGCTGAATCACCTAATTTCTACAGATGCTGTGGAGCCAGGTCCAACTAATGTGCTGCTTGTTCCTGTAAGCATGGTTTGTTTGTTTTTCTCTTCATGCACCCAATACATGTAATAACTTTGTGACTGGTTCCTATTGTGCCATTAATTGAGTATGTGGCTAGCTGGTGCCTCTAACTACAGTGGGAGGGAGTTGGGGGAGGGGACCTGTCCATTCATCCCGGCTTACAGCCCCAGGGTCGCACCAGTTTGGATCAGCTGAAGGGGCTCCTAACCATGAGAGCTTGCTACTTGCCAGTGCAGGAACAGCCCAGGATCAGAATCCTCTTGCACTGGCAGTAAGGCATGATGGGATCTGATGTTTAATTCCACCTCCTATCCTGCAAGTATGGCATGGTAGGAAGTATGACTGTGAGGACTGTGAGGATCATAGTCAGATCCCATCATGCTTTTAATTACATGTCTGCCAGGGGCCTTAAAATAGTATGCCTACAAGCTTCAAGGAAGATGTGGGTACCAAGGTCACTTGCATTTTAAAATATGCATGAGTGGACCTTCAGCAATACAGAGTTTAAATAAACAAGATAGAAAAAGGTGGGTGTAGGCACAAGGGAAAGCTTTTTGTCAAGGTCACACACTTGGTAGTGGTACAGCCAGAAATACAACCCTGTCCCATGAGTTTCAGTTTACTGTCCTACTCATGGGAAGATGCTGTCTCCTCTCTAAACTGCCATCAGACTTCGTAAAATGCATGGCCGACTGCCAGGGCAATAGTTCATTGTAAGAAAGATACGGTGAAACCAAAAAGAATGATTTTCTAATGGTCCGTAAATTGAAGCGCTCTATTATTAAAATAATGCCTCCATTTTCAGGTATCTTTCTTTAAAACCAAATTTAAGACTCTCATAAGTTGAACAAAAGACAGGCAGAGTAAAGAAGTTCTATTTTTCTGAAAATTAATGCATAGGATGTGCCAACACTGCATTACAACTTGACATTCAAGCATGGTGAAATGCAACGTTAGACCAAATGGTAGAAGGCAAGGTAGATCTGCATTTACCTGACTTTAGACTAACATGTCTTTATCTCCAGCCAAAAAGTAAACATGTCATGATAATATTGAAAGATTTTTCTCAGAAATCGGGAAAATAAACTCTGGGTACCTTTTTGAAGAAAAGATTATTGGCAAGGAGATGACTATATAAAACTACCTTACTGATGTACTATCTTGGAATATGTTACACTCTATTGTGCTGAGTATAGGGATTTTGAGTTGTACTGAATTACTTTCCTTAACCAGTTTTTGAACCATCACTAGCACCATGTGGCTTCAGAGTAACTCAGAACCTTGCATTGCTTTAATTGCACAATGGAATATAAACAACAACAAAAAAGGCAACTCTGGTATTTTGCTCCAATACTCAAACAAACATATAGCTTCAGAGGTATACAGAGGAGGCACATATCTTAGTAGAATAAGAACCTGATCCAAATTACGTTGGAGACTCGTATTTTCAAAGTGATTTGTGATTTTTGGATGACCAGTTTGATACACCTTAAAAGTGGCTTGACAGAGAACAGGTGCTCCTCATTTTGGAAATCACTCCCAGTTAAACTGGCCACCCAAAAGCTAAGAAACCTCAAATCATCTCTTACTTGTGAAAATTCAGGCCAGCATGTAGTATCATAGTCAGAAATTTAACATAATATTTATTTGTGAGCTTCTGCCAAGTACAAAATGAGTGTTGTTGAAATAGGCTCAGGAACATGGGGAATATAAAAGTACCTCCCCCCATCTTAAAAACATTACTTTGGGTTTGGTTCCAGGTTGAGGTGAAGGTTCAGGTGTGGTTCTTATGTTACAGGAACAGCCTCACCTGTCCCCAGTATTTATATATTTCCAAGTGAGGGGTAGATGCTAAGCAAAAGTATCTGATTTCAGTAATGCTCCTAATGAAAGGTTTTTAAGAGGACCCCACTGTATAAATTATCAATCTCTATCAGTGGCAGTTAACAGCATGCCTTGAGAGTGCTGATTAAAACAAAAGGTCAGAGCAAACATCAGTGCTCTAGAGACTCTTGCAGATAGTAGTGTAATTAAAATGTAACTTTAGACTGCTCCATGTTTTCTATGTCAGCATCTTTCCAGCAGGGAATGGCCAAATACCTTGGTGAACCCAAGCAGCCACCGCAGAAGCTGACAGGAGATGCCTGATGAAGGAGCGAATAGATAGCCATCAGTGTTATCACCTCACGCTACATGCTGGAACCCAAACAGCCTTTTTATTTTTTTTCTTTCAGTGCGCTTGCTGCCCTGTCTTTTGTTCTGGCAGAGATAAGATGTATAAATTATGAGTGGTTGACAAAGTATACTCCAGTGCCTGAGGCAGCTCATCAATCATTTTCCACATGTCGACAGGTAATTGATGCGAACCCTGCAGGCGCATCCCCATCAGGTAAAAGGAGGAAGGAATTAAATCTGCTGTCATGGTTTGAGCAGCTGATCTGTATTTAACATTCTTTTTAATTTAGAAGTTGTTTTTTTTTAAACTGCAGTTGGTTTCTTCAGCTCCTTCTTACATTTTTCCCTACCTTGAGTGGAACAGGTTCACGTTCTTGAAATCAACTTAGCTTAGCTTATAAAAAAAAAAAAAGAACTTCTCTTAGGTTTCTGGAGGTGCTCCAATAGACCACCCAATGACTCCTGGGAAAGTTGGTTGTATGCTTTACTGAAACTTACTGTCAAAGGCATTGGTTGTGAGGCAATTATCTGTCAGGTGAATCAGGTTCCAACCAATCTACATTAGATATAAGGACAATACATATAAATATGTTTTTTCCCTTTGGAAATGATCGTATTTTACTCCATTTAAACACACCTTTCTGAAGCCTTTTAAGCATTCCAAACTCAGAACTCAAAAAGAGTGAAAAAGGAAATTTAGGAGCGAAAGGTTATAGTAGGTTGTTGAACAATTAAAATAACAGATCAGAATTAATCACAAGATTAAACAAAATAGTTGCAACTAATCACAATTTTAATTGCACAGTTAAAAAATGATAGAATCCCAATTTATTATAAATATTTTCAGATGTACATACATGTACACAAACATGAGATAGTCCCCAGGACCTCACCCTCCAACCTCTGCAGCCCCATACACTTACCTGCATCCAGCTGCTGAGTCTGCTCCCCAGCCACTTTTCCCCCAGCACCAGCAGCAATTAACGCAAAAAGAAATTAAGGCATTAACTGTTCACGTTAACTGTGATTAACTGACAGCCGTAGTTATAAGGCATAGACTTGGAGAAATAAACCTTTTCTTTTCATTTGCAGACCTTAATAACAATGACATGGAGTTCTTACAGTATTTCACTGGATGACTGCAATACACATCATATTACCATAAAAAAATGGGAAATTTAGGCTGTTTCAGATTTAGGCCTTGTTCTGGTTAAGCATATTCCACTTGTGGTTACTAGCACTAACTACTAAGAAAATCTCTGAATAAAATTTAAGGTCCTGATTCTGACCTTCAACAACCAAAATGGTGCAGCTAGCATCCCAGCAGTTCAAAATGGGTAAGAGATTTAGGCAGAATGTTCTCCATTAAGGATCCTAAACTTTAAATTCCTCTGGATTCAAAGACTACAAATATCTTCATTTTCAGGCCATAATAAAAGACTTACCTATTCTCCTAGGTTTCATTTTGGGAAAAGTGAAATGCTTGGAAAGTTTAGTAGTAGGGAAATTTCAAGTTCCAGGGAAATCACATGGTATATTAGGCACAGTGACTCTCTCTTACTTTTGGAGCTATCTACTTAACATTCCAAAATGTGACGGCAACAGACTGGGGTGGAAAAGTAACTTAACTATATGGAGGAAAACTGTCAACTAAGTATAAGACAAAGGTTGCATGCATATCCTTGTGAACAGCTGATTTAGGCCCAACACTCTAAACCAAACCTGCTAACTTTCCACATAAAACCCCCCTGGATGTATACTCAAGAAACAGACACATTTCCAGAAGCTATACTAAGCACAAAGAATAAACAAATATTTTTCATCTCCTCCACTTTGTTACTCCACGTGTCCAATACATATTTCAAAGCCTAAGTTGCAAATACAAGATATATGACCTGCTCTTTCTATACTGCAGCAAGAAGTAGTGAGCTAGACTAAATCTTGTTAGGTCCCTGCTTGAGCCCTTCTAGGTAGTAGCAGTATGCTCACTACTAGTTTTTCCCGGGTCTGGTGTGCAGTTGCAGCAGGGCAAAATTAAATTGGAGAAGGAGGGCAGCATATGGCTTTGGCTGCTTAAGGCCAGCCCTCCCAGTTGACCCTAAAGAGCCAGTATAGACATATCCTAAGGGCCTCAATGTACTGAATGACTCCAACTGATTTCAAAAGGATTTGGATCAGGTCCATGGTCCATCAATTGTCTTCATACAAGCCATCAAGTAGCTACCATATGGTAACAATTTTCAGAACCAGGCTGTTTTAGTTCAGCTTGAATGCATATGCCTTAGTCTGAGACCAGGCTGAAAAGTAGAAGGGTGGAGTTCAAGTGAATGGGATACAGGGGCCAGTGGCAGCACTTGCATCTCTCACCCTCCTTTGAATTTCTGGAAAAAGGAAAACATAAGCCATGGGAGACAACCATGAGGCAGACACTGAAGTAAATGTAAAGCAGCAACTAAGCTGTAAACCTGGCATGGTAAGGCACGAGAGAGAGTTCAAACCTGGAAAACACTCATCTGGTACAGAGGCAGCAGAGGAAGGTTGTAGGGTAATGGCAATACCCCATCATGTCTCCAGCTCTGCAAAGACTGGTTGAGTCCTTAACAACTGACAGAAGAGGACACTAATCAGAATAGAAGAAAACATATTTAAGCTGCTTTTACATATGCTACTTCATATCAAGACTATAATAAGTATACATGGAGAGAAGAGACTGGGAAAAAAAAAAGAGTGCAAAGGGATCATTCAATATTTTAAAAGAGGAAACTTACAGAGGCTTAAAATAACATGATCTGAGCACTTCTTGATAGCTTTAAATGAAATGATCTATTTATAAAAACAATGACAAGAACAATGACAGATAATGCTTACGTAGTGATTTACATGTCCAAATAGTTCCCAGGGCCTGGAATAGACCCCTCCCCCCCCCCAGAGGTGGTGCAGGCACCTACTCTGGATTCCTTTAAGAAACACTCGGATGCCTATCTTGCTGGGATCAGTTGACCCCTGCAGACTTCCTGCCCTTTGGGCAGGGGGCTGGACCGAATGATCTTACAAGGTACCTTCCAGCCTTAATGTCTATGACATCTATGAAACCACAATTACAATAATACAGAAAGCCTTATTTATTTTTGTTTATGCTGCATTTCACGTCACTCACACTGGCAGAAAAAAATGTAGTTCAGATTTGTAAGGAACTTAAGAGGCAATTGTTAAAACACACAACTGTTTCATGATTTTCAGCACTAAGTCTGTTTTCCTCATTTGGCATACTTGCACATCTTCAGTATAAGAACTAAGGTGGCAGAGTTTATTGGTGTCCCAGTTTCAGTAAAAAAAATACATATATCTTTGGCGCCCATTGTAAAACAAATGAATGGACTTTCAGGAACATTGGCTCCCTTAAATAACCCAAGTGTGGAGTAACAAAGGTGTTCACAGGTGTGAGTTTAATTTCATTCATCTACCACTTGAGGAAGCTTGCATTGTTTGACAGCAACACTGCAACTTGCCTAACTACAGGAGAAACGATTTGCCATACAGAATCAAATCACTGGTTAGTCAAGTGTAATATATATTGCCTCTGGCAACAGTAGCAAATTACCTGATACTTCTTAAGAACGCGTGCCCACCAGAAATTCCACTTTGCGGGCATCTAGAGGGCATAAAAACTAACCCATGTAACCTCATGTGTCCCTTACTGTTACGAGTTTACGTTCATATGCTATATCAGAGAGACGTCATAAATGAATGAATATTCAATCTTAGTTGTGGCTATCTGTATATATAAGGTATAAGTATATATACTTGAGGGCTAAGTACAAACAGTCAAAAAGCCAGAGGCTGAACCAACTCAGTCTTTGCAGGGTAGTCTATAAACTGCACAGATTGAACCAATAAGCAAGTGAACAGACATTCACTTTTGATCCTGAAAATGCAGTCGCATACCTCCAGTGGCCCAGGCCAGAAGCTGGTCTAGCAGGCTAGAGCCTATCTTCCTGCTCTACAACAGCAAACAGCTTGAATCTTGAGAGGATCTGGGATAGAAGTTCAATAAACAGATTTAACCTCAATCAGTTGAGTTGGATAGCACATCCATCCAGGTTATCTTAAAACAGTTTCAACCATTTTAAATGTAGGTTATGTGCACTTAAGTTCAGTGCACATGAACAAGAGTTCATGTTCACTGAACGTCTGTTGTGTTACAGATTTGAACCAGCTTCTGATCACCAGTTTGTGTGTAATTTCTGTCCCTAGCCCAAGAGAAAAACTGACTGAACAAAGGAGAAAGAAAAACCCTGTGCTATTACAGGGAAACCATGCATCTTGCTTTACAATCTGAGGCAAAAACATTACTGAATAATTTCATCCAAGGCTAAATCCATCTAAGAATAAAAAAAATACTGTTTTTAAAATATACTTGATAGAAATCTAACGCAATTCAAAATAATGTGCCTCATTTTACAATATATCTTTGGTTGACATCTATTTCTAATTAAATTTTCAGGACACAAGAGCATGTTGTTAAGTTATCTTTCTAAAAAACTCTTTAGACACTGAAACTAATAGGTAATAATAATAGTCCTGATCTATCTCCAAACCTTGCCAAGTCCAGCTCACTTCGTAACAAGAAATTTTCTTAACTAATAATTAGACATTGTACTTTCATTGTAAAGGAGGGAGGGAATACAAAAGAATGTGTTACTTGAAGGTTCTTTCATAATAGAACATAGCAAGAGAAACAATCCTGTAATCCTCTTTGAGCCATTGCAGCAATGTATCACCCACATTACCCATGGCACCCTACAAGACTGAAGTCTTTGCTCAGATAACAATATAGGGTTTGATTGCGCAGCATGCACACACACCAACTCCTGTCAAACTTAATATCAATATTTGGTGGCACATAGGAAGCCAATCAGTGTGTTATCATCATGGACGCGGACTATGAGAGAACTTTTCTTTAGCCTGAAGAGAGCTCTAATTAAAGTTCTCTAGCCCTAAGTGCATTATGTTGTTTGCCAGACTCAGGCTGGCTGCTGACAAGTTGAATCTCCTCTTCAGCCCTGAAAAGAGCTTTTTCTGCATTCATTTTGATGTGGAAGCTTTAATCTAACTGCCACTTCCAACACATTTTATCATCCATGAGAAAGGCATTTTGTTTATTCCAACTGGCAACCCTTTCCTCTGACAACAAGGGTTCAAGTTGAGCTAATGTCAAAGGTCCCAAAGCCAACTCTACCTTTCTTCATTTCTATGCTTACCAATATATGAGTGATTACTAAGCTCAGACCAGAGAATAGGTTTTACTACTAATCTAGGGTTGTCCTCAGTCAGTTCTTTTCTAAATCAGCTGTTCCACCTCATGTTCAATCTGAGAGCACTCTTCACCTCTACCTTTCATATTAGAGCCTACTGTAAACGCATCTATTTCAGCATAAGAAAATACAGTTTTACAAATCAAATCAATTATGAAAAACAATAAGGCAAATATGCACTCTTTTTAATTAAACTAAAGTCAGATAACATCAGCTAGTGTAAGTCAACATAACTTACCACTTAACTACAGTGGAGGAAAACTGATTTACATAAACTGATAATTTGCTTAATGATACTCATTCAACTACCTCATCCCTTTCTTTATGTTAGATTCATTCATTCAAACAGAAGTAAACTGCGAATAGTGGGGAAATGAAAATGCCTATTAATTGCCCAAACACTGGTGAATGGCAGAAATCAACCTTATTTACTGGAGGAAAAGTATATTTTTCCATGCCAAACTCTCCATTGCTCATCACGAACTTCAAACTTGGTACACAAACTGTTTCTTTTTTTCCTGAATGAGACCCGGAAAGTTTATCGTGGTTGGCAAGCATTTTAGAGGATTAAATATTCTATCCTACTCACTGTACATAAACCTATAACATTTTTGTACAGATGTTTTATCCAGAAAACTTGCACTGCCTCAACAACCTTTAAAAGGCATGTAGAATATAAACATCCCTAAAATAATTGTGAAGGGAAAACTAGTGCGACTCCAATTTTATTTTTATGGTGTGAACAAAATTACTGTATAAACAATTGCATCTCCTCCTTTTGTGCCCCTCCTGGGCCTCCTGAAACATTAAGTTTGCAAGACAATGCTTCCAAAATATGATAAAAAATCCTGTTTTAAATTATTTTGCAGCTGGTTAGTGACTGGAGGATATATCCATATGCTACATGGTTATTTGTCCATGGCTCAATATGTGACCTACCTTGACAAGTTGCCCCATCTGGAAGTTGTTATCCTTCTGCAGTAGAGAGGACTAAGTTCTTTTCAATACCTATGTTCTTTATTAAAAGGAGTTAAGAGCACATATTGAGAACACAATGGACCCTAAAAAGTTGTGTACATTTTTAACAGTTTCTTGTTAGATTCTATTGCTAAGTTAAACAAAATCCCTGATGTATGACATTATAGAGTGACTCAAGTCTAAGCAAACCAGTGCATCTGCATCACCTCAAATCTCAACAAACATGCTGGTATTTGATTTCAATGAATGACAAGACCCCAGCCCCTATGTTTAACTGTTTACAGGATTTACCTGATAAACTACAGTTTACTGAGTCATAAAAACTAGTAATGGGAAAACCTGGGGTAGAACTGTTTGAGTAATTCTCGAAATGTTAAGATGCTTATCAAAATCTCTAGAAGCTAGAGGTTCTGACTATCCATCTCAGAAGACCAACTTCTCTGTAAGAGAATTATAGGACTTCCTAATTTTGGTTCCAAATGAAATAGTACAAGCATGCTGCTTCTCCCTCAAATGTCTCTAAGCTTCTAAAAATCTGATTTGGGATCAGGGTGATTTGATTTTATTGTATTTGTATTATTGTAATTGTATACAGTACCATTTTTCTAGTCCTATTGTAAACCAGTGTGATAAAAAGACACGAGAAAAAATTGGACTGAAACACATGCACTGTAAAGAATCAATGAATGTACAAAAAATTCCCTTGCATGTCATTTTTCTATATCGTTCCCAATTTCCAAATATTCAAAGGAAGAAAGCGAATAATATTTTGTTGTTGTTCTTTTGGGGTTCCCTCCACCTCATATAAAAAGCTATGAACACCTCCAGTATCTTTAAACAATGGTATAACTACAATGTGAACCAGTGGGGAAAAAAAAGACAAGGGACTTGAAACTAAAGCAGACTGAAGCAATTCCTCCTTTAGGCCATATAGATTATCATGGTTAAGAGTGTAACAAACTCAACAGTCCAGAAAGTTAAACAATTAATGTAAAATTTAGCTTTTATAGGAAAAAGATCTGGTATAGTTTCATAGTTTCTAGGGTCAGAAGGGACCTAAGCAGATCATCAAGTCCAACCCCCTGCCATGGAAGGAAAGAGTACTGGGGTCAAACGACCCCAGCAAGGTGTTCATCTAACCTCCTCCTAAAGACCCCCAGGGTAG
>NW_017728951.1:43891196-43896388 GCF_001723895.1 Crocodylus porosus | reverse complement strand
TTGGCCTTCCTGACTGCATCCCCACACTGCTGGCCCATGTTCATCTTGGCATCAATGATGACTCCAAGATCCTTTTCTGCCTCTGTACTGATGAGAAGGGAGTTCCCCAGCCTGTAGGTACAGTGCTGATTGTTCCTCCCCAGGTGCATCACCTTGTCGGTGTTGAATCCCATCCTATTCTCATCCGCCCACCCCTGTAACCTGTCTAGGTCTGATTGCAGCCTATTCTTCCCTTCTAGCGTGCCCACATCCCCACACATTTTAGTGTCATAAACAAATTTGAACAGGGTGCTTTTTACCCCCTCGTCCAAATCACTGATGAAGATGTTGAACGGTGCGGGCCCAAGGACCGAGCCCTGTGGAACCCCACTGCCCACATCCCTCCAGGTCGAAAATGACCCATCCACTACCACTGTCTGGGTGCGGCCCATTTGACTGTGTGGGTGTCAATACCACAGTCCCTCAGTTTTTTAATGAGAATGGGGCGAGAGACAGTGTCGAAGGCCTTCCGAAAGTCCAGGAAGACTATATCCACTGCTACCCCTGCATCTAAGGATTTGGTGATCTGGTTGTAGAAGGCCACCAGGTTGGTGTGACAGGACCTGCCTCTAATGAACCCATGTTGGTTGCCCCTAAGCATAATCTCCCCTGCTGGCCCCTCATGGACATGTGCCAGAATAATTGTGTCAAAAAGCTTGCCCAGGATTGAGCTAAGACTGACTGGCCTATAGTTTCCTGGGTCCTCCTTCCTCCCCTTTTTGAAGATGGAAACCACATTGCCCTCTTCCAGTCCTCTAGCACCACACCAGAGCACCACGAGTGCTCATACAGCTGTGCCAGGGGTCCCACAATGACTTCAGCCAATTCCCTCAGTACTCTAGGGTGGAGATCATCCGTACCAGCTGATTTGAATACATCCAGTCCCTCCAGAAGTTCCCTAACTAGTTCCTCACTAACCCTTGGCCTAGGTGCACCTCACCTGGAGTCTAAGGGGGGCCCAGAGGTGGGGTGGCTGTTCTGGTCCCTGCTCAGGAAAATGGAGGCAAAGAAATCATTAAATATGTTAGCTTTGTCGCCTGGTGTGACAACCAAATTTCCTAGCTTGTCCTGCAGGGGACCCACGTTACTCAGAACCTTTTTCTTGCCCCCTATGTATTTTAAAAAAGGACTTCTTGTTGTCCTTTAATTTGGGAAGCTAGTCCCAGTTCCATCTCTGCCTCGGCCTTCCTGACTGCCCCCCTGCATCCCAGAGCAAACGCAGTATAATCCTCCATGATGATGGCCCCTCCTTTCTATTGGGTGTGCGCCTCCCTTTTAGCTAGGAGAAATTCCCGGATGCTTTTGGTGAGCCATGGGGGCTTTTGCGCCCTCCTGCTCCCTTTGATCCATGGTGGGATTACCTCCCTTTGGGCTTGGAGGATTGTCTCCTTAAGGAGCGACCACTCTTCTTGGACACCTGGCTCCCCTCCCCTCCAGGACCTCAGTGCTTCCCCAACTATTCTCCTTAGCTCATTAAAGTCCACCCTCCTGAAATCTAGGGCTGCTGCCTTGCTGCAGGCCTTTGCCACCTTGCGCTGGATGATGAATTCCAGCAGGCGATGATCACTGTCGCCCAGGTAGTCGAGCACCCGCAGCCCCCTCACCAGATCATCACCCGTGGCCTGCACCAGGTCCAACAAGGCATCTCCCCTGGTAGGGCTGTGCACCTCCTGGGTTAGGTGGAGGTCCTGCATTCTGGCTAGGAACCTACATGAGCAGTCAGACGTGGCTAACTGTTCTTCCCAGCAGATGTCTGGGAAGTTCAGGTCACCCATGATGACCACATCCTTTGACGTAACTACCTCTGTAAGCTGACTTAAGAATTCCTGGTCTAGCTCTTCCCCTTGGTTGGGTGGTCTGTAGTAGACCCCCACCGTTAGATCTCTTTCCCCTCGACTTCCCTGTATTCTAACCCAGAGCACGTCAGAGTGCCCCTCCTCTGAGTCTTTGCTAATTGAGCACGTTATATCAACCAAGAGAGTTTCCTTTGGACAATTCTGTATTTAGACTTGTGTAAATGTGCATCTAAATTCGTCTTTTATATTAATTCAAATACCTACTGTGAGCAAAATGCCTTCATCAGGATACTAAGACAGAAACAAGATACAGGAATAGATTTTAAAATTGTAGCCCCACAACTTTATTATTACAAAGTGTTTGTTGTCCCACTTCTAGAAATACAGCAAGGTATCTGCTTTGGGTTCAGTGAAAAAATGACCTGATGATTAAAAAAAATCTATCTAGCCCAGTAATACCCAAACTTCTGGCTCTGTGGGCTAAATGAACAATGCAAGGCCAGTCATCAGGCTGGATTCTGTAGGCAGGGTCAGTTTGTGGGCAGGACCCACTATTGGGGCTGGTGCATGGGGCTGGTCCGTGGATATGATCTGGCAGACAGATCTGTTCATGCGCACCAGCTTTGGCCGTGGACTGACCCTGCATGCTGGACGTGGTTGTGGCTCAGCCTCACTTATTGGCATTATCCAGCACACAACGCTGTCATCTGGCCTGTGGGACTACCCATGAGTCCAAAAATGTGGTGGTGGGAGAGGAATGGTCAGGCATGGGAGAAGAGGAGGAGTTGCACTGTATGTAAAAAGAGAAGTATAATTGCTCAGAGCTCCAGTATGAAACAGGAAATAGGCCTGTTGAAAGTCTTTGGGTTAAGGTCAGAGGGGAGAGTAATAAGAGTGATGTGATGGGGGTTGTGTACTATAGACCATCAGACCAGGAGGATGAGGTGGATGAGGCTTTCTTCAGGCAGTCAGTGGAATTCCCCAATCATAGGCCCCGGTTCTCATGAGGAACTTCAATCACCCTGATGTCTGCTGAGAGGGCAAAACATCAGTGCACAGGCGATCCAGGAAACTTTTGGAGTGTGTTGATGACAACTTTCTGGTGCAAGTGTTGGAGAGATGAACTAGGGGCCATGCTTTTCTTGGCTTGCTGCTCACAAACAGGGAAGAACTGGTGGGGGATGTACAAGTGGATGGTAACTTGGGCAGGAGTGACCATGAGATGATCGAGTTCAGGATCCTGACTAAAGGGAGAAAGGAGGGCAGCAGAGTATGGACCCTAGACTTCAGGAAACCAGACTTTGACTTCCTAAGGCTCAAGACAGATATCACACATAAACCGGTTTAAGTGATCAGAACCTGGTTTAAGCCTGTAACAGAATAGAAGCTCAGTACACATAAACCAGTTGAAAAATGGCTGAAACCAGTTTGAGATACACCTGGTTGAATGTAGTATCGGACTTAACTGATTTGGGCCAAACCAGTTTCTACAGTGTCTGTCCCAGATCCTTTGCCACTTTAAACTAAACCAGACATCTGGTCCGCCCCTCTGCTCCCTGGCTGGAGCTCTGGTAGAAACTCACAGGCCCAGCAGCGTCTGCTGGCTTCCCTGTGCCCCACCTTACTACCTGCTGCTTAAGCAGAGATCCTTTCCTCCTCTCTCCCACAGCACAGACTGTAGCCAGCATGTGGTATGCTAGCTAATGCTGTGCAAGGCAAATAGGACATTGTCTGCTTAGGGCTTTTTGGAGGTAATCAACAGCTCAAATGGTAATGTTCCTACATTCCTTTCTTTGGAAAAGCTGTTTAAGAAGAGCTTCTAACGAATGAGGCTTTGTTTTCTGATGGGTGTTAAATGGGGTGGGGGGCACCCCTCCCTAATCACAATGTCCTGCTGGGACTTGGCCATGTCCCCCTCAGCTCAGCTGTGGGCAAGGGAGGGCTGCTCTAGTGCCTCCAAGCTTCTAGTCTGCATTTCTGGGTTGTCTGTCTGGTTACAAAACTGATTTAGCTTATCCATGTTAGACTAAACTGCAAAGATTGAATCAATTCAGGCTCACGCTTTTTGAATGTCTGTCCCTAGCCTAAGGGAACTGATGGGCAGGATCCCCTGGGAGGCCAGCCTGAGGGGGAAAGGAGTCCAGTAGAGCTGTTTGTATTTTAAAGACCCCAATATGCAGGAAAATAGCAAATATAGCAGGTGACCAGCTTGGCTTAGCAGAGAACTCTTTGGTGAGCTTAAATACAAAAAGGAAGCTTACAAGAAGTGGAAGCTTGGACCGACAACCAGGGAAGAATATAAAAATATTGCTCAGGCATGCAGGGATGAAATCAAGAAGGCCAAAGTGCAATTGGAGTTGCCAAGAAGGGTTTCTACAAGTATTTTAGCAACAAGAAGGTGGTCAGAGAAAGTCTGGGCCTCTTACTGAATAGGGGAGGCAACCTATTAACAGATACAGGTTTCCCTCACTTTATGTGGTACATGCATTCCTGGAAAAATCCACATCGATTTAATTCACATAAAAGGAACCCAGTATATAAGGTAACAAATAAGGATACATTCCCACAGTGGTGAGGTAGGGGGTGAGGCTGGGAATAGGAAAGGGGTGGGGGGAAGGGTACAGTGAAGTCCAGTAGCTGCAGGGAGGTGGTGTCAGCCCCTCCCAGGGCTACAGCAGGGAGCAAAGTGGGGGAAACTGTCATTAGGTGTGGGGTAGGGGGGCATGGCTCTTGCTGCTATGCACACCCTGGGAGGGCTGTGCCAGGCTCTTCCCAGGGGGGTATGCGCATGGATCTGCATGCTGGATGAGAGCAGGCTGCCACTGCAAGCTGGGGCCGGTGGGTGAGCCACGCCCCATGCCTCCCAGGCCTCTGCTTGTTCCCACTCACTCCAGCCCCTTCTGCAGTGGCCCCAAGAGCAGCCAACACTACCTGCCTGCACCATGGCACTGCGCAGCCCAGGGGCTGGGTTTAGTGGGGACAAGTGGAGCCTCAGGGGGTTCAGGGCACGGCACAGCCAAGCAGCTGCAGGCAGCTGTCACTGGCTACTCCCAGAGCAGCTACAGCAGGGGTTGGGGTGAGTGCGGTCCCGGTCCCAAGCCCTTTGCCTTCCTGCCACAGATTTACCTGCTTGAGGGAGGGGTGATCACACCTGTGCCAATTGCATGAGAGTGAATTTACCTCGCATATCCCATGATCACCTCTTGGCCAAACTGCCCAGTTGTGGCCTTGGCTCCATCACGATCCGCTGGCTGGGAAATTGGCTTCGTGGTTGGACCCAGAGGGTTGTGATTGATGGCAGTCACTCATCATGGTGCCCTGTGACCAGTGGGGTCCCTCAAGGCTCTGTCCTGGGAC
>NW_017728951.1:43872726-43890261 GCF_001723895.1 Crocodylus porosus | reverse complement strand
GATCTCCCGAGGTCCCTTCCAGCCCTAATGTCTATGAAATCTATGAATTTTGGGCATAAAAAGGGTCAGGGCATAAGAGTGAATTTGCATATACAGAATCTGCATAAAGCAAGGGAAACCTATGACGAGTAAAAGTCAGAAGTATTCAGTGCTTTTTTAACCTCGGTCTTCACAGGCAAGGTCAGCTTCCAGACTAGTGCACCAGGCAGCAGACTTTTGAGAAGGTAAGCAGCCCTCAGTAGTGAAAGAACAGGTTAGGAACTGTTCAGAAAAGCTGGACATGTACAAGTCCTTGGGGCCAAATGCAATGCATCTGAGGGTGCTGAAGGAGTTGGCTTATGTGATTGCAGAGCCACTGGCCATCATCTTTGAAAAGTCATGGCAATCGGTGGAGGTCCCAGACAACTGGAAATGGGCAAATATATTGCCCATCTTTAAGAAAGTGAAGAAGGATGATCCAGGGAACTACAAACTGGTCAGTCTCACTTCAGTCCCTGGAAAAATCATGGAGCAGGTCCTAAAATAATCCAGTTCTAGCACTTGGAGAAGAAAGTGATCAGGAAAAGTCAGCATGGGCAAGTCATGCCTGATCAATGAAAATGGTTTGGAGGCTGGGGCACATGACTTACGAGGAGAGGCTGAGGGAACCTGCATAAGATATTCTAGAAGGGGATTTGATAGCACCCTTTAACTACCTGAAGCATGGTTACAAAGAGAATGGAGCTAGACTGTTCTCAGTGGTGACAGATGGCAGAGCAAGGAGCAATGGTCTCAAGTTGCAGCTAGGGAGATTCAGGCTGGATATCAGGAAAAACATCTCTCACTACGAGGGTAGTAAAGCACTGAAACAAGGTACCTAGAGAAGTGCGGGAATCTATCATTGGAGCTTTTTAAGGCCCAGCTCAACAAAGCCCTGGCTGAAACAATCTAGTTGGAATGGCCCTAGTTTGAGCAGAGGGTTGGACTAGATGACCTCCTGAGGTCCCTTCAACTCCTAATTTTCTACAATTCTATGATTCTTCCTTATGCTTTCCCTGGCAGGTGGCCCCCTTTGAGTCTCTCACCTAGATTGAAACAAAACCATCAATGCTATTTACAAACAGCTTCAAATTCTTATCCTTATCGACAGGGATCCAGGTATTCTGTTTCCAGCAGAAAAAAATGTGAATTATCTCCTTTATAGAAGAAAAACTTTAAAGGAGAAAAACCCAGGAAACTGCATTTCCCTTTGCAGGCTGGCAGAGTTCCAGCCTGCAGGGGGCTGCTTAGGTCTGGGGGAATCAGGACACAGGGTGTGGCAGCTCGGCAATATGGTGGAGAGCACCTCCCACAGCTCTCTCCAGCTAAGTCTATGGGGGCGGGGGAGCACAGGTGATGTGGCAGGGGCAGAGGAGCACAGGTAACATGTCAAGGGATGGGAGGCAAAGACAATATATGGGAACAATGTGCCCCCTAAGATTTATTTGTTCACATTGGGGTGCGAAGTTGCAGCCTGACTAGATCAGCTCCAGAAAGAAGCTGCCTCTGCAGCCCAGTGAACAGGGCCCAGCACAGAAGGGATCACTGAGCTAACATGGCTGCCAAGGTGAGGTGTCCCCTGCCCTCTTGGCAACAGTGGGGTGCAGAACTCTACGCTGCCACTACTGCCACACCTCACTGGGGTGGGACAGCACTCCCTCCTGTGCTGGGTCCCACCTGCTGGGCCGCAGAGGTGGCTCCTGCCTGGAACTGGTCCAGCCAGGCTGTAGCTCTGTACTCCACAGAAATCTCAGTGGGCACACCCTTCCATGCATGGTCTTCACCCACCTCCCACTCCCTGACATGTCACCTATGCTCCCCTGCCACCCCGCCACATCACCTGTGCTCCCCCACCCCCCCATGTCACCTGTGCCCAAACCTATAGACTTACCTGAAGGGAGCTGCAGGAGTTCCTCTCCACCACATTGCCTAGCTGCCAATCCGTGTGTCCTGTTCGTCCCAGTCCCAAGCAGTAGGCCTGTGCGAGAAGGCTAGTATTCGCTTTGCGTTTGGATTCGGCCAATTCAGGGGACAGTGATTCAACTTGGTGATTCGAATCACTGTCCAGATTTGATTCAGCCAAATCTGATTTGGAGATTTGGCAGCAGCCAGGCCAGGCCCATCCCCCACCTCTCTCCCACCCAGGCAGTGACTGTCCCAGCTCCCAGCACTTGCAAAAAAATAAAATGAAATAAAAGCCCCGGCTCACCAGGTGCTGCTGGGTGATCCCTGCTGCCCCTCACTGCCCCACGCTGCATGGGGGGCTCTGCACAAGCCCCTTGACTCTCCCAGCCCCCTCATTACATGGGCCAGCTCCAGCCCTTTAAGAAAAAAAAAACCCAAAAACCCTGGGACTTACCTCTCCTCCCAGCAGGGGGCAGTCCCCACTGCCTTGCACCATGTGGGGGGCTCTGCATGAGCCCCTGAAACCCTGAGGCCACTGCAGGAGCAGGGAGTCCCGAGGCTTTTCTCTGTTTTTTTTTTTTCTTAAAGGGCTGGAGCTGGCCCAGGCAGGGCACCCATGGAGGGGCTGGGGGAGCAAGGGCAGGGCAAGGGGCTCATGGCAGAGCTCTCCACACAGCACGGGATAGTGGGGGGCAGCAGGGATCACCCCTCACCCCCGGCTGGCAACACCCGATGAGCACCGGAGCTTTTCTTTAAAGTACTCAGATGGGACAGGGGTGGGAGAGCAGGGAGACTGGGGGGGCTGTCAAGGGTCCCCACTCCCCCAGCCCCTCCCTCACCCCTAGTACTTACCAGCTCAGAGTCAGCTGCAGCTCCCTGCTACAGCCACTGGAGACTGCCTGAATAATAAAATCTCTCTGAATCTTTTCTGAAGTTTCAGGGAGCTTTGAATCAATTTGGACCTTTAAATTGGCCCTATAATTTGATTCAGATTTGGAGATTCAGCCACCGAATTGGGCTGAATCTCCTGAATCAAATCACTACGTGAAGCTTCGCATAGACCTATCAAGCAGCCCCTTGCATGCTGGAACTCTGCCAGACTGCAGCCCTGCACTCCACTAACATGTTTCCTGTGCCTCCCCTACCCAACACTGCCTGTGCCCACACACCCCCTTTCTCACATACTGTGGGGCTAGGGCCTGGAGGCAGGGGACAGCGAGTCCGGAGTAAGGAGCACCAGTACAGCTGGGATGCAGTGTAGCTGTAGGTTGGGAGTGATAGGCAATGACATAGGCAGGGACTGGGCATCAGCATATAAGGGCTGTGCAGTACTACAAAGCAGTAGCAGGGGGAAAACCCACAACTGGACCTGCATCCTGGTAAGCAAAGTGAGCAGGGGGAACTCTGATTTTCCATAATAAAAAACAAACTCCAAAATATATAGTATTTATAATTTGTTTTATTATAATGAAATAATAAAAGCTAAAAATAATGTGTTGATCTTACCCAAAGGAAACAAAAATCCTTCCTGATGTTCCAATCTGTTCCAGCACAACACCTCTTGGAAAGGCAGTTCAAGTTGCACATCTATTATAGTGCAGAGGGCTGGACAACAACCACAGTGGAATTGGTACTGCCTGCCCTTATATCTACATATATTGCTGGAATTGTTGGGAGGGCTTAAAACAGTGGCATTTCTTTCTCACTCCCATGTTTTCAAAAAAATTAAAAGAAAAAATTTAAAGAGAAAATCCATGAGCTCTAGATGAAGTAAACTCTGCAGGCACGCTGACATTTATACACATATATACCAAAAGCAGTAGTAATTACTCCTGGTAAACTCCAATTTTTAACATGGTGAAAATCACTGGATATAGGCCATATTTATCCTATTAAAATATTCTTTCAGATATCGCTATAATGTCTTATATATGGCATTGCTTCATTAAATTATTTTTTATGATGGCCTAGATTTTGAGTAGTTTCTGGATGTTGTCTTTTTGTAGTTATTTCTTCTGAAGGCTTAACTGTGGAGAGCCACATATATAAAATACTATTTATGACTGAAAAATAGATGCTAATAAATTATTTCAGCTAATGAAGTCTATGGGTATATGTATATTTTGGCTTGTACAGTATATTTTGGCTTGAAAACAGCTATTTATTTACCACTGAGGCCAAAACAACTTCCAGAGCTGCTCTCTCTCATCTGTCTATATTCATCATCACATCAAGTCAGAGTCAAATACCGTAGCTGGCCTCTAGAAAAGGGTAGGATAATTTTATGACCAATAGTACCATTTGCAGTTATACATGTTAAATGTAATCATACTCATGCTTCAGGGCTTACAGAAAAGGCTTCCTCTATGCAAAGCATTGAACAAATGCCAAGTTACATAAAGTTCGGGGGTGATAATGATTTGTCTTGTTCTGTTTTGGGACAATACTAGAAGGATTTGAAATAAGAATAATTATCTGATTGATTAATGAAAATTTCCAATTCCAAGCTTTACTTAGTAGTGGGACGCATTCTGACAGACTCAAATGTTTTGTCTGTGGTGAAGAATAGTTCTAGCATCTAGTATCTGTCCAGTGATCAAATAAACACAAAAATCTCCTGAGAATCCTAACCCTTTATTTGCAATTGTTAATTTTGAAACATCAGTACTTCAAATGTTGTCTTTTCCTGCTTTAGGACACATTTGAATTTTTTTGGGTGTCATGTAAAATTTTTAGTTCTTTTCTGCTCTACATATGTATGATCTGAGCAGCTCATGAACAGCTTTTCCTATGAATGCAAAAGTCTGAGGAGAGTTTGAAGATAGTGTCCCCGTTTTCTATGCTTAAGCATTAACAATATTACGGGACTCCTCCCTTTTTAAAGAAAAATGAATATTCTAATTATCATTCCTAATCCATTAACAAAAATTAAAATTGCAAGCTCTTATGTCTTTACTTGGGAAATTTCGGCTTTATTTATTTATTTATTTATTTTAAGACAACCGCTAAAACTCTGGAAATGTTACCATAGACCTTTCCTACAGCAAGCACAAATGGCACCACTATACAATCAGGAATGTTTAGAATGGAACGTAAAATGTTTAAATGACCAACTTGGATTTTTGCATCTCTTGTCAATCAAGGAGAATAATCTGGGTTTACATGACCTATCCCAGTGTGAAACTGGCAGTTGGACAACAGTCTCATTCAGCCATGTTTAGTTATTTGAGTCAGTGAGGCTAAAAGGAGGCTACGGGCATCTCATAGCTTGCATTCACATGCTAGCTTAAAAAATAAAACAAGATATATGGCCTCTAATGTTTGTAAGAAAGTGACTAGTAAGGGATATGTAGGTTAAAGACTGCTGTGCATTGACATAACCGTCTGCTGGCTGTGTGGTTCTGGTCTATACTATCAGTCCTTCCCTTTCACGAGCACCCAACTTATTTTTTTCACCTGATGAATGTTAGAGACAATATTTGATCTCTGAGCACACTGCTTCTTTCAGTTGCTGTATACTGAATCTTCTAATGTCCAGGCTATTTTTGTGGAGATGCGAAATTTTCTATCACACCTTTGCAACAAGAATGAAGGTACTGTAGATGTGCTGAAAACAAGTTTTCCTAAAACTGGATGCAGTGTCTTTTGGAGGCTATCAAGAAATATAAATAAATATCAAAGAAAGCTTCCAGTGATTTTGAGCCTAACACCTGATTATGGATTTCAGGGATGAGAAATGATAAGGAAGAAGAAGTTATTGTTGCAAAATAGATGCTAATATCAATTTAAAAAGTGCTTACAGAATAAGAGCAATAGGAAAGGTATGCACAAGCTGAAAAAAAAAAGTATTTCACTTCTTGCTACCCATTCCTAGTACTACCCAGAAAATCATAAAAATAGTTCAAGCCATTGCTTGGAACTTCAAAACTGAAAATAAAAAATATTTTGAACTCACAAAATAATAATAAAAAAAAGCATAAAATATCTAATCTGGTATTCTTCTCTGTAGATCAATGTGTGATACAAGTCAAAATAAGTATGACCATCCCAATGAGAAAGACCAGAAAAACATTATACGACTCATCTGATAGTCAACAGTGAAACAGTCAATGTGAAAACTAGGATTATTAGTTTCTGACAAGATAGTCTTTTTGTCCTGAGAGATCTGGCATTTCCTTACATTATCTTCTGGTTACATTCCGCTTTGGCTCACAGACGCACCAATATTTAACTTAGGTTAAACAGTCCAAAAAATCCCCCAAATCTCAGAGCTGTACTAACTCAAAATTACAAAATTTTGTGTTGCTTCCACCTAAAGCCTTAAGACAATCACAATGCATGCCTCAAAATTTTTCCAAGCTGAAGGTAAAGTTCTCTTTCTATTTAAAAGTGGCTAACTGTAACAAGTGGGGGAACTTAAGTGCAATTTATGAATTCTGGTTGATATTATGAAGCCATTACAATGAAATGTCTGTGTGCTGAATGCTTTTCTCTGAATGTACATCTCTCTCTCTCTGCATAATGCCTCTACCACATCCCCACTGAGATCAGAACAACAGTATGACGCTAAACACTAGGGCTGCATCCACACAAGTGCTGATGTTTGTTTCCCTGGGGACAAGTAGCAGTGGCTTTTTTTTTTGGCTCATGTTTTTTTGGCCCTGGGATCTCACAGGCTCAAATAAAATCTCCATGCTATGAGGTAGCAGTGTGGGGAATGTCTGCATGTGAGGTACTCGGTGCTGCAGATGGGTCTGCAGCATCACAGATTGCCTGTCTGCACTTGTCTGAATGTGGCCTAAGGATCATTTTAGGTTGAAACAAATTGGGACAACAGACTAACTGAAGTCTAAGCAAATTAGTTTGTTCAGGTTTTAGTTTGGAGCAGCAGAGAATTATCAAAGGCAAAACTAAGAAACTAGAAATTTCAGGAGGGTATATTTAACTGGGAAAAGTCTCCTGGGGACTATGAACACATCTACATTTGGAGCCATTTGAAAAGGAGAGCTTCCACAGCACACAGCAGTTTCCACATTCCAAAAACTACATTTGGACAAGCCAAGGGCAATACAAATGTAGAAAAATTGCTCCAACTCCAGATGAAGCAGTGTTAAAGGTGGAGCTCTTTAAGTACATTTGTATCATTCCTGGCTTGTCCAGAGATAGCTGACCTGATTGTAGCCCCAAAAGTGTTCCAGAGTGGTGAGGTAACTGAGGAAGGGACATATGTACATAATTAATTATTTGTGTCTACGTAAGTATTTTCTTTTCCTTTTCTGCTACATAGTAAATTGTAATCACACCTTAAGAAACTTCATGCAAATTACATGCATATGTTTATATGCATCTTTCATATCTACTGAACAATTAAATGACAGACTAAAAATGCTTCCCTTCAATGATAAATTCTGGCATGGGGAGTCTGAGCGATCAGCATAAGGCTCAGGGGGATTGGGGCTAGGTTCTTAGGAAGAAACACTGGATAAGACCCAGGGTTTGCCAAGATATTCCAACAGCCTGCCTAGATATCCCAAACCAGGGCAGTGCTTGGACTGGTTCAAGAACAACAGGGCAAGCGGCTTTAGATGTAACATAGTAGTCTGATGGGAGTCCAAGAAGGGAGCTGAAACCAAACTCAGTTACTTACATACTATTTGGATTTTTGACTAGGTCAGGCATTTAAAAATAATCTGTTTTGCATAGGTTTTTTGTTCGGTTTTTTTTGTTGTTTTTTTTTTGGGGGGGGGGGGCTTGTTTTTGTTTTAAACTTAGGTCCCTAGCGTTTCATTTCTTTAGCCCAGGATAACTTGATGTTCTTAAAAATAAAACAACCTCCTACTCCACCAACATTACATTGTCAAATATGGTGAACCCATAGGTCTCCTACAGTCTCATATAATTTAATTTAGATTCTACAACATTAAGTGAATATGCCAAGTGACTAACCTGATCCAAATCCGAATGAAATCATATTCAATCTAGTGATTGTTCAAACATGGTGTAACCAAAACACTTGCCAAGCTTATCAAACATTCCTCATATGGTAAAGATAATATTCTCTCTCTCACTAAACTTATGATCTGCATATGTTACATTTTCATTAATTACTGTTACAAACCTGGAATTACTCCAGTCTGACTGAGAACAAGCATATGACAAGTAAGAATGTTTTTAGGTTCACCATGGTTAATGTCAGAAGTAAGTAGCCAGAGCCATTACTCACCCCTAGTATCAAACATTCCTCCACCGCACACCCAAATGCAATAATTGTCCATGCCATCAAAAGGGATTTATTTAAAAGGAAGAAAATTTCCACATCACCACCTGCCTAAAAAATGCAATGCATTCTGTTTCCAAAAGTATCCTAAATCATGTCACCCCTCAGTCAATATTTAACTCTTGAACCAATGAAACATTGACACTAACCTTAAAAAAAAAAGGCATTTTGAATCTCATGGATCTTGACTGAATCAAATCTTCTGACAGTACTCATAGGTGAAACATGCCTGGTATCTCTTTCTTCTTCTCACTTGTATACAAAAATTAACTCTACAAAGATGGCAAGAAGAATTCCAACATCCAGAGTGCAAAGACAAAAAAAAGAAACAAGTTGCGATAGTCAACATTAGGAACATGGCCAAGGCTACATTCTCTTCACTTCAACTTCAAATCTCAGTTAAAAAATTATTAAACAGATAGCATTAAGTGAACGTGTTTATGTTAATTTGAATATCAGCAAAATAGAAACACAGAACAGGAAATTTCAAACTTTACTTAAATATTAATACCTCATAATATTTTAAAGCTTTGCCGTATTAATTAAAAGCTGCCCTTATTCAAACTACAGGTTTCCCTCATTTTATGCTGTACACGTGTTCCTGGAAAATGGCACATAAATCAAATTCACATAAAGGGAACCAATTTTATAATATAACAAATAGGGATATGTTCCAAGACCTCGACTGTACTGACCCCCAGACCCATTCTTACCAGTTTTACAAGACAATGTTGGTACTCACCAACATCAGACAGTACACACAAGCAAGGGGCACTATCATAATGGGGATGGCAACTACAGAAACACGTGTCACAGACAACAAGCGAGGAGCACAGATCCACATAGGAGACTATCTTTTGGGGCACATCACTCCCACAACGCACCACGCAAAGCAGTTGACTGCAGGCTTCCACCACACTGATTGCATAAGAGTGAATTTACCTTGCATACAATGAATTTTTGGTATAAAAAGGGTCATCACATAAGAGCATATTCGCACATACAGAACCCACATCAAGCAAGGGAAACCTGAAAGTACATTATAGGTATAATTGAAAGTGGAACTGCAGTGTGCACTTATACCAAGAAATGTGTCTCTTAAAACATGCCTCTTTCTAAGGCTAAGTACAGACAGTCAAAAAGCTAGAGAGGAAATCAATCCAATCTTACGTGGATTTCTCTAATCTGCATAGATTGGATTGGGAGAGAATGGAACACATGCTCCTCTTTCAATGGGGGGCAGGGAGGAAACAGATGCCTGAACTGGCCAAAGCTAGAAAGTGGTGGGTGCTTCTTCATGCTTCCCCACATGCCAGACATTATCAAGGGCAGCTGAGCTCAGCTGTGCCAGGGCCATTCCCCAACTTCCTGCTGTTACTGCTGACCCTAGAGCACAGAAGGAGCCAACATACACACTTCCCTCAGGGTCGGCACAGCCCCAGATGGGCCAGCACACAGCCTGGAGCTGCTGGTGGGGCATAGGGGAAGCCAACACAGATGCTTCCCTCAGGATCCACACAACTCCCAGCTCAATCAGCATGCAGCCCACAGCTTCCAGGGGGTATGGAGGGAGCCAACCCAGACACTAGGCCTACAATGTGAGGTCACAGTTGGCAGGGCTAACCAGACCTTGCCGTGCATCCACAGGTGCATCTCAAGTAGAGTCAGGGAGGTGATCCTCCCCCTCTATGCAACGCTGATCAGGCCACAGCTGGAGTACTGCATCCTGTTCTGCGCGCCCCATTTCAGGAGGGATGTGGACAACATTGAAAGTGTCCAGAGGAGGGCCACCAGCATGATCTGGGGACTTACAGGGCAGACCCTACGTTGAAAGACTGCAGGACCTAAACCTGTTCAGCTTTCACAAGAGAAGGCTGAGGGGGGACCTGGTGACCGTCTATAAACTCACTAGGGGGGACCAGAAGGGTTTGGGGGAGACACTGTTTCCCCTAGCGCCCCCTGGCATGACAAGGAATAACGGACACAAATTATTGGAGAGTAGGTTTAGATTAAACATCCGCAAGAACTACTTCACAGTTAGGGCAGCTAGGAGCTGGAACCAACTTCCAAGCGAAGTCGTGCTGGCTTCTACCCTGGGGATCTTTAAGAAGAGGCTTGATGCCTACCTGGCTGGAGTTATTTGAGCCCAGTTTTTCTCCCGCACAGGTCGGGGGTCGGACTTGAAGATCTACAAGGTCCCTTCCGACCCTACTTCTATGATTCTATGACTTCTGTGTCCACTGCATGCCCCCCAGAATTTGGCACCCATGTCCTCGGGCTATGCCCCCATACCCAGTCATGACATGATGTCACAGGGGGTCACCATGGCACATATCTTCATGCTCCCAAACCAGCAGCCAGCTGTCCCATGTGGGGCCATCTACTGCACCCTACAGCTGCCAGCATCCTGGACTGGGCCACTGACCCAAAGGGAAGGCTCCAGGTTGGCTTCTCTTACACCTCAGCACCAGCTCCAGGCTTTGTGCTAGCTGAGCTGAGGGTTGTGCAGACCCTGAGGGAAGTGTCTCTGTTGGCTTCCCTTACTCCCTCGCCATCTCCAGACTGTGCTGGCTGAGCTGGGACTTTTTTGACCCTAAAGAAAGGCTCTATGTCGGCTCCCCTGCCAGTTCTGGGCTGTGTGCTGGCTGAGCTGAGGCTGGGTGGACCCTGAGGGAAGCATCTGTGTTAGCTCCCCCTGCCCCCACAACCTGCTCCAGACTGTGCACTGCCCAGAGCTGGGAGCCACAGCTGGGCAAAGAAGCTGTGTGGGTGGCTCTTAAAAGCCCAGGGGCAGCTTGGCACTAGGCTGAAGCAGTGGACAGTCAGCCATGTTCCAGCTGACTGTCCTGTGAGGAGGTGCTACTGGGGATCCCAAAGCATCCCAGGATGCTGGGGGACTGCAACCTAACAAGTTGGGAGGGCATCTGGGACATAAGTTCGATAGACAGGTCTAACTTAAACTAATTAAATCTGATACTGCATCAATCCAGGTCTATCTTAAACCACGTTCCAACCATTTTGAAGCTGGTCTATGCACACTGTATTTCTGTTCTGTTACAGGTTTAAACCAGTTTCTGATCACTTATACCAGTTTATGAGTAACTTCTGTCTGTAGCCCATGAGACAGAGGAGCAGTGGTACATGCTTAATGCAAGTCCATAAGACACACTACTGGTATAATGTCCAGCTGAGGAACCACAATTATAACATGAATGTTGCCCCTTTAAAGAGAAGATCTTGGACCATGACAAGATCCAATTCCTTTTAAAATGGAGTTGGCAGAACCTACCTACATGGTTCAGAAGCTCTAAAAAGTTTTACAAAAGGAACCAGAATTGTAAAAACCCATTTTCTAAATGGTCAAATTCCTTTGAAGACCTGGTTTATGTTTGAGCAATTTTACTTTCTGCCCAATGTTGAAAGAAAGGAAGACAGGACAAAAACATGACCTCTAATTCCTTCCTCTGAAAATCCGGACTACAATTATTATGTGATCCAAAAGATGAGATAATTCTCCACTGCAAGGGAAGTTAATAACAGAGTAGACAAAATATGGCCAAAATCTGAAATTTACAGGACAACAGAAGATTTTTTTAAATCCCCTCTGATAATTTCATTTAGATTAGAGAGCTCAGTTGACCAGCAAAACCTCAACTCTGCTTACCAATAAGGCAAAGGCATTTTGAGCTGAGCTAATGCTGTGATGACAATCATGGCCACAGGAGAAATATCACCTTCTTCTGTAATGTGAAATGACCTGCCCCACATTTTTCTTCTAACAGCATACGCTATGAATAACACTCTATTGAATGTTGCAGTCATTGAGATAGAAAAAAAGAGAGGGTTTTTACCTCTTAGTTGAAAAGCAATTTTTAAACACCAGTACTTCTTTATGAAGTCTAACTGAATTGGAACCAAAATGAATTTTGAAGAGTTTCAAAATTAAAATGGAACTTTCCATAGCTTTTGTTCTGACATCATGCTGCAGATTTTTACATAAGCAACAGTACTCTCAAACCAGCCAAAATGAAAGCAAACTAAAATTAATTACACATCAATAATAATAACAACTGGTATAATCAATGCTTGAAAGGAATAGCAACCAAAATTTAGTAGTAATAAAACCAGAATTCAATCAAGTGCAAACAGCCCTGCTAAATACATTTGTTATAAGAACTTACTACAAATATAGCACTTGCTACGTTCTGTACACATTATTTCACTGTTTGTTCAATAGCTGTGACATTTAAAAGGCAGTAAGTGTAGTGTGTAGAAATGCAGCTTGAGAAAAAGGTATTAGTTTCATGTATACCTGTAGCATCTATTTCAGCCACGATACACTTGCAAACTCCACATTAAACCATTAGAAAAAACATTAAGGCAGAAAGTGTTAAAATGTGGGTAGAGATCACATTTTCTCCACATCACATTGCCTCTAGGACATTTGAGGATAAGGTGACAAATAAGAAGGAAGAGGAATGTGAGTTCCATCTCTTCATGGCCTGTCCAACATGCCTGTATATTGTTAAGCCTCTTATTTTAAAGTCTTATAAGAAAACTAATAAAGGCATTCAGTGAAAACAAAATGGTGGGGTTAAGTGTAAAAATGCAGAGTTTCACTCTTAGGGGCTGCCATGACATCTTTCATGAAGAAATTGAAAAAGCCCGTAGGTCCATGGATCATTTGGCATAGAAAATATTCAGTAGAAAATCATCAGTCTTTTTTGATTCCTCTCACTAGCCACAGCTATTTTAACTTGTTTCAAAATTCCATTATATCTGTTTCCAAGTCCCAGTCATTCTCATGTATACTGACTGCTGCTACATTGGTTCTGTTTCACAATGATTTTGACCTGAAACTTGGCAGTTAAATCTGAGTCTGAATTATGATGTTTGCCCAAACCCAAAGCAAAATTGATGGAAATTAGCTTCTGCAAATATCATAATCCAAAGGGGAAGAGCAGAGGAAGGGGCGGGGGAAATCAAGCAAGCCTCTGAAAAGCTCGAATTGCCACATTTCACAGATCTCTAGTCAGATCTCACCAGGTTAGGTAAATTTGTTGCTCCATTTACCTTTACTGCAAGAGGGTATTCAGTATCTGGGCTCTCTGCCCACGATTGACAGCATATGTTCCAATTAGTGTCAGTTTCAGTAGTGGTTTGGATAATGTGTATGTCTTACCCAGTAGGCCATGGAGAACCAGGTAACAATAGGACACAATTACTTCTAGTTTGTGGGGGTATCAAACACTCACCTGATAAAATGTCTTTTGTATTACTATCAACCTTCTGACTCATCCAGTTTCCTTATTGATTATTACACAGAAAACACGCACACACTCTAACTTCATTTATATATTCTTATCCACTTTAAACAATTAAAATACCACAAAAAAAATCAACTATGGAAGCATCAGCCTTTCTTTACGTTGATTCAGAGAGACATGTAAGAAGACCAAGCCAGTGAAAGGGACCTACAACGATATTGCCATCAACCCTACCAAAGTGGTTCTTGTTCTCATTTCTTCCCTTTTGTGATACTTTCCTTCCCTGCTGTATGTCTTGCTCTCTCCCTCCCCCTCTACCCCTCTCAGTTCACTTAATAAAGGCCAGCTTAACCATCCAAAACAGTATCTTTCACAACACTGTTGAGAGCCTAAGAGGCAAAATTTTAACTATCATGTTCTAAATAGCCCTGTTCTGTATAACTTTGCCAGTCTCAGAGTGGCTGACAGAAGTATATGCTATGTTTTCTGTTTCTTTGGTAGCAGAATTGACAGGCATTTTCTTTTTGCTGTTCTGTGTTCTTCCTTCTTTCATATGTGTTTCTTATTCTGTCTTCAAGAAAACAGAATTGGACTTAACAGCTACAGCTTAATTAAGACCATTTTAAATAACTTCTTCTCCTCCCTCCTCCCCAAAAAAGGACAGTTATTATCATCTTTAATACCAAATAAACAACTGTTAAATGGGTTGAGGGGGAAAAAACCTTTTAAAAGCTCGTCACAGATAAAGGGAAAGAGAAAATGGCAAATTGTTAAAATGAAAGAGTTAATACATTGTAAATTCTGTGATTTTTCT
Source organism: Crocodylus porosus (assembly GCF_001723895.1). Lineage (NCBI taxonomy): Eukaryota > Metazoa > Chordata > Crocodylia > Crocodylidae > Crocodylus > Crocodylus porosus. Next base: position 43,875,980 of record NW_017728951.1, on the reverse strand, counting down.
CTCTTTTACTATATCCTTGACAAAAAGGCTATAAAGATTTTTAATAGTGGTTGTTGCCATGGGACTAAACAGGCCTCTGCATGTTAAACCCCAAACTACATTTAACCATTTAGTGTTGCATAGTGACAGAATCACATTAACACCTTTAATACTCTGAGCTGACTTATTCCAACAAAATTAACACAACAGGGCTATCAAAAAGCAGTAAGAGTACCTATACATTAGCCCAGAGGCTGCTGATTAATCAAGTCTGCTTTAGCGTGGCAATTACAGCCTCCGCATCTTGTGCATCAGTATACTCATGCTTCAAAATAGCATTAGGGGTGATTTAGCTAAAGCTTGTTCGACGAGCTTTAGAGAAAGCACCCCCACTACCATTTGAAGCATGGGGACTCTAATACATGAGACGCTCCAGGTGCTTTAGAGTGGCTTTCAGAGTTGCTCTCATTAAAGTGCCCCCCCCAACCCCCTGGAGCACATGTAAACTGGAAGGGACCTTGCAGATCCTCGGGTCCATCCCCCCCCACTCTAGGCGGGAAGACAACTGCAGTCAAGTGACCCCAGCAAGGTGACTGCCCAGTTTCCTCTTGAAAACTTCCAGGGTAGGTGACTGCACCACGTCTGGAGGGAGTTTATTCCAGTCTGGACACCCTGACTGTGAAAGAGTTTTTCCTGGTATTAAGCCTGAAGGGGCCTTCCCGGAGTTTACATCCATTGGTCCTGGTCTTCACCAGAGGTGCCCTAGCAAACAGTTGTTCACCGAGCTCCTGATGCACTCCACTGATACAGCAGTAAGCCCAACTCTCCAGCCTGTCCAAGTCCACCTGTATCTACAACCTATCTTCTGACATGGCCACGCTGCCCCATAACTTGGTGTCTTCCATGAACTTGGCCAGCGAACTTTTTACTCCCCCATCCAAATCATTGATAAACATGTTGAAAAGCATCGGTCCAAGCACGGACTCCTGACCACTTCACACCAAAAATGACACAGATCCATTCATGAGAACTCTGTGGGTCCTACCCTGTAGCCAGTTTCCTTTCCACTGAACCACCAAGCAGCTGAGCTCATAATCTTCCAGTTTTCCTACAAGGATATTGCGGGATACTAGATCAAAAGCCTTTTGGAAGTCTAGGTATATAACATCTACCTTGTCTCCCATGTCCAGGTGGCGAGAGACCTTATCATAGAAGGAGATGAGATTGGTAAGACAAAACCGACCCACGACAAAGCCATGCTGGCTGTCGTTCAGAACTTGTTCCACCAGCGTATAGCACATAGATCCTTTAATGAGCTTTTCCTGGATTTTCCCTGGGATAGAGGTTAGGCTGACTGGCCTATAGTTGCCCGGGTCCTCCCTCTTTCCCTTCTTAAAGATAGGCACAATGTTGGCCCTCTTCCAATCCTCAGGGATCTTCCCTATGTACCACAAATTCTGAAAGAGCTTTGCCAGGGGTTCTGTGATGACCTCAGCCAGCTTCATAAGCACTCTCAGATGGAGTCCATCCAGTCCCACTGACTTATAAATGTCTAGCTTTTCTAGTTGGTATTGCACCAGCTCAGCATCCACAGTGCCTGACAGTGCCAACATCCCCCCTATGAACCTTATCTCACTTGACTTTCCCCATGGTCCGGTGAAATACTGAAGCAAAGTGGACATTCAGGAGTTGGTTTTTCTTGAACATCAGTTACCAGCTGTCCCGAGGTGTTAAGCATGGGTCCCACACTTCCATTTATTTTCTTTCTACTGCCTACATACCTAAAGAAGGACTTCTTACTGTCTTTGATTCCCATGCCTAACCTAAACTCAGTTGCTGCCTTGGCTTTCCTGACCATTTCCCTACAAGCGCTGGCCACCACTGGATAGTCCTCCTTGAGGACCATTCCTAGTTTCCATTGTGTGTAAACCTCTTTTTTCTTTTTTAAGAGGACCGCAATGTCCCTATTAAGGCAGGAGGGCTTCCCAGCCCTCCTGCTACCTTTCCTCTTTGCAGGAACGGTGTTCTTTTGGGCTTCAAGGATTGTGTCCATGCCCCCCACCCCCCCCACCGTAGCTTGGCCCAGAGAGTTTCAAGCTGCTTATCTTTGGAACCAATGTCAGTCTCCAGAGAGGTGTACTGCTCTCTCACATAGAGAGTTTCCCCTCTTCCTTTTCTCCCTACTCTATCCCTTCTGTGCAGGGTGCAGCCCTCTACCGCTACGCTCAGTCATGTGAGGAGTCCTACCAGGTCTCCATGATCCCTACCAGGTCATACTGCCCACTAGAGAGCAGGAGGGCTAGTTCCTCCTGCTTATTCCCCATGCTTCTGGCATTGGTGTACAGGCAGCTGAGGCCCTCAACTGACACCCTTGTTTTCCTCAGATGTTGTGGGAGAACTGTTTGGTTATCATTTTCAGAAATAATTGTGCTAGTGTCTTCCACAAGGACATCTGAAGCCCAATGAAGAGGAAGGGAGTTTGAGGAACTTACAGACAAACCATCATATTTTGAACTTCTAAACAATCTGCTGGTATTCTGAGCCACATTATATGGCTTAGATTGAACTCATTTTTGATGTACAGCATGGAAGAGGTTCACAATCTCTCCCACACTAATATAATCCCTGACCAGTATCCCTAAGGTGCAGGTACAGCCAGGTTCTTTTGTCACTCCCAGACCAGTTCCAGCAACACTACTCTAGGAAGAATATGAACTTGAGCCATGATTTACCTTGAGGTCAGGAGAAACGCTACCATTGCTTCCATCTGAGAGGTAGATAACGAATTAGGTCAGTCTCAGGGCCTTGTTACATGTTGCACTTTGAGCTAGTCAAATGTTGATCAGTGTTAGTTCCAGCTCAAGCTTGAAGCAGTCCCACCTTAAAGCTAAACACCTTCTCTAACTGTTCTCCACCTGCACAGCTGTGACTTGCCACTAGAGGGCTGGAAAGCAGGAGTCAGCCTAGAAGCTATAGTTGTGAGCTGCTCTGAGAGAGTTGGTGAGCCAGGACAGGTTTCTATCCTGGCTTTAGGTAGGGGTGTGCAAGAGATGGGTTATAGGTGGTGGGATTATAAAGCTGGGAGATACAGAGTTAATGGAATGGCGGTGGGCAATGAAATGGGAGCTGAAAAGGAAATGGAGATGGGTGGCAAAATGAAGGATGTTAGCCACTGAAGGATAACATACAAAGAAGTAAAAAAAAAAAAAAAAAAAAAAATGAAAAGGAAGTAAATAAAAATAGTCTCATGTTTTAATAAATTGGGATTGGGACTG
>NW_017728951.1:43823938-43872626 GCF_001723895.1 Crocodylus porosus | reverse complement strand
GGCGGTGGGCAATGAAATGGGAGCTGAAAAGGAAGAGCGTCGTGTAGGGAAAATGAAGGAATCTAGCCACTGAAGGATAAAATAAAAAAAAAAAGAAAAAAAAAGAAATGAAAAGGAAGTAAATAAAAATAGTCTCATGTTTTAATAAATTGGGATTGGGACTGTGGTGTTGGGGGGTGGGTCATGCTTCACAGGGTGCCTGTGAGTGCTGAGAGAAGGCACTTTTGTGGGCCTACTGCCCCTGCCCCAGGAAAGAAGTCCCAGCTCATGGGAACCCAATCTGGTCCCCTAACTTGCTCCCTCCCCACCTCCTAGACCCCACTCCTAGACCCATCCATGCCTTATATCCTGGCTAGCTGGCATGTGCTCTGTAGGGTGTTTGCACGGGGCTGTAAGAAAGGAGGATGGGGAGGGAATACCATATCCTGGGATACTGGAGGACTGCAACTTGGGCAAGCTCATCTGTGGGAAGTGACCACACATTAATGGAACACAAGCTAGGTAACATGGATTAGAGTTAAAGCTACCCTTCTAAGGTTTATCTCTAAGCTGCCTAAAGTGTGCTTAAAACTAGTTTCAGTTGTTAATCCAGAGGTTAAAAGCTCCAGGAGTCACCTTAAATTAATGTGTAACAAGGTCCTCAGAGTGTTAAACTGTACTAAGCAGGCACAGAATTGATGAGCTAATGAGACAGCCATGCAACATGCAGTTTCACAGTAGCAGTACCTAGTCTGCAATATACTAAGGCATAGACTATCCAGTTCCTACCCAACTCTTAACTTACTGCATATCTTCAAGATGTTTTTAAGCCAGAAGTCCCTATGCTACCCACATACCGTAGCCAAACTATAACAATGAATTTGCATCTGCTTGCTGAAAAAAGGAGACATCTGTGTAAAGAAACAAATCTCTGAGTCTATGTACAGACAGTTAAAAAGCTAGAGACTGAATTGATTCAGTCTTTGCAGGTTAGTCTAATCTGCAGAGATTAAATTGAAGCAGATGTGAACAGACAGTTACTTCTGATTCAGGAAATGCATCTACATGCCTGCAGTAGCTCAGGCCAGAAGCTAGTGGGCACTAGAGTACTGCTCTCTGGCACCTAGCCAGCATGGGCTATATGTGTTTGCTTCCTCTTCTGGCTGCCCCCAAGGTCTCTGGGATTTGCAGTCCAAATGAAAGCAGCAGGACTCTGCAGTTTGCTTATTCTCTTCCTGCTTCCAGGTACCTCTGGGATTTGTAGTCCACAGTTGCAGCCAGCAGTAAGTTTGAGCAGGGGAGGGGGTGTTTAACCCCCATCCCTGGCTCCAGACCCCAGCTGGGGTTTGCCAGGGGTGGGAGACAGTCATTTCCAGTCCCCCTCCTCTCCCACCAACTGGGCTGCATCCCCAACCAGGCTTGCCTCCACTTCACCCCCTTGTCAGCCAGTCCTCACTGCCCCAGCTAGGGAGGAGAGGGGTAGGGCCAGTCCTGCTCTCTGAAGCAGACAGCACAGCCCAGCCCAGAGCCACAAAACATGCTGGGATGCTAGGAGCCTGTGATTTAACTTAAACCAGGAAGGAGTCTGGGAGAGACGTTTCATAAACCAGTTTGACTCAAATCAGTTAAGTCTGATACTACATTCAACCAAGTTTATCTTAAACCAGTTTCAGCTATTTTGAAACTTGTTTATGTGCAATGAGCTTTTGTTCTGTTACAGATTTAAAACAGTTTTTGATCACTTAAACCAGTTTATGTGCAACTTCTGTCCCTAGCCTGAAAGCACATATAAGGTAAAAAGAAAGGGCCACATATGAAATGGTCTGTTTTTTGGTAATTGGCTTATAGGTATATGTATATGCTTTTTAATGGGTCAGGATGGACAGCACGGGTTAACTGATTTCTAAGAAGCCTGGGTCTCACACACACAGAGTTTCTCCCAGCCCTGGAAGCAGACAAGCTGTCTAACACAATAAGGCCAACAGATGGATATATAGCCTAAGAATTGAGGGGGCATGCCATAACATGAGATCACAGCCTTTGAGCCAGACCAGCTATCTAACAAAACAAGGATGAAAACGACACAAAATCTGGGAACCAAGGAAGTATGTACCATACTGCCCATAACACAACATGAGTGGCACCAGCTACAATGTCCCAGAGCAGCAAAGGGGCCTGAGTTCTGATTTTGGGGTAACAGACCAAATTAGAAGACTGGCAAGGCTACATGGGTGTATGACCACAGAAAGACAACCAACCAACGATAGCCATGGATGAAGTGTCATCAGGAGTCATCAAGAGGGTAGGAGTATACAAAAGCAAAAGCTTGAGGGTCCCTCCTGGTCCCTCCCTTTCTCTTGTCCCTCCCAATCCTTCTCCTTGAGAGGGTTCTCTGTCTCCATTCCCTGGGAAGGGTCCCTGAGCCCACCATGGAGGGCACACAACCAGCAGCCCGTCTCATATACCTCACTCAAGGTGGGCTGTGGGCCTCGGCATCCCACCTCCAGACTGCTGACACCTAAGAGAGAGTGCCTTAGAATGAAGATTGCATCCTGGCCAGATGTACTTTGACTCTGATGACAGCCCTAGGATTTGGTAGATATATAGAATTGCTTGATTGTTTGTATTACTTCTTTTCTGTTATCACTGTGTATCAATACATTTGCCTCTTATCAAATGGAAAGGTCATGGTCGGTCTGAGGGTAGAACAAGGTATCTGGTTCCTAAATCCAGAGCCAACACACATAAGCCACAAAAAACAACAGAATGGTAATTCTTTGTATTAAAGAGCTTTTTCCTCAACAGCCTTTTGAGATCAAACAATATAATGAACAAAACTATGCACTTCTTTCTTATCTAACCTTCGCCCTGACCCCCTCCCCACACCCCACTCCCAAGCAGGTATACTCCAGTGAAAGCTGAAATTGTAAGGGAGTTCCTTCTAAATTGGATAGTGCTGGTGAAAATGCATTCTAGGCAGACATTAACAAAGTGAGAAGCAATAGCATTTACATGAACAGATGAAAAGCTATATCATACTAAGTAACTATGTTGGATACCTTACAATGAATAACCTGCTCCTACATCATGTCACTCATTACATAAAGCTTAATCCAACAAGTAAAACAGCAATTTGCAACCGGTATTAATCACAGTTAATTTTAATCTAGTCTTCTTAAATGAAACAAGAGCTTGATTATAGATAGAAAACATAAACAAATATAATCATCCACCTGTATGCTGGTATAGAAACATATGCAGTATATTCATATAGTCCAATAGAGAAGCATAAGCAATTACATTTATTGGGAGGCTAATCTCATGGCCACAGCAAATAAACATATTCCTTTCACAGCTTTCCGACTCATCAGCTCCATCTTGTCAAGTAATCTTAAACCTGTCCACAGTGAATTTTGTAAGATCATGCTCTAATCCTTCTCCAAATGGCCTACATTCAAGACTTAGGAGCACCCCTTAGAACACTAAAACTAAGATAAAGCAATGCTCAGCAAAAAGATTTTTAAAAGCATCTTTCCTGAGTGCTGTCCAGCGACACTAGAAATCATGCTGTATGTAATGGAACAGATGATATTTAAGGTTTCCTTGTGGTTTAGGTAAAGTAGGTTGGTTTTCCCCTTCAGGGTGACCTGTACATAATATGGATAATAAACCATCAGGCCCTCAGTTGCCTTCCAGCTTCATTTCTTACATGAATAGCAAGGGTTATTCTTGTGGCCACCAACTTACCTCTGCATGGGCTCCAGAGGCCTAAAGGCATACAACATATACACAAAATAGGCATCATAATCAGAAGACGATGAACAAAACCAGTCTCTCAGTCATGGAGCCAAAATGCATGCATCAGACATTACTACATACTAGCAGATCAGTAAAACAGCTATATAAGACCAATGTACAAGAAGCTTCACCAATTTCCCTGGAGCATCTGAGCTCCAATATGACATGAGTCATAAGGCAGTGATTTTCAATCAGAGTGCCCCAGTACTCTGGGGCCCCTTGACATTCTTTCAGAGATGCCACAGGATTCCACACGATGGTAGCACTGGTAGGGTGCAGACCAACATAACACTTGAACCATTCCAGGAATGTCACTGATTGAGAACCGGTTCACAATTGTACCTGGAGGTTCTGTATATAACTCTCACCTTTTGGAATTGCATTGATGCCAAATTATAACCAGGAGGTAGTAGAGTACCTAGACCACTACACCTTGCAGAGATCAATGCCCAGAGTTTTCCAAGGATTGTCCTAGATGGTGAGAAAGACCCAGATTAGGACAGGGCGTTAGAGTGGATGAGTTGCCAGATGCTGGGGGGGCTGGGTGCTTTGGGCTCTTTTCCCCTTCTCTCTCTCTGTCCCCCTTCTCCCACCTGCCAAAAGTCCTGCTCTGGAAAGCCACCTGTCCACTTTCACCTCCCTGTCACAGATTTTGGAAAGAGGGGTCCCCAGCTCAACTAAGGGGAAATGGTTGGAGAGGTTGCCAGGTGTTTCTTACTCCTGCTTCTGGACTGCCATTGCTGCTCTCTCCCCAATCCACAGCCCCAGGGCCCATGCCTCAGTTTTCCTGAATGCCTCACATGCATAGCCTATGTTTGCACTTGTTTGTACACTACTAAACTCTGTATGTTTGGTACTCAGACAGGGGGTGACCAGGTGTGTGGGTGGGTGGGGTGGGGTGGGGCTGGTGGGGTTCTTCATTCCAGGGGCTGGTTTCTTTGGGACTTTCCACAGCCTCCAACTCACACTGCAGCTTTAAAAATGACTTTTCCTAGAATACTGCTCAATTACCTTGTATTGCCAGCAATTGAACAGAGACGTGTGCGCAGGACTGGCTGCAGGAATGCAGCATAGGGGGTGAGGAACAATTAACAGTGAATGGGTAAATTTAATTTATGTTGAATATGGAATTGAGAGCCATTCTAGTCTACTAAGTGCCAATTGTGCAATGTCTCACCTGCCACCATCCTGCAATTTCCAGGTGTTTACTGTTACAGACACAATACCACCCCCCCACCACCACCACAAACAGAGTACCAACAGGTCTCTCAACTCATGATTTTAACTGCCACAGATGGCACAACAGCTAATGAAGATCTTACAGTAGACCTCCCTTAACCAGTTGTGTGCCTATAGCATGGGCACCCATCTTTGAGCCCAAATCCAATGTACAATCCAGTTGTGTAGATTTTTCCATCACCAGGCATATGTGTTCTGTGTGCTGCCCACCAGTCATCCTTTCTGACTACCTGCCCACTGGAATTATGCTTATAATGGTAACTGAACCTCTAAAGTTTTTGAAAATGTAACCCCTCTGAGACTATAAACTGTGTCATTTTATCCACTTTATCCAGTATAATGTAATCTGAAACTGCATACATGCAGTTGGTGAATATGAAGAGGAATACCATGGGGCTTGCTCAGTTCATGTTTGTAAAGCTCTAGGATTCCTGGATACAGGATTGACCACATGGTTGATTCTCCATCATTAGCCCTCAAAGTTCTTGTGATGTGGGGAAAGATAAACAATATCAAAAGTAAAATATATCATTAAGCTTCATAAAATCTTATACACTTTCTTAGCAAGGAGACTATTACAAATTGAAATGCTTTATTATGAAACTTTTTTTTGTTTCAGAAAACTCTAAAAAGCAGATAATACACAAATAAATTATTCTTTAACTCAACATTATAAAGTAGCTGAAAAAAATATTTTACTCTTTTGGGGTTAAGAAACTATGCTAAAGCATTGTCCAAAAAAAATTAGAATGGATGAGTTCTAAACTCTTAAAAATAAGGCTTGGCTCCAGTGAAGTTAAAATGCACCACAATCTATACAATATATTCTTGGGTTACAGTCAATAAACTGCATTGCTTTCCAGTCTTCTGCCAGACTCACAAATGTATTTTTCAAAGTTAATGCCTTAATGGAGAAATTTGGATTTTCATGCATCTGAGCTAGATATTTGAAAATTTTAAAGTGACATTGTCCATTAGATTCTGTCTTAAAAATAGTTTTTTAAAGCCTGTTACTACTCTTTCCACTTTAAATTACCATACCTGAATTTTAAAAACAATAAATCTATTGTTTTAGCTGCTTCTTTCTTTTTCTTCCTTTTTCAATTTTTTCCATTTTATTCAGCACACAAAGGTTTATAAAGTGCATTTGTTTATAATTTATTTTTTAAGACCTCTACTTTCTATTGTCCACAAATGAACAAGATTCTGCAAGCCTCTGAAAGGAAAGAAAACCTTTCCTTTCAAAGGCAAACAGTTTCCGTGACTTTTAGGGTCTTTTTCAGTTTTAAAAATCTCTTTAAGTTAGTTTTCATAAAAGCTTGTTTTTACAAAACCTATATTTGGAGCCTACATTGATTTGGCAAAATCTCTTTGCTTTCTCCTAACTCTCTGAAGCTTATTATTTTACACAAATGAAACTAGGATAATAATCTGTATGCCTGTATAGACATAGGATCCCTGAGCAACTAACTTTGCCAGCTAGCTGTCTTGTTAAAACCATAGCATCTTATTAATCTTACCCTTCTTGAGCCTAATTATCTCTCTCTTTCGTGCTTTTTTTTTGGTTAAACTTCACATTTCCTGCTCTTATATTCTATTTTGCGGCAAAAAAATTATCAGCTAACTTTGCCTGGAATGCCAAATTTTTCCTGTATATATTCTCCACAGAATAACTTAAGCCACTGTGCTGGGGGAAATGCATTCTCCACTCTGGGAGCACATGATGTTTTCCAAAACACTCCTATATTAATACTTTAACAATAAGGAAGAAATGTGCTTAGAAATATCCCCACATTTAGTTTTTGTTGTTGTTGTTGTTTTTTGAAGAGAAATAACAATATCCAAAATAGAGTTCTTATACATGCATGTACAAATACTTTGTTTTATGCTTTGCTACATTTGGAAATGAAACATACTGTACAAAAGAAAAACCTTTTTACTTTCAATTAGGGATTTTCATGGTACTATTTATTTCCCAGGATCCCCCTGCATTTTTAACTGATTCCATATGCTAGTACCAGCAGACCCAGGACCTCCACAGCAAAAGCAATCTATGCTGCCCTGCCATTTAAGCAAGAGGAGCACCCACACTATTGAAGCTTGTCATCTTGCCTATTAGCTTGATGTCTTTATTCACAGGCCATCTGCACCACTGAGAGATACAGAGGCAGCTAATGTCAATATGAACAAATGCCTCTTCTTATACAAGAAATGTCAAACATAGGACAGTGTAAGAATGACCCTAGGAATACCAACAGATGTTAGCTACAAGGCTTTAAAAATCAATCCTTCCTACTGGGACTAATTAAGATGAAATAAAGAGCAAAAGTAAGAAAAATTGTGTCATATTATCAGGAACTTCATACATACTTTCCAAGCTCATTATTGGCATATTGCCCTGTGCCCTTTGAAAAAATGCTAAAAAGAGGTGTCAGAGTTGGCACAGCACCAGGGTTTCATTTGCACACTCTGGGTCTGAATTTCACAATGGATTTTGCTGAGGAAAATTAGATACAGTTGTCAATGTGGTACAAGCTCATCCAGAAATACAACAAAGAAACTCTCAAATTGCTAAATGGTCATGAGCACCTTAAACTATAAGTGGTACACACGCCGATTATTTCACCTATGAAGAGCAGCCATTACTGGGGTTACAGGCCATGCTCAGGATAACCACCAATAATCCAACATACTAATTTGGTGAAGGACAGAAGACAAACCCTTATTTACAAAAACATGCCTAAGCTTCACAATCCATTCACATCTTAGGGGATTCATTGAAATGACTACCCAAGAGTAAACGCATGGAACTCACCCCAGCCTGGATTAAAATCCTTGGCTCTAAGGAATAGTACTGCATTTTGTTGCATACAATACACCCCAGAATAAGATGTGTGTTTTGTTTTCTAAAGGTAGGATGAAGGAACAAAAACTCTTTCCTCAAAAATACTGGTAAGAAGTAGGAAGTAACCAACTAGCAGCAGCTAGGAAACCTAAGGTACTTATTCTACTGGTCCCTGGGAAGCACAGACAGTGTTACTTTCACTACCCCCCCCCCAAAGAGACTTAAGATACAGAAACTGATTACTACCATACTTCCCTGCTTAGGGTGCATCCTGATTTCCAGTAACTGACTTTTGTAAAAAAAGGTGGATGTTTATGCAAGAAAGTATAGTATTTTGAAATCTCATGAACAGAGAATAATGAATCTGTCCCCTTCAATCACCATTGTAACTGGGCATTTCTGTGCCCTGGACAGCAGCAGCACATGAGGCAGTAAGTGCAGCTGAGCTGCCGGCAGAGGCATGTCAGCAGACAGAGCAATGGCAGTGACTGATGTTGTTGTGCCCCCTCATTACATCAGCTCCTAGGGCTTTTACCTCAGTCAGCATGACTCAGTCAAGCACCTACCTTTGCCCTAATATGATGTAAACTTCATTTCATACTCAGTTCAAATTTGCCACTGTGTATACATACAGGCAGAAAACAAACCACACATACAGTGGGTGGTATAGGTCTACGCCCCATGTGCACAGGGATGGTAGACCCATGCATGTTAAAGGCTGAGAAAACCTATGTAATATGTCCCAACAAAATAAAGCTTTAACAGGAAATGTAGCATCCTCTACCTGAGGAGGAGCTTATTACAACATAGTAGTACCCTCCAGGAAACCCTCCTAGTATAGAGGATGCTTATCCTAATAAAGAACTATTTTGCTGGAACAGCATATACTAGTTCTTTGAATAAACTAAGGGTGCAGACAGAAGTGAAGCTCCCATCTGTAACTCAAAATGAGTTTCTGAGTTACAACATTACCCCAGACCAAACAGAAGTTCACTGTTGGCTCAGGGAGGAGGGGAATCTAGCTCCTGGCTGGGAGCCTGCAGCCAGGTTCCCATAGCAATGGGTAGTGCTCACTGTTTTCAAAATGGGAGGTGGAAAAGGCATTGGACAGAGATCATTCCTGGAGCTGCCCAGCTGGTGCTGAAGAGTGAGGTGGGTGAATTGGAGCCCCCACCATCCAGGTGGGACTGAAAAAACTGCAGACTTAACTCCCTTCATGACCTTTCCCCGCTCCCGTTCTGAAACAGCAACAGGCTGGGAGCTCACAGACCCAAGTTACAAAAGACATTTCGAAACATCTTTATATGATACCTCAGGGAGGGTCAGATTTTCATGCCATTTTTTTAAGCTGTCTGCAGCTTTGGACTTGTGTTTGGTCACAGCTATGAACTGCATTCTATGGCCAGATCAGGCAAAAATTGTCACCTCTGTCTGTACCATAAGCTATTCAGGCAAAAGAACATTTAGCTGTAACTGCACTACATTAGGTTCTTACTGGAACTGTCTTGTTCTACTGGTGCACAGAAACACTCTTATCTAAGCCAGCAGAGCACATACAAAGCCTGGGAATCAGAAGACATGGCCCTGTCAGAGTTCACCCAGCAATGGACCTTCTGATCAGCCTCAATGCAGATTTGTAGATAAAAGTCACCATGTGATCCTGTCTGTTTCAAACTCCGATTATGTTCTTTACTATATAATCACTAAAGTGAAACATTTTAATATATCTTCAGATAAGCGAGTATGGAGAGATGTATGCATTAATGTGCTTAAACTTTAGTTCTATGTCTCATATTTTGTTTACATGTTACTATCAGGTAAAACACGAGTGATGGATAGCCAGATCTTCAGAGTACTTCATCAGGCTTTGAAAGCACAGGTTGTATTAATAAAAGTGAGTATTTTTTTTTTAGCTAGGAATTCTCTTTAAGTTAATTAATTAGAACCAAGTTAGGAGAGGCGTGTGCTTCCTAAATGTTTGCCCTACAAGTTGAAGAAACAATCAGCATCATGTCTTTATTCTGCTTATGGAAACTGAACTAAACTTTTGTTAGAGTATTAGTCTCCAACAAGAGACCTATAGGCAGGATTCATAAAGATATTTCCAAACTTTGCTTGCTAAGTAGACTATACAGTGAATTATATATTGAACAAATAATAGAGTGCTAGCTATACTACCAATATTCAAAAAGCAAGGGTTTGCCAAGTTAATTGAACTACAGACACTACACTTTAGGTATTCCACTGCAATGGTATACCTTGTTCTAAATGACACCATCTTCCTTAACCACATCTCTCCATTTGGAGCGAAAACTGTTCCAAAATTTCTGCTACTCATTTTGTTTATTTTATTTGTAGAGCTCCTAGTGGGTTAAAAAGTCAGTCTTGTCGTCTTCGATTCTGACAAGCAATCCATGTACAGGATCACTTTTTGATTTACTGATCAACCTACAGGGAAGGATATATAGTGACAAGAGTCTCAACAACTGGAGGTAAAGTATGAAACAAACAATGTAAAGGCAAACTATTTTCAACATATATTGTCAAAATATATCAAAGCCTATCATTTTAAAGGAATGACATACAGTTTTTACTTGAAATTGTCATCAAACCTTTACGCTGCTGGGAGTTTGGGGTGTGGAAGTTCTAAAGTAATAGTTACAGCATCAACGCCAAAACTGAAGTTCAGTATCAAAGTTAGGGGGTATTTGTAGGGAGGGTTTTGGTTCAGTCCATCCCAGTTTTTAAATATTCATTTTTATCCATATTCTCCCCACTTACAACCTTATGAATACGCTCAGAGGAAAGCTTTGCCACCACCAGTCACTGACACACTGAAGTGTGTCCGTTTCCCCTATTAATTCTATCTTGGGAAAACCACTCTGAAAAATGACCTTTTGCTTAGCCAGTGAAGATTCAGAAAGTGTAAACTATAGCATATGGAAGCCGATTTGCTCAAGGGAGCATGGTATCCACCATACCCATCACTGGCTCTGAGAGCTGAGTAGTGGCAAAGGTGATATTCTATGTCTCAGCATCACAGAAGAGAAAGTTCTTATTCAGGGTCCTTCCGCTTAGATGAATGAAAACAGACAACAGAAAAAGTTAGATAAGATATAGAATTTTAATAAGAACATAAGAATTTGTTTTGCCTTTGACACTGGTTTGCCATGTGATCTCTTTTCTTTCTGCGAAATGGAAGTAATACTTTTCATGCATAGATCTCTAATCCTAAAATAATTGTAAACAGGCAGTATTATTTGAGCTAAAATATGCAGAATGCCATCTAATACATTAGAATCTCAAGCTGTAAATTATGACTATCCATATGCATGGAAGTATCAGCATGGACAAAGGAACTATGTCATAACAATTGTTTTTTTACTCACATAAGATCTCTGAGCACTAGAGAATCATATTTTTAATATACTTTATTTTTTTTTAATATTCAAAAGGATGGAATAAGGAATTTCAGGTACTTGTGCTATCCCCCCTCTCTTCTATCTCCACAAAGATATTTCATACTATTCCTATGATAGAATGAGAAGGTCTATTTATCTAAAAGATGACACCTATAGCAAACCAATTGCTAGTGCTGGGTTGTGTGATATTACAAGGTAGAGCCTGTCAAAATACTTTAGCTGGGATGTGAACCTATGACCCAAGAGGTGAAAGTACTCTGGATGAGATAAAATATCTTGCAAGATCACCACCACCTCATAAAAGGTATGAGGATTTTTATACACTATTTTAACTTCTAGCACTGTCTTTGGCTAAATAGAGCAGTATTGATGAGAATGAGATAGATTATATATACTGGCACAGGAAAGCCCTACACTAAAACATCAACTCTGTCTGTCTTATCAGTACTGAAGCAAAGAATCTTCCTAATCTGCCATAAAGCACAGTGTGTGGTACTTTATCTAGTCTATACACACACACGCAAGATCTACTGGCTCCTGTAGCATATCAGAAAGTGTAAACCACTGGCAATAATATGTGTTGTGCATTTTACCAACCCAACTTGGCAATGCTATAGTTCTTCAGTAACTATGAAACATCTGCAGGTTTTTTGATACTTACTATGCTTCATTCCCATGATGCCCTCGGTGTCTGTTCAGGGTACAGAAAGGTCAACCATCCCATCTGGAATCCTCCCCTTTCATCCATTTTCGCGCTCTGCCTCTCCTGCAAAAGGAGTTTCTGCCGAATTTGTCACTTCCACCTGTTCTGACAGGTTTCCCCTCGCCTGACCTGGAGATAGCCCTTGGGGACATTAATCATATAACAGTCTGAGCTGTGAAAGAAACAAGGCTTGGCTGGATACTGTTACAGTCTCTGTCACTTACTAATCATGTCCTGTGACATAGAGGGGCTTAATCAGATGGTCAGGTTTCTCATTAATCATCAGGGCCTCACAATGAAACTCTTCTCGGGGAGATTAAAGTTTAGACTGTCTTCTCCCCTGTTCCCATCCAGCTGCCTAAATTTACCTGAACTTCCAACTGCTATAATTTAAGCTCCAACTCCTATTTCCTTACTGAAAGACTGATTTAAAGCCTTTTATTGTGACTGAACACATGAAACTTTCAAAATAAGAAAAAAAATGATACATGTATAGACAGATAGATAAAAATAAATTTAGTGGTATAGTATAATAGGAAATCCTTGCCAGGTTGCAGATACAAATGAAGATTTATATAAAATTTGGGACTCCGCAATAACATTAAGGCAGCAATAAAGCAGCATTTATTTGTGCTTAATCAATATCAAGTGAAATTATGGGGAGCCAAGTGTAAAAAAAAATCCATTATAACAGACATTTGTTACAAGAGTCTTTTGTCCTCCTACGAAAGTTCGCATTGAATCTTTCTTTAGAGCCTACTGAAATACCTTTGGGAGGCAAAGAATAATTAAAGGACGTGATCAAACAATTTTAGAAGAAGAGACACAGTTATATAAACAAACAGAAAAGGTAGGACTAGTTTGGTTCAGTACCTTAATCCTGACCTTGCTTTTAATTTTCTGAGCTTCAAAAGGCAAAGTAAACTCCAAAAGTTCTCATTTAGGTTGCTCTGTGCTGGCAAGCTGGTTTTGCATTTCCTTACTGTGTTTACTGTTGTCACACCATACAATCATGGGAAACAAGTTTAATTCTGCCCACTAAACCAAGAAATGCAAGTATTTATCAACATCTACATCTCTCGTCTTCTCAAGAGAGAAATCCTAGGAGGATCCTAGGAGAAGAGCAGCTACCAAATGCCTAAACCAGTCTCCTACCTGCCTGAACTTGACCTGACAGTTACTGGGACAAAGTCGGTAAAGCAACACTCTGTTCAAGAGTTACTTAAAGGCTTGTGCTTTAACAGGTACCCAACAATACACCTCATCTGAAAGCTTCCACAAAAGACCTACAACGCTGTCTGACTTCAGTTCACAATGCTGAGCTGAGGCCTGTTTTTTTTTGTTGTGTTTGTTTCTATTCAGTGATCCTCCATTGCTAGCCTAGAAATGACAGTAGGTGGAAACGCTATCTTTCATTACACAAAGTATAAATAGTGTAATCTATCAGCACTGTCAATCAAGATGATTGATTACAGGCTGTCATAGAGAAGAGTGACATATTAGAAAAGTTTTGTTAACAATGCCTATTGCTAGTCAGCCTGCCACAGAAGCTGGTGATTAATGTGTTGTCAGCCTGTAATCCCACACCCCTGGCTAATGAGGCAGGAATTTATCATCTTTACAGAGTGGCAGATGTCAGAAGGAAAGGAATCCAAGTGCTGGAAACAATATACTTTTTCTTACCACGCCTGACAAGTCTGACAGGCCTAAAAAACCACAAAGAAGCTTTGTGTAAGCACAAACTTAAAACGAGGAACTTTCATTTGGCATCTTTGCTTTAAATAGTGCAGCAAATCAGCCTCTATCCCTCAAAAAAAGCACAATAAAAAGCTCTATGAACTTTGAACCCCATCCCTGACAACTAGGAAATCTCAGGAAAGGTTTCCATGACAGGCAAACAAGACAGCTTTCTTCAGAAGAGAAGCGGCAAGTAACTTTTAACTTTACCTGTGAACTTGTGAACTGCTGAAAGACAAAACCCTTCTGTGGTGTAGGTACATCCTGCTCCCTGCTATTTACAATAGCTTATCCACATCCTAAAGGGAGCTGCTCTCCAGAAATTCTGCACCATTCCTTCATTACCAATTCTTTCTGGGACAGGGACACAGGAACGATGATATGAAAGAGTTTGGAAGCCACTCCAGCAGCACAGGGAAAATTGACAATAACCTCAGCAACAAGATACAGCACTTTCCATTCAAACCTCTTCCACTTCTGAATTAAATATGCTCAGATTTGGTTACCCTTCCTTTTAGAATATTTGAAAATAAAGGTCTTCTCCACAAGTTCTAAAGTCTCATACATATCACAGCTCTCATACACTAGTATTGTAGGAAATCTGCTGCAGCATGTGTTTGGTCCTTCCAATTACAGTGCTGTTTAGAACACAGGCTTAAAGCAATGATTTGTCATTTCTTTAAGGCAGGCATGTTTTAGTCTTCTACTGTAGAGACCACACTAGGAGATATTCTAAGGGTGGGGTAAGGGAGAGGTGATCCATTTTATTCAAAAACTGATGTCAGCAAATTTTTACTGCTAGAAGTTTGTCACTCCCCAGATGTACAACTGTTCAACCAAGTTTCATTAAGAGGTTAAATCTCTGGTTCTGAAACCTCTCTGATATGCTGCAAAAGACTGTGTTGCTTAGACTCATGTCAGTTAGAAAGGGAAGGGGTCAAATCATCTGTGTAGTTTTGACTAATATAATCCTTCTTCAAACACAGATACCTCCACTAATGCAACACCAAAAAAATTAAAAGGAAAGAGACAGCAACTAGAGAAGAAAAACACTGCCTTCTGTCAACAGCACCCTTGGGCTAAAAAACACAGCAAAACATTAAGTAACTTAATCTCCAAAAGGCAGCATTCTGGAGTTAAGATTTATTTAAGGTTTATGAGAGGCTGGAACTTCCCACATTAGTCAGTGAAAGAGGGGTTTACTGGTCTATAATCTGTGCACCCAGGAGGAGACCAAATGAAAACAAACAGTGATGCCATGAAAACCAGACCCTTCCCTGCCAACAATGGAATTCAGTGAGGACTTGTGACCTCCGTGGAAGGAAAAATGGCCCTGACAGCTATCCCAGCATCAACAAAAGAGCTTCAATTTCACTTCCTTTTAAACCAAAGCTCTCTGGAAAAGCTACACAAGTGGTAGTTGAAATAGCAAAACAAATAAAATTGTATGCAATTTAACCTATAAATGAGAACACAGAAACTAATGACATTTAGCCCACACATTTTAGTCTGCTTCAACATATCTTATTTAGGCATTTCACTTACTGATAAATAGGGGCATTTATTCCCATTTCCTCACCCTTGTTAAAGAGATAGTGGAAAGTTCAGTCTGAGTTTAAAATGAGCACAACCTGTTGGCAGGCTGAACAAAGCACTATATGGGAATAGTGCTCAAGGATTACTTAATACTAATGTATACATTTATCATTCTTTTCCCACTCAGTGAAAGCCTGTTGCTTTTTTGATTGAGTAGCAGCATTTCAGACTGTATCAGTATAAGGCTGCATAAATGCATTCATATGATCTGGGATAATTCTCTCAGGTTTGTGCAAAGTCCTGCACTTAGGATGGAAAAACCCCAGGCACTGCTACAGGCTCGGGACCAACTGGCTAAGCAGCAGTTCTGCAGAAAAGGACCTGGGAGTTACACTGGACATTAAGCTGGATATGAGCCAACAGTGTGCCATTGTTGCTAAGAAGACCTACAGCATACTGGGCAGCATGGGTAGAAGCATTGCCAGCAGATCAAAGGAAGTGATTCTTCCTCTATATTCTTGCACTGGTGAGGCCATATCCGGACTACTGTGCCAGTTTTGGGTCCCCCACTACAGAAAGGATGTGGACAAGTTGGAGAAAGTCCAGTGAAAGGCAACAATAATGGTTAGGGAGCTGGGGCACATGACTTCTGAGGAAAGGCTGAGGGAACTGGGCTTATTTACTCTGCGGAAGACAAGACTAAGAGGGGGATTTAATAGCAGCCTTTAACTACCTGAAGACACTGGTTCTAAAGAGAACGGAGCTAGACTGTTCTCAGTGGTGGCAGATGACAGAACAAGTAGCAATGGTCTCAAGTTGCAGCAAGGGAAGTTTGGGTTGGATATTAGGAAAAACTTTCTTACTAGGAGGGTGGTGAAGCACTGGAACAGATCACCCAGAGGACTCTCCACCCTTGGAGATTTTTAAGGCCTGTCTTGATAGAGCCCTGGCTATAATGCTCCAGTTGGGGATGGCCCTGCTTTGAGCAGAGGGTTGGACTAAGTGACCTCCTGAGGTCCCTTCCAACTATAATTTTCTATGATTCCTTGTACAAAAGCTTACTTGACTTGCACCGTGGCCGAAAGGGATCTAGGGGTAGTGATCGACCATCGCATGAATACAGGCTGGCAGCACAATGCTGCGGCCAGCAGGGCAAACAACATGCTGGCATGAATTAACCATTGCATTTCATGCAAAACTAAGGAAGTGATACTCCCACTGTACTCTGCACTGGTGAGACCACAGCTGGAGTATTGCATCCAGTTCTGGGTGCCGCATTTCAACAAGGACATGGAAAAGCTTGAGAGGATCCAGAGAAGAGCCACCTATATGATCAGGGACTTGCAAGGCAAGCCACACAAGGAGAGGTTGAGGGACTTGAGCCTCTTCAGCCTACAGAAGAGAAAGCTGAGAGGACTTGGTAGTGGTTTACCCCTACATCTGGAGAGTACATCAAGAACTCATTGAACAGCTGTTCACCAGGGCACCCATGGGGAAGACTAGGAGCAATGGATACAAACTCCTGGAAAGCTGCTTCAGGCTCAATTCCAGGAAAATCTCCTTCACAGTCAGAGTGTCCAGACTGTGGAATAAACTCCCTCCAGTGCTGGTGCAGTCACCTACCTTGGAAATTTTCAACAGGAGACTAGACAATCACCTCGCTGGGGTCACTTGACCGCAGATGTCTTTTCCTGCCTAGTGCAGGGGGACTGGACCTGATGATCTACAGGGTCCCTTCCAGTGCCTAACAATCTATGAATTACATTGAAGTGCTTTGCTGTTGCTTCTTTCAAAAGAAAACATATACAGACATTCACTCTCCCAAGAGAAACTTTCCCATGAGCTATTTAACCTTGACTGTTCCCAAGTTATTTTTCTTCCAGAGCTACCATTTTTGCTCTAGGAAAAAAAATGCTGAACATCTGTACACTCTCCCAGGAGAAACTGAATGTCTGTATGCAGCCTAAAAGGTTACTGATATTAATGCCTCACCCATCTGCTGAGCCTTCTAGGGAAACAGAGAAAAAGAAGAAAAAAAAACAGGCCTGTTGGGGATTCATGAGGAAGCCCAGACCAGCAGCATCTTTTCACAGAAAAGAAAGGGGAAAAATCACTTTGCAAACATCTAACTTTAACTGATTTTTGTTTTTGAATATCACCCTCTCTCATGCTGCCTGGTTAGTGGGAAAGTATAGCTCGTAAATCTGTACTTAATTCCAAATGCAATTAAACGTTCCACTTCTATCTGTCAAAGTCTTTATGTTATATCACCACATTGGTATGTGCTCACCATTTAAGCACCTTGGCAAGTTCTGAAATTACATAGACTTGCTTGTAGAGGATTCAATTCTCTATTGTTATTATTCATCACCGAATATTCAGACTCTGGATTCCCTAGGTTAACCAGTGTGAGGAATTCTATTCTGTTACTTCCTTCATTGCAATAGCAAAATGATCTGATTCAAGGTATTGTTTGAATATATGATTTTACAGGTAATTCCAAACAAGCCCTTGGCTTCCCTATTTCTGCTAAGACAGATCAAACCATCTAAATGCCACCATTAAATTCCAGTAACAATTAGTCCTGCAAGACATGCAACATTCTGGCCTAGGGAATACAGAAAATTCAGCATGAGGCTAAGTTCATTCTGCCTAGTCACAATGGGCATTTTTAGATGTGCTCTGGGGGTGGGGGAGCACTTTAATTAGAGCAGGTCTGATAGCCACTCTAATAAAAGCTCCCAGAGTGTCTCGTGTATCAGCATCTTTGTGCTTCAAAATGGCAGTGGGGGTGCTTTATCTAAAGTTTGTCAAATGAACGTTCATTAAAGTGCCTCTATTGCCATTTTGAAATGCAGGACACTGATATATGAGCCGTAGAGGCTGGCTGAAATGTGGTAATTACCATGTTCCATCAGACTCAATTAATCGAATCTGCTCTGACATGTTGTAATTGCAGCACATGGGAGCACCCTCCCAGCTCATGCTGAAGCACCCATAGACATCAAAAAGACTATTTATGTCTTTAAAGATAAGTACATATGTAAGCACTTTGCTGGATTAGGGTTAGACTTCTTAACACTTTGCAGGACTGAGCATAAATGTTTTCATGCAACATTTGTTGACAGTTAAGTCTCAAATCCACCAAAGATTAATGCATATCTGTCACTTGTAAACCATCCTAAGCTCACAGTGGACTGAAACTTAAAATTAAAAACTCATTTTAATCTTTGTGAGATTGATACTTATTTACACTGTAACGTCCTTGTGATTGAGTCTACCTTTTGGTTCCATGTTTCTACAGCATCTAACACTAGGCCACAAAAAGGGATCCCAATCAGAAAAAAAGGAACACAAATAAACACAAAAATAATATAATTTGTTGTTGTAATACTAGGTTCCTTTTATAAATATTATAGTATTTTAAATACAGTATTTCTTATTTCAATACACAGTTTTGTTGCATGAAGCTTAAATGATTGCCATGATGTTCTTTCTATTTTAATATCATTAAACTTAACCCACAGTTTTGACATGAGCTTTAATGTTAGAAGAATGTATCTATTTTTCAATGTCTTTAGTAGGACATTGTCTAAAAGAAAGACAAACGAGAAAAGTTAAAGAAAGCAAACACAAGTAAAAAAAAGTTACAGCATGTTCACAGATGTATTTTATGGAGGTTACATCTAACAAATAAAATTGTTCTTTATATACTTGTGCATAGAATTGCCATACAGATCTTTTGTGTGTTAAATTATACAAACTTTTCAAAAGTGGGAGCATAATGTCTTTTTCTAAAGCTGTGTTATTATTTTGGTCAAAAGTTGTTTACATTATACAAATCCAATTTACCAAACTTTGACATGTTTGCACAACTGCATATAATTTATACTGGAAACATGACTTTCAAATGAACTTTCTGCAGTCTAAACTCTTTGGTCTGCAGATCACAGATCCAGACTCTTATGCTTTACCAAAAAGCTTGTCATTGGCTTAAATCATATCCTCTAAGAGGTTTTCAATAAAGTAAATAATGACTGTAATTTCAAATCTTTCATTAATACTTTTATACAGGCTATATCCATCAAAAACTGATTTGACTTTCACGCCAGGTGCAACACTTTGTCAGGAAAATAGAAATCTCCAAATTAAGACTAGGGAAAGCAATTCCTTAATGCTGCTATTCCCCTGTTAAGTTTAGTTCAGTAGGCTTGATAAGGAGGAATTTAAATTAGGTACTCATCATTCTAAAGCAGCAGAGATTGATTGTAAAACGACCCTAATAAATCCATACCATCTCCTTTAAGTTGAGAAACTCATTATGGCATACTGCAATCATATTTATAGTCCTAAATATCCTAGACTTTTTTTTCTTTCCAAGATTGCAGTGATGTGATAAATATGGAATAAATCTATGACATATCTATGGGGCTTCAACCTGTCAGGTGCTGATCACCCACAAATCTCATTGATTTTGATAGGGATTGAGGATACTCAGTACCTCAGATGCCCAATAGTACTCCATGAAATTTGAAATTAATTACTGCACAAACTGTATACACTTCCTAAATTAGGAGGAGGAAAGCAATACATTTTTGGACCAGCTAAAAAAAAAGGAGGCACAGTTAACTTAGTTCAATAACATAGACATTGACTCCATAGGTGCTCAGGGCTCAAGCACCCACCGAAAAAAAATTAGCAGGTGCTCACCACCCATGGAGCCACACTTACAGATGTTTAAAAAAAAAAAAAAAAAAAAACAACCCCAAAAGCTATTAGATAAAAGCACCAAAAAAGCCCCACTTTAGCGTGTGACGTTTACACATGCTGCAGAGCCAGGCTGAAGTAACATGCTGCTTCTCCTGGGTATGTACAGGGCTCAGCACAGGAACACATCAAGTTAAAATTAAAGCTCCAGGGATTTTGCTTTTGTTGTTTTACATCTGTGAGCATCCACCAGCCACAAAGTCGGCACTTATGTTCAATAATACCCCCACCAATTCTTTAATAGACTTCATAAATTTCATTGACATTAGGGCTGGAAGGGACCTCGGAAGATCATTGAATCCAGCCCCCTGCCAGAAGGGCAGGAAGTCAGATGGGGTCATAGGATCCCAGCAAGATAAGGATCCAAATTTCTCTTGAATTCAGTGTAGATGCTTGAACCACCTCCGATGGCAGGCTATTCCAGAACTTGGGGGCTCGGACAGTAAAGAAATTCTTCCTTATGTCCAGCCTGAAATGGTCTTGCAGTATTTTATAATCGTTCGACCTCGTCATCCCTCGGGGTGCTCTGGTGAACAAACATTCCCCCATATACTGGTAGTCATCCCGATAAACTTATAGGTGGCCATCAGATCACCCCTGATCCTGTGCTTTTCCAGGCAAAAGAGACCCATGGCTCTCAGCCTGTCATCGTAAGTTCTGTTTTTCTGACCTCTGCTCATGTGCGTGGCTCTTCTCTGGACTAATACAGTGAAAGTCATGAATGGCATGTGCCCACAGTGGCCGGGGGGCACAATGGCAGCAGGAGTGTGGCAGTGGTAAGCACGGAGCTCCTGCAGACGCCACTGACACTGTCGGTTGGGGGGGGGCGTGGCGACGAGCACTGACCAGAGGTGAACGACCACTTGCAGGCAACACCAGCAACGTCAACAGTGGCCAGTGACTTTCCCGGACTGCCCACAGACGCTGTAGACAGTGTTGGCAGCAGGGTGGCAAGCGGCGACTGCCCGCAGGCTCCTGTCAGCAGTGCCTTTTTGTAGGGAGTGTACTGCCACGCACAGGGGGTACATGTGCACCCATGTGTACCCGCTACGCATCGCACCTGGCAAGAGTCATGCAGGAATGCTTCCAGTGAGCCACCTCTACAAAAATTAAACTCCCAGCTTCTCCCCTGCCATGTGAATCTACAATGTGGTTCAGTTCATTACAGTGTAATCATCCCAAGCTACTGAAAGAAAAAATAAGAAAGAGAAAGAAGGTATTTAGAAACCTAAAGATACAGCAAGTGCTTACTAGAATCTACAGAAATGACAAGGCAGGGATAGATGTCGAACTGTGATTGTCTGGCACAGGAGTGAGTAGCCTAGGGACAGATATTGAAAGTTCCTTAGGCACTCAAGTACCTTTTTAAAATGTAGCCACTAACCTGCCTAGGCACTTCTATAAATCCTACTAGATGTCTATCAGTATAATTAGGTGCCTTCACAGCTTTGTACATCAAGCCCACGTGCTTGTTCAAGGCCTCAAAGAAACAGAGGCAGTGGCACAGCCAAGTTTTGACCTTGGACCATGTTTGCCACATCCCTTCTCCTCTTTACTCAATACAAAGATGTTTTAAATGAAACACATTAGGAAAAGGCACTCCAGGCACACTTCAGTGCTGAAATCCTTACAGCCAGCTTGCTAGCCAGCTAAGCAACAGAGGCAGTAGGGACATTAATGTGGAGATAGTTTTCTGAATCATAGAATCACAGATAACTGGGGTTGGAAAGGACCTCAGGAGGTCATCTAGTTCAACCCCCTTCTCAGAGTTCACCAGCAACTAGATCATCTCAACCAAAGCTTTGTCTAACCAGGTTTTGAAAACCTCCAAGGATGGAGCTTCTACCACCTCTCTGGGTAACCTGAGAAACCTAGGTAAACTTAATTCAAAATCAACTGTTCAGAATTAAATGCTATATTGTGCATTGGTAGACTTTTCTTTGATCTGACTAATTAAAGTTCCTGAACTAAGAATGACAGGTAAAGCTGAGTGTAAACTATTGCAAATATTTTTCCACTGCAAGATAGAATAAACACAAATAATTTTGATAACTCCCACAACATGAAACTCCCCAAAAGTATTTTTGGCTTAATCAAAACATTTTGTTTTAGGACATTTTATTTGAAGTTCAGCTTTTGAACGTTTAATTTTTTTATATATATAAAGCAATATGCTTCTTTTCAAACAAAGAAATTTTGGCACTCCATTCCAAAATGCTTTGTTTTGATTTTAAATCCAAATATTAATTGGATGCGTTTTTAAAATCATTTTGATTCTGACGGAACTAGACTATGTAAAAAATCTAGTTTGATGAAGCATCCCATGGGATGAATGGGCAGTAAAATCTCTGTTTTCTGGAATTCTACTAGCCAACATACTCTATTAACTGGTATCCTGCTGCTGCCATCCACCACTCCATGCCACTGACATATGCAACCACCCTGCATTGCCACCACCACCATCCACAACCCTGAGCTGCTGCTTGGAAGCCCCCTGCCTCTGGTTCCGGCATTTTTACATTACCACCGCCCAGCATTCCCACTCATGCTGAATAATGGAGATAAATAGTTGGGTATGGGAAAGTACTTTTCTACAAGTGGAATATATTTTTAGGTTATAGGACAGTATTTTTTTTAAATTTCTCCACATGTCCTAAACTAGACATTTGCAAAACTTCTTTTAAAAATGAAAAACAAGTTCATTGGGAAGGCATAAAATAACTGGGCAACAGGCATTAGACAAAATGTTGACAGCTGGGGAAAGTCAAAGTTTCATGGGATGCCTTCTCGTCGAAGTGCATGCACTTGCTATCCATAAAGGTTTGTATTGCTACCCCTGGCCACAGAATATATAGTGTAGGCTAGGGGTGTGCAAAGTGTGCCATATTCAGTTCGGATTCAGATTTAGCTCAATACAGGGGACAGTAATTCAATTTGCCGATTCAGATCACCGGCCCAATTCGATTCAGCCGAATCCAAATCTGAAGATTTGATTCTGATTCAGAGAATCAGCAATTCAGCCATAGACACAACTTTATATGTTTTTCTACATACCTCAAGGTACCAGGTGTGGCTTGTGAATCCTTAGATGGTGGGGAGTATGGAGCATCCCACAGGAACGCAGGGGGTCCCCTGTGTGCTTGGCGGCAGACCCCCCCATGCCCTCCTGGCTCAATGATTGGGGCAGAGGGACCCCAGACCAAGGAGGCATCAGTTGCCTAGCCAGGGGGTGGGCTGGGGGGTCCCTCACACTCTGCACCAGACCTGAAAGTGGATTGGAAGTGCTTCTTGTCCACTTCCAGGTCCACCACTGAGAGTGCTGGGGACTGACCCCCCCACACTCCTGTGGGACGCTCCATCTGCCCCACCATCTCAGCATTCATGAGCCATCTGGTACCTTGAGGTATGTAGAAAAAAACTTATAATGATGTGTCTATGTCCAAATCATCAAAACTTTCCAAATCTCTCTGAATCGAATCGGAGGCCTCCGATTTGATTCTAAGAGATTAATGGGTCTCCTGATTCAATTCAGATTCAGACATTCAGCTGCTGAATTGGGCCAAATCTCCTCTGAGTTGAATTGGAGACCCAAGCTTCGCACAGCCCTAGTGCAGACTTTTCTTGTATCTTCCTTCCCATCCACTTCTGGCTTCTTTTGAGTTTGGACATATTGCAACTTCCTATTATGCTGAATTGTAATATATAAAGGATCTGTGTGCATCTGAAGTTATGTCCCATTATCCCGGCTGTGTGGAAAACAGAGCAAGTTATTGTTTTAATGCCAGCAGAGCTACACTTCAGCTATTCAATTACAGCTGAGATTGCACAGGGATATGCCTAAAGAATGCACAAGGAGAAAGTTATTAAACAGTTAACCAGACTTTTTAGGCAACAATCCTGCAATGATAGGAAGTGAATTAGATGATTTTTCTGTCTTTAATTGCAATGTGTTTCTACAACTGTTACCAGCTCTGCAGTCCGCAGTACAAAGGAAGACTAATTTCAGGCACTGTTGATAATGAAAATGTGTGTGCTGTAAACATCAAAGTGGCAGGAGGTAAAATCAACAAGACACACTGCCTGATTAGCTTTATTTTCTATCAGCAACCTAAGATAAAACTTCTGTATTATTTTAGAATGAAGGATAAGAGGTGGAGATGAATTGAAATATGTACATTGAATTGCAAACCCTATAATTTGGGGGAGGGGTGAGGGGCAGAGGAGAAGGGCAAATGTATCTCCTGAGCTATAAATAACATAAAAAAGACACACATTTCACTCTAATATGAAAGTATCTCAGATCTAATATAATCTAATACTTTCACTCTAATATGAAAGTAGCTGAAATACAACAAAAATCTTAGCAATGTTAACACCATGAAATGTAAACCTAACCTGTAGCACCAATTCATTTTCAAAGGTGAAATGCATATTTAACCTACACTAAAACTAGACAGAGGCGTTAAAAACAGCATGTTGTAAGTATTTCTCTAAGCCAAAATGAAGGGGGTTCAACTTCCACTCACAAAACCTAAAACTTTCTTCATAAGATCTTAGGCTCTTGGTTCTTTTATATCACCTCAGTTTCAATATAGTATAGGGGTAGCGTCAGTCTACCCCATCATAGAACAGATTTCAATTAAAATTTTGAAAACTTTTTTAAAACACACAGACATGGTAACCAAAAGACAAATCAATTCCTTGGAACTGACAAGATTATACACAAATTATTTTGAGGAATAGGCTAAAAGCAGAAATGTATCTTATAGCTTGTCAATCATACAGGCATATGACACTACACAGTGATTTCAGCAGTGAAAAATGCTTTTCTGAATATGCTTTTTATGCTCAAGACAAACTAACTCCATTGCCAATTCAGCCTAAAACCTGCTATGGACATTCCAAGTCACATCACAGCAGTGCCAATTTCTATCCCTTAAGTTCACGACAAGCAAATATATGTATATTCCAGAGGTAACCTTGACCACAATTCTGTTCATCTCGGCTAGGGAAAACTAACAAATCTGCCAATAAAGAATCTTTGGAAAGTACTATCCATGAGAAGGGCCAAGAGGGAGTATCCTTGAAATATTACAGTCGAAAGGGATTATAAATATAAAAGTTATTTGACATGACCAAAGCCCAATAGAAGACACATGCTAAATAAATAGAGACTGTACAAAATCCATTAAAAATACATAGAATGCACTAGTAATGTAGCAGAAAGTTTGATTACAAAGTAGTGATAAAACACATTTATGTCATCTAATTGCTTTGAGGTTTCATCTATAGATATATTTGGCATTTAGACACAGGGGGAATCAAAATACAATAGTAATTGTTTTCATTGTCTAGTTTTGAACATGACATGTTCTAGGTCATGATATTGTCTAGGTCATGCTTCTGACCTCTTCAACACACCCACTTTCCACTCTTTGCTCTAAATATCTGACTTAGTTAAGTGGCACTGGTTTATGCAACTGAGTTAATTTAAATCATCTCATTTTGGAATACTTTTTTGGCCCCAGTTTTGGGCAGAATGCATCTAAAGTAAGTTTTCTTCACCATATTAAAAGGCTCTACTTATATTTACTATACCCAAAGAGCTTCATGTTTGCTACCTGAATGCTTTAGTTTAGATTAAAGAACAAGAGGAAGTAAGAGAGAAGTTTGAAGTTTCCATAGCTGCTTCCTGCATCAAGCCATGTTATGAATATTCTACCTCACAAAATAGAAGTTGCCCCTCAAGACAACATATTCCAAGATAAAATACATACAGACCAAGATGATAAAAGTTACTTACTGTATTTACCCAAATCTAAGATGACTTTGAATTTAAAATGACCCCCATTAATTAGATTCTATATATGGAGAATTTATAAATGTGTTCTAAATACAAACACATTATTTAAAAGAAAATGGTTGACTTATATCAATTCAGAGAGAAATTCCTTTTCAGAATATGATTTTAAGCATATGCAACCCATTCTCCCTCTGTGACAAATTGACATGACTTTTTGTGAATACTGATCCTTATAGTAATCTACAGATAATTAAGAGATCCATTGATATAAGACAGAAAACACTGCTAAACTTCAAAGCTCAGCTAAAACTACAATTTAATACGTTTCAGGTTCATGAAGATATTGTGAAAATGAAGGCTAGTTACTCAAGTCCTTCTACTAAACACAGATCCCACAAAGTTATGTAAAGGTGGTACAACAGTGGCCGTCTAGGGGGAAAAGACATCAAGAGCATTAGTTATTGAATACACACCTGTGAAAATTCTCAGTAAGCTTTCATAGTTTTCCCCAAAACACTAACAATACAGCAATCAACTTGAAATGAGATTTTGGCAGTCAAGGACTGTATACTAAACACTTTGGAGGTAATGTTTTTTTTTTAATTTACAGAAATACTCAGGAAAAGCCCCAGGTGGAAGAATAGGTTCAAGGAATTCATCAGTGTTTCTTATATGCCTTTCACCAGTGTGGGGACAATTTGTTTCTGAATACCTGTCCAGCTGCAGGGAGCTTAACAGTACTAATGCAGAGGCATCTGGTGACACTGAATAAAGTAACCAACTTTTGTAAATATATATCTGTATGTGACAAGTCGGTGTTGAAAAAAATAAAATATAAAGAATATATGGATGCTAGAACCACTTGCTTTCTGACATTTGTCTATTATTTCATTCACTTTTTAGTTGTGTGGCTCCATTCCCTGTCCAATAATGAGTAAGTTACAGGATTTGTCAGACATTCAAAAAGCTTGATCAAGTTACAGCTCCTCCTCTGTTTTGGAGTCTTTTGAAAGGATCTCAAGGCATGTCTGGTACAATAGGTAACAGCAGCATAATATTTAAGTCTCATCAATTCCAGAAGAACAAAGTCAATCCAGCTGTATTGGTAACAGAAATATTAATCTGTTTGGTGCAACCGCCTTTTCTACTTGAGTAAGAACATCACTGTTTAAGTTAGACCTTGCATAAAGATTATCATAATTCAAAGTTAATATATAGAAAACAACAAAGAATACAAGAGATACCTATGGAAATACTTTATATGCAAGTAGACCTAGGAGATTCCAGATTGGTAATCAAAAACACCCTATTTTTGGCTAGATAAGAAAGAGAAGAATGTGATCAAAAAAGAAAATTTACATTAACTGGAAGTAAAACTCTCTCTCAAATCAATTTTCTTTGGCTTTCATCTGACCAGGATTTCATTGATGATATTATTTTAAAATAAGTAAGTTTTCTTTTACTCTGTTCAAAAGTCCCCTCTGTCTGGCAAAAGTAACATTTATCACTCACTGGCCAAATCTGAAAACGTACTATCTTTCCTGTGGGTCACATCTCATGTTACACACCATAATTTTCATTAGGATACAGTTAATGTGAAAGATGCATTAACATTCTGTTTATGGTTTTAAATATATATTTACACAGTTTGACTTTTCATATCCATAGACTTACAATTTATCCTTTATTATGTTCCCTTAACTGTTAGCTGCCCTCATTTACCAGATGAAAGAGTGGTGAGGTATGCAGTGGTCATTTCATGCCTATGGAATGATTATTTTTACTGTCATGAAGTGGGAAGTTTATAAAAACATGCTAATAAAATTTTCTTAAATGGAACTTGTGTTTCTTCCCTGATAAAAATTAAATTTATGAATCAGTTCAGATTCTCCTACAAACATATCAAAGAGATATCATGATATTATCACTTGCTGTCTTAACACCAGTGCTTTATTGTTACAGCTTTTATTTATGGCAGGATTGTGAAATACATTTTAATAGCTTCCTTCACAGACTATGTATGCATTTCTTTACGCATTAACACATCTAATTCTCCCAAATAAACCTGGAATCACAGGGGCTTTCCATACTGGCTGCATCTGTATAAATAAATCATAATGTTTATTTTTTATGTTTATATTCCAGTAACTTCCTGGGCAAAGAGTTTAGAAAATGTGTTTCAGCCCAAACTTAGTTTTACAACCAATTATTAAACTTTTGGAACTAGGAACGCAATAATGAAATCCTGACTAAACCATGGACTTACTAAATTAGGTATGAAAATTTCCACTCTGAAAGAGGCGAGAGAGGTATGCTCATCTGGAACAGAGATGTCCAACCATCTGCCAAGTCATGACTATTGAGACTAATCATCTTCCCTAAATACTGGTGGTACATACATTCTGCAGCCAGTTGCTATATGGAAATGTGATTTTATTGGGGAAATAAATTTATCAACTCCCCCCCAGAGATAGAAGTCAGCCTGGAATACGGAAGCAGAAATTAACTCACTAGATTGATTCCAATAGCATTGCCATGTATTTCTAGTGACCTATTTGCAAATAAGACAGACTATTCATAGTTATAGTGCTGAGTTTAGTTTAAATCATACAATCATAGACAATTAGGGTTAGAAAGGACCTCAGGAGGCCATCTAATCCAACCCCATGCTCAAACAAGAACCAACTCCAACTAGATCATCTTGCCCAAGGCTGTGTCTAGCCAGGTCTTAAAAACTTCTGAGGATGAAGATTCCACAACCTCTCTGGGTAACCTGTTTCAGAGCTTCACTGCACTCCTACTAAGAAAGCTCCTCCTAATATCTAACCTAAACTTCCCTTGCTGCAACTTGAGACTGCTGCTCCTTGTTCTGTCATCTGCCACCACTGAGAACAGCCCAGATCAATCTTCTTTGGAACCACCCTTCAAGTTGTTGAAGCCTACTATTAAATTCACCTCCCAGTCTTCTCTTCAGCAGACTAACTAGAACCAGTTCCCTTAGCGTCTCCTCAGAAGTCATGTGCCCTACCCCCTAACCCCCACTGCACTCTCCAATATGTCCACACCCTTTCTATAGTGGGGGCCCAAAACTGGACATGGTACTCCAGATGTGGCCTTACCAGCACTGAATAGAGGGAAAGAATCACTTCCCTTGATCTGCTGGCAACACTCCTACTAATGCAGCCCAGTATGCTGTTAGCATTCTTGGCAACAAGGGCACATTGTTGGCTCAATATCAGCGTATTGTCCACTGTAGCCCCCAGGTCCTTTTCTGCAGAGCTGTTGCAGTTGGTCCCCATCCTGTAATGGTGCATGCGATTGTTCCATCCTAAGTGTAGGACTTTGCATTTGTCCTTATTGAGCCACGAGATTTTTTTGGTCCAATCCTTCAATTTGTTGCGGTCTCTCTGAATCATAGTCCTACCCTCCAGTGTATTTACTACTTTCCACGGCTTGGTGTCATCTGCAAACATGCTGAGGGTTCACTCCATTCCATCTTCCATGCCGTTGATGAAGATATTGAACAAAACAGGCTCTAGGACCAACCCATGAGACAGTCCACTTGATACCAGCTGCCAAATAGACATCGAGTCATTTTTACTACACTCTATGCCCGATGATCCAGGCAGTTGTCTATCCACCTTACAGTCCACTAATCCAACCTGTACCTCCTTAGCTTGCTTGCGAGAATGCTGTGGGAGACCAAATCAAAAGCATTGCTAAAGTCAAGGTATTTTGCATTCATTGCTCTTCCCACATCCACAGAGCCAGTCATCTCATCATAGAAGCCAATCAGGTTGATCAAGCATGACTTGCCCTTGCTGAATCCATGCTGGCTGTTTCTAATCACCTTCTCCTCCTTAGTGATTAGAAATGGATTCCTTGAGGATCTGCTCCCTAATTTTTCCAGGCACTGAGGTGAGGCTGACAGTCTGTAGTTTTCCTTCTTCCCTTTCTTAAAGATGGGCACTAGATTTGCCCTTTTCCAACCATCCAGGACCTCTCCCCATCACCACGAGTTTTGAAAGACAATGGCCAGCGGCTCTGCAATCACATCAGCCAAATCCCTCAACACCCTCAGATACAGCCTATCTGGCCCCATGAATCTTTACATGTCCAGCTTTTCTAAATAGTTCCTAACCTGTTCTTTTGCCCCTGTTGAATGCTCATTTTCTCCCCAAATTGTGCTGCCAGGTACTGTAGTCCAGGAATTGACCTTACCTGTGAAAGCTGAGGTAAAAAAGGCACTGAGCACTTCAGCGTTTCCACATCTTCTGTCACTAGGTCGCCTCCCCTATTTAGAAAAGGGCTCACACTTTCCCTGATCTTCCTCTTGTTGCTGACACACTTGTAGAAACCCTTCTTGTCACCCTTCATATCCCGTTCTAACTGCAACATCAATTGTGCTTTGGCCTTTCTGATTTCATCCCTGCATGCCTAAGCAATACTCTTATACTCTTTTCTAGTTGTTTGTCCAAGTGGCCATTTATAACACCATAAATGGTAAATTATTTTCCAAGAAAATAATCTATTTCTGGTCTTTGAAAGTATCTCCCTCATTCATATAATAAACCAACCTATGGGGTGTTCAAGTAAGAGACATTATCTCTAGTTATTGTATCTACTTCAAAAAGACATCATGACAATAAATGTTTCCACAGAATTCAACCAATGTAAACATTTCTTTACACAAGTTCTATTATTCACCTAGTTCAACTTTGTGCAACACTTTTGGTTATTTTAAAACAAAACATTAAATGTTCATCCTGAGAAGCAAGAACTTAGAATTGAAATGTCCACTTTCCTGCACCTATATATATCTTATGAAACGCCAATAAGAGGAGCTGAACGTCATACTGTACCAGAAAGCTGGTATAGGTCTGCCAATGAGTCTGTCAATGAGTCAGCACTGGGTCTCTCTCCTTCTGAATAAATCACAGCTTATTATATATTCACAGATGAGGTATTCTTTGTTGCAATTAATTTGCTAAATAAAGGTATTAAGGGGAAAAAGCATTACATACTTCAAGTAAATTAAGAGTGAGTAGAGAAAAGGGGGAGAAAAGTAGAAAACATTTATCAAAGACACACTAAAAAAGAAAACAAAATTTCAGAGACTTAAAATAGGAAAATAGAATTCCTAGAAGTTTGCAGAATACTGGCACACTGAAAATAGCTGGTGACCTCTGTTGCTGTCAAGGATCAGTCTTGAACAACACTAGGTGTCTTGGTTTTCTGTTTTTTGGCTAAGGCTTTGAGAACTACAAGTGATGGAAATGCCAGCACAATAATTGTGATGGCTGGGGACACTCCCTGGGACTGGAAGCACCGGGGGCTGGCCCCAATGCTCCTGAAGGGGGAGCCCTGGGACTCCAACACCATAGGGAACTTACCTGGGAGGGGGGCAAAGATGGGATGGGAGCCACGTGAGCCACCTTTTCAGATGGCTATCAATCAAACTGGGCGGTAGCTGGCTGATGACATCAGCCATGACCATGGGGAGTTTAAAAACCCTGGCAGAGCCGGGTGCACAGGGGCAGCTGGGAGGCCGAGTTCACAAGGCTACAACCCAGCAGCGCAGGTTCCCCCCCTCCCCCCCCATGATGCAGCTCTGCTGAAAGCAAGCAGGGACATCATGAGAGGTCAGGCAGGACGCCCCTGTGCCGAACTCCCTGGTAAGGGGTGAAGGGGTTGGGCATTGCTTGGTGGCCCCAGATGGGCCTGACCATTTTTAAGCCTATAAAGAGCCTGACAGGCGCACATCTGATGCATGGCCACAGCCGGACCATGGATCAAGGGCGAATGGCAGGCAGCCCCTGGAAGCCTGCAGCATGCTTGACAATCAGTGTAGCAGAGACCCACCAAGAGGCCATAAGAGTATAAAGCCATGGGTTGAAGTGGCAATGCGACAGCCTTCACAACTGATGAGTGGACTGGAATGTAGAGGAGGCAGAGCCCCAGGACCACCCACATCAACCTTGTGAATATCGCTGTCCCCAGGCCACGGTAGAAATACTACAGAACCCCTCCTTTTCAGAATCAGATCCATCAAGATGTGGTAGATGAGTCAGGGCCTGGCCTGAGGAGCACAGGGAATAATCACAACACCAACAGGGAGTGTTACAATAATATAATTCCATCCTTGACCTTTACCCAATTTGACTGATTGAACTAAGTCAAGTTATAGCTCATAACGGAGGGTATGGCTCAGGCACATGTGCCAGAGCACAGCATGCAAGGCCATTTTGCTCAGCATGCCACCACCTGCCCGGGCTCCAGGCAGCTGCTGCCAGCCACGGAGCCTGGGCTATTCCCAGCAGGCAGCTGGGAGGCTGCAGAACCTGATACAAGCAGCCCGAGCTCCATGACTAGTAGCAGCTACCCAGAGCCTAGGCTGGCTGCAGGGGCAGTGCCAGCCTCGTCCTGGTGGGGGACTGATAGGATCTGTGCTGTGGGAGGGAGCAGGAAAGGTTCATCTGCACAGGGTAAGTGGCCATGGCCAAGGCACTGCTGGAGGGGGGGCTAAGGTGAATTTTTTGGGGGACTGTCGCCCCCCTCAAGCCCACCCCCCACCAGTGTCACCTCTCAGAAGACCGGTATTGACATATTGATCCTTCTGTCTCTGTCTGCCACTTTACATCCAAATCCAGATCAGTAATGCACAAGAGTTTTACTGTTTATTGATTGGGCTCCAGATTTTATGAAATGTTTGCACTATATCAACTGTACTGATGCATACATTGTGAAGATCGCTGTTATATCAGCAGATACTAGAATTCCTATGGGCAATTTCACCAGAGGGCCAAGAGCTGAATTGACACAAAAGTTTACCCATTGAGTGGTCTCTCTAGAGAGGTGCAAAAGCAGTGAAAAGGGCATGGTGAACATTAGATGCTATCTGTTATGTTTGTTATATTCCAAGCCTGTGGAGCTAACTTCTCTTGGCAATATGGCCAGTCCAACATCCTTGACAAGCTCTGAATTTATTTTTTTTTATTTGAACTGTATCTGACATTTAAAATCCATGTACCAGGGCTCTAATTCTAAAAGAGAATGTACCCTACACTGGGTAATATAATCAAAACTAGATGACCTCTTTTTATCTGTATAAAAGGCTATGTTAATATCCCACCAGGGGCTACTATAAACGTCCTACCTTGAACACATTTAGGATACATAAAGGTTTTATCACAATCATTACAAAAATGTCACTTAAAACTTGATTTTTTATCCCAATAAGGGAGTCTTCAGCTTGAAAAAATTGCACTTACAGAGTGCTTACCACTATTGCTACTTCCCCTAGTTCACAGGTTTCTAGTGTAACAGATAACATGCATGAAAAAAATTAACGCACGAATCAACTTTACAGTGTGGCACTAACCAGGTTAATTTAAGTCATAAGTAAAAGTTGAATTGTCAGATCTACTTGAAAGATATAAAGTAATAGGTATTCCATTTGCTTTTAAAGTGCACATCCAATAACATACTATTATTTATGCAGATAGGTGAAAGAATACTCATAGCAAACACTGCAACATATTTTGTCCTGGATTAGCCAGTAAATCACTACTTCAGTAGCTATTAACAATCATAAAGCCTTCTGAGTTTTACAAGGTGTTCATAATAGGCAATTCCCTATGATTTATATGAAAAACATGAGTCAGCTCTTCAAATACGACTGACATGCGGGTGCTGGCCTTGTTGTGTGACCTCTTGTTATCTTGAGACGTATTGTAAAATGTAAAGGGTTTTGGCAATCACTCCTAATACTAGACAGACAAATACAGTAATAAAATGCAACTTTCACAGACTATATACCAAGTACAGTACATGATTTTAAAAATTGCTTCATATTCTGTAGAT
Source organism: Crocodylus porosus (assembly GCF_001723895.1). Classification (NCBI taxonomy): domain Eukaryota; kingdom Metazoa; phylum Chordata; order Crocodylia; family Crocodylidae; genus Crocodylus; species Crocodylus porosus. Next base: position 43,838,934 of record NW_017728951.1, on the reverse strand, counting down.
GCGATTTACACAGAAGCTCTTTTTTAACATGGCTAAAAAAGATAAAGTACCAGATAAGATTCAATCTGTGCAAAAGCACCCAATTAAAACATAAGCATATTACAGTACTTATTGTCTGAACACTGAGGCAGATCAATACATAATGTCAATTGCCACAACTCTATTGACTTCTACCACGCTACAACAATTTGAGACTGTCCCATCTCTCATGAATGTAGGATTACCTGAGTCTGTTTAAACTAGTGAGGGGGTTAGGAAATGCAACATGACCCCCAAACCACCTGTGCTTAAAAAATAAAAAATGCTTCAAGTAAGATTCTTCCCGCAACCTAAACTTTCTGTGACAAACATTTTCTTTATTTTGCTCAGCATGAACAACTGTATCCTAGTCCCCTCTAGAGAAATAAGTGTAAACTACTTTACATTTTTTTAGGTCCTCATTCACAAGTAAGGCTTCCCCTTACCTTTCCACCAACACTGATTCCCACCCACTCCCCCAGCCCGCCCCCATGGCTGCCCAACCTGCCCCAGCTCCCAGTGCTTTAAAGAAAAACCCCAATGCTCACAGGGTGCTGCTGAGCAGGGGGGCAATCCCTGCTGCCCCCCACTGCCCCACGCTGCATGGGGGGCTCTGCCATGAGCTCCCCAACCCCCCCATGGGTGTCCCACGTAGGCCAGCTCTGGCCCTTTAAGAAAAAAACCAAGAAAAGCCCCAGGACTCGCCACTCCTGCACCAACCTAAGGGATTCAAGGGGTTTGTGCAGAGCCCCCCACTTGGTGCAGGGCTGCAGGGAGCAGCAGGAATCTCCCCACTGATGGCAGGAATGGTAAGTCCAGGGTTTTTCTCATTTTTTTTCTTAAGGGACCAGAGCTGGCCAGGGAGGGGCAGCCGTGGGGGGCTAGGACAGCAGAGCGGGGTTGGGGAACTCATGGAGAGCCCCCCCACGCAGCATGGAGCAGTGGGGGGCAGCAGGGATCACCCTCCTGCCCGGCTACTTCCAGTAAGCCAGGGCTTTTTTTTCCAAATAGCAAGGAACCGGGGTGGGTAGGGCACCATTGCCCGGCTGCAGGGGATGGGCCCAGCTCATTCAGAGATTTGGCAGACCCCTGACCTTCTGACCCCTGGTTTGTACCTCAAGGGGCAAGAACAACCCTCACTGCTGAGTGTGCTCCTGCAGTCTTCTACATTGGTGACCATTCCTGCTGCCGCCCCTCAGGAATGTGGAAGGACTGAAGGGTATGAGTGGAGCTGAGCTGCAAACAGCAGCTTTGTGCATCCACCTGCCCACCCACTCAAAGTACACTCCTGGGAGTAAAGGGGATGGGGGCAGTACAGAGGCTGCTGGAGGACAGCAAAAGTTGGGGAAGGCAGCATCAGTGGTGGCAGTCCTAAAAGGAGAAACCACAAGTGCCTGATGAGTAGCTGGGGCAGGCGCAGGGTGCTGGATGGGGAGGAGAGCATTTACCTCCTCACACAGTGGGGGTCATGTGGCACACTTCTGTCATTCTTGCTATGGATCTGTGTGCCTTGGCACACCTTTTAGGAATCAGTGTCTAAGGTGCTAATTTACCCTGCCTTCTGTCTAACTTCAGTCCAACATGGCTAATGACCTTTCCCTATGGACAGTCCAATTCCACAAGTGTAGAATGGCAGAACTGATGATGCATGAAATACTAAATATAGCAGATAAAGAAACAGCATGGATATTTCACAGGGTGTTCATGGTTACTAGGGGTGTGCAAAATGGGCCATATTTGATTTGGATTTGGCCTGAATTGGGGACAGTGATTTGATTCATTGATTCAGATTATTGTCCCCATTTCGATTCGGCTGAATCTGAATCTGAAGATTCGATGCCGATTCAGAGAATCAGTGATTCAGCCACAGACAAAAATTAAATGTTTTTCTACATATCTCAAGGTACCAGGCATGGCTCGTGAATGATGTGATGTTGGGGCGGATGAAGCGTCCCACAGGAGTGCTGCCCCCCCACCCCCCACGTGCTCAACAGTGAACCCAGAAGTGGAACGAAAGTGCTTCTGGTCCATTTCCAGGTCTGCTGTCAAGCATGCTGGGGAGCCCTCCACGCTCCTGTAGGACGCTCCATCTGCTCCAACATCGCAGCATTCATGAGCCACCTGGTACCTTGAGGTACGTAGAAAAAAACATTTAAAGCTGTGCCTATGTTCAAGTCTTTCTGAATCGATTTGGAGGGTTCCAATTCAATTCAGAAAGATTAAAGGGTCTCCTGATGAGATTTGGATTTGGAGATTTACCCACCAAATTGGGCTGAATCTCCACTGAATCAAATCAGGGACTGAAGCTTGAGACAGCCCTAATGGCTACGCGTCCTTAATTTATCAAACACAGACAAGGTAACAGTTATTCTTCAGAAAATAAGGTCTGTTTATATACCTCACATTCCATCTAAGGAGAGCAGAATAGAAAATAAACTAACCTGCACCCTGGTTCAACTGCAAAGATAAAAAACTTGTTTCAGTTTTATTATGTTCCCTTGCTCTGTAGAAGTATTTCTATTGTACCCTTCTGACACTGTGCTTTAAGACAATTCTATGTTATGAGGTTATATACCTAAGAGATTCACATGACGCTCAAACTCCCTTACTCTGGGGAGTGAGAGTAGAGATAGAGACAGTTCAGATTCAGAAAAGCAACAGGAAAAAAATGGGATCTGAGTCACAGAATTACCTTCAATAATCTTTCTTTTGGAGAAGCTGACTCAAAGGAAACAAGACTTGGGTTCTGTTATTTGCATCTAAAGTCTACTTCTTTGCGTGACATGGGAGACAAAACCGGAACAAAACTGGAAACATGAAACTGAGCTAAGTATGTCCTCCTGCTAGATGAGTTTCATCAGTCCTCTAGAAGAGGAAATAAACCTTCAGGGAGCAGTCTTTTCCCCTTTAATGGTAAAGTGGGCACTGAACAAACCACCCTTACTTCCTATATGAAGGCCATTATAGAAGAAGTTTCAAAGAGTACTGAGGAATTTCTTTTAGAGTTAATGTTCCTGAACCATTTTATTAATTTCTTGGGAAGACAGTGATTTTTTTCTACATTCAAAATGGCAAATTCTGTTTGTGTATTCCTTTCAAGTTGCCTACAAGATATTCACAACACTGAAGATAAGTTATAGCATATCAGACTCTTCTCAGCAACCAGATCTTCAACTGGAAGAATAGATGCAAATGAACCACTCTTTCATACACTGTTTTTTATGGGTGAAATGTCTTTCACTGATGTACTGGTAAAAGCAGAGGTCTCTGATCCAGGGCTTGCTTGACTTCTGGAATAATCTTTTTAGTGTGTGTTGTGTTTAATATTCTTCAGCCTGACAACAGATAAACCAGAGTCATTAGAAACTACATATAATTGGATAATACGAATGCAGGAGTCTACATAGTCATGCAATCATATCACAATTTTTCTAGCCTTTTTTCCTAGATGTCTTTAATTGAAAAGCTATTTGAGTAATATTCTCTGTTCTGTAAAGCTCCTACATAGTGAATGTATACCACTTGGTCCATCTGCTAATGACATACATACTCATTTTAAATTATCTGGTTCAGAGAGTTTACTTCCCTGAAACAATTCACATGATTCTCCCCCCAGAGTTTTGGATTATTTATTTCCTTGTCACTTTGTTGTGATAATTTGTGATAATTATCACTGGTGATAATTTATGCTGTTACTCATAAGTAACTCCAGAGTCCCACGAACTCTCTGACAAACTGCTTGCGTTTTGGAAGGGATTTGTAACTCTGCAAATTTGGCCATGAGGGGAAAAAATATGTTTAAGACATATGAAGAAAAAGAACACTGAAGTCTACTCCATGTACTTATCTACAGGCTAATCTGGTGGCTTCAGAAATTGTACATTGATTCCCATGCATTAATGCCAAGAAAAGGCTGTCCAATTCCACAACTTCAGTGTGGCAGAATTGATGACACATGAAATAAATAAAAAATATAGCAGATAAACAAACCCAGGATCGATATTTCACAGGGTGTTCATGGTTAAGCCAGCCTAATTGATCATTCACAACATGCAATTTCTCTGAGACTTAAATGACTGAAACCCCAAAATGCTCTTTCTGAGGCAGAAGTGGTGACAGGAGTTGGGCTGGCTGCAGGAGGTGGGTCAACAGTGGCAGCAGCTGATGTTCATGCACCTCCTCTAAGTGAGCACCTGGGGCTAATGCCCTCATCTCAACCACTCACCTACATTGTCCTCAGCAGGGACAATAAGATGGCAAAGCTTTTGCATAGGAGCTTCCTCTGTTGCCAAATGCATGTTTAGTTTAAAACACAATTCTAACTCAGTAAAAACATACCCAGTATTCAAAATACAAACACACATCTCTACTTTACCTCATACTGTTGCAATTGATCTTCAGCCTGCCTATGTCAGAGGGTCAGAGCCAGGGTTTGCTCTAAGGTGCGTGCGTGTGCGGCCACACACAAGTAAAAGTCTGGCTGTGCACCAACTTTTCAAGGCCACACACTGGGAGAGGAGCTGGGCTGTGGCATGGGACACTTACTGAAGGTAAGCTCCTCCCTGAGGTGGGGGCAGGGGCCTAGCGCAGGCTCCGCTGGCTCCAGGGAACTGCTCCTCTCCCCAGCATCACCTCGGGGAGCAAGGAGGCATGTGGCATCAGGGCTGGGGAGTGGAGCACTTCCCCAGAGCCACTGGAGCCCACAAAACAGTTCCCTGCGGCCAGCAGAGTCCCCACCAGCCCCCATCCTTGCCTTGCCTCACCTCAGGGAGGAGCCACCGCCTGCCCAGATTGAGGCTCTGCCAGCTCTGAGGAACTGCTCTGGAGGTACTGCCAGCTCCAGGGAAGTGCTCCACTCCCCACCCCTGATGCCATGCGCCTCCTAGCTCCCCGAAGCGATGCCGGGGAGCAGAGCAGTTTCCCGGAGCCTGTGCCAGCCCCCAGGCGAGAAGTGAGCCGCTTACCTTCGGTAAGTGTCCTGCGCTGCACCAAAAGAGGGAGGCAGGACCAAAGCGGCAGGCTCATGGACCAAAGTGGCGCGCTCACAGACCGCTACTCCTTAGAGGGAACATTGGTCAGAGCCAGACTACAAGTCTCCAATGGGAGAGGATATTTGATTTCTAAGATTTTGATCATATTAGCCAAATTACTAAATTGTGTGGAAGTTACTGCTAAAACTAGATTTCTAGGTTCAAATGGAGGACTAATTAATATATAAACACATAAATATTGTAATCACTGCTTAACACCACATTGAGTTCAAAACAGAAAATAAATATTTAATATCTGAGATAAACTATTATTTGATCTGAATTATCTACTTCCTGTTCCTTCCCCAAAAATCCTCAGCTTCAAAAGGATACACAAACCTCTCTTCACACCCTGAAGAAAACCTAAGACTCCAGATGTACCAAAGATGGAAAGCACTAAACAAACAGTGAGAATACTAGAACCTCAGAGTTTACAGGAATCTAGCCTGCAAATGTACATGGCAATCTTCATATGTTATGATTCATAGTGAAGGGACATTCTAGGAAGGTAACTCTGACACCATGAGAAATGTATGTCGACACATTGGGACACTGATTTATTTTCTTCCATGTCATTCTGATTTTCCTCCATCTGTCTCAAGTGTTCTTGATTTATGTCCCCATATAAAATAAATTTCGAGTAGGAATAAGATTTTACTCAAAAATGTGTTTATTGTAGTATAAATTATTCATTATATTGTAAAAGGAATGGCAGCATAATTAGGCCTAGTGAAGTCATGCAACTGTAACTCACTAATTAAAATAATGAATGTGAGCAACAATTTTCAGCATTCATTTTGTGGAAGTTTTGGAGCAGTTATAGAACTATTTTAGACATCAGCTTAAGAAACTGCAATAAGGATGCACATTCTGAGTATCCAGTAAAGATGCAGAGGTGCTATTTTCAGAAAACCTAACTTCCACTGAAGTCAATGGCAGTACCTCCAGCAACTGTGAAGGTTGCCATTTGCTTCTGAAAATGAAGTGGTTCCAGAGACAAAATTAGAAAAAAGATGAAAAATTAACGCCCCCCCCCTGCAAAAAAAACCTGGCATTTTAGAGCCCCAAGTGGTATCTAAATCATGAAACCAATAACATCTCCTAAAGAAAATTATGTTCTCCAGATGAACAAGTTACACTGAGAGAAGAGCAAGCAGGCATACTACAACAAAGGGAGACCTAAAGAAACGTTAACAATTCCAAGAAGCAGTCAAATCACTGCAGTTTATGTGTTGCCACATTGAATCTAGTTCCCTTCAGACCTAACCAAGAGGTAAGAATCTCTGCGGAAAATGTTATAGTAATATGCATGTATTATCACTATTCATTGTGAAGCAGGATGTGATATTTTTTAACAAAATCATAATAGTAAGAAAACTGTGTGCTTCAGGAAGAGAGGAATGGAAAGCAGAAGGAAAAAGCTGCACTGGCTACTGTTAATTGTTGTGGCAACATTTATTTTTAGATGCAGGAATAAAGAGTGGGTCCAATTTGTGATGAGGGTTCTGTAAATATGGGGAAAAGCATTTGTGCTTAAGAAGAAACATGCTAATCTGGCAGGAATGGAATGAGCAATTATTCTGACTGCTAGCTCCATGAATTCTGAAGCAACTTTAATTTGATAGCTAGACATTAATAAACCTGTTTCATGGATCCTACCAGTATCTGATAAGGGAGCCATCTTCTGCTATCTCTTAATGTTATTAAGTGGAGCAAATTTATATCTGGCTAAATAGGCTTCATGAGTGCTAATCTTAGCCTAAAGCATTCTAATGGATTTCTTCCCAGTGTTATAAAGACTTCGCAAGAAGAACAGAGGTGACAAGGACTGTATAACATACATAGCATATACAGAAACTTATCCCTCTGCAAACTCAAATTCAGAAGTGATGAGAATGTAAGATATTTTATGAATCTTCACACAAATAAGTGTACCAGCATCATATACTTCACATGAAGTAGGATTGATACTATATAAAATAGACTTGTCTCTTACAATGGAAAGTGTTTGGCATCCTTAATTATAGGTTATAACTATATACACATATTCAAATTATCTGGCAGAATTGTCCCACGTTTGTTCTCCTGATAAAATCACTTACTTTGAGATACCTGAACAGACACTTGAATGTTGAGCTTCTGAAGATCAGAAAGCTTGTAGTGCTGATGCTGTGCACCCAAGGGACCCATATGAATCCATCTTGGCATGCACTGCAGGCTCCCACAGTCTGCCCAGAGACAGAATGGCAGCAGAGCACTGGGCAGCCCTGATTGGTAGACTCAGACTGCTCAGAGTCAGCTTGTGTCTCCACTGCATAATGTGGGATTGCGAAGGGGGCATGTTCAGCTGGAGCAGAAGAGTTCAGTGAGTAACACGATGTCTTCTTTTGGTGGAGGAAAGCAAAGCACCCCTGGATTCTGGAGGACTGTGCTGTGGCTTCTCTCAAAAAAGAACATGTGCAGATATTCGCTCTCTCCAAAGAAACTTTCCTGGATGTCTGTATACTCACAGTTTCTTCTACGAGAGCAGTAACTCTCCCAAGAGAAACTGAATGTTTATATGTGACCCCTGTTCCTAGCCTCATCTATGACAGTGGTGGTGTACTATGCTTTACTGTCTTGTGCTTACTACAGTTTTCCACTATTACTCCACCCTTTTAAGAAATAATGTTGCTCTCCCATATCCTGGACAAGATAAAGATGACCATATTTTCCCCTATTTCTATTGAGAGAGGAAAGAAATTTATTTATTATTTATTATTTATAAAAGCTTCAGGAAGACCATGTACTTGGGGTTTTGAAAATGAAGTTACACGTCCAGGCTTTTTAATGAGCTCAGAGTAAAAGGAAAACCTTTAAAAATGGTCAGGTTGACACACTTGACCTAGCACCTACCAGAAACCTGGGCCCCTCTCCCCACCCCACCAAGGTTATGGATCCAATCCTGCAGCATGCTAACTCCATGAGACTACTCAAATATATATTTTCAGTGAGACTGAATTTACGAAAAAGTAGCCCCAAAGGTATGACCACAAGAGAAGAGTACTCAAAATCCACTAATTCTGTCCCGTATGTGTCTCACGTATTTATAATTATGCCACATCCACCTTCCAAAACTGTATGAGTTGTCACCATTAAAACATTCATAATTGCTCACTGAGCATATGCAATGTTTTCACAGTAGTGTTTCATTTAACTTTTAAGAGATAAACAGTTATCACTTTATAATTAAAAAAAAAAAGAGAGAGAGAATCCACTTTTCACCTTTACCACGAAAAGGCTCATTATAGGACAGCAATATAGATTTATCTGTTTCAGTGGGCCTGAAGCAATGGGTTAATGCTAACTGCATAGATTCCCAGTTTATATGACGTCCAAAGAGAGATCTCTGGGAAGGTACGTGGAAACACATATGAAGCAAAGTAAAGCACAAAGTATGCAAAGTAAATGGTGCTTTCTTAACAGCATCCCTGGGACCCTGAAGCACAATCCCAATCTCTACATTTTGCTTTCAACTACCAACATGACTCATAGCTCAATACAAAATATAAAAGTAGCACAGCCTCTCCACACAAGACTCCTGCTTTTGTACCAGAACTGCACATTGCTCCCTCCAGATCATGGCTTTGCCCCCCACTTTGGTGGGGGGAATTGTGGAAAGCCTGTATTTTCTGTCTCTCTACCATATCTATGTAGAGGGGATTTGACTTCTCTCCAGTGCTAGTCCTTTGTAACTATTTGCCACAGTGCCTGGTGAACAGTGAAAATGCAAAAAAAAACCCTTCATTCCGAAAGTCTCTTGGGCAAAGCTCTTCCTTCCACCACACCATGACATGCCATGGCACCAGCCTGGTTGTAAAACAGTCACAGAGAAAACAAAACTGAAGAATGAAATAACAGACGAGAAACAGCTGCTGCATCCGTTAGAGCTATAGCACGTTGGTGAGGCAGTTTGAAAAGCCTACCACTTAGTTATCTGAATTATCAGTTGCATTCAGAAGCTCATTTTGTGTACTGGTCATAACAGTAAGTCCTTGGCCATTTAGCATGTTGGGAATCATCATCACTAACAAAAGATGGCTGTGTATTATTTCACCAGAACATTTTTCTTACCAGTACAGACATTTTTTGTGTTAACTCTAATATTCTTTTTGATAAAAAAGAACTGAGAAAATAATTAACTTTAATAGCTCTTCTGTGAATAAAGCTGCACAACAGGATGGCAAATATAAATGAGCTTTCCATAGCAAAATTTAAGTCTTCAAAAGAATTATATGGGGGAAAAAAGATTATAGGTTCAGCACTGCTCTGGGGGAAAATGTATATTTGTAATAAATGTATCAAATCCTTTAAAAACTACGCCCATTGAAACTTCATATTTAGGCTGATTTGCTTTCCAAATCATATAGACGGCACAGTTGCATACAATCTTTAAACAAGTATAACCACAGAGAAATGCAGAGAGATTTAAGAGAAATAAAAGCATGATCAGCTAGCTTGTAATCTTCTTTTCTCTTATTCTCCTCCCTATTGCTGCATTAAATTGCCTGTTGAGAACAATAACATATTTGTGCTCTTATAGGTAGAATGATTTGTATTATGTAAAGATTTGGCTAACAGTCTAAAGACGCATTCACACTGAGCTGGATTACATGCTGTTAATAATTTTCTGGATGCTCTAGGGGACCCATAATTCTGGAGGACTACAGTTTAGCATTTGAATATATGTTTTGTAATATCTCAAAGCAGACTTTTTAAAGCCATTTTTCTAGAACCACACTAACCAAAAATCAGACTGCTGAGAGCATTTTGGAGGAAAACTATACTGCAATCTATTTTTTTTTTTCACTTTAAGGACTACACATAAAATTTACCTTTTCCTATTTAACCATGTGACTTCACATACTACTTGCATAGCTTTCATTACAACCTCAGACTCATGTAGAATATTCTGTCAGGACTACAGTATTTTTTATCTTTATCCTGGCTAAAAGTATAAAGGGGCAAGGAGGCCAGAATTTGTAGTTTTGAATAGAAGTTTTAAACTATCTGAGTAGCTCAGTAGCTATCTGACAATTTGTGTTTTTATATTAGAAAGTCCCTGCTTCAAAGCTAATCTTTAGAAAGATCAACTTAGCCAAATAATAAAATACCTAGTACTGCAAAGCAATGCCTCTTAAAACGTTAACATTCTTTTGGTATTAAGTATAAACTTCAGCATAAAGGAGAGTCCTTTATTCCTTTTTTCATGAAATGCTGAACTTTCTTGGCCTTCAATTGCTAAACACTGAAATCCTTTGTAAATTGTGTATATCTTTTTATAATTTCTGAAATACTTAGTACTTCAGAGAAGTCTTAAAGGATAAGCCCTCTAATAAATGGTATATCCTTGTACAAAAACAACCAGAAAACATACTGTAGCATTTCTTTATTAAACAACTTACTTTTCTTAACACTGCAAGGTTCACCTCTCAAATATACATTGACTGGGCAGAGTATAAATACTTTTTATGACCTTTGGTCTTCAGTTATAATTAGTTGTCTGGTCCCAGTTGCTTACAGTGTAAACAAAGACTGATAAACCCACATTGGCTGCATATATTTATTACAACACAGCTGCCAACTGTCTAACCATTTTAATAAAAAACTATTTTCTAAGGTTTATGTTTTATTGCCTGTATGACTCCCTTATTGGTTAGCATTTTGGAGTTGTGGAAAAGGTTATGAATTTAGAAACTGACTGCATTCATATCATATTTAAAACTTAATGCTATTTTATTAAAGACATATGGGCCTCCAAAGTACACATATTAAATGTCATGTAAGAAAAGTAGCAGTTTAAATCATGGTCACATTCATTTTTGACGTGACTCCTGAGGCTTCCCAAGATCTGAACTATTTCTTTGTAAATCTGGCAGTTTAACCACACTCATAAATCACTTTCAAAGCATATTATTTCTTAATTTTACTGCATTAGAGAGCATTTGGCCTACACAGTGAACTGTTTGTAGCAGTTATGTGAACAGAGTTGTACATTTAGTCTTACAATGTGGGAAGTGGGGGGAGAAGGGAAGACTGCTAATTTTTCAGCCCTGTATTTACCTCCTCTCTCTATTATAACCTACATAAATAATATCCCAATCAAACTTGCCAGAGTGAGAATTACATGCCAGGACACATAACATGAAGTCCACGTCCATTAGCTTCCAGCCTAGAAATGAGAAGCACAAAGAATGCTTGCAATGTAATATTTGAGAAAATACTCCACTGGTATCTCCTTCAAAAGGAAAGGAGATCTAAGGTTTATAACATGTACCAAGGGTGAAGCAGAAAATAGATCTTTTTCAAAGATAATGAAATTTTAATTCTTGCATTTGGCACCTCAATAAATCTGTAGCTGATAAATAAAAATGAGTACTAAATACATCTTCAGTAAATATTTTTCAAAATAACTAAAGGGCCAATCTATTGCCTATTGAAGTCAACAGGCAATGGATCAAGATTCAAGAGAGTTCACTACACCAAAATGACTACTTTTATACCATTTATTTTGAACCTTTACACATTCTTCATTTATAAGCAGAGACCATTATGATTCATAGGCTATTGCAAACATTTCATCCAAGAAGACTGAAATTCAAAAGATAAATTAAAGCTAATCACCTCCTACAAAATACAGAGAACCCACAATTTCCAATGATTTCAAATGGAAGTTAAGGGCACTTAGCCCAATATGTAGTCAGGGTCTCTGTATTCACTGAGCCTGATTTCCACCCCTTTTACCTTGAAGGGAAATTTACTCATGCAAATCATAACCTCTCTGTTCTTTTTTTAAAACCATTTGCAAGACAGACAACAAACCATGAGACCATCTTTAGTTCCCTCTAGCTCTCAGAATTTGGAACCACAGAAATTAGGTAAAATTCACCCCAGGGGAATGTAGCTGCAACTTATAGTTTTTTACATATTGACATAAAGACTTCTCACCCCTCCTTTTTCTTTGTTAAGGTGAGCAGTATTCCAAGTTGGTTAGGCACCACAAGGGCCATCATTTTCAAATCTTTCTGCCCTATAATTTCTCAAAAGAAACAGTCTTCCTATTGGAAAAAGTGACATGAGACTCATTTTGGAAATTAGTTCTTACTGATAAATTTATTCATAAACCAGTTTCAGACTAGTTGTTACTAATTATGTCCTCAGGAAAAACAAAGTGGCTGATGGGTTTGACTGTGATCAGAAGTGGACCCATCCAGCATTTTTAGTGGTCACATACCAGTTGGCCCACATTCTGCTTTTGCTTTTGGGCAAGGTTATCATCATGTTCCTCCAATAACCTGGAACTGAAAGTATAGAATAATAGAATCATAGAACTGGAAGGGACCTATACATTCATCAAGTCCAGTCCCCTGCCATGGGCAGGAAGTATTGGGCTCAGATGAGCTTGGCAAGCTGCCTTATTCTGAACACCTCCAAGGAGGGTCACTGCACCACCTCTGATGGGAGCACGTTCCAGATTCTGGTGACCCTAACAGAGAAGAAAATTTCCCTCACATCAAACCTGAATTTACCCTCTATTAGTTTATGCCCACTAGTCTTCATCCTCCATTGAGGTGGCCTCCTGAATAGTTGCTGTCCTAGTTCTTGATGCTCCCCCCGAGGTAATTGTAGGCAGCTATCAAGTCATCTTTCAGCCTTATCTTTCTCAAGCTGAACAGGCCCAGTTCCCAGTCTCTCCTCATACAGCTTACCTTCTACACACTTAATCAAACAGATGGCTCTTCTTGTACCCTCTTGAGTTTATCCATGTCCTTCTTGAAGTGCAGTGTCAGCAGGCAGAGGATGGGGCCTGGCAGGGGTCCCCCCATGGTTACCTCCCCCGCTCCAGCCCCCCTTCCCCTGCCCACTATATACCAGCTTGGAGTCCAACTCTGTGCTGTGGTGGGACTGCCCAAATTCCCAAAGCTCTCCAAATCTGTTCTGAATCAATTTGGAGAGCTTCGACTTGATTCAGACCTTTTTATTGGTCCCCTGATTCAATCTGGATTTGGAGATTCAGCCACCAAATTGGGTCAAATCTCCTCCAGATTGAATCAGCACCCAAAGCTTTGTACAGCCTTATGTATCTGTAGAAGAAATTTTTGTTGTCCTTTATACCAGTTGCCAGTTTGATCTTTAGGCCTGCCTTAGACTTCCATGTCTTGTATCTGCAGGCCCTGGCAATATGGGTATATTCCTCCCAGGTTGTTGAGCCATTCCTCCATTGCATATACACTTCTTATTTCTTTTTCAATAGCTCCCTAATATCACTGGTGAGCCAAGCAGGTCTCCAGGCTCTTTCCACTTTTTTCCTGTGTGGAGGATGGCCTGTTTTTGAGCCATGAGAACTGTTTCCTTAAGGAAGCATCATCGTTCCTGCACACCCAGATCATTCAAAGGCCAGTTGCAGAGGGACTCTCCAATAAGCCTCTTGAGTTTGCCAAAATTTGCCTTCTTGAAATACAGGACGTCTGTGCTGGTGACTAACTTCCCAGTCTTATGGTTGATGGTAAACCTTGCCAGGTCATGGTCACTGTCACCCAGAGTACTGTCAATCCTCAGGTCGCCTATGATGTTCTCCCCTTTGGCCAGCACTAGGTTCAGAGTGGCTTTGCCCCTGGTAGGCCCTTCCATAACCTGTGTCAGAAACATATCATCTGTTTTCACCAGGAAGTTGGCTGACCTGTGTACCCAACAAATGTCTGGATAGTTGAAGTTACCCATGATGATCATGTCTCTAGTGCTAGCTGTCTCTGTCAGTTCTCCTGGGAATGTTCAATTGCTCATCTCATCTTGGGAGGGAGGCCTGGAGTAGACTTCCACCATTAGGGTTCCCTCTTCCAGTCCACCCTGTAGCCTAATGCAGAAGGTCTCAAGGGTTCCTTCCCTGATGTTAAAGGTGACCTTCAGGGATGGATTTCACATAGGGGGCCTCATCTCTTCCCTTCTTTCCAATCCAATCCTTCCTATGAAGCCTGTAACCCTCAATATTAACTGCCCAGTCATGCGAATCATCCCACCAGGTCTCCATCAACCTAATCGAGTCAAATTCCTCATCAGCCAAAAGGACTGCCAGTTTCTCCTGTTTATTTCTCATGGTTCTGGCCATAAAGGTATCTGAGCCTCCCCTTAAGTCATCTCAGTTTTTCTGTTATGATGTCTTTGCCTCAAGATGCTAGAACCTATCTGGACATCCATGGTTTGAACACCCTCCTGTGTGTCATTGTGGCCCCCAGCCCCTGGACATTCCTAGTCTTCCTCAACAAGTCAGTGACTCTCATGGCAAAGAGCTTCTTCCGCCTGCCCATGAGATGAATACTGTCCCTCGCATAGAGGCCACTGTAGCTTAACTGCACACTAAGGTTGAGGTATCCAAAACCCACACGGTGACATCATCTTCTGAGCCTTCAGTTGAACTCCTCAATATACTCCTCCCTCCAACGGCCATAGCCCCTGAGAGGATTAAGGAAAAAACAACTTGCAGTCCTAGGTCCTTGAGCTTTGCCCCCATGGTCCTGTAGTCCCACATGATCCTCCCAGGCCTACTTCTTGCTGTCATTGGTTCCCACATGGACAAGAAATTCTGGGTCAATAGGGTGGACCAGTTTAGGAATACTTGCTGTAACATCATGAATCTTGGCTCCTGGAAGGCAGCAGATCTCATGAGCAAAGGGGTCAGGTTGGCAGATGGCTCCCTCTGTGCCCTACAGCACAGCATTTCCCATGACAATCATTCTTTGTTGTTTTCTTTCTGGTGTTGGTTGATGCCGCACAGGTGCATCCTCCAGCAATGGTGAGAGAGCTTCATAGCTGTTGTGCAGTGCAACTGGAGGGACAGCTGATGTACATCATGGCTTAAATCCTAACATGACCAGTTTCTAACCACCTTCAGTTGGAGTATATTTTTCAGGC
>NW_017728951.1:43730822-43822078 GCF_001723895.1 Crocodylus porosus | reverse complement strand
ATTTATCCTATCTGGCCCCAGGACCATCCACCCCACACCCACCACTGGGAGGCACCAGACAGAGCAGGTGGCAGTGTCTACATGGAGACCGGCCCAGGACCCCGCAGATAGGGTGTGCTCAGCTGGGTAGATGTGATGGGGAAGCAGGCAAGCAGGAAGCGGTGTCTTGGAGCAGGATGGGCAGGCAGGGCCAGGGCTGGGATTGTGAGGCAGTGACAGCATGGGGTCAGGGCCCAGACCAGATGTGTGTATACTCCTGCACGTCCCACTCCTAGACACTTCTCCCTGCCCACCTGTGCCACCATCCCATTTGCCCAGCCAAGCTCACCTTGTCTGTGGAGGTCCTGGGTTGGTCTCCATGGAGATCCTGCCTTTCCTGTCTGGCAACCCCAGTGGTGGGTGTGGGGTGGATGGTCCCAGGATGCCTGGGAAGGAGGGCTGAGGTCCAGCAGTGGTGGTGAGGGCTGCTGGGAAACTGAATCTGGTTACTGCACCACCCCGACACCCCACCCAACCCCATGGCCTATAGCTCCTAGCACACCCAAGAGCTGTGTGTGGGTATAGGGCAGGCTGCACCAATTGACACCTCTACACCTGCGGGTGGTGCAACTGGCTGCATGTGCCATGGCCTGTAACTGGCCATATGCACACCCCCTTCCCCCGGTGTCTGAGCCAGGTGGGACTGAGGTATGTGCTGCGGGCCAGATGGAATCATTTGGTATGCCAGATCTGGCCCATGAGCCATATTATGCCTTCCCCTGCTGTAAGCTGTGTGTCTGGGCATAGCTCCTCACATATCAAACCTCTCCATCTGGACTCTGAAGTCTAGAGTAGGGCCTAAAATTTTATTATAGACATTGTTTTAAAAGATATGAAAATTCCAAGGATGACAACAGTAAAAACTGAAGAAACAATTCTAGGCTTTAGGTGCAAAGTTAATCATATTTGCATTGGGGATACCACTACAACTTTAACATATAAATTTCACAAAGGAATCAACTATTACTATGAGAGAAAACATCATCTCTTAGGAAGATTATACCCGATTGGTTTTGTGGAAGAAGAAAATTTCAAAAAAAGGAAACTAAAAAGGGAATAGGGCCTGGTCATTTGAGCCCTGAAATTGTAGGTAAAATATGGAGTATGGCAGACAGCAACAAAAAAAGAACAGTAAAAGGAAGGAAGAGGAAGGAAGAAAGAAACAGAGAAAGTTTTCAGGAGATGAATGTACAGCGAAAACACAGGAAAATTTCCCTGCAAGCATGGGGTCAAACTGCCAATGGTTTAGATTCCAGTTCTACACCACTATTTAGGAAGGGGAAAAAAAACCTGTTAAGAAATCTAAAGTAGAGGAAGCAGAGATGTGAAGATGATTTGCAATTAACAGTGCAATCTTTCAAAAATGTTTTAAAAATTCTACAGTTAGAACTGTGACAATGGGAATCTACCTTAACTGACTTCTCTGTTCAGAAAATTAAATAACCAAACAACCTTCATTGTAGAGTTCTGGGCAGGTAAAATAAATAACGAGTTATTTGGAAAATAAACATTAAAATGTTCCTGAAAACACTGGTATAATTACTATCAGTAACAATGCCAATGAACTCAGGTAAATTAACATCAAAGGAAGCTCTAATTACAGTGCACCGTCTTGTTATTGATAATACCCTGTCTATTACTGAAAGACACCCTCCTGTAAAGAACATAAAAGGAAACAATATCTACTTCTGCTGTCATTTACAGTGCTCCTTGTAAGCAGGTCCATATGCAATTGGTAATAATTGCTGACCTTTTTGACTGGTCAGTAGGATGATGAAGGCAATTTAAGAGAGAAAGTGTCCATGCCCTGCAGAGCTTGTTATGGCAACCATATCACATTTCATCACAGCTAAAACAAATGAGAGATGAAAATGCAGCCATGACAGTTTTGGCAACTTCTGAACCAGATACCTGACATTTACAAAATTACATATAAAGCTTGTTGCTGTTATTTTGCCATCTCCCAAAAAAATTCAGATGAACGTCACTATGAATTATGTCAGCTTTGCTCATGGTTCAGAAATATAAGAATAAGAAGTGTTTTATAATGACATCTTTGCTAAGTGGTTTGGAAGTAACACATGTACCTCTAACACTCTAGGATACCTCTCTACCCATGGGCATGCCTCATCAACTGTTTAGAAAACATTTCAGGACCAACGTGCCTTAAAATCTAGGAAAATGCACCAGCCTATAGGAGTAAGAAAGTAAAGATTAGCTGATCCACAGAGTCACAAATAACAGAAGAAAAGTATCTTTGAAATGTAAATTCTTTGTCAAGATTGCAGCATGGAAATTCCTACACCTGATTGTAATGTCATATGCTAACCAAATACAAGAGTGTTAACTTTTCTGAGAAGTCAGAACTAAAGTGGAATGCAGTCATGTTGCTACTTTGCTACCTCCTTCCCACAAGGGGAAACACACACACACACACATTAAAATCGGTAAAATTCTGTCACTTGCTGAAATGGTCCTACCAATTCTACCAATGAAGCTTAGTAAGAAACACAAAAATAGATACATTTGAATAACATTGTTAAGCAGGGTGGATTGGTGGATTGCTGTACAGGCTTCCCTGTACTGGACCTCATAACACCATACTAGCCGCCATATAAAAATATCTTACAATTTCCATTTAATCTTCACAGGTGGGAAATCTGAAGACTAGAAAAAATAAAAATAAAAAAGTAATAAACAAGTTGTTGAGTTTTCTTCATTTAAATGGAGGTGTTAATGATGTGCAATTCATATATTGCCTTTCACCAGAGACTCTCAAAGTACTTTACATGTATTAAATAAGCCTTACATAGGGATCAATTCACCTACCACTAAAATGCAGCCACCTTTGATTTGTAAGGCAGCAGCTGGTTAACTAGCACACTGCAACTCTATATAACAGTTTAGGGCAGAAGGTGAAGAAGTATAGTACAGTAAATTGAGACTGCAGAGAAATCTAGGGAGGCAGAATGTAATTACTTGATTTGGAATTTGGCCAGGGCATCAGGATCAACACCCATACTCTATGTAAAAAGTGGAATAGGATCGTTAATGGCTACAAGGACATTGGCTTCATGACTATAGATACATAAATAAAAAAGCACAAATTCTTGGAAGAGACTTCAGTATTTCAGTAACATGACTTATATTGAAATCCAGACCAAATTATACTTTTTAAAGATCTACAATCTATCAACCATTCAAGAAGCATCACTACAAAAATAAACAGTAAGTAAAAGTTCCTGTTCCCTTTACTAACACAAAGCTCTAAACCTGAAGAGTCTGTTCTTGCCTCATGTCACGTGGAACTATAGCCAGTTCTATTCTAAAGACAAAATTCCTTTACTACTTTAGCATCCACATATTTTCACATCAGCCTCCACAGTTAAAAATAACTGGTCATCTCATAGCCCAATGACACAGGTTCATTTTCTCTGGCTAGATGACTATTTGTGCTCTCTGGTGTATAAAACATTCCCTTGCAGATTTCTTCTTCTGCTCTCCTTCAGTCCATTTACCAGAGTCCTATTTTTTCCACCATCATATTTGAATTCCACACCTTCCAAGCACTCCACAGTGTCGCTTGTCTACAATTCTGTAATTTTTTTTTTAATTTTCTACATTGCCTGTGGTATCACCCCTACTAGACTTGTTGACTGTTTCCTTTAGAACAAGCAAATTTTTTCCCCCTCCCTGTTACTCTGACTCTCTCCCTCACTTCCTTCAAAGACCTTATAAAAAGCTACTTTCATTTTGAATACCAGCACCAATCTCCACCCATACTATGCCCTTTACCACTCTTCACTCACCAATGATCACTGTAGAAGTAAACAAAAAGTGGGCACTGGGAGGACAAGGCAAAATAGAGACAACTCAGTGTGACAGCCAGTGACCTCAGTACAGATCAACAGTTCCAGTTTAACTGTTGTCAGTTACTACATAGGTAACTTGCACTGGAACTTGGGTATTAAATGTTGCTGCTGTCAGTGATGCCAACTCTAGTGGGATTTGAGTGGAAGGGAGGGCCCGACTGAATCATATAAATACATGAAAATGTCAGGGTTCAATCAAAAATAAAAGGAGTTTCCAGACCTCTCAGTTATGGACAGAAAACATGAAAATAAAATGTGAGTGCCATGCTCTTTCAGGACCCAGAAAGGAAAGAGCAAAGAAAAAGAACCCCAAGCAATCTCATGAGTCTTCAAAGCCTAGAACACAAATTTATAATGCTGTAGATAGTAGTGCTGTGCTGATACTGATCAAAGCACCTACTACTCTCAGGCCAAATTTCTGAGGTCTGCAGAATGCTTCATGTGATCAGTTGCAGTGGATACCTGTTCAAGGTAAATAGTAGGGGTGTGCGAAAGGATCCATATTAGATTTGGATTTGGATTTGGCACAAATCAGGGACAGTGATTCAATTTGTTGATTTGGATCACTTTCCCAGATTCGATTTGGCTGAATCCAAATCTGAAGATTCGATGCTGATTTGGAGAATCAGCGATTTGGCCATAGACACAACTTCAAATGATTTTTCTACATACCTCAAGGTACTGGTCATGACTCATGAATGCTGTGATGGTGGGACAGATGGAATGTCCCACAGGAGCATGAGGGGCAGGAAGGGCAGGAACGGCGTGCTCGGCGGCGAACCCAGAAGTGGACCAGAAGTACTTCCTGTCCACTTCTGTGTCTGCAGGAGAGTGCACTGCCTCCCCCTCCATATCCCTCCAGCTTGTTAATTAGCTGGGGTGGGCCAGGTGTCCCCCCCCAGACCCAGGAGGCACCAGTCACCAAACTGGGGTGGCATGAGGTCACCCCTGCACCCTTCCTGGTGGACATGGAAGTGGACCAAAAGTGCTTCTGGTCCACTTCCAGGTCTGCTACTGAGCATGCTGGGAGTGCCCCGTGCTCCTGTGGGATGCTCCATCTGTCCCAGCATCTCAGCATTCACAAGTTGCCGGCTACCTTGAGGTATGCAGAAAAAACATTTAAAGCTGTGTCTATGTCCAAATCTCTGAATCGATTCAAAGGTTTCTGATTTAATTCAGAGAGATTAAAAGGTCTCCTGATTCAATTTGGATTCGGAGATTCAGCCACCAAATTGAGCCGAATCTCCACCAAATCAAATCAGGGACAGAAGCTTCTCACAGCCCTAGGAAACAGCCTTCAGGCCATACAGAAATGGCTAAAAAGCAGCCCTTCTATCAATCTGGACAGAAGGGGTTGGAAAAGGGTACTGTCCTCTGACCCTAAAGAAACATTTGATAGAACTCAAAGGATTCAGAATTTCACCTCAAAGTACAACAGTATAAGAACAACAAATACACTGGAATGCAGAATTCACGTCTGCAGTTACTTGTCTTTCAGTTTGGCTGGCCTGGGGAGTAAGAAGTATTCTTCTTCCAAGCCTTTAATCATCACTGAAGTCAGTTAATGCAAATGGATTAATATATTCCATGATGTAACACTGACGTTTAGAACCAGTCACCAGTACCTGCATTATACTACCTTTTCCCTCTCTGAGCCACCTTCCTGTCTCTATAGGATCATATACCTACTTCACAACTCTATGCATGTTTGTAGAGTGCTTTATTTCTATTCCAAATACATGCCCAGTGGTTTTTATTTTGTCATCACTATACTCTGTTTTCTACAAATGGGTTTTGAAGAGTGAAAGAAGAAAAGAGGATGAATCCTTTGTCTTGTTTTAATTGCATATGTGCTCTGCTAAAATGGGCATTTAGTACTACTTGAGCTAGCAGCTTGCTGCATGTTGAAATTCTCTGGAGGCTATTAGTGGCTATAAACAGTAAAAACAACTAGATCAGCAGCACCAGAACTATTACTTCTGCCATGCTCCTATGTACAGTACAGGCTGTGCTGGTAGCTGGAGCTAGGAGGACAGAAGACCCAGAAGGTGCACCACCTGACTTCTTTCTTTTGTATAATAAGTCGGGTTTTGTTTTAAGTATTCCTGCTGATGGCCTAGAGATAAACTAGAAGAATCATATACAAAAATCTAACTTCCCCAGCATGTTAAATAATGGAGAATGAAAAGGGCTGAAAGGTTTATGTTAGAGAATATGTGCTTGTTTCATGTCAATTTTCTTAGAGTGCAAAATGCTTGCTAAGTGGGAAATGTCTTGTTGTGCAACACACACTTCTTATTACAGTGTGATAAGTACATTAATCTGATTGAAACCAAAAAAACAAGGGTATTCCCAGTTAAGGATGACACTTCATCTAGCTCTATTTTGCCTCAGTATGATAGCATGTAAAAATATCACCCACTGTTTGGGGACAATTATATGATATTTTCTACACAAGGTTCTTGAATGCTGTGGTTTCTGTCAATTTACCTCACAGTCTTATGATTACTTCACAGCATTTGTGTGGAATTATATCTGTTTTAAAATAGTTTTTAGTGAACTTCTAAAACTTAGAATTTAATATTGTCCTAGCCTTTGGTAAGTTGACCCAGGCAATCCCTATTACGCGGTGCAATTCCTTAACATAAAGGCAATACGATTCTTGTAAGACAGTGAAATTTTCATCAACGTGAAGATGTATTTTGTAACGTTTTGTACTTGACACATTAAGAATTCTTTTTTCCCCAACGGTAAAGAATCATTGGGACATGGATCTGTGAACTAATACTGTATTATGGTTTCTTGTGCAAGCATATAGTTAACGACTTTTAAAACTGTGCAAGACGGGTGTTTCCCTGTGCCCGATGGTAAGATGACTTATTGCAATGTCTTCTCTAAAGCCATTATATTTACTGCATCACAGTCTAGTTGGGAGTCTTAAATCCATGATTTCTTTCCATTTTAGTGCATGGAACTCTGACACAATGGACCATAAGGAACTTTTGCAAGTCTATTATGTCAAGGCTCACTTCAAGAGACTTCTTAACTAGACAGCAATTCACTGGCACAATGCATCTTAACTCTTTTTAGAGACTTAGCTCTATAGCTAGTGTGAGTCCACATTATGAAATCCCAGGATGATTTTCTTAATGGGAAAATAAATAGCATCCAGAGGTAATGAAAACTTTCTACTCATGGTCACCTTCTGTTTATGCATTTCATTTCATAAACAAAAAGGCAGGTCTTTGATTCAGTAAATGGGATGCAAGAAGCACTAAAGACAGCACACAGTTAAGGGAAGAATTATACCTGTATTTTTGGAAGTAATTTAAGAAATCTAAGATAATAAAACTGGCCACTATCAGAACAAAGTACTATTTTTGTTACCACATGCAGCTGTGAACATACTGACAAGCTTCAGAAACTAAAACACATAATAGATTTTAAGTTAACTGAACTACTTACAGTGGCATTGATAAATATTGTCTTTACCTAAGAGAGAGGAGAGAGAGATTTTTTTAAAAAAGCAAGTTGGAAAACAATAGTTTGAACATGAATCACGGTTTCTCATTACAACCATAACCTCATCCTGGCTTGCTGCTTAATTGGTTCCTCTTAGTTATTTACAAAAAAGGAAATCTAAGTCAAGTTCCATAAATAAAAGTCATGATTCTACAGCTTGAAGAACGGGACAGTTGAGAAAACCATACAATGAAGATGACAAGTAAAAACCCACAAAAAACCTTGCCTTGCACATATCTCCGAGATCATAACAGCTACAACATCATTCCAACACTACCAAACGGTGAAGACAATTTTCAAATAACACCTCAATCACTAGCTGTATACAGTTTCTTTTGAGCACGGTGGGCCAGATCCTCCCTTGATTAAAACTGATGTAGTCCCATGGAAATGAAGTCACTTCATTAGATTTATGCCAGTGTACATCAGTTGAAGATTTGGTCAGGCAAGCTGAATTACAAGGTTTATTGATGTGCATCCTATCCATATTATCCGACAGAAACTGAAAAAAATGCACTAAGGGGGAAGTTCTAATTTCATTGACAAATAAAAGGAGCCATAAAATGTATGTTATGCCAAATAAATATGAAATATGGTATATAATTGTAATACTTTTAGGGAACTAAGGTATGTATGTGTATACATTCTGCCTAATATATATATATACACACACAGTGTGTGTGTGTGTGTGTGTGTATGTGTGTGTGTGTGTGTGTATGTAACTAACCAAACTATATCATATTGGCAGGGGTGTGTGTGTGGGGAGGAGGGGAAGGGAGCATGCATGCATGTACAGCCCCTCCCCACTCCAATATGATATCATTTGGATAAATAGTTGCATAAATGGACAGGCTTTTTAAATTACATATTTGTATGCTTCTTTGTTTGGATAATTCACCTGTTAGTTTGTTTTATTCAATTCATATGCAGCATAGAAATATAGGAAATCCTCAGATGTAGGATTACAAACCCTAGCCTGTTCTGTATCTTTAAGTTTTAAAGATTAAAGAGTTGGTAGCAAAATTCATATATGAGCTATAACTGAAGAAGGGTACAGCTTTAAATAATTATGTCAAAGAAATGACAACTGTGCTCTTTGCAGGAGCAAGGATGCATAATTACAAAGCTGGGACATAATTAAGCAATTTTGACTGTCGTATTCTTGAGCTGTCGTTCTAATGTGAAGTGCTGTCATGCCCAGAAACACACTTCACACTGGACAGGCATCTTCCACTTTGATCTATACTTATGCCAGTGAAATGAGGTCATGGTCTGGTCATTAAACGAGGCTTCCTCATCTGGCTCAATGCCCCTTATCCAGCAAGGCTAACAAGGTTTTTATTAAAATCAAGCATGATACTATGTTCAATATTTTGACAAAAGAAAATATAAACATCATGGAGTAATAAAGTTTAGTTCATTTTACATGGAGAGATGGAATAGTGTATTGTAACATTAAACTGCTTTTAAATAAGTGACTACACCTCTCCACAAAGGCAGTCACATCACCAATAGATGCATTTTAAACAAAGGATGAAATGAAGCAAAGCATAAGACAGTGAAGTGTTTTGTTAAAAAAAAATAAAAACTAAAGGCATACATGAAAGTGTAGAAATGTATACAAAATAAAATATTTATGACTTTGTGATGATTGGTGATTGCTAGATACTTCCGCATTTGAATAAGCACAAGCTAGGCAGACGGAATTTTTTTTTCGGCCTTTATTTTCAATTCATGTACCTCTTATTTTTGGTGGGGCATTTTGCTATCCCAAATATTTTATGTCAATAATAAAATGAAAGCAACTCTCCACATCACAGCTTTTGCAGATCATCCTTTTGCTTTTTTCTGCTGAATAAGCAGTACTACCTCCTGCTTACTTTAAGGGAAGTAAACAGATTTAAGATTTAGACTTTTTAAAATGAAAAATAGATCTATGTATGCACTATTGGAAATGATTTTTACAAGGCATCTTTTAGTATCTTCCCATGCACTCAGATCCACAACCTAGCTCCACATACACATGCATGTGCGCTCATACACTGTGTTTGCTACTAAAAAAAATAATCTGCATTTACCAAATTAACTTACACTCATTTCTATCATACAAAGTAAGTCTTCATTCTAGATACTCCTTCATCATAAATGTGGGTAAATAGTGCTTTAACTGATTTCCCACAGTATTTCTACGTGGCCAACATATCTCTCAATAAGTATACACCTTCTACTTAGGAATACTTTCACACATACAGAATGTATACAGATATAAAAACGTGAATATCCACAGAAATGTGCACAAATTCAGAACAATTGTTTGGAGGGTTTTTTGTTTTATTTCATTTCTTTCAATGTCTTTCAAATCCAATTTACTCTCTTAAAGTAGCTATTTGTATAGCATGTAATTTTGTATGATGATGATGATAATTTTGTAGCACCCCAATAGGCATTTACTCATGCCGTCAAAATGCATTTGCAAAAGGGATTTTATTATGCTAGACATCATCAGCAATTCTGCAATGAACAATTTATAAAAACTTCAGCATGGCTATAACAATAATAAATCTGTGCCCTGTGCCAAGAAAATTCTTAAAATAAATACAGTTTTTCATTAGTGGGTAAATAATTCAAAACTATATTCAATTATCAATATAAAGAATAAAGACTGTATCACATCTGTATCAAGCATCTTTCTTTTACCTATTCATTTACAAGCAAAAACAAGAACATTCAGTAAAGTAGGTTCAAGTTTAAACAATAGTGAATTTCCTTCTCCATTACTCAGTTGATCAAAACTCAAACAGATTTATAAATGAAGAATGTCTCTCTCAAAAGTATTAGAATAAAGCTTCACAATTATGC
Source organism: Crocodylus porosus (assembly GCF_001723895.1). Classification (NCBI taxonomy): domain Eukaryota; kingdom Metazoa; phylum Chordata; order Crocodylia; family Crocodylidae; genus Crocodylus; species Crocodylus porosus. The sequence continues at coordinate 43,811,786 of NW_017728951.1, read as the reverse complement.
AGCTGTGATAAAATCTGATCAGATAGAATGAAAATGATTATAAGAATCAGACAGCATAAACACAACATATTTTACACATTTCAACTGCTACATATAGCAGGATTTAGTAAAGGCAGCTCACAGTAAGGAATTCCTTTCACAAGAGCTTAAAAATAAATTATTTCATTTATTACAGACTGTTATAAAAGCTGAAATAGCTAAAGGCACTGGTAAACAATATGTCAAACCTATGCCTAAATCAGAAGAACTGTTAACATTTTAATAGTTATAAAATGAACCAGTCTGAATTAATTTGCTATGTATTGCAACTGTACTGGTGATAATGAATTTATCTAGAAACACTGTTATGCCACCAAAGATAGTGTATTTCCATAACTATTGCATTATTATTCAGCATTATCAGAAATCTGCAATAAATTATTGATGACGAATTTTAGAGAAGAAAACAGCATGCAGAATGCTACTAGATTAGAAACTTGAAAAGACTTTTAGATAGCTAATCATTTCAAGAGCTATTTGTAATACTACAAATACATAGCAAAACTAGGGGTGCTGATTTCTTGTACCAATCAACCATGAAAGAACGCATGCTGGAAAAATCACATCCTTATTCTGTTTGAGTCAAAGGCATGCAATTTGCCCAACTTTGTGGCAACTAGTATCAAAGAGTTTGCATCTGAGTCGCAGATTAGAGAAACTGTCTTTCCAACCTCATCAACACCATCATTAATATGACACCACATTAAATTACATTGTATCAAATTAGAATCAGCTGGTAAACTAAAGGTCAATAAACACCATAGGTGTGAGCTCTGAGACAGACATCTGTGCACAACATGCACGGCAGGGGACAAATTGTCAGAAAAATTGCCTCTCTCTATAGCAACATTTCGCACAGTTGTTATATATCTTTAGACAGAGCAAAATATTCCTTTGATCCTGATTGCATGTGTTGGTTACTTAGTTGAATGAAACAAGGTTAAAGCCATAACTATGAGGTCCTGACCAGGGTCACAGTAAATTTTTGATCTAGCTAAATACAGAAAATACTATCATTTCTCCCATCCCTAAGTTATTAGCCAATGTGGGCACGTCCAGACAAGCCCTCATGTGCCTCTTGCTGCATCTCAAAGCAGTTGAGGTATCCAGATATCCAGGTATTAAAAAGTAACCCACAGAAAAAAAAGTGTGGGAGGACTGTGCCCTGAGGCAACTGGAGGCTCAGGTTCTTTAAAGAGATGCTCTGGTAGCCAGACAGAGCATCTCTATGCCTGCACCTTGCAGGTGTGGGTCATCATGTGGGGCAAGGAGCAGTGCAGGCCGCAGCAACCTAGACCTGGGTTCCTTTTCAAGTAAGTAGGGGTGGAGGGATGAAGGGGTAGGGGGGATATGAGTGCAGGTAACGGGGGGGGCAGCTCAGGAGGGGTGGGTCCTCCGTCCACCCCCTGCAGGGCCCACATGCCCCCCTCCATGGCCCACAGCTCACCAACAGCAGCAGCAGCCATCGGGGTGCCCTGGCACAGCTCTCCAACATGGCGTGACACAGTGTGGGGCAGCATGGCTAGGCCCTGGCTGCCTCTCACCCAGCACTGCCTGTACTACATTATACAGGCCCAGCCCAGCGTGGTGCTGTGCACATTCAGACAGCCCCAGGCCACTCATGTTGTCACCCAGAGCCCTGCACCACTTGCAGGGACTGTCTGTCACACCTGGCCAAGTCCTGTGTGCATGGAACTAGCCCAGCTCAATGGCGCATGGAGCCCGTGCACGCAGGACCCAACCCGGTGTGGGGCCCCGGGTGTCAGCCTGAGTGTCTGGAGCCAGAAGAACACTATTTTGGGTATTATAATGAGAGAATCTGGGTTCCTTATCAGAGTATTTGCAGTTCATAAACAGGAAACACCAGGATCTCTGCTGGTGAGAAAAGTGGCAAGACCCAGGCAGAGGAGCCTCTCCAGGGCCAGCACTGGGGACCCAGCTAGAGAGCAGATGAGGTGGCTGGCTTCTTGGCGCCAAGAGGACTCGCTTTCACAGTTCAAAGCAGGCCACCATAAGGAGCACATATTCTGGGTGATAGCTGCCCAGATAGTAGAACGGAGGCACCCCATATGGGTCTGGCACGGGCGCAGCCATGGGCCACAGATCCAACGGGGCGGATCCTGTCACAGGTGGCAGCAGGTCACAGCCAGGCAGCAGCCCCAAATGCCAGACTGTTGCAGTGGGTAGAGGGTGCAGGGGTCACTCCAGGTTAGGGCTGCTTCAGCAGTCCAGCTGGCACAAGGGGTAATGTCCCCAGACATCAAACAACCAGGCCTCAGAAGCTCCTGAAGGCAAGTAGCCCTGAGCTGCTTGCCATGGCAGGTTTTTACACTGCTGGGGCCAGCACAGGTGCTGGCCCCAGGCTCTAATTCCCCTGGGTGCAGATCTGGGAGGAGCTGGGGCAGAGTTATTTTGCCTCAAGTGGCACAACTTGCCCCACACCAAAGTGCATGTCCAGGCATGTGCGCTGAGGTAAAAATCCCCAGTTCAAATTTGTTCTGCTGTTATTTGAGCTGCTGCAAGCATGTGTGGGTACACCTTGTGTGGCCTGTAAAGCGTCTTATCCATTATGTGGCAATAGCATTCACCAAGATTTTAGAACTGATATCCAAAAGATACATTTCTGGTTAGTGAATGATTGAGTTGTTACTTATCTTTGACTCATGAAGCAACACAAAACAGCATTAATGTGACATTATAACATCCACTGAATTTCTTACCTGAGCATCCATGGGTTTAATCACTTTCATAAAGGCACCTCTTACCAAGGCTTCCTCACGCTCACTTCTGGTTACTTTCCGAGTATCAAGGAATTTCAGGTTGGTTAATTTGTGCAGAACAAAATACCTAACAGAGATGAAAAGACATTTCAAGTTAAAATCCACATTCATAGATAAAGCTATCTTCACAAATTAAATTATCCAAAATATCATAATAATGGCGTTTCTTTCCCCCACCTGTTTACCTACCAGCTGGAGTCTAGACCATGACCATCTTTTGAGGAAACTGATCCTACTTTTCTGTTCAACTGCAATACTCAACAAATATTGTTTCAATATGACCCAGACAATGTTTGAAAATAGGACTGCAATTCTGCCTTGCTATAAAGATGAGCCCTCTTCATGCAGCTTGGTTCCACAATCAGGTTTTGATTCAGAAATCCATATTCATACGCACACCCATTTTGAAGGGTATTCACATTCAAAGCCTCTGTTTGGATCTGTCACTAGTCCTCTCTAACTGGATGTTAAGGGCACAATGCAAAAAGCTCCAAACATACCACTGATTCCTCAAGTACAGAAGGAAACAGCCTGGACTGGTTCAGAAACAAAGACAACACACCAAAGCATGGAAAAGATGATAATATCTAACCATCTCAAGTACCTGTTATTTACATTCAGTCAACCATATGTGAAACAGACTTTTGCAAAAAGGAAAGTATGATAATCTTTTCTTAGGAAAAGATGGAAAGATGATTGATAATATTCCCCAGACCATCTGGACAGTAAATCTAACTGATAATTATACCACATTTTAAACCAAATATAAGACAACCCTGAATACAAGATGACCACACCCCAATAATTTGAATCTATATATAGAACATTTATAAAACTTGAATCCATGGCCCTCCCACTGCTACCATAAGAAAAACAGTCATGGGGATGTGTGGTGGTCAGGTAGCCCCCTTGCCTTCTGCCCCCCTCCCCCCCCGCTACGCCACTTCTTTCTCTGGTAGCCTTCCTGCTCCCACTTACTGTCAGACCCTGCTCAGTCACTGTTCTCTCCCCAAGCACAATGTAACAGTGAGTTGCACAGGACAATAGGTGGGGACAAGGGACAGAGGAGAGGGTAGAAGCTACAGAGGGTAAGCAGAGGGGAGCAGGAAATGACTGTTGGTCTGACTCTGGCCCCAGCCCAGACTCAAGGCCAGAGACAGAACTACAGCAGCTGCCTGCTCCTCCTTCCCCCCTTGTTAATTTGAAATATAGGAGACTAAAGAACACTGACTTTTAAATAAACATATCCATTAAGATTTGTATATATGCAAATTACTGGGTATGTATAAACTTGTTCAAAATTGATGCGTTATAACTTGTTGAAAACTGTTGCAAGTATTAGCAAAGTACTCCATAAACACACTTCTGAGCACTTTTGTACCCACTTGTACATAGCACAAACTGTGCATCATATTACTCTACAGCCACAGTGATCCCACAGTTCAGCACTGCTCAGTACATGCATGTATTCTAGATACTACCCCACAAAGGATCCATGTGCTAATTATCCCTCACTCACAACTGATACTGGATGTTCTTGTCACAAGTCTTGGGACCCTCCAGAAATATACATGCAGATAAGGTGCAAGGCTCCCTGGTCTGCTTCCAACCCATAGAGGGCAAGACTAATTACCTGGGATCTGGGTTTTCCGTTTCCCATGGAAAAACAGGAAAAAACATGGATTTTTCATTTTAATGAAAGAAACATGTAAATTTTGTACTTTTCCAAAGAGCTCTCTGCAGGCTGGCAGAGTTCCAGCCTACATGAGCCTGAGGGGAGCAGGAGGAGGGTGGTTAGGCAAGGGGTGCCATGTGCATATATATGTACATAGTCACCAGACAGTCAGGAGAGCAGCTCCCTCAAGTAAGTATGGAGGGGGCAGGGATTAAAGCCCCAATAGGGAGGGAGGGAGAGAGGCAGGGACTTGGGCAGGGTTAGGGCTGGGGCTGCTGCCCAGCTGGGGACTGTATTGGGTTTGGGGCCCAGGGCCAGAATACTCAGGTAGAGGACCTAAGTGGGGAGTGGGATGGGACCATGGGCGGCTTGCCCAGGTGTCCCCACCACTGTGCATACTCCCAGGGGGCAGGGAGGGCCTATACCCCCCAGACTTGTGTGCAGGGTAGGGGTAGGTCAGCTACAGCTTGCCCACTGCAGGCTCAGGCTGCCTGCCCTGCTGCCCTTCCCAGGGCCTCCACAACCCAGTGGGTGTGCCTCCCGGTGCTGCAGGTTGGAGCGAAGCAGTGTAGGGAAGCTCCTTGCCAGTGTGAGATCCACACTGCCCTGATAAGGCATCTCCTGTCACATGGCTGTAGCAGAGGAGCCAAGCCTGCACCACTGACTCCACTGGTGCCACATGGACAGGGGATGCCTCACCAGGGCAGCATGGAGCTCACAGGCGGCAGGCAGCACGGTGGTGCGGATCTGAGTTTTGCACTCTGCTCCACTGCAGCAGCTGGGGCTCAGCACTGTGGGGTGAGGCGGCTGTGGACCCAGGTCCCTGATCCTGTAGTCCCGCCAGCAGGGATGAGGGGTTGTGGCTTGAAAGTGAGGGGCCGGAATGTGCATTCTGTTAGCTAAGGGCCATGATGAAAAAACCCAAGATCAAACACCAAAATTTATAGGTATTTAGAATTTATTTTATTATGGTGATTGAGGAACTGGTATTCTTCCAAATGGCTTTAAAATTGTAAATATATCAAGAAAACATTGTGTTAAACTGATACAGAGATATACATGTGTATATATATAGATATAGTAGCCTTGCATTTAATCATTGATTTTGGGGCTTTAATCAGAGAATTTGCCATTTTTATCAGAGAATTTGTGATTGTTTTTATCATGGAAAGCCAGGATCTCCCCCTAATCACATGTGACAGACTGAGAGAGGAAGTGATAGAGCCCCTTAGTTACACAGAAGTTTGATGATTTTACCAGATATGTATGGCTCATGAAGAAACAGAAATCATTGAAAATGAGAAAGAACAGCCCAATTCAGCTGTGAGAGGGAAGAGGAAGTCAAAATGTATTTGATGTAGTCACTCATCATGACTTGAAACATAATTGGGGCTGAGGGGGTCAGAGCACAATGGCCATTATTCAAATGGGTTGTACTAGCCTAGGCTTGTGGTAGCTTCTCATCAGTATCTTAGCCTTTTGGCTAAGAATAAACATTTTTGGCACCAAAGAGTAGGGAGAGGTGTTAAGGCTGGCTCTTTCGCTCACAAAGAAGTTCCCATCAGCATTTTTGGCACTAGGGAAGGAGGTTGGAGATTGCTTCAACCCCTCTGAATGTTGGCCTTCTATTGCAGTACCTCCAGGCCTGGTGCTCGTTCTCTCCTGGGGGAACAATGGCCCATTTGTTCAAGGGCCCCATTCCCTCCATACAAACACACATGTACACAAAAGGTTCCGATCAGTGTATTTGCCTAATATGAACCAGGTATTTTGTGGGCATGCTCAGGCACACTCAATTAACTTCATAGTTGGGTTCCACGACTGAGCACATGGTGCTTCTAGCAGCAGTTTAATGATAGCTATTGTATTTAATGGGAGAGAAGGAGTATTGGATCATATGCAATATAAGAATGAGGGGCTCTTCCCCCCAGTGCTGAAGGAAAAAACCTTGGGTAGAGACAGAAGTGCAGCTCCCACTCAGAAGGATTTCTGCAAAGTGTTCTGAATTACATTACCCCAAACCAAACAGAAGTTCACTGCTGGTTCCAGGGGGAGCGGAGTTTAGGTGCTGGCTGGGAGGTTCCCATAGCAACAGCCAAGCTCTCTGCCAGTGCCCCCCATTTCAGAATGGGAGGGGGAAAGGCAGCAGAGGGAGCTCATTCTTGGAACCCCCCATCCATTGCTGAAGGATGGGATGGGTGAATTGGAGCCCCCCCACGCACCTCAGAGGGGCTCCAATACACCCAACCCCATCCTCCAGGGGGGTTGAAAAAACCCCAGCCTGAACTCCCTCTGCTCCCTTGCCCTATATCCCATTCTGAAAACAGTGATAGGTTGGGAGCTCCACAGACACAAGTTACAAAAGACATTACATTTTGAAATGTCCTCATCTGATACCGCATGCAATAAGGGGTCAGATTTTCACCAGACTGACTATTTTATTCTGTCTGCAGCCATGCACATGTTTGGTCACAGCTATAAACTACTTTCTGTAGCCAGACTGGATGAAAATTGTCACTTCTGTCTTCACCCCTTGTCTTATATTCTAATAAATATGGTGTTATCCATTTCTTATATTATCCTCTGGCATTTGAAGGAAGTGACACATGCCAAAATGTCAAGAAGTGTCTCTAAGTACATTTTAAATACAAAAAATAATACTACATTAAAAGATAGGGGTTACCTTTTAAATATTTTTCTGCATCAGTTCAAAGAGATCCAATTATGTTCCCTCTACCTGTTACAGGTATAGCACAATTACCCTAAGACCAACTACACATGCAAGGTACCTATCGCACTATAAAAAGCTCCAACCAGCTCTAAAGTTAGACCTCAAAAATGTGTACTAACTTCATGGCTAATTGCTTTTGAGCTTTAATTTGCACGTGTAGTAGGGTCTCCCCAGTCTCAGGGGTGTACCATACTTAGCTGGGGCTGAAGTCCTGTAACTAAGGGCACTCTCAGCCCCAGCAGCTGTTGACTCTGGGTTCTGGCAGCACCCCACAGCTGCTGGGCTGCAGGTTCTAGCAGCTTTAGACACTGGATACCGCAAGTGCGACTCACAATGCCAGAAGCTGCAGGGTGCAGCTGTGATATCCCAGCCCCAAGGGTACATACAGCTCCCAGGCTGGGAGATGGCAGCTGCTGCAGTTTTCCAGCCTCAGGGGCTCTCCAGCAGTTGTGATCTCCCAGCCCCAAGGGTTTCTGAAGCTGGGAGTTAACAGCAGTTGCATGTCTCAGCTACTGGGTTGTATGGGGCATCCCCACAGCTGGGAGACCCATGCAGCTGCAGGAGGTTCCCAGCTGCAGCAGCTTGCTTCTTGCCAGTGCAGGAGGAGCCCAAGACTGGGGTACATGAGTGACATGGCACAGGCATGATTGTGTGGATCACACATTCAATCCCATTGTGCCTTTACTTGTACATGTAAAGGCCTTACACTCAGAGTTGTGAGAGCAACTGAGTTCACATATACCACATATAAGTTTTTATCAATTATTTAACCGTTCTATACACAGACAAAATAAAATGCTACAAAGCATCCTTTTAGTCAGATACACGTTTCCTCTGAGGCAAATAGCCTTGTAAATTGTTAACAAGCGTACTGAATATGCTCACCGACACACATTAGAGTTGTCTAAAATTTTAATATGAATCTTCAACCTATGCACTTCAATGAAATAATAATAAAACAATGTAAGATGAAAAGTCACTTTGCTAAGCAGAACTTGTCCCTAGACAATTTGTTCAGTTGGCTATATTTCTGGGATACTGCAACACACTCAGATTCCTTCTCCTCTTTTCTGGCTTTCTTTCCAGTCCTTTTAAACACTCTGCCGGCCTTTATTTTTTAGTGTAAAAGAATGCATCCATCTCTTGTTACTGGCAGAAAAGCTCTGATGACAACAAATACTTTCAAATGAAGACATGTACAGAAGGAAACAATATGTCAAGAGTAAAGCTCAAAATGAGTAAAGACACCCACTAAGTGTAGGGTGAGAAAAGATGAATATTCAGGTGAAGAAAACATCAGTATTAAGAAATCAGCAAATGTTTAATGATGGAATGAAAGATGCCATCAAAAAGAAGGCAGCAACAAAAATGACAACAGACTAAGACAGTACTGTCATCTTTGCTGACTTTGGATCACAGCCCTAAATGTCAGTCTCTCAGTCATTTTATGAGAGCTTAGAATTATAAAAGAACTGTTTCTGTGGGACAGTTTTAAATCCTTTTTCCACACTGCTCCACTTTTTTATTTTATTTTATGATTTCAGAATTAAGGCCTCATCTAAAAGAGCAAATCAGAAAAGCCACACCCACAAAATTAAACAGTAAATTGCATGGTAGGACAAAGGATTTTTTTTTCAAGTTTCCTAATAGGACAGATGTTCTGTTTTGGATGATATTATAATATAATGGCAATCTGTACCAGACTTTAAAACGCTATTCTGCTACTAGTATAGAAATATCCCCAAAATAATGCAGCTTAAAAGGTGAGTCAAAATTAAATTCCAACAATGCAAATTCCTTTAACTAAAAAAGGGATGGAAAACAGGACCTATAATAACAATAATGTGTGTATCTTATGGATTTGTGTGTGTGTAAAACATCAATCTGACTTTGTGTATGTTTTAGTTAACAGTATAAAGATACAGCTTCATACGTAAATGAATCTTCAATCTAAATATAACACCAGTTTGCTATAAAAATACAAGAAAGGATGACTAAAGCCCTGGAATGAACACTTTACAATATCAATTCAACCCTTGTAAATTTAATCCAGGGTTATTTGTTGCACAAAATCTCTTTACTGTGATGTATGACTTAGTTACTAAGGTTATCACAGCAGTATCCTAAAGTTGCATAGTACATAAAACATTTCAGTTAACAATGCAGGGAGGTTAACTCCCACAGATAACCTACTATCAGAGGGTTAGACCAGATGACATGCCTCTGTCAGCTTTCAGGAGCTATTGATGGTTCAATCAGTTTGTTTTGAAGGTAAAGTACAACAAAAGGGCACTAAACTTATTCAAACTGTCAACAGGGACTATCTGGAATGTTGCTTGCAGGTAAGTAATTTTGGGTGTTTTAAGACTATTATCAAACACGATGGCTGCAGAAAAAGACAGCTACTAATAACACAGAATGCAGCCATCATAAAACACTTTATGGCAGGCAGTGGGATCTATAAATTGCATGACACATCACAACTGCTTTAGACTTATAAAATTGCTAGTTAAGAGAACACAGTTTAATGAAAAAAGATCCATCTAAATTTTACATTCTAAGTTTAGCACAGTTTATTTTAGTTTAGGAGTTGGGTATTTTTTTAAAAAATCATCTTGGAATTTAGTACTGCTCCAGAAGCCCTAAGACTGCTGTTACAGGGCTTAACATCTTTGCAGTAGTGTGAAAGAGGGTTATTATCTGCAGTGATGAAGAAAGTGGTGAACTCCCAAGAGCAGGGGGAACCCCCTCTCCCCCAAACACAAGGATCCCAGGAAAGATCTCATTTATCTCTCTGTGCTTGTAGGCCTATCTTCTAGGCAATGATCAACTAAGAAAATGGACAATGCAAGAAAACCTACATTATCTTTTGTCCAAAATAATTTGTATTAGGATATAATATAACATATAATACCAAACATAAAATAAAAGTACAGACCACTTGTAGCAGTACACAGCGGAGAAAACAACAGCACTGAATATTGCATTTCATGTCATTTCAGTTTTTAGATAAGTGAAAATGACAATGGAGATTAACAGTTCATTTGCTGATTTTGTAAGTGTTCCATGTGATTAGTATTGTTTTAACAATTTTTAGAGAGCTGTCAAGACATGTAGGGGTATTTTTGCAAAAGGAGTTTTCCATTTGGTTATTCAAGTCCACTGCCAAGAGCTAAGCAGGCATCCTTCATATGTTACTTTGAAAGTAGGGTTTAGAAACTGGACTGGACCTTAAGGAAGCAGAAAATTCGAATACTCTGTATTTACAAATCACAAATAAATACAGTCTCTTAAACAGACTTGGTCTGACCCTCAGATAGATCATCAATTTTCCTTGTTCCCCCATTTGTAAAATAAGGCTAATGAAATTTAGAGCCCTTTCATTGTTATTATGTGCATAAATTAATGTTTCATAGGGATTTAAAACTAGAAAGTTCAATGTATCTATTGTTACTTAAAGATGCATCCCTTTATTCTGAACAAGTCTGAGAAATTATGTGAGAATTAACTGAATCTCAGGAGAGGACCTGACATTTAAGGAAGAGATTCCCAACCTGACAGGGAAATGGTTCTTATAGAAGTACCTGGTAGGAAGGTGATAAAATTGATTTTTGGCATATATAATAAACATTTGAATTCTAATCTAAAACTTAATCAAGTAAATAGGCCTATGACCCCATCTTGGCTATTGTGGTAGTTTGTATTACTTGGAGATGTTTCATTGTACTTCAACAGTTAAGGACAAAGAGTTTCTTGCTAAGCATTATTACAGGCGGCAGTTCTAGGAAATGTGTGTTCTGGAGCCATGAAGTCCACACCAAAAAAAGATCACTCATTACATGTAGACTTATATGAGGACTAAACTCATTCATTATCTACCATGGTAAATTGGGCAAATTGTAGATTACATTTTGCCTTATACGGCATTGAGAGATCATAGCAAACGAAAGCTAAAGAGTGATAATAATTTATTATATAAATGGATGTATGTCTATTTCCTTCAGCTACTGGAAGAATGCAACAAGTATAAACATGTATGCATTTAGTAGAGAGAAAAACCATTTTTGCTTGTTTGGCTGACTGGTTGTTTTGTATTGTTCTGTTACTTTTATCAAAAGCCTACAACTTTTACTATAAACATTTACATTCATAGCACTAAATTAATGGGTTGAAAAAACTAAGTTACAAAGTTAAGAGAGTTTATGAGTGCCTAGAATAGTAGACTTTGAATTTGGCTTCAGAACATTTTAACCTCTTCCTGAGGTATGTCTGGGGTGGCCAATGTACAGCACAAGTGCTAGGGGCAGCCTCTGTGCGTCACAAATGGCAGATTAATGAGGGAACAGGCAGCAGAAGTCAAAGCAGCAGACTGGGCAGAAGAAGGAGATCAAAGGCACTTGGGAGTTGTGTGGGGCTAATTTGTGGCATCCTTGCCAAAAAGGCTGGTCTCCACTGCAGTACTGTGACCATATCCAGTAGTGCTACTGGCAGAGGGCAAGATGCACATTAGAGATGCACATTATAGACATACTGACTTCATTAATTTATAAAGTACATCTCAATCCTGGCGTCTGCCTTCCTTCAGACTAACACAGCTATCTACCTCTCTGTTTAGATAGTGATATTGTTCTACTATTATTTTCCTTCAATCATAGTGACTAGAAGAAAAATGGATGAGCTTATGATAGAACTTGAAGGATCTGAAAGGCCTGATTCTACTCTCACACTGGTATAAACCAGCAGCATCAAGTCAGTTTAATAGCAGTGGTGTAAAATTCATAACAGCACACAATGAAAGCCAGAATGAATTAATGAATGAATTTAAAGCAATGAGCTAAATTCTCTACTGAGATGTAAGTGCTTTGTAGGACTCAAGAGGTATAAATATGCAGCTAATAGGCTGCAAGTGGCCAGAAGAATTGCCACAGATAGGGGAAATATCCTGCTTGCACAAAAGCAGGCCTGAAGGACCTTCATGCATAGTGTTGGGAACATAATGGAAAGAGGATAGGACTGAAGTCACGGAACAACCATTTTGCAACCTGACTCCACAGTACAATTTAAAGCTGTCTGAGAATAGTCTTGAATCTTCTAAGACTGAGGCTGAGTCTCAGCATTAGGACCCCAGAGCCAATTCCCTTCTTATCTCCAGAGAAAAGCCTGAGCAGAGGAAAAACTCCCTCTCTCTCACTACATCTAGTGATAATGAAGGGAAGTTGCAGTCACGATTATGTTTGATATATTGCATTAATTTGGTCAAACTAACTCATTTTTGTGTGCCTCAATTTATATACCTGTAGAATTAATAACATTTGTACATTAGCTCTCAGAGTGACTCTCTGATGAAACTCTCAAAAGGGCTTACTTAGCATTCAAAAAAGATAGCTATTTTTAAATGTCCTGAATTCAAATGCTTGTCTAATTTTATCCCAACTACATAGCTGGGATAAAAGAAACCCTTGCCTTTTACAAAATAGCATATTATATAATACAAGGCTAGAAGGGACAGTCCAAATCCTGCATAATGCAGGACTATCATGAATTATTTCTTGTTTGGACTAGATGAAAAGAAAATCATTTTTATTCATAATTGCCAATATTAAAGCCCTTGATAAGATGTAGCAGCAGTTAAGTACTCTCATTGTCAAAAATGCGGGCCTTCTATTTCATCTAGATCAATGTCTCATCAATAAGTCCTCTAATATTACCCTGTAGGTGTTTGCAGTGGTAGTTGATATATTTTCCTTATCAAAATTTCCTTCGTCTTCCTTTCTTTTTGAATATACCTCTGCAGAGTTTGTATTCATTCCATAGTTCAAAAGCAAACTTTGGAATGCTTACCCTACAGCTGTGGACAAGGGCAATGGCAAACAAGTGCTGAGAATCTCACAAGAAGAATTAGCACTTTGCAGGAATACAGCTATGATTCTGCATAATGACTGAAAAGCTAATCCACACAAAACGCATGGACTTTTTTCTTATGGTAGTATCTTAAGAGAATTCTATAAGGTTATCCCCATGTGCTCTTCTCTTCCAGAGATAACCTATCTAACATGTACTTCTAAAGCTAATTTAAATTAACTCAGCCATTTATTTCCACTTGCCCTTGTTTCCATGTTGACAGCACTATTAATGCATTTTCCATTTCAGGAGATGTCAATAATGAGCAAACAAGAGTGAGTGAGCACTAGAAACTTCACACATGGCATGCAGCTCTCATAATAATCTCTCTATAATAAAAATAGGTGAGGTCACCTATAGATTTAACAAATATTTTATAAAACATTCTGACCCAGATGAATTTTCACAGTTCAGTAACACATGTTTGAAGTTTTCACTGCAAACAATACACCCACAGGACAAACCAAATGCAGGTACAAGAGAAGCAACTAGCAATTATTGTGTTGACTTCTGTTACTTTAAGCTCTGGGTCATGACCTTTGCTTTCTTGCAATCTTCAAAGTAGCGATTGTAGATTAAGTATTTATAATACACACAGTTCTGCAAACCACTCTTTTTGTTTCCTTTTAGGACTGAAGTGTTTTCAAGGCTTTCCTCACTTTGTTCTTATTTTAATTATGATACCCAGGGTTTCTATGGCTAATATCCTCCTTCATATACTGTTCTTTTATTCTCCTCAGTCATTCAAGGGCTATTTCTTTCAATAACATTATGCAAAAATGTGATGTGGGTGGTCATTTTAAAACCACAGCATTTGAAATAATAATAATAAGTTTTGGCACATACACACATGTGTGTGCACGCTCACACACTTTAAATTTCACATACTATTCACAAAAACAACATCAAGATCTAGCATTTTCAGCTGTGCTAACCAGAACATAGTTTTTTCCACTTACAATGTGTATGTGTGTATGCATGTGCGTGTGTTTGCATGTGTGTGCAGACATATGCATAGCCATTTTTTCTATGCACTGTATGAGTTTCTTGACATTCAAACACATTAGCAGTTTGATTTTTCAATAATAAATAACCCAATCACATTCTACTGAAACCACATTTCTTGCAAAACTTTCCATTTTGGTATAAGATGGCAATTACCTTCTAACCCTAAATCATATCAAACAGAACACATAACCAACAGAAGGCAGAGCAGAGACGCACCTTATACATTATCTAAATCAGAGATGGGTAAGCTATCATGAGCAAGAGCTCACTTTATCAGAACTCTTGCTCACAAAAGATCATGCAACTCTTAATTCAGCTAGTCTGTAACAGCAGTGGGCAAAATACAGCCCGCAGGCCAGATCCAGTCCACCAAGGGATTTTGTCCAACCTGTGGCAAGACATGCTTCTGCAACCACCGCTGAACATGTCCCCACTAGCCCATCCACCCTGCACTTATGACTGGGGACAGGACCCGCGCAGGCAGGGATAGGGCCACAGATGGATAGGAAGCAGTGTCTGGGAGCAGGACGGTCAAGTGTGGCCAGGATCCTGGGGCAGAAACACAGAGTGGTAACAGCATTGGGCTGGGGGCTGGGGCAGAGCTGAGATCTGGTACCCACATGTCCCTGCAATAGGCGCCAGTTCCACAGGCAGGAACATGCAGGGAACGGATTGCAGCTTTTCCCTAGGCCCCATGCTCGTACTATCGTTGTCCCAAAAGCCCAGCTTTGGCCCTACCCCACCACTCCCCAGCAAATCTCCCTGCCCATCTGCAGCCCCATCCCTTCTGCCCAGTTGCATACTCTGCCCACATGGGTCCCAGCTTGTCTCCATGGAGCCCAGGGCAGAGCTGAGATCTGCTCCTTGCACCCCCCTGCCCATGGAACCAGTGCCCATAGCAGGCTTCTATCCTAGGCCCTAGCCCCTCACTGTCATGGCTTCACAATCCCAGCCTTGGGCCCCACCTGCCCATCCCACTCCAGGATGCCAATCACAATCTACCTACGGCCCCATCCCAGCCATCTGGCTGCACTGAGTAGAGCCACTTAGGGAGTGTTGGTGAGCTGTTGCAGCAGAGGGGGTGGGAGGTGTTGACCCAGCCCATGACTGCTCAACAAAACTCCCTAAGTGGCCCTTTGGCCCAAATAACTCCCCAACCCTAGTCTATAAGGTACATCTCTATCCTCCCTTCTGTCAGACTTCACACCTGTAGGATACCTAGGGGTGAGCAAGAGGTGCACCAACTTAGGACGAGTCCCAGAATCATCCCCAACACCAGCAGAGTCCATGGCTCCATGAGAAGAGCACCTGAGCAATGCTGCTTTTACAGCAGTAGCAGCAGCCAAGTGTGTGGACACCCTGTTGCTTTTAGAACAAAAGCTGGAGTGGGCAGACCATGCAGTAGGTCCCATCATGGGTAAGACTTCTATACCCCTCCCACCATTGCTTCACCTCCCTCCCCCTGCTTTCTCACAGGGTTACCCCAGGACACAAAACCCTGCGTGTTATGTTTCTGCTTCATATTAACATGCACAGTTAACTACTTCTCTGCTCATTTGACCAACAGTATCCATTGACTAGTGGATGACTTTTATCCTTTGAATATTAGAAGATCTTAAAATATTGTTGAAAAAAAAAATTCATAGGTAAAGTTATCTACATGGAATCATACATATACTTAAATGTTTCAGGACTATTTTTTCCAAGGCATATTAAAATGTGTGCCTTATAGCTATACCACCAATACATGTAAGATAGTTAAAGCTGAAAGAAATGTACAATACTATATGCGGTTTTGTGGGTTAAATTTTTACTTTTTGCATTTGTTTGGCTTGGTGAATGAAAAGTGTTAAGAAAGATTTCTAGCTACATTCACTTTCTAACCTTCAAAGATTTGTAAAATGTAGCTATGTTTAGTTTGCAAATGTTAAGGCATTTGAATAAAAAATATTTTTTTCTGTCTTTGGTATTTCAGTCTAAATTCTTTCTTGGGTTTAGTAGTTTATTTTGTTCAACTCAGTGATCGATTTAATAAAATATTAAGTGCTGAGGAAATGAATAACATCCATTTAATGAGCTTTGGTAGAAGACAACATTAGAATGAATTAATTTTGCTGTTTATTTTTTTTGCTAATTGCAATATTTAAAAAATATCAGTTTTTTCAGGATGAAAGCAATAATATTTGAATTTGTTGATGAATTGAGAAAAGTTCAGAGTGATTGAAATCCTATGTATTATATTTTAGTTTGATTTCAAGCTGTATACTTTTTTTAAAGATTAAAATTAAATTAAAGAAAACCTTAAAAAGCAAATGTGAAAAGTGTGGAAACTAGCCACTTAGATTTTTAAATTTTGTTTAAACTTCAAATGAAAAATGCAGTGACACAAAAAGGAATTCAGAATATTTTACAGATTCCTCCACATTTTTTATTTTCACTATAAAATCTTTCACCAATACTTAATAAGAAAACTACACACTTTTCAGGATACTTTGTGACAAAATGAAGATTAGAAACTTTAAAATTTAGCCCTGACCTACCTGAATGCAACCCTTTACATCAAATCTTTGGAGGCTTCCCTTATCCATGCAAACACCCATTTAATATTCTCCTTAAAGTAACTGAAATGGTAAGTAAACATTTCAGGACTGTTTGACTATAATATTACTTGGCACATTCTAAGTTTATGAAATAATGAGTGCTTATGGGAAAGTAACAGGAAGTTTTTGTTTCTGGTATGTCATTCAACTAATCAGTAGTCTATTCATTTTATAAACTGTTTTAATTAATTTGGTTTATGGCAGCAAAAGTGCCAAAAAATTCTAAAAGGAAGAGGGAAAAGTATCAGTGTTGCTGTTTTCAACAGATACATAAATCCAGTCACTTCACATTTCTGACACAGTGGTTTGCCACAATGTGACCTAAAACTACCTTGACCTCTTAGAAATCAACATTTTGCATTGAAATGAAACAACAGACACACTTGTTTTGATGTATGGCTGTGTGACATATTATAAATATTACATCACCTAACCATGAGGATGTCAATCAATAAGATTTTTTTTTCCAGACAGCACTAAGTGAACCATGGGTTTTTGTCTCTGAATGGTTTCTTTAAGGTCCTACTTTTGCTTAAATGATTAATAGAAGACATATTGTCAGAAAACATACTTAAAGTGAAAAACAGTAAACTGTAGAATTATCATTCATTTTAAAGTAATTCTCTAGTGCAAATGTCACATAAATTTACAAGGAGCAAGCAATACTAGGCTTTCTGTAAGCTGGGTACTAGCCATACCTTCCACTTCAGAATGAAAATATTGAGAAAATATGTTATTAAATGCAGACTGACCTATTTAGCAAAATCCAAGATATCATAGCTCTGCTGAATTCAAAAGTCAGATTGTTAGTTGTCAAAATCTTCAGCCCAAAGATAAACTTTTCTCAAAAGTCTGGAATACTGAATATAGAATACTCATACCTAGGCACCTGTGCTTAAATCTCTGAACAAAATTTCAACCAATTGCAATATTAGCATCACACAACTACTTCCAATTCACACAACTTCCAAACAAACTTCCTTTCAGGTCTCTTACACTTTTCTACAAACTCTTTTAACTGTATTCATATATAAGACTTTTTTGATTTTGAGAAGCTATAGTTAGGGTTTTATTGTAACTCTGAATTTCTACTGAAATAAGAAAAAAAGTTCAGTCTCTCTTGGGCAAGTATCTTACTGACTACGCTGTTTGGCTACAGTTTAACTGAGAAACCCATTTTCAGTCAGCTAATGTGGAAAATTCATGGCCTGAAATCCTGTATCATATTTGACTGGGGAAAAGAAACGCAGATGACATCAAATAGAATTTTATTATAATACCGTCTCACTGCCAGAGGGCAGCAAATATGAAGAATGAAGTAATTTCAGTAGGCATTCCACAGTCTTGGATCTATATTCTATCACTGTGATCACCAATGACAATTATTCCTATTATTCAAAAAATAAACCTATTTGCATATAACTAATTCCCAGCTACATTTCAGTTGGAACAGTGACACTTAACTAAGTTTCCGACTTCCACAAGGTTCTGTGTTAATTCCCTAACTACCTTTTGCTTACTTGTGCCCATATACATTCATTTAAATGATTTCACATGGATAGTTTGCTACTTTAACACTTGTGGTTTGATTCTATACTCCAACTATTCTTTCAGGAGAGAAGCATAATAGCTAAAGAAATAATTTTTTTCTCTGGGTCTTTTAATCATTTTGTTAAATATATTGAAACAAGCATTTTTTCCTTGGAGGAAAAATAAAGAAACCCTCTTTTAATCTAACTGTTTTAATAGCCAGATTTTGATGGTCCTCCAACTAGTAATGTCTCACTCTGACCTTGATTAAAGAAAGTTTTTAAGTGCAAGCTTGAGTTGTAAACATGCCCCATGTGTTTCAACAACTGAATATTTTCCTGAAATTTGGCCCCTGGAGTTAGTCTCATTGGAAAAAAAAAAAATCAATCAAATGCTACAGATGTGACACCAAGTGAGTAAATTCAACCAAGAGAAAAGGAAGATTTGTTATTTTGGGACTATGCCCTGCTTTCATCCAGACATGGATATGCCTTCTTGTATTTACAAGTTAAGATACTAACCTGTACCTCTGGTAGTCACCCTCATCCTTCTCCTTGCTGACCAGTTCATTTGGGCATGCCATGTTTCCCAGCAAACTGAGGTACTGCAGGGCAGGCACAACTTCAGCCAAATGATCCAATAGGCCTTCTAATTCTGTTATGTGTCAAAGGTTGTTGGTTAAGGATTCAATGACATTAATGAAAAAAGTGTTTATGCTTGCACCACCACCAATTTAAATATACATTTCAAAAACTGACAATCAAATTTACTATGGCACTCAGAAAAATGTCATATTAATTGTTCCAAGAGCAAATGGGGCTAAATTTAATTCTTTTTTTTTTTTGGGGGGGGGGGCACAGAATGAAAGAATTTGGCTGTTTATCATTCTTTTCTCCTTTCTTTCTTTCCTAGGTGGTTCACTGCAAAACATTAAAACTTTGACAAAATGATGGATGCTGTGTGGTAAAATGATTAGCAATTGCTGGAGTCATGAAACTTTTCTAACATGGAAACAAACAGCTACTTTCACAGCACTATCATTACTAATATACTCAGTCCACTGGAAAACGAGTTTAAAAACAGAAGAAAAGAAGAAGGGAGGGGTGGGGAAAGACAGAGAGACAACCCACAACTCACTTTCACTACCAGACTATAAATACTTGGAGTGCCACATCTACACATGCATAATTACTCAATTAGTATAAATCCTTCACTGAATGAAATGTGAAGACATCATGTTACAATACCGCATGCCTAGCAATGCTACTGCGCAGTAGTAATAAGCTACTGTGCAGTAAGCTTCTCGTGTAGATGCGACACTGATAATTAAGAAATGTTGCTGGCTGAAGACCCCACCACCATGTTCTGATATAATTCAGTCTGATATATCCTCTCAAAATACTTTGCAAAAGAATCAGGGAAATGAGAGATTGAGAGTAGCAAAATTTGTCAGTAATACAAGAGCGTCACATTTTAGTATGATAAAGCAAAGTTAAGCCTTCGTCTGGAAGATTATGTTAAAAGCTATAAATCCAGATTCAGCATCTATTAAAAACTGATGGCTTCACTGAACTTTGGTCAGACCCCTAGAAAAGATGCATTATCACATTATAATTTTTAGATGTCAGTCTTTTTCTCACACTCAGGACCAAGGTCAAATCAAACCAAAGTATTACATAACGTTCATCAGGACACAAGTTCAGAGATGTTCTTTTTAATGCTCATAGTGCTTCCTTGCAGTAAATGTCTGTGAAAGCAGGAAAGCAACATATTTTTTGCTATATTTGGATTAAGGGAGTTGTAGACACTGCCAAGGGAGAAGACTACAGAATTACTTGAATCTGGCAGTCACCTTTAGCCAGATGATCTCTTGTAGGACATCTCAAGCTCCAGAGGGGTTCCTTGGAGTAGGAGCTTTTATTATTACAAAAAACAGTAATCTTTTAGTAATTCTAAGAAGTTTGCTGTTACATGTTATCAACCTTATGTAGTGTTTTACCAGCAATAACTTACTTTTTCAGATTTTGAACTTATTTTTATGGAGTGAATGGACTCCATGAAACAAAGTCCATTTCCATAGTAATTTCATTAGAATCTGTAGTACATTTTTCCCCATTCTCTTCAACTACTTAAGGAACACTGATCCAGATTCAGGCACACATTAGATCTAAATTAGCAATGAACATGTACAACTATCCAAAGGAATTTTGGCCATCTCCAGGCACTTAAAGATGCATAGAGGTACCTAACAGGAGTTACAGACACATCTGTCATATGCAGGGCATGGGAAATAGGCATCTAAACTCCATAACACTTCATTTGTAATATCTTAAATCTAAGGATGAGATATTGATCATAAGTTTTATTTGGAGATTTTATTTATGCAGTTTTATGAACAACGGGTATGGACAAACAAGTCCTGTAATTGCTTGAAAAGTGAATGAGGAACTGGCTCTTGAGAGTGAGTATCAGTTATTCTGATCGAGCTAGTTTATGTGCCTGATCCTGAAGTGGTACAAGTTAGCTGAACTGTTCTAAATTTGACCCTATATGAAACAGGGTTAAAGTTACAGACGCTTTGCTACACTGATATTGAAACAATTGTTACATCTCTCTATACTCTCTCAGAAACACCTGATTTATTCATAGATTCAGAGATGCTAGGGTCAGAAAGAAGTTTTTCCTGATATCTAGCTTAAATCTACTCTTTGTCAGTTGGTGACCATTGAACCTTGTTACCTCAAAAGGCGCCCTGGTGAACAGAGCATCTATGATGCCTTGTTGCGCCCCCCCTAATGAATCCGTAGGTGGCCACGAGATCACCTTTCACCTTCTCTTGCAGAGGCTAAAGAGATCCAGGTCCCTCAGCCTCTCCTCATAGGGCTTGCCTGTAAGCCTCTAACCATATGAGTGGCCATCCTCTGGATCCTCTCAAGTCTACCAATATCCTTCTTGAAGTATGGCACCCAAAACTGGATGCAGTACTCCAACTGCAGTCTGACCAATGCCACAGAGAGGGGAAGTATCACCTCCTTAAATCTATTTGTCATGC
Source organism: Crocodylus porosus (assembly GCF_001723895.1). NCBI lineage: Eukaryota > Metazoa > Chordata > Crocodylia > Crocodylidae > Crocodylus > Crocodylus porosus. The sequence goes on along the minus strand of NW_017728951.1, from coordinate 43,790,470 downwards.
ATCTCATGATGCATGAAAAAGTGTTGTTAGCTTTGCTGATGATTTTGTCACAGTAATGACTCATGTTCATCTTGAAGTCCACTATGACTCTGAGACCCCTTTCTGCTTCTGTGCTGCTGAGAGAGTCACTTCCCAGCCATGAGACCCCTTTCTGCTTCGGTGCTGCTGAGAGGGTCACTTCCCAGCCAGTAGGTATGTTGGATATTTTTGCCTCCAAGGTGCAGCACTCTGTACTTGTCCTTGTTGTACTGCATCCTATTGTATTCTTCCCATTTTTCTAAACTGTCCAGGTCTGCCTACAATCGTTCCCTACCCTCTGGAGTGTGCACTTCACCCCACAATTTAGTATCGTCCACAAACTTGGACAGAGTACACTTCACCCACATCCAGGTTATTGATGAAGATATATTGAAGAGTACGGGTCCAAGGACCAAACCTCGTGGGATCCCACTACCCACATCCTTACTGACCCATCTACTACCACTCTCTGGGTGTGACTGCTCAGCCAATTTGCCCACCCAACTGTGTAAACATCTATATCACAGCCTCTAAATTTATTTATGAGAATAGGATGAGATACTGTATCAAAGGCCTTGCTTGTCATCCACCTCTACTCCTGTGCCTAAGCATTTTGTGACCCTGTCATAAAACAAAACCAGATTGGTCAGGCATGATCTACCTCCTACAAATCCCAGCTGCATTATTTTTCCCACTGGACTCCCACAAATATGCTCCTTTATAATCTTTTCAAAGACCTTTCCAAGAATGGAGGTGGGACTAAATGACCTATAATTACTCAGATCCTCCTTCCTTCCCTTCTTGAAAATAGGGGCCACATTGGCCCTATTCCAGTCCTCTTGGACCTGACTCAATTGCCACGAGCACTCAAACAGCCATGCCAGCAGTTCTGCTATGACACCATCCAATTCCTTCAGTACCCTCAGATGCAACTCATCTGGGCTTGCTGACTTGAACACGTCCAGTCCATCCAAGTGACTCTTCACCAGGTCAGCATCAACAGTTGGTAGGCTGGTGTCCCTCCGATACCCATCTAAGAACCCTTTAGGAGACTTGTCTTGACCCTTGCTCAGGAACACTGAGGCAAAAAACTCACTGAATAGCTCAGCCTTGTCCACCTGCTCTGTCAGTAATTGTTCCTCTTTGTTCAGTATGGGTCCTACATCTTCCTTTTACTCCCTACATACCTAAAAAAAGACTTTTTGTTGTCTTTAATTTGTGTTGCCAGCCTCAGCTCTGTAGTTGCTTTGGCCTGCATGTTTATGTTCAAATCTTACTGAAACCTGCATTATCATCCCATTTTCATTCAAACTGTAATAGTAGTATGCATAGTATTATCCTATTCTCTTTTATTTTGTTAATGTCGTTGTTAGTAGGAGTAGTATTTACAATGGCATATGTAGAACCAAAGAACATAGTACTTTACCAAATTTGGAGAAAACCAGATACCCAGCTGCCTAAAAAATAGTGGTATTTTAAATTTCTTTTGCAGGGTGGGTTGGTTGTTTGGTTTACGAAAAAGGCAAAGTTTTATGGACTGTGAGAATGTCTAGAAAACATCCTATGCCAATTGCACTTGAAAAAAAGTGTAATATGATGCTAAAACTGTGTGCTAGTCATTTCTGTGGCATCTAATAATCAAATAATTACTACAATTATTTTGCTATAGTTCATTTAACTTTTACTCTCTAGGTCCAGCCACTACTCCCTTGCAAACCCTTTAAAAATAAACATGATCTTATCAGAGGTACAGATTAATTTTTCCCAGGGGACATTTCCATCTCCTATCACAGATTTTCCTTTACAAGGCACACATGAAGAAGAAATGACTGGTATTGTGTAGGAACTACCCCATGATGAAGAGCTTCCCTGAGATGAGTCATAATTCATGCAACTTCAGTACACTGTTTAATTAACCAGCAGATCATATAGTTAGTTACAAGATCACAACATTTTTGAAGCAGTGGTGAGAACACATGGAGAGTCGAACATAGATTGGAAAATCTATACTCAACTTCTCCATTATGAGTTACTGTAGTCCAAACCATTCAGTCATGGTGTGAGCTGGACCAAAAAATGACAACATCCCACTGTGCAACATAAAATCAGCTTTGCTCTAGATAAAAAGGAAATCTTCCATTAAATTCATGGACACTATTAGTGATTTTCAAGAGAAAGTTATAGATCCATAGATGTTAGGGTCAGAAGGGACTTCAGTAGGTCATTGAGATGTTAGATGGACGCTTGGCTGGGATGGTCTAGTCAAGGATGATCTTGCCTTGAGCAGGGAGCTAAACTAGATGACCTTATAAGGTCTCATCTAGCCTTACTTTCCTATGCTCCTATAATTCTCCTCCCCACCATTTAGATGCCTTGATGCTGGAATGCAGGAGATGCCTGACTTCATTTACACTTTGATTATTTACTGCAAGGTATATATGCAGTCTAGAGACAAATGTGTACACCCACATTCTCCATTACTTTAAAAACAAATTTCAAATGCCTCAGATTTAATTAAGGTGCCTCAGGAAGTATTGATCCATTGTCTTAATCAGTAATTCCATCAATCATACTAAAACACAGTTAATGTTGTTCCTAAAGGACACTTATCAAAATGAAAATCTCCACCAATAAAAATAATGAACTACCCGCATCTTTGATTTATTCAAATTAGTTAAAGTTGTCTTGATTGCCAGCAAACACAAATTGCACAGGTCTGCACATGCATTCACCTCTCATCACCCAAAAATGTATATGTTAGATATGTTTTAAAAGTTTATCTCAGACCTAGATTTTTTTTTTTGTAGTTATTGCAATATTTCCAATTTTAAATGTGGGGAATTTTGCTAGAACAGGAAGTCTCTATAAAACTGGAATCAATGTCTCAAAATCTGCTTACTATGTTTATAATCATCTACAAATAATGTATTTTTAGGAGCCTGCACAGTACACACATATATTGTATTTACATATGAAACTATATAGGCAAAAATAAGCTACTGTCATACTGGCATTATTTTTCTATTAATAAAATAATTAATTTCAACACCAGAGTATTGATCATGACCATTTGCAAGAACCCTCAATTGATGTCACCTTTTAAGGCATTGATAGAACCATAAATACTCACTACTTACTCTTGTGTCACTATGCCAGAAATGCCATGTTGTCTGTTGCAGAAAAAAAAAGATCTTATATTACAATCGTTCCACCTATCTTGACCCAAAAACATAGTATCTGTGTATCTACCGTACTGAATAGGAGAAAGAAAACGTTGAATTAAATGTACAGAATTTCTCCCTTCTTCCTACGGGGTTATTAGGCCCATATTAGTAAGCATTTTGGTAAAAGAGGGGTCATATCTCTTCCTCCTATCTTAACTTTCTTTGTACTTTCTGCAGTTTCTGGAAAAGTGGATGAGAGGGTTCTAAAGGTGGTCTTTTCAACTGCTCAAAAAAGCAGCTTCATGGTATTTGAACTAGCTGCCAAGAAAATTTGGTTTCAAAAGTTTGTCCCTTGAGAATAGCAATCAAATTGTCCCTAATGGCATGTGACCAGTAAAGGAGGTTGCAAGAAGTATGCTTTTAGTTACCCCTCTCTGGTGTATCAAAGAAAGATCCCCAAGCAGAAAGTCTGCTCTACCACTGTTGTCTCTCCAAGAGAAACAGGCAGATTCTGTTGGTAATATGAATTTGCAAATGAGTTATCATATGGATATAACATTACAGGTAAAAGTTACAGCTGTTCCCTGGCACTTCTCTGTCTGCATGCTCTTTTTCTGGAGTTCATATGGGAAGTTACTCTTCAGTGAAGGTGGGGTCTCTTCGGTTGGTGGTAAGCTCTCCAGACACCAGGACTTGTATATCAAACTGTGACTAAAAACATCCCTCCTGTCTTCCATCTTTGACCATTCACCCAAAAATGGAATTGAAATCTGAGTTGAGATCCAGGTCCCTAATGTTCTGAGAGTTATTTAGGGTCATCTGGAGTTTTATCCATACAGAAATTATTGCCACTTATAAATAAAGAAGTAGGTCTCCAATAGATTGGTCACTATATTGGAACATCTCTGTCCCTTTTTATGCAAAAAATAAACAAACAAATAAATGTACACAGATGGGTGGAAAATGTCTTTTCTCCTATACCTGAAGAAGGGTGCTCGTGCTCGAAAGCTTGCAATTAAAGACTTTCAGAAGGTGGCAATCTGTTCAGGACAGCTTATATTTTACAACTTCATGTCCCTATGGAGGGCCTACCTCAGGGGGCTAATATAAAATATGTCCATATAGAATATCGTTCCAGGAACTGCCTAAAAGACAAAAGAATCCAAAAGGAGGATTTGGAACATACCATGGTGGATATTTGCCCACACTTATGTTGCTACTTCTCAGAACAACATATCCTGAACTTCGCTACCGTAGCAGCCAACATCTCTTTCATTTTCTCCTTCTGTCTGGAAGCCTGGGGTGCTGATAATTTTGGAGTGATGTAGCTGTGATGGTCCATGAAGTATGTAATATCACCCCCTTCAATCCCCCCATTTTTGTTTGTTGACTCACAGTTTGCCTAAAAGTGATCACTTCCATATTGGAGATCATAGACAAAAGCAGCACCTGCCAACACATTTATTTCAATGCCTTTCACAGGTATGGAGGTACTAACATAACTTATTTTCAAAAATGGTCTTGAATATACATATATGCTTATTTAATCACGTTGTATTCCAGGCTTTAAAAATATTTTTTTTTTCTCATTTAGATCAATTTCATAGTTGGTGAATTCACACCAGTGCATAATATTCATACCACATATATCTGCGTGCTTCAGGGTTTAAACCAATCTGTAAAACAGATTACCAAGCTACAATGCACTGTGTAAAAAGTGAAGCATATATTTAAAACAATTACCACTCCTACCTCAAAATGCATAATGTTGACAATTGCATTGTTCTGTATTCCAACTAACTTTTATTGGCTGCAATTCAGAAGGTACAAAGTATATGCAAAAAACCCTGAGATATCACACCAGGAAAATTATGGGGGGAAATTAACTTTCTGGAAGAAAATTATTTTGCTATGAATTGAAATATGACATTATAAGTAAATACAGAATTGGTAAAAAGTAGAGGCTGACAACTTTGGATATTTATCAAATTTGGCAATAAGCTATTAGTATCTTTGAAATAAATATGCAAAATTTATTTAGGCTTTAAAATAAGTGAGAGGAAAAAGTGTCCTACACATTAAGTGGACCTTCCATAAGAAATAACACAGATCAGCATCTACAGTCTATCAGAGCGGGGACTGAATTATGCTAAAGCTGAGACTATAATGATAGAAGAAACAAATAAAGCATACTGTTATGTTGAAGAGAGACTCCGGGAAGCTACCAATTAGTCTTTGAGTTGACATATATTCTGTCTTTCAAAGGTTTCTTTAATAGTTTTTTTCCTTCTTGTAAGGAAAGACTGATTGCTGTTTGATTTCAGGTGAGGTATTCTTCTTTACTGCCATGTCCTTTTCTACAAAGTTAGTGCAGTCTGGGTTCTAACACCACTGAGGTGCACTACAAGCTCTTTCTCTATGATACAGGTGTCACTATTTTATAATATACACATAAAATACCAAAGTCAGGAATATACCAGTGATGTGCTGGAAGGAGCTAGAGTGACCCACTAGAACCGCTTCCTAGTGCCATCCAAACAGATTACAAAGTTCTGGGACATTTCTCTGCTTCTGTATGCTGCCAATTCTTCCCTGCCAGAGATCACTCACCCACAGAACACAAAATTTTTATTTCTGAAAAGGATTTCTTTTTCATTCTCTCCGAGTTCACACACACCTGATTGTACCCTGGCTGTTTCACAAGCTAACAGATTTTGTATACGTCCTTTGTTAAATTATTGGCAGCATACTGCAAAAATGTACGCTGGTGTACATAATTCCTTATAACGCTGAACAGCTGAGTACACCCGGAGGACTAGCCATCATAATTTTAACATTACATTTTTTTTAAAAATGCCACTATGGATCAAACTCTGCTCATCTTGCACACATTGACTTGGAAAGATTCATCACCTGAATACAGCAAGCAGGATGTGGCTCTGCATTTTGTACATCACTGTAATTCTCAATGAACCTCTTCAAATAGTACTGGTGACACGGTGGCACTAACTCCTTCTCTGATTTTGTTCACTTAGTTCCAATTCAATGTAGCGTCTTCACCCTGGCAGCTGAGGAATATACCACCACGCACACAAATCTAGCAACTCAGCCTGTACTCATTTGGTAAAGCAGAGAATGCTGCATCAAACGCTGCATCATATGTTAGGTCAGCAAGAATCTTTTGGCTTATTTTTCATTAAAATGTGTATGCTAAGAGTTTTATGGGAATGGCAAAATATAAAACCAAATAGCTATCTGCATCTCACCCTCAGAATCCCTGTGTCACCAAGAACACAAATTAAACTGGACAACAGTGATCTTCGTGACCCTGGGGCTACACTGGCAAGTTGCCAGGACCACAACATTTACACCTAATTTTGCTTACATATTTACATATTTTTTAAAATATCAAAACTCAAAAAACAAAACAAAACTATGCAATCATAATATTTCCAACTACGTTTTATCGCCTGCAATACAGGACCATAAATTGCTTTCTGTTTGCTTTCACTGTAATAAAAGCCTGCAGCTGAGTGCTTTGTCCTCACCCTGCAATTACAAGTAGAGGGTTTTCATGGTCTGTGCTTTAGGACACTCCAAGCTTCATTTGGACGTTAGGCCACACTTTGATCAGCCTTTGCATAGGGAGAATATATGTATATATGCCTTCAGTTTCCAAAAGGGTCACGGTATGGACAAATGGCTTAACAATTAAATCCAAGCATAGTCCATGAAAACAATTAGCTTTTTTATTATTCTTTTTTTATTTCTTCAAAAAGTAAGGCCACTAAACAGATGCACACCAAGGGAATCAACTTAAGCACATTCCTAAATACTGACTCCAGTGGGGCATAAGCCTCTATGCCTAACAGTTTTGCAGTTCTGAATAAACCTAAACATCTCTGTAAATCCTTTCCTGGTATAAGGGACCTAGTGCAGGCTGAATTGGGTTCATGTGTGTCCATGTAGTCAATGAGAAAGTGCTGAATTCAGTATCTGGCTCACAAGTGCCTATGTAGCAGCCACATTTTTCATGTTAACTGGGTGAATTAACAGATTGCCACACCCAATATGATTATTGTTGTTGTTGTTCTAAACGGTAGGTATTCAAAGTATAAAAACTTAATGCTGTTTCACTGCACTCTCTATTCCACTAGAGGTCAGCCTGCCACAAAACCCCAAGCAAACACAGGAGCTGCCGCACGCCAGCAGCACTGACATTATTTTCTTTCTCTATTTTATCTATTAAAAAAGATTTCTTCAGAGCCATAACTTAGATCTCACACTAAAATGGAGCAACAGGAAGATATAATGGTGCATTTCATTTATGAATGACCTATAATAAATTACTGTGAGGTATTCTAGGTGCCAAGAAAGAGAATGCTTTGTCTGCACATGAACTATATTTCACATACTTTAATTTGGCTGACACATAAAACTCATTTGACATTTTGCAGGTATTTCTTTGAAAGGATATTTGGTTCTTGTTGAGCGTTAAGGTATGGAGGTGGGGTAACCTGGGTAACAGAAGGTCATTTCCGAGGAGATTGTTGTCCAAGATCAGCTCTTCCAGGCAACTGAATGTTTTCAGTCCTTCTAGTGACCTGCAAATGACAAAGGCAACAGGAAAAATGATACTCCACTAAATCAGGGAGGCCATTATGAGCTGAAATAAATATTTTAACCTTCCTTTTCAGGAGCGGGAATAGTTTTGGTTTGGGCCTGTCAGAAGAGTGAATGACAAGAATTAGTGGCAAGGGGAGTGCTGGCACTGCAACACATCCTTCACATGCTGGCAGGATGAAGGATGGGGGTCACTTAGTGAGTAGCCAGGATCCAAAACAAAAGGCTTCAGATATGGGGCCTGCAGGATGAATTTGTCAATGTCTTGTGCCTTCAGGCACCCAGCCTTGCCTGACCCTAACCTCCATTCCCAAGATAAATAACTCTGTCACAGTTCACCTTCATTCCCTGGACACAAATTTAAGTTGTCATCCATCATTTCTGCCAAGAAATATCATACCCTACTAACAATAATAAATACAACTTCAAGTATCATTTCTTAGCAGTTACCCTACATGCAATAATAGGAAATTGTGAAAGGATTTTTTTCTTTTTATTAACCACTTAATTTGTTCCTGGTCAAGCCTCTGCAAACAAAATACAATTACCCCAGACAGAAGCCACGTCCTCTGGTTTAAAACTTACTGCCCTGCTGTCAAGATACAGTTCAGAATGTAGAAAACAGCTTTAAAAGGGGGAATTTTACAGCGTGGAAATGCAGATGTAGGGTTGTAAACAAACAGGCATCTGTGGGAATCTGTCACCCAGTTAGGAAAATACAGGGAGAAATGAAAGAGATGGCTTTGTTGCTCTGCTAAGGCAGTTATTCCAAAGTTAACTCTTAATTTCATAGGCTTGCACATTCCTGCTCGAAAAACACATGCATTAATCAAGTAAGACGGCACTGTATATAGAGCATACGCACAGACGCACATTCACAGCTCATTCACCTACCAGACACCTAGAGATATGCTGAGATTGCATGACTTGACAGCTGATCTACTATGCCTACCAGTGGGAAGATCATCACTGTATCTCCTGGCTGTTTTATAAAATGTGATGAATAAGGGAGATGCAGTCTATACTATTTATTCACTTTCTGATGACATTTATACTAAGGGGATTTTCCTCCTCCCTCCCTCTGTTTTTTGGCAAAGATCAAAACTAGTCAGGGCCTCTGTTAGACTGTTATGCCACATGCTGTTATTGAAGGAATATGCAAATATTAACCTAATGCAAATATTTATACAAAATGTTTGTGTTTTAAATCCCACAGATTAATTTAACACCCACCAAGTCAGCAAAAATCACGATGCCCCTTTTGCACAGGCACCCTCACCCCCAGTCCTCTCCCGAAACCCCATTAGTAAGCACAAATCAAAAGCTTCTCTCTGGAGATCAAATCTCTGACCTTCAAAATACAGATCCATATATATATTTATGAAAGTTAAATACATATATACACACACACACACATATATATATATATATATATATATGAAAGTAAAAACTAATACAAAATTGCTTTTACAACAGCATTCACCTGAAGATCTCCAAGCACTGCCAACATTACTTATGCAGCGGTATTTGAGGGTGGTAAGGTTAAGTGTCATTAACCCCATTTGATGGGCACTGAGGTACATGGAGACCAAGCAAATGATTGGCCAAGTCTACATTACACACTTCTGCTAGCCAAGCTGCATCAGTCAGAATGCCTGGAGCTGTAATCTGACCAAAGAGAGAGCAAAACCCCTAGTATAAATAGGTTCACTGAAAATACTGTTCCTTTGCTATAATGGTTTATTTCACCAAGGGTGGGGGAGGTGTCGCTGAATAAGCTGTACACAAAAGCCCAGTTTTGCCAGTTTATGCTGTATGCATACCAAGAGAGCCTTGACAATAACTCACAGCAGCATAGCTTCATCGAGAAAGTACACCTAGCATAGACCCGGCTTCTACCAAAAACAGGAGTAGACCCTAGGTCTGCTTCTCTGGTCAAACCAGAAGAAATGTGCCTTCTACACAAATTAAATATTTTTCTTGCACAAATCTAGTTGGTCTAATAAAAGTTATCACCTCTACCATGCATCCTGATTCCTTCCACACAAGTGCCATTTAAGGGGAAACGATCTAGAGGAAGAAGCAGCAAATTTATCAGGCTGCTACGATTTTTTTGTTTCAGTTTATTGGACAAACCTAGTTTAGAAAGTTCCCTTTAAACACTCTTTATTATATAAATAGTTAATAGTGGATTGTATCCAAACCTCACTTTTTAATTTAAGGCCTCGGCTTGCCAAAAGGAGTTCAGAATAGGCCACCTCCTTGTCAGCACCACAGAGCCTTATGGGACTCTAATAGGCCCTTTGTGAATAAACATTGCTTGGGCTCTGGTCAGTGTCAGCATCAAAATATACATTGTTCCTGAGTTATGTTATGCAAATATAATACTCTTATCATGAGAATCAGCAAATGGTTGGCAACTGGCAAGGAGAAGAAAGCACACATCCAAAACTGCTGCAGGGGAGGCATAAAACAAAATGACAAGGCATGAAGTGGGACAAAGGCCTTGAAACACTAGAGGGAGTTGCCTATTGAAACGGCCTTTCTTTCTAAAGCTTAGGCTGAACACAATGGTACTAGTTTCATAGATGAGCAGAGAAAATTGTGCGCAAATCCCCTTACACCTGTCTGGTTTTGATAATTTTTGCCATGTAATGTTATTAGCTGCTCAGTTAAAAAGGAGCTGTGTTACACAGGGGGTTGCTTATTAATTGTTGTTTTCATGTCATCAACACGGTGTGCACTTGGTGATTTAATCAACTAAATTCAGAGCCTAGGGAGGGAAGAGGGCTTGCTACAGTGCAGAGACATGGTGTAAACAATTAACATAAATGTATGTCCATATGTTATTTTGCTATTCACAGAATTCCATAAGGGGGGTTGGGGGGGTGCGCTTTGGGGGCTTTTGTATTTTCCTTAACTCTAAAGAAAATGAAAACAACAACAAAAACCAACTGCCAAAACCCAGCGTGCTTGAGAAAATAAAGAAAGATGACATTTGTTTTCTGCCATTTAGTGAAATTAACTATTAAATTCAGAAATGCAGGTGCTTCTTCTATTACTATATATAATTTCTACTAGTTATATCCTGAAACCAAAAAGCACAGGCTATGAAAATGAATCCAGAGCCAATTTCCTCTGTGAACTTCAGTAAGTCAGGTAATTTCTGCATGCCTTGATTTCCCATCTGTGGAACGGGAATAATACCACCTACCTACCTACAGGAAGATTGGGATGCTGAATTAATGTTTGTAAAGTTTTCTGAGAGCCTCAGGTGACAGGTGCTATAAAAGTACAAAGTATTAGGATTACTATTTCCATCAAATGCCAGACAGATTGTGTTATTATATTCAATATATTTTATTATTAACATATCCAAAATTGGAAGGGGGCAGCAAAAACAGCAGCAAAAGCAGGGGATAGACAGCAAAAACAGCAGCTCTCTCATAGCGAAGAGCACAGTTGAAAATACACACACACAGATATAGATAGATAGACAGACAGATAGATATAGATATCAATATACATATATCTAAATCTATACATATCTATATCTATCTCATACCTAGGAAGGGAAAATACCCATAGTCTTAAAAAGAGGCAGACAAGTAAAAAGAAGGAATTCCCTGAGAAACCACCATCTTAAAATGAAATCTTGGATGCTTCCTCATCTTTTACAGCACCTGGACATGTCCCAGGCTTGGTAAATTAAAACCAACAGGCACAGCCTTACTGCCACAAAAGAACCAGGACTGAAGGGGCAATGGCAGGTAGCTGTTTTCTCTAGATGCTTTAGAAAGCTAATAAGCATCACTGAAGCGTATTGCTGGTTGCTTTTTGCCTGCTCTAATGACATGAAAGCTGCCCATTATCTCACCCACAGGTACCATCTCGGTTACCTCATTGCAGGGCTCACACTCCACTCCCAGAAGAGAGCAAGTACTGCCAAGAGATTTCCATTGCAATTTCCAAAGTCACATCAAAATGACAAAACATCACAACGTATTCAGCTCTGCCTGATTCGAAAAGAAAGAACTTTAAGTTTCCACTGTAATTAACCCTATCCTCGTTAAGATAATTATGATCAAGCTCCCTGTCACAGCTAATATCACAGCATCATTGCCTATGGCTCACGCTTTGCCCTCATTAGCTTACAAAAACACTGCGCTAAACAGGCAACTGAATCCCTCTGCCAAATGACTTAAGATGTTCTATAACCAGACAGTAAATAATCCTTTAGAATACAAAGGTCTCAGAAATGTCCTTTTATCCAAGTCCTCCACCTAATCAGCATGATTTCACTCAGCTTTCCTTTCCATAATTCATTCATGATCTACTGCAAAGTTTTAACCATAAAGGAATGTCATTGTGGGGATTTTTCACTGTGTATGCATGGTAATTGTCGACTATACCATTTTATACAGTCCCTCTGGCCTGATGTGGAAATGGATTTGGTTACAATGAAACTAAATAGCAGCTATTCGAATTGGTAATATTTGTCCATGGGTACACAGGATTTAGAGAGATGAAAAAGCAAAGCCAACTCATCAAAGAATGGCCAAACCTCAATATAATGCAGTTGTCCTTGTCCTGAAACAGCAATCTGCTCAGAAGTATATTTTAAAGAGGACATGCTCCTTCTACTCTCTGTTAATAAGACAGCTGACTCATTCCTAATGACATTTTTTTCCCTGTTTAACAGGAAAGAGAGGGCAGTTAACAATATGTAAATGAGAGAGTTTGGCTTTTTCCTTGAAATTGATTTGTACTCTGCTGACAAGAGATAGCCATTACCAGAAGTTAAAGACAGGGTTGTTATGAAAGGAGAGCTTGTTTAAAATCACTCCCCTTGCCTTCCTAAATTTTAGCAGATTAAAAGAAAAGGCATCATCGTCACTGAAGGATGATGCCTTAATACTTAACAGGTAATGATTTCAGTATTCAAAGAAATAATACTGACTTACACTCCTCTAGCACCTGCCACCCAAGGATCTCAAAGCATTCTGCAAACATTAATGAATCTCACAAATCTGCTGAGAGCTCAAAAGCTCCATTTTGTGGAGGGTAAAGCTAAGACAGCGAGAGGGGTGTTAAGTGACTAGCTAAAGGCAATTTGTTGAAAGAAAAGAAACAGAACCTAGGGCTCCTGAATTCCAATTCTGAGATTTAAACATTGCTACAACAACAAAAAACAATAAATAAATTTTATGTGCATGGACAAACATAATATAGGAGGGGACATTTCTAAACTAATGTTTTGATTTCACAAGAGGCTATGTAAAACCTGGTTTCACTTATCCTTACCCTGGCTCTGCATTGTTTAATTTTTAATTTCAATGAACCTGAAAAACTCAAAGCAAAATTCAGCCAAAACAATAAATTGTTCCCTCCTCACCACTTTCAGGAAGAGAGAGGTTTTTTCATGAAATGTTTACAGAGAGTTAAAGTTAGGTTGAGTTCTGCATTCATAAGGATATTGTAGACCAGGCACAATTCTTCTTTCAACACCTGTCTTTTTTGTCTAATCTTCTTTAACTCATACCCATGCTAGACCAGCTTTGAGACTTGGGCTGCCCATTCATAACAGCAACCAAGACAAGCCAAACCCAGGGCATTATAAAACCATCCTTCCCAGTCATCATGCACAGCAGTCTTTATTCACTACACTTCCACTTCCACTGTCAACCAATTGGAATAAAACTGAAATGAGTCCTATGATAGTAGTAGACAAAGAATGAAACAAAGGGGAGATGAAGGATTGGAACTACTACCTGTCTGCCTAAGCAGACTGGATTAGTTTTGCACGTTCAGCATAAGGGATATAAGAAATAGGAATACATCCTACACTGTCTGCATACATTTAACTTCTAGATATCCAAAGAAGAAAGAATCTGCCCTTTAGTGTCCTCCTTTGCTCAGAAACTGCAGACAACTGAAACTGCATGTGGAACATCAGATACCATCAAGACTAAGGTAAGGAAGCCTTACAAGTCACATAAGGACCAGAGCAGAATAAGATCTGGTAGTTTTGGCTGGTAGGGATTCCTAGAAGCCTTCTATCATCTTCAGTTTCTGAGCTCTAAATTCAACTAACCTTAGAGTCTGCAATATTGCAAACCCTAAATGTTTATAAAACAAAGTCAAGAATATATGGAAAATCATGAAACATAAGAATTTTTTAAGTTGTCTTCATTCTGAGACTTTAGGATAAATTTAAGGGTGCAGACAGAAGTGCACCACCTGGCTGTAACTAAGAATGCTTTGGAAGATTTAGAAGAAGAGTTACAATGATCCCTTAGAACAAATAGAAGTTCACTGTTGGTTCCAGGGCAGAGGGGAATCTACCTCTGGGCTACCAGCCTTCCCCTAGAAACAGCCTCTTATCCCCGTTTCAGAATGGAGGAGGGAACTCATTCTAGGGGTTCCCTAGCCAGTGCTGGAGGGGAGGGGGGTGAATTGAAGCCCCTCCCCTACCACAGGGGGCTCCAATACACCCACCACACTCTTCAGTGGGGGCTGAAAACCCCCAGACCGAACTCCCTCTGCTCCCTTTCCCCCCTCCTATTCTGAAAACAGCTCAAGACTGGCAGGAAGTGCAAACAGAAATTATGGAAGATACTCTGTTTTGAAACGTCTTCATCCAACCCCTCACTGCATGAGAGGTCAGCTTTTCACCCAATCAGCCATTTTTAAAGCTGTCTGCAGCCATGCACTTGTTTTTGGCCACAGCTTTAAGCTGCTTTCTGTGGCCAGATTGACTGGGCGAATATTGTCACTTCTGTCCCCTAAGTCATACTTTTATTTGTTTCTTCACAGCTAGAAGAACAATGTGTATGAGTTTAGTTTTAAATAAAGCTAAGAGGGGTTTTCACAATAACAGCATTGCTCCAGGAGTTACAGTTTTAGGTTGATACTCAAAGGTCAAAACACAATAAAGTTGAGAGCGCTTGCAAAAATGAGTTGCTAAACCACTTAAGGCTTTGTCTTCACAGGGTGTTAAGAGTTCTGATTTAAGTCTTCAGTAGCTAACAAACCTCATATAAACAAATGAAGATTATGTCATTTCATAACTGTGAGTCTACTAGTACCATCAAGCTTTCCATGGCTTGGTGTCCAAACTTTGTGAAATAACTTAATTTTCAGGGGGTTTCTATCTTAAACTATAAAACAGATTGGGATGTCTGGAAGGTTTTCTTTAATAAATCTTTCCAGAGCTATATTCCATTATAGGCATTTCATCCAGGCCTAATCAGGAAGGAGAACCAATACTGGAGCCATAGCCTTAACCTTCATTTTAACGTTTTAAAATCGTTGTATGTCACGCCTTTAGGGTTATTTAAGCACATTCGGATTTTGTTTGATATTGTTACATTATCATATACATTTAAATAAATTGACAATCAAGAATATAATATTCCCTGTGGAACAGTAGGAAAGTTCAGCTGACATCATGTACAGAGTATTTTTAAAATAATAAAATACAGACTAGAAAAGTATTTCTTCATGGTCTAACAGACAAATAGGTATTATAGAACATATAGCAGTTTTCAAAAAATGGCTTAAAATTCTCTAGTTGATATGTAACAGTCTATTGCAGGGGTGTCCAAGATACAGTTGGTGTTAGCCCATGTCCCGCACACAGCACACAGGATCACTCCAGAGTGCTTTCTGCATATGGCACACAAAGCTGATCTGGCCCTGCACATTGGCTTTGGCATGCAAGGTCAGTCTGACAGCTTGATTCAACCTGCAGAAAGGCCCCATGCATCTCTCCTGACCCACGGAGCCAGAGTTTTAATTTGATAGCCCTCGTCTATTATATTTTTTTTCAATCAAAGATCATTTTTGCCCAAAAACACAGGGGATGTAGGTACAGTCAACTAGGCATATCTCACCACTTACGTTCTTAAGATTGAGCCTTAATCTTCCTGCTGAAAAAACTTGAAAGGATTTCCCAAGTAAATAAACAAAAACAAAAAACCAGTAAAGGAAAGATGAATAATGGACAGTTTTATAACCAGCATATCCTCATTTGTTTCCTTTCCATTCCTAACAAAGAATCCAACTGTAATGAAACAAAGCCTTTCCAAAATCATTTTAAATAAGACACATGCCAGGTGGTCGGACTTGATGATCTGCTCAGGTCCCTTCCGACCCTGCTAACTATGAAACTATGAAACATGTGCACAGATACACTAATGCATATGCATACATACAGGGTCATTTCTTAAACTTGTAAGAGCAATGAAGGGCATAGATTATAAAGATCTAACCATTCCTTAAAAACAATACAAATGCATAAAGTCAATAATTTATTTGTTTAAAATAAAATACCATCCTGATCTAAGTGCTAAGTTTTGACCCCATATATAAGGCCCTTTGAACAAAGGAAATGTAATGGAAGTAGGGACCATCTTAAGTGTAAAAGCAATGTTACAATGAAACTCATAGCATATCTCTTGAATCATTCTGTCACTCTGTAATTCAGACAGTAACCTGACCTCTCCCCACTTCTGTAGAGAAAAAGGGAAGTAAGCAAACACATGAAGAGAGTAGGGTAAAGTCCATTTCAACCACTAGAGTGTGGTGAGAACGGGGAAAGAGAAGTAATTTTTCTCCCATCTTCCACAACAACCAAGGCTGAGGATTGACAAGCAAATTGACGCACTGCTCAGAGGGCAAAAGATAAATGTTTGATGAATTGGCCATTGCTGGAGGAGTGATGGGCTTCATATGTGCATAATGGACTAGCTGCCGTTCAATTCAGATTGCCTGCCAAGATAAGAAACCATAATGAATGGACCAAGCAAAATGTGTACCATAAGAAAGTATAATCTGACTAGTTTTAATAAACTTAATAAAAAGATGAAGCAGAGAGAGGCCAGGGGGACTGGCTTTTGTGACTAGCCATGAGAGGTGAGAACAAATAATAGATCAGTTGAACACCAAAAGAGAGGAGAAAAGTTTTGGACAGCATTTGAATCCTTCTCATTTTAAAGATGCATCTTTAGAACAACTTAAAATTACACACCAGAATAAAACATACTGTAATATTTGTTACGGGATGTAAATACGCCATTTTTGTCTCTTTCCTTTTCTTGCTTTCATCCCCCAAACTTTTTCACCCCTCTCCTCCCTACAACCAGAAAAGCCACAGATGTATATACATTTCCTACATCTGGGTCTATACAAGATACTTTTGGACCAAATGAACTTTTACATACAGCCCTGGATAACTTGGGCCCAAGTCAATACTAAAATTTGTTTTCAATACTGCTCTGCAGAGTAGAGACACAAACCATAAACAAGTTCTAATGCCAAAATGACTTATTTTGAGGGAACAAGCAGGAGGAGCTTCCTGGTATAGTTATACCAGCAAAGCCTTTTTAAATTAGAATAAGCTTAAATTCTGAAACTTATTTTGCTCAAGAGTTTGTCTTTTTGGAGATGCCCTTAATCCACACAGAACTTGGGTTCAGTCAGTAACTAGTCTAGGTTAGGTAACTAGTCATTTCAGATCAGTAGGCGCTTTACATTTAGTTACTTATCAATCATCAGTGAACTTTTACTTGTTTGCTGCCATATTGATCACAGTAAAATCTCATGTAAATTTATCAACGAGAGCCCAAAGGAATGTCCTTTCTTTTTCACACTTATGAGATTATATTGAGTAATGATCTAGTCTTGCTTATTCACTAAGAAAAGCAAAATGCAGAGAGCTTAAGCGATCACTCTCACTGAAATACATCAAGTATTTAAAACCAGATGTGTTCCAGAATTCCCCTGCTTACACCTCCCCACTCCAAACACAGTAACACTTAGCCTTTGCAATACCAAGAGCCAAACTAGCAATTTGAACCTATCTTTACTTTATATGTTTCCAATAGTGTCTTTCTTTATCAAAAATGCAGAGGGTGTAATGAAACATTTTCCAACAGTAACTACATTGTGATGTCTAATATAACACAGTATTAGTATTACTCTTACTCTTAAGTAAGCAATTGATTTCTGGATTACTTTGGAATAGACATTAATTACTAACACTTTAATGTTGATCATTGTACACAGGACCACATTTCAAATCATGCTCTTAAAATGAACAACTTTTTATTAACTGGACTTTACTATCAGTAGAAACCTATACGTGGGACTTTGACTGAAGGGAATAGCACTTGATGGGAACATCACTTTGATTGAAGGGCATAGCAATTTTTGCACTGACTTCAGTGGCAACAGGGCACAGCCCATGATATGTTTTCATCCTGCAGTTACAAGGGGCAGAAACATGCTTTTGCTTTAACACACAAGATGAATAACAGTTTTTCTTTTTTATGGGGGCAGGGAGATCAATGTGACCAAGGGCAGCTAGAGTACACTCACAGTATAGCATGTGAGCATGTTTGTGTGTTCCCCCTTAAAGAAAAAAATAAAAGGAAAAGAAAAGACCTCCCCCTCTTTTTTCTTTCAATTATGAAAAATAAAAAAGGAAACAAGAAATTGTCTCCTTTATTAAGTATCCAAATTACCATCTTCTTAATGTCTCTTATGCAGACTGTACCATATTTTAGGCAGAAATGATTATATGCAAGACAGATGTCTAGTTTCCATTATAAATTTAATCTTACTGCAAAAGGAAAGCAACTCATTACAAAGGACTCAGTAATGCTCCTACTACTGAAGAAAATAGAAGTTTTACAACATGAGGGTCTCTTTATCCCTGTATGAGTGAGAGAGAGAGAGAGAGAGGTAAGGCTCAGGAGTGCTGGGTGAATTATAGACTGCCTCTCAAGATTCACAGCTCTTCGTGGTAGGAGGTTAATATTCTCACATGTCATTAGGTCTGCTGGCTCTACTGATGGCTCATTGAATCAGGCAGCAAATTATTTCCTCATGCTGCATAGGACACCACACTTCAAAGGGAAGGAGCTAGGGTCAAGACGGCTCTCCAGTTCGATTAATGAGTTGGGATCAGCAGAGGTTGCCTGTAGGTAAGAATGTGACTGAAGCTTTTGACAAAGCTGACTTTTTGAACAGGACTTGACCCAGACCCCTTGCCCCCCTCCCTACCAAATTTTATTTCCAACCATTGCCTCTTACTGACCTACCCAGGCCTGTTGGGATAGTTTTGACCTCCTCAGTCTTTGTTACCAGACACAGGAGCTGTCTGCCTATATATGATGTGTCTCTCTCTAAAGGCCAGATCATCTTATCTGAGTCTCATCAGAACACTTCAGAGCTGCACAGAAGCCAAAGAATAAAATCAAGTAAAATTATTCAGACTTTTAATTCTCTTACCAAATTTGCTTGGGAGGAAGAGAATTAAAAAAAAAACACTCAAAGCTTCATCTTTGAGTATCATAAAGCAGGACCAATTTCTAAATGTTGTTAAATATAGACAATAAAAACACAAAGACTGTTAAAAGCATACGACTTAGATATTAAAATAATGGAAAAGCAGAAAATATATGCTCCTGCCTGCCTGGCTTTGCTGACTAAGCCTATTCTTAGCAAATAATGTATTATATCAAATATTCCTGTACAAAGTTTTTATTTTTATTGCCATGGTAGCAAGAGATAAGAGACAATTAAAACTTAACAGCCGCCACATTCATCTCTCTCTAAAAGCTGAACTGCATTCTCAGTTTGATATATTCCTGAAATATTTTAATGCATATTTAAATAGATCTAATAAGGTGCTGAAGTGAGCTTCGTCACACTAATGTAATGTTTTTTGATAAGATCTATTTAAACTTTATACTTTCTCAAGCAAGAATGAGCTATCAACATGTAAACTAGAGAAGAAGTAAGGTTCTAAGAGTCATTCAGCTACTATTCATTAAATGTAGGGCATTACTAGTTACATGCTGATCAAGTTATTCCCTCAATTTCTGATTTTTTTTTATAGCACACCACTTAAAATAAGGGTAGATGTTCAAAAATCTCTGCCATTCTTACATAAGTGTTCCCAGAATAAGTTTGCACATTGCCCTATATTTATTTTATTAAGATGGCAACAATTTGTAAATATTTTTGTTGCTATCCACTAACCTCAGTAAAGGATGCGTTTAAGTTTAATTTTGAAATCACTTAATTCTTCCAAACACCATTAAGGTGTAAGTTAAGCATACATGAACAGAGGACCACATTTTGCTCTTATAACCTGTTAAATCCCAATAGATTGACATGCTTTAAAGAGGGATGCACCAATCCACTGTTTTGGCCACATAATGAGACAGACACTATCAATCACGTGAATAATTTTACTCCTATTAAAATTATTCATCTGTTTAACTATTTAGTATATTAGACCATTTTTATTTTTTGTTATGGATTGTATTTACTACATCTTATTCCAATTCTGTACAGGCTTACACATGTGAACTCAATTAAGCATACACAAATCAAAGACGAATCAGTTCCTTCAATTATACATAGGGTGACCATACATCTGGATTTTACCAAGGCACTCCAAGAGTCCATAGCCTGGGCCTGGCTGGCTGGTCAAAAGTCCCAGGCTGAAGTCCAGCCGGGAGGCGAAGCAGCACAGTGCACGAGGCAGGGGGCTGGAAAGGCACTGCTGCTCCTGTGCAGAAACAAGGTGGGTGGATTGGAGTAGTGCCACCCCACCCACCTGTAGCATATCCTTGCTCTGCACAGGAGAAGTGGAGCCTGCCCAGCCACCTGCCTGGTGCACCACGCCACTCTGCCTCCCCAATGGACTCCAGCCCAGGACTTTTAACCAACCAACTGGGACTGCACAATGGAATCCTGGAGTGTCCTGGGACATACGGTCTCCCTAATGATACACCATCATCATCATCTATTAAGTGACAGGTGTCTATGTTTATTGTTTTTCATTTTAATGCAACTAATTTGTTTTATATATATATATATATATATATGCACAACTAAAAAAAATATCTTCCATCCAATCCAACAGTTTCAAGAAACAAATAATAAAAATGTGTCCTCTTTTTCATTCTTAATTTCAATAAGGATTCTCCCCTTCCTTTTCCATTTGGTTATTTTTTTATTGTTCATACTTTACTTCAAAAACGGGAGCAGCCAGTGTTAAACAGTGGATATGGCTGGCCAAAACAGCATTCTAGACTGCACCTCCTGAAATGACAAAGTTTGTCACACTCTGCAGTGTGAATAAAGTTTCCCAGGAACATACATGATTGACAACAGATGCATCCCCTCCAGTTCCTGTATCTTTGGAAAACAAAAGACACACATATGAGAGAGAATGTTAGATACTACCCTCTCGTCACAGTGTTGGCACTCCACTATTAACAAGTAAGTATATTTCAAACTGAACTGAGAAAAACATTGTGGGGAAGGGGTTGTGGGATACAAATTTAAAATGGATGTACTAGAGCAGGGGTGGGCAATTATTTGGGTCCAAGGGCCACATAGGGAGTTTTGCTGAGCTGTGTCAGACTTGGTCAGCATCCCCCCCCACTTCAACAACAGCTCACCAAAACTCCCAAAGGGCAACGGGGTGGGGGGAGGGCCGGGGGTGGAATGGGCAGGTGAGGGTGGTAAAAGTGTGGGCTGGGAGCCAAGGGCAGAGTTCTGCAAGCAAAGGCATGTGGGAAACAGATCACAACTCTGCCCTGGCCCCAGCCTTGTGCTGTCACTGCCTCAAGATCCCAGACCCAGCTCCCTATCCACTGGGCCACGCACCCTGCCAGCACAGCTCCTGGCCAGTCTCCATGGAGACCCGGGATTGTGGGGCAGGGACAGCATAGAGTTGAGGATCTGGTCCTTGGCCATGCCTGGGGCCCCGGCTGTGCACTATCACTAACCCAACCTTCCCAGCCTCGTCAACTTGTCCTGCTCCTAGACACCACTGCCTGCTTGCATGTGGCCTCATCCTTGCCACCTGGCTGCGTACCCTGCCTGTGTTGGTCCTGTCCCTGATGGTAGGTGCAGAACAGATGGGCTGGGCTGGCCCCGGCAGCCAGAAGGAGCTGCCACAGCCAGGGCAGCAGGGAAGTGGAGTCTGGCTGCTGTGCCGCTCTAGCCCCACTGCATGCCCAGGGTAGTGGAACTGGCCACACATGCCATGGCCTGGGCTGCCCCCATGTCTGGGTCAGGCGGGACCAAGGAAGCCACCATGGGCCACAAAAAATCCCTTGGTTGGCCAGATTTTGACCACCCTTGTACTAGCGTATCTGAAGTTTTTTTCCCCCACCAGGTCATTAACTGATATGATTTGGCAGTTGAATACCAAGAGATAGAATACACAGCATAAATCCTCTATATCCATGCTTCTTCAAAACAGACCAGCTAACATTCTATTAATATTAGGTATGTCACTCTGAATATGGTGGACAAGGGATAGAAAAGTGGAAGATAGTCAATTTACATGAGTGATATGAGCTATACAAATTGTTACCAAACTATGCATATTTATATGAGTCTCAGCAAGGGCAGTGAAACAAAATATTTTAGGCCCATGTCATTAAGTAAATATAAACTTTGCAGCAAGACTGCTTCCAGTAACCAACTTACCCATTTCTACATGACCCTAGTCTCTAGTGTAGTGCTTGCCCTGTCACGTTTTACACTGGCACGTAAAGAGTTTCTGTTTTTAAGCAGTCACTTCCTGTGCCTGGGGAAAATGAAGGACTAGAAGGTCTCCATTTACATTACATCTCATCTACCACCACAAAAAGTACAGGACCTCTAAAATGGTCCAAAAGAGCCCCAGATGAAACAACAAAGCAAAGAGTAGAAGACTCCAAATTAATGGGTTTTATAAGAGAACAGAATTCTGACTATCAGAATATGACAGGTGGCAACAACAGAAAATGAGTTAATAATTCAGGATAGATTCAGTTACTGTAGAGTCTAGACTGCATGAATTAGTGATGTCAAAAGATACCTCTTTCAGACATTTCTCTTTACCTAGCAAATTTTCACATTCTAAGTAATTTATTTTATTCTATGTCTGCAGTGTTCACTAAGCAATGTAAATATGAAATATAATCTAAAGACACACAACACTGCCATTTCCTACAGATTTCAAAATATTTACCTATACATGCATGTGTATACACGTGCGAGCACGTGCGCGCGCGCACACACACACAGATGGCTGAAACCTATTATGTTTGAAGTCTCTCAAAGAGTAAATAACCAGTTGTCTCTGGTGCAAAAAACCTAACCCCCTCCCTCTTCACTCTCTGGTAGATAACACAAGTGCATGTGTTGTATTATAATTAAGACAGCTGGGTACTTGAAGGGATAACAGTTCAAGATCTCTTTCCCCTGCATTTAGAAAAAAATTTGGCACTTGCAACATGAAAGTGCCTGAACATTCCTGGACATGAATTCATCCGTATGTCATTGGTGCTATAAAGGTGGGTGTCTTCTCAGATTAAGCCATGTTTACCTTGTCGATAAGGATACTTGTACAAAAAGGAAGTTGTTCCCTCCCACTGGCAATCAGATTTCTCTGCAACAGACTTCTTTTGAAGAGCAGTCACAGAAACAAAGTTTTAAAATTCATGCAGTGTTATAAGTCATGTGTCCACATGCATGTACACACGCATACACACATTGCGTATTAAGAGATAAAACACATTCTCCAGAAAATATGTACAGAAACTGTTTTTTGCCTGTGCAACTAGGCAGCTACTGTGTTTAAAACAGAGATATCACTCATTGTGTTACCATATTTCTAAGTAACTGTCACAATGAATGATCAATGAGACTCAATAGATGTCTGTAACATAGTTGCCCCAATGGCCTATAATAAACCACTCCCTTTTCCATAGACTACATCAAAGAACTTTTGCTGCCTCACGGCCCTTTATATAGTCATTTTGCCCTATTAAATAAAAACTGCTTATAAAGGTTTGGGTTAAAAACATTAAAAGACCTACATTGACAGGATTTTGTCCTGAAAAACTCATCTTGTCCTTACTGAAGGGTGAAAGAAAACTTAATTTCTGTTAAAATTAAAGCAAAAATTAAATCATCTTATTATGTAATTGGAACTAGGCCTCAGGCGTTAGCAGTAAAGAAGGGATTAAGGCCTCAACCACCTGGGTTGTCATTCTCATGGGCCCCATTACCACCCCCTTATTCGTTTTTATAGCCAACAGATTAAAATGCGAGCGCTGCAATCTTTGATCTTTCACTTGCTGACACAAATCCTTTCAAGCCTCCAACGTTTTCTGCTGAGGTAATTAGTACTAATTAAAAGGTTTCCAACAGCCTTTGCTCTAGTTTTTTCCCTCCAAAGAAATTGCTTTTACAAGTGCCTTCCATCTTTGAAATGTATGCATCGCTCACTTTCTTCTTTATCTGACTCTAAGAGATCAAGTAGATTAGTGACTCCATTATTCCCCAAGACAAAACCAAACAACAGGTTTTTACTATCTCCCTGACCTGTTGAGGTGCAGGGTTTATATGCAGAAACAAGTGCCTCTGCTTGTATTAAAAGACAGTCTAATTATGCACTAAAAGACACAATGTGGGGTTTCTACATTTAAGAATGGACACCGTTTAATGATGTAGTGTTCTCTCAGAAGTGATAGAGGCAACTGGTTCACTAATCAAACTGACACATAGAACTAATAATAGGCCCTCCTTTGTTTTTATTCTCTTTTTGTGTGTTTGTATCTGGCAAGGTGCAAACAGTTTTTTTCTTCTGAGAAAAATTCTAACCTTGCTACTGACTCATATATGCTACTGAGAAAGAAAATTAAAGAAATATCTCCTTGAAAGTATTTTGGAGGAGTTGAAAGCCCTGTCTGCAGAAGTTTCTGCCACTGTAATTAAACAGCATGCACTGTTACAAGGCAGATTGATGGCTGACTTAAATATTACTGAGATCAAAACACAGTGTTTTATGTTATGTCTGAAGTATTAATGAAGATCTGAGAGTTAAAAATTAAAAGCTGCACCTAAAAGAAAAAAACAATGCTTTACAGTGAGGAAGGTTTGTGTTTTGAACTTAAAGGTTTTCAAATGATCGCTCAATCGACATGGGCACTGAATGGATCATTTTTCTTTATGAAAACCTGGAAGCTTTATGCCTGCTGTGATAAAAATAAATTACACTTCATGCAGCAAAAGTGCTATTCAGAAAAGAGGACAGTTCTCAAGCTCTTAAAATTCTCCCTTCCTATTGAAAATGACAGCAGCTCTCTCTCATGCTGTAGTATCTCTGGTACAATAGATCGGGAATCATACACAGAGCCACAAGAGGCCATCTAACTTATCATTATATGCACACGGGTCTATTCTCCTCTCGCGATGCAAGCGCAAAACTCCTGCTGACACTAATGGGAACTGCACGTGCATATCAAGGACAGAAAAGAACCCAAAGTATGTATCAGATTTTCTAACCTGAAGTAAGAGAAGTTTTTAAACAGCAATAGAACAAAGTCAATAAATTGTCTCTTAATCCTGCCAGTTCTTCTAGTTTACTTCCAGCAACTGCTCTATTATGCCAGTAATTTGTGTGTTTGTATGTGTAACTTTCCTCAGAGGAAAGGAATCTAATCAATTCAACTATATTACTCCTCTATGAAGTAAGTCTTGTCAGAAACCTGCCCACGGTCATTTGGAAATTCTATAGCTTGGAATAAAGCAGTCCAATATTCAAGGCTCCCTAACCCACTCCTCCTCCAGTATTTCTTCAAAAGTCAAAAGCCCCCAAAAAGCAGGAGCATAGAGAAGTATTCACATGTTTAAACTCACAAGCATGAGCAAACGAATATTACATAACTCTAACAGTCCAAACCATATCTTTTTTCCAGTGATTTGCATTACATGCAAACAGAAGAATGAGGAACAAAATCTATGCAATGGACAGAGACATCATCTATGTGAACTAGCCCTAACAGAGTCACTCTTCTCATTTTCTTCCTAGGAAAAATGATAAAGGTGAGCTTCTTCACATTAGATATGCTACCACATGAGAGTCTGCAGAACTTTAATCTGTATGAATTTGGGGCAAACTAAGAAGGTAAACAGGATCTAACAGAAAGGGAAGAACTTACTTTCTCAGAACTGTAGTTGGCATCCCTATTGTGGAGATGATGGTAAACCATATAGCAAACAATGGGTGTTCAAATAATCTGGATGAATCCTCTCAGGTTTGCCCTGGTGGAAAAACTTATCAAAAGCCACATGTACAGACCTTTGAATATTGAGACCCTGAAGAATGGAAAACTTGCCATGCTAACACTGTGCACACATCTCAGCATGCTCTGCAGAATCCCTTAGTCTCCCTGGCAACAGATGGCAGCAGTGCATAGGGTAACCCTGATTGGCTAACCCAGAGTGCCCATGGTCAGTTTGTGTTTCTCTGCAGCACTAAATGAGGACTGCTAAGGAGGTATGTTCTGCTCCCTGCTGGAGCAGCGGTGTCCAGAAAGCAACACACCATCTCCTAGGGGGGAGGAAGCAGAGCAGAATGTTGAAGGATGATGTTCTCTTCTGAGAGAAGCCACCAACATGTACAGACATTTATTATTCCAAAATAAATTCTTTTGGGAGTAATTTAATTCTGATCATTCCCAGGTTATTTTTCTCCTGAAGCAGCCTGAACATCTGTACACTCATGGTTTCTCCTGGGAGAGGAGCAACTCTTCCAGGAGAAACTGCATGTCTATATAAGGCCAGGATTACCAGCATCTGTCTACTCAGGTGCCTTCTAGCAAAATGCAAAAGGGACTATAGGGAGGCTTTTGCATTTTTCCTTTCATGGAGAGAGGGATTGCTTGAGAAAAAAAATGTTTTTGGGGGGTGAGGGGGGCAGGCATGGTGATTTTGTTTTTGAGAGGTTGTGGTGAGGGATAGTTTAGGGAATAAAAACAATGACTGAATTGTGAAATTCTGGCCTCAATCAAAATCAACAGCAAAGCTCCCAGTGACTAAAATGAAAGCAGGATTTCACCCCAAAACTCATGAGATTAGCTTAATAATCAAATAGTAATTATTGGATTCTTTTTAGTCAACTATTCATATCTGAGTCTTTCTAGGTTCATAATTTACAAGACATTTCTCATGACAATTAGAGCTAGAAACTTACTTTCTTTAAATAAGTGACAGGTGAAGTTCTCATATAGTTTAAAAGATCTCAGAGCTGGGGCTCAAAGAAAGATACCAAATATCAAAAACTCACAAAAAAATGACACAAAGCTAGCAACACTGTATAAAGCAGAAGTAGATTGAAGCATGGTTCAAGAAAAATTAGTTCAGCATTCAATGATTAGGAAAATCTAGATCCTTTGAAATAATTTCAAGTGAAGTCTAAATGAAATTAAAAAGAAAAAGAAGCTTGTCAAGCAAAACTTTACAGGATGGCCCGGTTTTATTTTTGGAGGATTTGGAATCCAGTGCAACCCACAATTATCAGATCAGTAGAGACCAAGGACATCAAAGGAAGTCACCATCTTCCTGTAGTATTTGGGTGTAGTGCTCACCAGACTGTAAACAGTTGTTGTGGCCTTAGGGGTTCATTATTCACCTACTGTGGGATACAAGGATCATGAGCAGCTGGCCATTTGAGACATGGGGAGAAATAGGAGGCAGAATTCGCTGGCAAAACTGATCTGAGTCCCGATTGGCTTGTCTAATTTGCTTCCTAATATTCATGTGAACTCTTGACATATCATGTACCTTTCCCATGTAAAAATGAATGCATCACAGGTTCAATCTACCAAAACAAAGATTTTTAAAAACACACTACTAATAAATCCTCAGAAGAAACACAGTGTATATATGTAATAAAAGACAGAAAGGAAAAAAACAGTAAAGGAACAGATTTCAATTTCATGTTTTCAAGCAGTAATTATAAACAAGAGGGAGAGAAAAATATTTTTGAAATTATGAAAAATACCTTGACAGTCTCGATCTCAGACTCACATTTAGCCCTTGAAAAATATTCTGCCAAAGGGTGCATTCTGACAGGGAAAAGATGAAGAGTGGAGGAAAGAGGCAGCAGTCTGTCATAATTGATGACACTGCAATGTAAGTTGAAGTCAAGACTGAATATTTACAAACCCATTCAGGATGAAATTTTAAAAAGGAAAGGAAGATACATCTACAGACTGCCCTAACCCATTTTAGCACATTGCAGAGGGGTAGCGGGGAAGTAGTGACTGGATGCAAAAGCTAAGATTGATCTAATATGTTCAGTATAACTACATGCAAAACTTCAAAGGCTTTCCCCACAGTCCATGCACTATCTGCCTTACAAGTTTACCTTAAACTGAGAGTCCAGGGAAAAAAAAGGAATCTTTTGCTAGAATCTGTAAAGATGTTTTTGTTTGTAAACATATTATTTTAAACTTAAGTTGTTTGTTATTGGCTTAATATATGCTCAGAAATATGATACAAGGGGAGGCTGATTACAGAACTCTGGCTCCAGGAACTAAACCTCTAGGTCTTCAGCTTATATATACCCAGCTCACATCATTACTCCTTCAAAGTTGTTACCATATACAAGCTATTTGATAGACAATGTGAAATAAGTTTTGAGTTTTCACCTCTCAGTGAATAGGTATTCAAATCATAAAAGCCACCACACATCAGGCACTTTTGCCATCAGTTTCAGTGAAAAACCACCAACCAAATGGGCCTATAGATTAAACTAACCTCTCATTGTAAGTAGTGATCCCCCTAAGATCAGGGTCAAGATACACGAGTAGGCCAAAGTAATTTGGCTGCATGTTCTGCAGATATACATAAGTTCATCCTCTAGGGCTGTCAATTTGGCACCTTTCAAAAACACTGAATTCACACTTTTTTAAAGCAAATATAATCCCTCATACCCCCAACAATGTGTGATATACATGTCTAGCTATTTAAACAATACCCTCAAGCAACTTGGCAATATATATTAGGCACAGACGTTATATTGCAAACCATTTCTCTTTCAAACTCCCAATTAAGTCAATAGGACTCTTTCCAAAGCCTTCAAAAGGAGCTGGATTGAATCAAAGCATCATACAAATGTAGGACTAGAAGGGACCTCTAGTGCAACCCCCTGCAGGATCATCACTGTTCAATTCATCCCATATGACTCATGTGTCTAACCCACAACTGAAACTACCCAGTCAACTTTGTCACACAACCACAAGTTAGAGTACACTAACTCGTCACGGATAAAGTAGGGAGACAATAATAGACAGTCCTGTCGCTACAGAGATTGTTAAAATATTCTTGAGAAAGCCAAAGAAGAAAAGCTCCCTGCTATAGAAGAGCAAGCTTCCCCCATGCCCCACCCCCCAAGTCTCTACCGATGTGACCATAACAAATGTGGCAATCAGTCTGACCCTGAGCAGAGAGGCAAGCCACTCTAGCCAGGTATCTCTGGGTTTTATTTCTAGCACGAGCATTGGCATGCTTCAGTCAAAATCTCAAGCCTCAACTGTAGCCAACACCCAATGCTGATGAAGCAAGTTGAAAAACACCCGCCACCAATATGTCCATTACCAAGAGGGGAAAAAAGAATTCCTTCCTAGCCCCAAGCAACAACCAGCAAAGCCTGGAAGCAGGGGAAATACCCATAACATAGCATAGTCATAGCTATCCATAGCATAGCATAGGCATAACTACCCATAGATCTTCCCTGACCAATGTTTACCCATCCTCTTCTTGAACTTCACTAATGGTGAAGATTCCACAGTTTCCCTACACAATTCAATGTACTGGTTCACTGGTTCTAAAAGGGAAGATGTTTTTCCTGATATCCAGTCTATACCTTTTTTGCTGCAATTTTAAGTCTACACCCTGCTTTCTGCTGAGAACACCTTTTCTCTGTTATGGTCTTCTTTACAGCAGATCTTCAGATATTTTAAGTCTGCTATTTTAAGTCATGCCCCCCTTAATCACCTTTTCCACAAGCTGTCCATGCCTTTTTCTTTCCACTTCTCCTCACATGGCTTACTTTGTAAGTCCTTTATCATTTTTGTCACCCATCTCTGGACCCTCTCCAACTTCTCCATGTCCTTTTTAAAATGCAGAGGAGAAATGTTTTGGGGGAAAATTTCTGTTTGAAGTGAATGGGCAGGGGGGAGAAGCAAAGAGAAGTAAAGAGAAAGGAGTGAAAGTGAAAAAAATTTTTTAGAAAATAAAGGGCCAAAATCTTAAATGTATTTCACTGAACTGGAATTGGGTTGCCCGGCAGATTAGGGCAAGAGTTCGGTTAGTACTCACACCAGGGCAGAGTTGGGACAGGATTTTTCCAGGGGGTGCTAGAGTAAGCAGCGAACTGGTAAACTATACCTGGGCACTCAAAATGGTCAGGGTGTGCACTGAGGTCGCAACCCTGGCGGTGGGAGGGCTTGGGGCCAGCACTACCCTTCGGGGAGTAGAATTCAGGAAGGTTCAACGTTTGCCCATGGAGCAAAGGAGTGGGAAGGACTGGGTATAGTGCATCCTGGGATGCTGAAAGAAAGAAAACAGGGTGTTTTATCTGGCCAGAGCAGACTAACAGTATCCTGGAAAAGCCTAAATAAAATGGATCAAAAATAACCCTCACCTAACTGTAGACCTTAGCTTGGGTTAACACCCTTTAACAAATAAATGTGCCCATTTTATGGGCTTTTATAACAGTTTAACAGTAATCCATAGTGCTGTGCGATGCTTTGGGTGCTGATTCAATTCAGAGGAGATTTAACCCAAATTTGGTGGCCAAATCAGAACTGAATCAGGGGACCAATTAAAAGGTCCGAATTGAAGCGAAGCTCTCCAAGCCTTCAGAAAAGATTCGGAGAGCTTCGATGATTCAGACAGTCCGCAGTAGCTGCAGCAGGGAGCTGCAGCCAGACTCCAAGCTGGTAAGTAGGGAGCGGGGAAGAGGGGGTTGGGGGAAGACCCCTGACAGGCCTCATCCCTCAACTGCTCCCCCAGCCCCACAATGGCTGCCCGGCCTGCCCCAGCTCCCTGTGATTTTAAAAAAAGCCCCACTCACTGGGTGATGCCAGGCATGGGGGGTGATCCCTACTGCCCCCTGCTGCATAACATGAGCTCGTATAAACCTGAGATTACTTCAACATAATATCCTAATACCATAAAGGAAAGGGGAGAAAAAAAACCCCAAAACAAAACAAGAAGCCAACAGCATGTATGAGGCAAAAATCTTCTTGCCTTCAACTGGCAACTAACAAAATCCTAAAGCTTGGAATTACCAAATGCCCTCCACACTCCAAGAACTACCTTTTTCATAACCTAGGGACCACAACATGACTCCACATATATTTGAATATGGCTTATAAACTAGAATTCCTCAGGCTGTCATCTCATCCTTTCCATAAATGTATCCAGTTCAGCTTTAAAAAGATACACATTCCTTTCCTTTACCATTTCTTTTGAAATCTCATTCCAAAACTTTAGTCTTCTGGTGGTAAAAAACCTTCTAATTTCCAATCCAAAATTATCCATAGCTCATTTGAAGCCATTCAGCCTTGAATTAATGTCATTTTTCAGCCTATACAGCTCTTCCTCTTTCCTAACGCTTGCCCTATATAAACATATTTGCTTGTAAAGAGTAATCATATCCCTTCTTAGTCTCTGTTTTGTTATTTGATCCGCTGCTCTTCACAATCTGCTGGCTTCACCACGATCTGCTGGCTTGGTTCCATGGTCAGGCCCAGAGAGTGCTGGTTGATGGAAGCCAATCATCATGGTGCCCTGTGACCAGTGGGGTCCCTCAAGGCTCTGTCCTTGGGCCTATATTATTCAACAGCTTCATTAATGATGTGGACACTGGAGTCAGAAGTGGACTGGGCATGTTTGCTGACAGCACCAAACTTCGGGATAAAGCATCCACAGCTGAGGACAGGAGGGTGATCCAGGCTGACTTTGACAGGCTCAGGAAATGGGCAGATAAAAACCTGATGGTGTTTAACACCAACAAATTCAAGGTTCTCCACCTTGAGAAGAAAAACCCGCAGCATGCTTATAGGCTTGGCAGTGCTACACTGGCTAGCACTACGGATGAAAGGGACTTGGGGGTCATGACTTACCACAAAACAAACATGAGCCATCAATGTGATGCTGCAGCCTGTAAAGCGAGCAAAACGCTGGCTTGCATCCATAGATGCTTGTCAAGCAAATCCCAGGACGTCATTCTTCCGTTGTACTTGGCCTTGGTGAGGCTGCAGCTGGAGTACAGCATCCAGTTTTGGGCTCCACAATTCAGAAAGGATGTGGAGAAGCTTGAGAGAGTGCAGAGGAGAGCCACGCATATGATCAGAGGTCAGGAAAACAGACCTTACGATGAGAGGCTGAGAGGCTGGAAAAGTGCAGGCTCAGGGGTGATCTGGTGGCTGCCTATAAGTTTATAAGGGGTACTCACCAGGGAGGGAATGTCTGTTCACCAGAGTGCCCCAAGGGATGACAAGGTCAGATGGTCACTAACTCCTCCAGGACCATTTCAGGCTGGACATAAGGAAGAACTGCTTTACTGTCCGAGCCTGCAAAGTCTGGAATAGACTGCTGCCAGAGGTGGTTCAAGCACCTACTTTGAATGCCTTCAAGAGAAATTTGGATGTTTATCATGCTGGGATCCTATGACCCCTGCTGACTTCCTGCCCTTGGGGAAGAAGGCTGGACTCGAGGATCTTCTGAGGTCCCTTCCAGCCCTAATGTCTATGAAATCTATGAAATCTATTCCAAACAAACAAAGTTCCTTTAATCCTCTTTCATAAGAACAGGTTTCCATTGTTTTAGCTATCTTAGCGACCAATCTTTGTCATTTTTCTTTTCTCAATCAGTCTTTTTTAGGGGTGCACAGAAAGAGTTTTTTGGGCCAGTGCTGATAGCCAATTTTTAATGAGCCATATGGGCCGATACCAATCTGATTGCTGATATGCAGCCAGGCAACTTGAAGACCAGTGTCCAACTGGTACATCTTTTGTGGGGGGGAGGGGCAGGAGGAGAGCAATGGACAACACCCATGGTAAGGGTGTGGGGTGGGACAGGGGCAGGCACTCCATAGCCAAGACAGAGCACAGGATGGAGCGTGGGATGGTGCCATGAGCAACTTGTCTGGGGTATGTGGCTCCCACCACTGCATGCACTCTGGGAGGGCATGGCAGGTGAGCCCCCTGGATCTGTGCATAAGGCAAGGGTGGGGTGGGGCCAGAGCAGTGTCAAGCTCTTCCTAGTGGGGGGTTGAGCCAGGCTATGCTCAGCGCAGGCAGCAGTGATGCTGAGAGGAGGGGCTACAGGGGTGGAGCTGCAGCCACCACAACATTTTCCCTAGCCCCACCATAGCCCTCCTCCCAGCACCGTCTGGCCCAAGTGCAGCCCTGGCCCAACCCCACCCCTGCTAGGAAGTGTCCAGTGCCACCCCCAGTCCCAGCCTGCAGTGGCACCCAGCCCTTGCCCCACGAGCAGATCGGGGGCACCCATCCCCCATACACTCCTGGGGTGCATGAAGCAGCAGGAGCCACCCTCCCCTCCTCTGCATGAGCTGCTCATGGCTCTGTCCCACACCCCACCCCAGCTGTGCTGTGCCTGCCCCTGCCCCACTCTCACTGCAGGGGTCTCAATCTGCCCACCCCCCCAGATGCTCCTTTCCTCGCAACTTACCAGCTGGATATGGCTGCTCTCCACTCTTCCAGGCTGTGCTCCTGGCCAGCTATGTGCTGCGCTGTGGCTGCACACATGCATGGGGAATTTATCGGTGACATTCTCGACCACATTTGCAGGGAAGAGACAAGAAAGGCTAAAGTGGTGACAGAACTTAGATTAGCAATGGGAATCAAGGATAACAAGAAGTCCTTCTTTAGGTACATAGGGAAGAGGAAGAAAACAAATGGGAGTGTGGGGCCACTGCTCAACAATTCTAGAAAAGTTCATCAAGGAGTATCTGCGATAAGCCTGCACAAGGTAAAATGCTGAATGACAGCAAGCATGGCTCCTTGACAGGCAGGTCTTGCCTTGCCAACATCATCTCCTTCTATGACCAGGTAACTCACCACCCGGACACAAGACAGCAGGTTGACATTGTATATCTAGACTTCCAAAAGGCCTTTGGTCTAGTATCCCACAATGTCATCATGAGAAAATTGGAGGATTGTGGGCTTATCTCTGAGACAGTCAGGTGGGTGAGAAACTGGCTGTAGGATAGGACCCAGAGAGTTGTACTAAATGGATCTGTGTCATTCTGGGGAGAAGTGGCCAGCCGTGTCCCACAGGGATTGGTGCTTGGTACTTTTCAACATGTTTGTTAATGATTTGGATGTGGGGGTGAAGAGCTACACTAACAAGGACATGGACAACCTTGAGAGAGTCCAAGGAAGAGCCTTCTGTATGATCAGAGTCTTACACACAGCAAGCCACACAAGGAAAGGCGGAGGGATCAGAGACTCTTCAGTCTGCAGAAAGGGCTGATAAGGACTTAATAGCAGCTTACCACACTAGGGGAGTACAAATCAAGAGCTCGGTGAGCAACCGTTCACCAGGGCACCCTAGGGGAAAACTAGGAGTAATGACCACAAACTCCTGGAAGACTGATTCAGGCTCAACATTAGGAAAAACTTCTTCATAGTCAGGGTGTTCAAACTGTGCAATAAGCTCCCTCCAGAGTTGGTGCAATCACCTACCTTGGAAATATTCAAGAGGAGACTAGACAAGCACCTTGCTGGGGTCACTTGATCCCCAGTTATTTTTCCTGCTGGGTACAGGACCTGATGATCTTCCAAGGTCCCTTCCAGCTTTACAATCTATCAGCCAAAAAAAGGCCAATTGCCGATACTGTAAATTTTCCTTGGATTGGTGCCGATCCAATATGGAACTGATATATCGGTGCACCTCTAGTCTTTTTTGGTCACTGATGATCAGAAATGAACACAGTATATTTTATGGGGTCTTACCAATATCTTGTACAATGGTTTTAGAGTTTCCCTTTCTCTATCTGTGTATACCCTACCTAATATATACTATGGGTTTCATATATTTTGACCTGTTTAAAAATGGCAGCATGTGTTACATTCTTGTTGTTACATGTGCCCAAGATGGGGATGATGCAAACAATCCATTGTTCAAGCTGAAGTTTCTGGTACATTTATATTATCCCAGTTTGTCTGCACCTAACATGGAGAATGTAACAGTTGCTGCCCTTTTGAAATGGCTCCAAATGTACATACGTCCAAACCCTAAAACTGCATTAACTTTTTTTCATAACTACATCATAGTGACTACACATGGTCATCCTATAATCAACCAATATGTCCATCCCTCTGATTTATTGTTCAATGATTGAACTGAGTCTCCACATTTACCATGCAATCTGTCCATATTTTGTGTTTTAGATGAATCTTATACCAACATGGTCAGGAACCTTTAAAAATAAAAATTATATCAATTTGATTTATAATACGTCTCTGTAGTTGAACAACCTGTCACCAACGACTCCACACCTATACCATAGCAAAACCACAACAGACGGAGGATGCTGCTAGAAATTCTAGTACTAAGCCTGAAGAGGAAAAAAATGTTCCTCCTCTTCCATTAAACATTTTTTTGTTTGGTTGGGTTTTTTTGGCACAAAGGAAGCAACAGATGTACCTTTATCCATACACCACGTGCCATTTTCTTCCACATCATCCAGTTCCAGGCTTTGGAGAGATCATGGACAGCTCCTAACCAAAGAAGCCAAGTAAAGTACCAGTGCAAAGCGGATATTAACTCCTCAGTCCTGCTCAATCCAGCTATACTACTGAATCAACAGTGCAGTCTTCTTGACAGGAAATGCCACGTGAATAAATTCAAACTCTTAGACCACTGAAAGGGACATCAACTGTATGAATAAAGTAGTCCTAAAACTTCAGGATAATTAACTTTGATTACCAAATAATGTCTAGTTTGTCCAGTTGTACTCAGAAAATTCACTATAATTCAGAGACTTAAGGATGTGCTTTTTTATTTAAATAATTGGCATGAGCAAAGCAAGGTTGAGGGAGAACAGAACAGGAACACCAAATCTGCCAACTAACTTTCACAGACCTACTAAAAATACATGTAAAAACTATGACAGAAAGTGTGAGAAAGTATGAGCAGATATATACACAAATTCAGGAGAACAGCACCACTTATAATTGAGGTACACACTTTTTACTACATTATCACATTGGTTATTTTATTTTTAATTATTTTCAATTCTAAAAGGATTTTCTTAAACCCATTATTCTTGATAAGGTAACGATCCTCTAACATCCTAGCACCTTGCTATACTGGCTTTCTCAGTTAAAAATGCAATGGGTGCTTTTCCACACACTGTATATTCCACATTTTACAAATAAATCAAGGTACTATTTTTGGTGCCACCCACATCCAACTATGCTAGTCAGCTGTGCACAGTTCCCTTTGCTAGTAGGATAATGAAGGCTCCTCTCAGGCACACACACGAAATACTCATTGATTGCATATGCTCACGTTAGACTTTGGGGAAAAAAATTAAAAAGAACTAGGAAACAGCAATAAAGCAGTAAAGTATATTTATGTAATGCTTAAAGACAGCTTCAGGAGTCTGGTGCAATAGAAATTTTCTTCAAAAAGATGAGATAATGTGTTTCAAGGTCAATTGAAGCAAGGGTGCACTAAGAAAAAAGTGTTTAAACTGAAGCAGATTTAACAGCTTAACCAATAAAGCTACTCTAGCCTTCAGTCAATGGGAATCAAAACAATGATTTCAAACTATTTTATTCAATCTACAGGCAGGATTACTAGGTGATAGAGCTTTTTCCTTTTTTCTTTACTACCAAAGCCAGTCTTTTCTCCCATTTTTAAAGATTCCTTTTAGCAGAGTAAATTATGCATCCTTTTCAGGGTTGTATGTACAAGGACACAGATTTACTTTAAAAAATGTTTCACATTTAATTTGTATGTCCAGATCCTTGCATTGAACTCATGTTCAAATACAAATACTGTCCAATGAAAATGCATAACCACCAAGAAGTTTAAATTCTCTCACTTACTACAATTTGATTTGCGGAACTACAGTAAAGCACTAAGAATACAAACATTCTTTTTCTTGGTCCAGCATTTTTTAATGAAGTCATTAGCTGCCATAAGCAGAACATAGGCTAATGACTCAAAATAGAATAAATTACAACATTTATATTCCTTTTTACCGCCGCTATTTTTAAATAATCTGAAAGTGTCAGTGCAGGATGCAAATCATCATATAGATTAAAAACAATCCCTTCTTCTTTCTCCCTTCTTTCCCCCACTTGCTTAAAGTCTATAAATTCTTTAGAATAACATTTCAGGCTTTAATAGCAATTAACATATTTCATACCAGTGTACAAGGGGGCTGTACAAAGTGATTCCATAGTAAATTAGTCTGAAAATTGCCTTAATTGTTACGCTAGAAGATGTCCTCTATGTTTTGTCTTGGGAAAAAGATCTTTCTGTCTAAATGCCATTATGTGTCATCCTGGCTGAGCCTCCTGCCTAGCAGGGACATTGAAGTTGTGCAGCAGGAGCCGCTTCTCAGGCTTTAAGAACTACAGTAAATCTTCAAACAATTTATCCAAACAAAGGCCAGTGTGTGGAGAGAAAAATACACGGGAAGCAGATGAATAAGCAACATCAATTATGGGGGGTTTGACCTTTCTGCCCCACACCATGGCACAGATTTCACACCAAATCGCAGCAGATTGAAGTTGACATGCCTGGAGTGAAAACACTGGTCTTCACAATGTTGCCACTCTACATTCACAGAGCTGCAGTAAAAGAGAGGAGGGAGAAAATGAAGGGGAGGGGAGGAGTGTGTGAATGAAAAATCACGCATAATGGGCCTGGGTTTATTTTACAGGGAACAAAATGGCTCAATTTGAGCACTTAGACTGTCGAAATTGGCTAGTGTGAGATACAAGAGTTACATCCAAGGGGACAGTTGAATCAGGTGCCTTCAATGATATGACCAAAAAGGAAAGAATTAAAGTCAGTTCTTATGAACTCATTAATATTTTTTTTAAATTATACCACTTCTATAAATAAAAATAAAAAAAGCAAATCTCCCTGTGCATGCACACACTAGCCTTCTGAGGTTCAATCTCTTTCAGAATGAAAGAATACAAACTAGGGTTATTTTGTTTGTATATTGTTACCTAACCAAGCCATGTTTTGTGGCTTTTTTAAAAATTACACTCCTGTCCAAAAAAAAAAAAAAAAAAGACTGCATACACGCCAAGAAAAAAGTCATACCGACTAATGTATACTTCAAAGTACTACAATTAAAATTCGGGGTTGGCCTTTAAACCAGTCTGTTTAAAGATTTTTTTCCTCATTTAGATTGGTTGTAGATGGATGATTAATTATGTATAAGCCTGTGAAAGGGTCTCAATCCTTGCTTTGTTTGGTGTGGGTTTTTTGAGGGGTCTATGAGTGATCATTTTATTTGGAAGCCTCATCACCTGGTTAGTGCCAAGAGAGGTCAGTCAACTCCAAACGCTCTGTCTCATGTCAACAAAATCTATTAACACCACTGCAATAGGAGCTTAAGGTTTAATACTGAAGCAACTCAACATCCTTTGTCTGATTTCCAAACACTATAATATATAGACTCCAAATATTTCATATTCATGCCAACTGAATATCAATTCTGGTTTAGCCTGAAAAAAACAAGCTTTCTACAACATTTAAACTGATCACTAATCTGAGATGATATTTATAATGTTCAAAAGTTTCTCACCTAAGTATCAACCTGGCTGTTTATTTTGCTGCTACCCGAGCGATGAAGGGTTAAGGATTAATATCAGACTTGAGATATCAGACCTGGGCAAATGGACATTTAGTTAATGATAGTGACAGCCACACAGTCAGATTTTCATCCCATATGCTGGTCAAATTCAGAAAGTATTCTGTTACCCTTTCTGCAGAACCTGTATGTTTCTGGGAAAGCTCCATTGGGCCAGTAAGATAGAAAAGAAATGGGGAGGCAAAATTATAGAAATTCTATTGGCATACACAAACATACCACTGGCTTGGGTTATAGTATTATATTTGCCCACAATCCCAAGAACCTATTTAGACCAAACCAGAAAAATCCATAAAACCATTATCTAAGCTTCATATCCCCACTGGGAGACTCCCAGAAACATGATCTTTATCATTTTGATGACAATCTTCAAAGGAGAACTGGAAAAATCTCAAAAAAGTGAGCAGATCCATACCTAATCTTCCATATTTTTACATTATACAACAAAGCAACTGATAGAAAACAAGACATTCTATACCACATCATTTATGCACAAGACAACCTCACTGGGATCTGGAAATTAGAAAACAGTGATAAATTAATGGACCATGCAGCTGGGTATAGAGATTACATTATCTCCAAACATGACAACATGATACAGCATTCAGTGAGTTACTGCTATATTCAGACACTGCATGATCCCATCAGTACCACTGTCAGGACCATCTAGAGATGCCTTGACTTTGAAATTAAGTCATTCTTGTAGAGAATTTAATCATACTTGTCTATATTGTGCAGCACAGCTATATCCAAAAGTTATCATCAGAGAAGTCTTGGTTTCAACTGCTCCATAACTATAACTGTATGCAATAACTGTACAGGACAGTTCAGCCTCCAAATGGGGGTGGGAGGGGAAGGCTGGCAAGGGGTGGGGGAAGACAAGGTTAATTTAAATCTTCTGATTCTCCACTAATCTCATCTCCCTGCAAATGTGACCAATCCATCTTTAAATCCATGCTTAACTATATTCCTTTCCTGAATCTAACTATAATTAGTTCAAGGAGTTGGCTATTCCATTTTTTACAGGATTGGATTAATAAAGTATTTTTCTCCAATTCCTTTCTTCTCTCAGTGATTTCCAACCATGCTGTCCTGCCTTTATGCACAGAATATCACTAATGTGTGTTTATCATGTCTTGCCTTTACTACTATCCCATCAAGCACTGCATCAGCAAATTTTGCTGGGCTGGCTGACATTTTTAAACATCTTGTGCTCTGGGGCTTTACCAGGGTGACATCTCAAAACACATTGTACCTCTCTGAATCTGGTCACAAAGAGTTTCAGCTCAAATCATAATTTATAGGCTACAGTCACCAGGTCAGTGTTGCGGGATTATAAAGTAAAAAGAACAAGACTGATCATCAAAAGAGCAGAAATAAGGCAGGTGCCCTGCACAAAATCAATCCCTGTTAGTCAACTACCCAGCCATAAGCAGATCTGATATCAGCACTCAGGGTTCTTGCCCATTTTCCAGGCTATTGAAGAAGCGCTAAGAAGTGGTCATTGGTAAAAAATGAAACTCAGGGGAAAACAATGAAGAAAGAAAAATCAGAGTGTTTGTTCTAACGCTCTGAATCAGTTAATCCTTTTTGAAGCCCTTTGTCTAGACTACTACTGATAAAAGCATAATATTTTAAAGTTAAGACTGTTAGAAACATTCTATCATGGCTCCTCAAAAAAAAAAAAAATCACCTGAAATTGGCATGCCCAGTAAGCCGCTGTATCAACAGCTTGCTCCCAAGGTTACATGTGAAAACCTTCTGAGGACAGAGAAAACATGAATGGAAATATAACAGGACTCTGGGTGATATATCAAGGTTCTAGGGAACCTTTTTTTTTTTAATGGAGAATGGTTATTATTATTAGTATATCAGATTAAAACCACAGATTTTTTTTTCAAAGACCTGATACCCAGTGTAATAATTGTTATTAGTTATTCTGAGGATCACAGAGGCCACAGAACAATGTTAGAATATAGAAAAGTGAAAGGGCTCAAGGTACCAGCTGTAAATCTCATCTTTAGTAAAGCTATTCTGTAAATATAATGCTCCCAGCCTGCATGTATATACAGAGAGCTATTAATCCGTATGTGGATATATACGTACATATCAATGCATGCATGTGTATTTTTTATAACATGCACACACTGATCAGATATCTATCACCCCATACACCATTAGGTTAATCTATTGCCCATTTTTTTAAAGTTACTAGATATATGACAGACTTATGCAAGGCATACCAGAAGAAACTGTCTTCATTTCTAATATTTCACACATACCCTAATTAATTCAAGGGGACTTACAGTTTTAGATAACATTCTTCCTTTTATCACTTGCCATCTAGTAGTTGGTATAATGTCAACACTTACATCTTTTTTTCTAACCAAAATCATTTTTAAAACATTTTTTATCCTAAAATGTTCACCTCAATTTTTCAAAAATTATCTTAAAGATAAGAGATTTCTTTCCATTTCAGTCCCACAACAAGGAGAATGTCAGCACAGCTTTTTTTGACAGACAAATTATTGAATCAAAGAAAGAATATGCCATTAAGCCCACAGGTTAGGAAGTGTCAGGAATGGTTTAAAGAGATATCCCATTTATCTTCAAAACATGCACGGAATGTCACTAATGTGTGTTTATCATGTATAATCAGACAAAGAAAATATCGAAATAAAGTACTCCTGCATACAATAGAAGTCTCCTTCCATCTCTCAAGATATCAGTGCTATTCAAATA
This sequence comes from Crocodylus porosus, assembly GCF_001723895.1. NCBI lineage: Eukaryota > Metazoa > Chordata > Crocodylia > Crocodylidae > Crocodylus > Crocodylus porosus. The sequence continues at coordinate 43,749,178 of NW_017728951.1, read as the reverse complement.
GAATAATAATGATGAAACCTCTTTCTTGAAAATGGAAATCAAGTGAAATGTAGATAGAAATGATTTTTTGTAGTTGATGTACATTTCTAAAGTGCATTAACAGGAAATCCAGAACTTTTTAGGTCAATTATATTGTCAGTATTGTCAATGCCACTGAAATGAATACCTAAGCTGTGCATATTCCTGCTGGAACAGAGTAAGAGAAGAAATCCTGTATTCTGTTACTCTGAAGTGAGTAACTACAGAGATGCATTTGAAGATTTACTTTGTTATATTCTCACTGTTTTAAAAAAATGGTCAAAATAGTTCTAAGTACAAGACAGTTATAGTACACAAAAAACCCGTGCTCAGGTACATCATCCTATTCAAAATTATCATTATTATTATCATTATTATTATTCTACCTCTTTTTGGATGCCCCTGGCACCACATATTCATTGCTTTTGTCATAAATTTGCCAATAAATGATGCGACAGGTTCATGAAGTTTACTATTATGTCAACTTGGTATGAGAACACTAGATAGCTTTTTTCCCCCCCTCCATGCATTTTAAAAATATGAGACGACGTATTGCTCGGTTCCAATTTTTCTAGGTGAGATGAATAAATGACTCATTTAAATCATTTTAAAGATCCTACTGTGCATCTGAACAAGATTCAAAGCAAAAATTGTGGTTGCAAAATTTATAGACTACAGTCACATTGACATAAGAAAAAACCCCTGCATGCATCTGTCTCTCCCCGCTTTCCTCACAGTGGTATTACTGTGAAAGAATATTTCCTTTCAAGCAAAATTAAGAGATGGTGTAGACTGAACATTGTTGAATGTGAAAAAAATCTGGAATGGAGGTAAATCAGAGTTTAAAAGGACCAGAATGTCTAGTGAATCTCCTAAACTCATAGAGTGGAAAGAGAACTGGTGAAGAACAAAGAAAGGATTTTTCAGAAGAAAAGAAAAGAGCAGGGAGAGATACAGAATGGAAAAGCAAACAAGTACATTTAAAATATCAAGCCCTATCCCACGTAGCAATAGCTAAGAGAGAAGGAGTCCATAAGCAGAGTTTAGAACAGCAAGGAAAAGGAGGACTCGAGGAGGATCAGAAGAGAGCAAGAGTCAAAACAAAGCCAAGGTGGTAAAGATGAAAGACTACAACAAAGATTTACAAAATTAACAGACTGTCCAGTAGGACTCAGCCACCAAGAGCATGATAATCTTTATATTTTTCATCCCTTGAGGCGTTCCGTATGCCTAGTTAGTTGCATTAGTTAGCACTTTATTTTGAATAACATTCTATAATAAACAAAAGGATGCCTCACCTTATGTAACAGCCATGTTTTTTTACACAGCAGTTTGTGTAAGCATTCAAATTGCATCATGGGAGAGATAACTCCAACATTTCCAATGTTGAGGTGTTTCTTTAACAGTTGGAGCTAAGGGGTAACTTTGCTAGTTCTTTGGTCCAGGCATACTGATGTCAATTCTGTTGGCAAAAATGTCTTCAAAGAAATTAGAAAAATACAAGACTTCCTAGGAATTATATTAATTTTCTTGAAAGTAAGCTAATCTACCAAAATAATTAAATTTGCTTCATGCCCTTCTGTACTTCTCCAGAACCTATACTCTTCCTAAACATGGTTTGTTTCTCACAAAGTAAGTGAATTTTCTAAATTATTTTAAAAACGTAAAAAGACAATGCTTTCCTTTTGGACAAAGTAATTTTTATTATGTGTAATTTAATATATGGTAAATAAATAATAGAAAATAATTTTCCACTATTTATTTACCAATTTTCCAAATTTTAATTTCATTGCAAAAATATACTTTCTAATGTAGTCAGATAGTATGTAAACATACCTTCCGATTAAGTTAAGGAACAGCAGAGCTGACAAATGTGATTTTATTTCTGGTTCTGCCCAGGCTTCTTGTGTGACCCTCAGGAAGTCACAAACTTGCTGTGCCTCAGTTATAACATGGGGATAACATCTGCATAGTTCACAGAGGTGTGATATTTAAGTGCTTCCAGTTACCTGTGCAGAGGTTCATTTCTACTATTCTCCAGTCATTGAAAGCACATTGAAATTGATAGAAATCCCTAACAGGTAGTTTGGTTCTCACAATATAAGATTAAGTGGAAAGACATGATTTCCTAAGAAATCACTGCTAATCATGCTGGCCCCGCTTCCATTATAAACATAGCTTTCTCTGTGCCTTGAAAATGGACCTTGGCTTTAGGTCCATTATATTTTATTTTAATGGAGCAAGAACACTGGACGGTATGAAAAAAATACAGAGAAAAAATAGGTTGGGTTCAACTCTCGTCACACTAAATTCAGTGACAATTGCTATCAATATAAATGGGATCATAATTTCACTCAGCGGTTAGAGATCAACATTTCACAAAATTCAAAAGCTTTCAGAGTTCACATTGATTATAATGATAGCTAAACAAACATGGTTCAGAGTTTTATTTGGTATACAAAAGTATTCCTTTGCAAGTGCAGAATGTGTCAAATGAGGGCAAAATTTGTCTCAATTTTAAACTGCACCCAATCTATAATAGCAATTTTTCTTGAAATAAGGACCTGTCATAATTTATTATGTGCTTACTTCTTAATCCTTCTGCTGTTCAAGAACTATCACATTTCCAAATATCAAAGACAAAACAACACATCATTCTGATCCATAAGGAAAGTCTATAAGGCTAATGTGGAGAAGACAAGATGTTCCTATTAAAAGTACAAGGAAAATCATTTCACTATTCCACTAAGCAAAGTAGGTGACCACTGAACTCACCAGAAGTCATCTTGTTGATTTGGGAGCTTGTGGGACTGAAACATATACCTAAAGTTAAACATATATTTAACTACTTTACTAACTCAGGGTCCAAAAAAGTAAACAACTGCACAGGTACTGGAGGAACCTCACTCAAGAGTCAAACGTAAATTTTTTCAGCATTTTTTCAATGAATCTTTGTACTTACAACTAGAAAACTAACAACAACTTTTCCCAAAGCCATTAATTCACTCTGCATTGTCCTACAAAGCAGCTGTTCAACAATTTAGTATCTCTATTCCTATCCTGTTTCCTTTGCAACTTATTACAACAAACGAGGCTACCAGTTGTTTAAGATGTACCCTTTGCTATGGGTATGCTTGATTCTCAGAGCCTTCTGAAAACCTGGGATGCTGAGGAACAGTTTTAGTGCCTGAAAAGTTGCAGGTTAGAAAAAAGGTATAGTAGGAGAAAAAAATGCACGCACTAGAAAAGTAAATAAAAAATAAATCAAAGGCAAGGTATAAGACAGCATTCAACTCTTTGCCTCTTGAAAATTTAAATGAATACTCCTTGAGAGCAAACTACAAAATGCTAACCTTGAAGTGTTGAGTGGCAGTAAGAATTATGGGTTATTGTACTGTCAAAATGCCAGACAGCTGTATGTTGAGTTACTGTGTTATTTAGACAATCAGAAACTTGGAAGCTAATGTGACATATTTTTTTTCAGTGTGAAAGCTCCTGACATGCTTCATGATAATTTCTAAAGGGACAAAATGTTATATAAAAAACATAGCGCCTTTATGAAACTGCTTCACAGGTACAACACCACTGCAAGTAGAATTCCTGTTAAACATTATACATAGATAGCCTAGATTCAAGATGCTATTAAAATTGCCACTGGATATTTTATCTTATTTAGTTGTTTTATTTTATTTTTTCATAGGCCCTTTTGCATATTGAATAAGGGTAGCAACATTCCAGGTCTTCATTCTTTAGCTGGCTTCTGAGTTTGCTCCAGTCTTTTCTTACTGTTAGTCCCCTGACAGAAGGGTGAGATACTCTGGCTTTGCTAATGCTGGCATCAAAGGCCTGCTTTATGAACTCATATTCAGAGAGGCCCACAAAAAATGTTATCAGTTACATTGCTCTCCATTCCAAAAAAACTTTCAATTTTCCTTGCACCCAGTTTATTCAGACTCCTTTACAGAGCAGTAATTAGATTCCATCCAAGTACAGATAACTCACTGTTCCCATGCCAGTCCCACTGGGCTAATAACTGCATTATTTTTGTAATCCTAAAATTTATACATGAAGAAAATGACTTGATGTTTGAAATCTACAGTTCACCTAGCCTCTGACCAAAACAGGCAACAGAAGTCTCAAAGGAAGATCAGGAACTTCAATATAGGCAAATCACGCATAATATGTTTCATGACGGATTTACCCTGATGGTTAGAGATTGGTGGAAACTCAAAAGCTTGAGGTTTTTTCCCCACTGAAAAAAGATGCGAGAGTCATGGATAATCAGTTGAATGTGACCTCCCTTAGAAAATAAGAGTAATGAGATCACTACATGTGTAAACACAAATATAAAGTACAAGTCAATGGATTATATCATCTCTATATTTGACAGTAGTGAAGTCAGTATTGAAAAACTGTTCTGGTGTCAAAAATTGAAGAGGGACCTGGAAAATGTGAAGGATTCCGTAAGACTGAAAACAAGAATGTATGAAGGATAGGAAATCATACTTTACAGTTAAAAAAATTCAAGCAGCTCAATCCACTTAAGAATATTGTTATACAGGAGACCCTAACAAGCTCTTCAAACTTACAGACAAAGATAGAACAGCATTAATTTGAACTTGAATTTAAACAAGCTTAGACTAGAAATAAGGTGTACATTTTTAGCAGTGAGTTAATCGACAACTAAAACACCTTCCCATAACTGTGATAAATTCTTCATCACTGGTAAATGTTAAATTAAGATTGGATAATATTCTAAATGGTATATTGTTTCACACAAACTAATTCAGAGCAGTTCAATAATGTATTAGACTAGATGATCACAATGGTCTGCCTCCTCCCTCCCCCCGGTTTTATCATCTATGAACCTGTGGGCTGACCAGTACTAATGCAGCATTCTGGGTTTAGCCACACAATTGATTTCTATAGGGACACAACACTACATTTTCCATTAAGTATTTTGTTCAATTTTTAATCGTGGTGGTCTATTATACAGAAGTCTTCATTGAGCTTTGCACTATGGTACCCAGGCCCTTTTATGTAACTTGTATTACATTTAGATGTAATATAAATTTAAATGTATGTTAATAGAGAACTCTGTAAGATGTAGGAATAGTTTATTTCCCACCATGCATTTCTTTCATCAACAGTAAACTTCATGTGCCTTTGTGCTGCCCATTCATGTAACTTGGTAACATCCACCTGAAATTCTTCAAGAGTCTCCTTGGGCTTGATGATAAACTTTGTCATCTGCAAATTTGACTACCTAATATCTTGCTTTTGATCATAAAAGTAATAAATATGTAACACACTGAGCCTAATACAGAACACCGAGGCACCTGAACTGTTAACCTTTGGCCACATTAAAAATTGGACATTTATCCTCTCTTCTCTGTTGTCCTCTTTCAGACAGATTTTAATCCAGGTTAGTACCCAAGGTTAGATGCCTCAGGTTTTACTAGCCTCTTATGAAGGACTTTTGTCAATGTAAACTAATGAATATAGGAAATATGAATGATAAGCTGATGGGCTGTTCTAAGAGGAAGTAGCAAATAAAGAAGATACTAATTTAAGTAACACTCAAACTAGTATGTTTTAAGATTGTTCATTCAGAGATTAGTGAATTTTACTGGAGTCTGCAGGATATTACAGCCCATTATTCTCTTTCTAAATGCATATTGTGAGAACATTTGTGACTTTAATTAATAAATATTGTCTTTAGAAGAGATTTTGGTCTTTTGTTATCATAATTAAAGACCACACCTTAGAATTTACAACACAAGGATAATAACTTGTTTAGCAGTAGTGTCTATGCTCTGTAGGGGTTTCCAAGTTATTCTGATAAAGTTGATGAAATGAGCTTGGATTCATGAAAGCTTACACAGCTCAGAATTAGTTTGTAAGGTACATTTCAACCCTGCCTTCTTCTCTAGGCTTAGTGATGTTTGGAAAGAGAATTCATTGTATTTATAATTGAAAATAAATTCAATGTTCTTAATAGCAACAGTATAACATGCTAATTAAATATATCATGGTGGGTTTTTTTAAATTTTATCATTCCTTTTCACCTACAATTAATTGTGGTCTTAAAAACCTACTTCAAAGGAGCAAATATTGTGGAACTGAATTTTTTTTTCTTGTTCCACCTGGAAATTTCTATTGTGTAGTTTGAATTAAAATTATTCTGAGACATTATGATTAAGGACAATGACCAGCATAGCTTTTTTTTCCTTCTCCTTTTTTTTAATGGCAATGAGAAGCAAGAGAAGCACTAAAGGATTTTTATACAAGTACCTAAGATACTTGCACCTTGGCTTCTCAGAAATCACAAACAACTCGGGTCAAAATACATATGCATTCTAACTCACAGAACTCAGTGATCTGATTGGATTTACAGGAAGTTTTATCTTGAATTTGTTTAATTCAGATATTAAAGAAGCTTCATTCTATACACTCATATCTTGGCACAGCATTAGAACTCTGCTTTTACTACCTTCCTGAAGTATCATAATAAAAAATAATAATAATAATTTTAAAATTTCTTATTTGGTCAACTAGAGAACAGGAACACAGTTAGTAATGTTTAAAAGAGGTAGTATTCCATATAATTCTGGCCTTAGAGACAAGCCAGCTAGAATCAAACAATGCCAATTGTAGTAATAAGAACTCCAAGGTTGTGCAACATCTTTATGCCATTTTTTTATAGAACTTGTAGACCAAAGACCAGATTTTCTCTTCAACTTTTTAAGAGTTCAAGTGTCTATATGTGACCTTATTCTGCCCTTCTCAAGTCGCTGAAATACGAGTACTTCTGTAAGACACCTTCAACTTAAGCCTAAATCAGAAATAGTGGCCAGAAGGATGAAAAGTTTCTGCTCTTTCCTTAACACTGCAAGATGGTTTCAGAGACTTAAGAACAGTGGAATAGGATTGCATTTCAAAGTCAAGGAGGCAGAGTACCATCTGGCTCCACGTGTCCTGTCTCAGTCAGTCTCCCAAAGAGATCAAAAAGTAACATGATACCAGAAGTTTCAGGCTCCACGTGGCTGCTGAATTCTGAATTTCACTAAACTCCCCATAGAAAGAGAGCCCGTGGTCTCAAGGCTGAAAGCTCTCTTGGGTTGTCTAATTCTCAACATGTGTTCCTTACCAATAAATTGGGAGGGTGGAGCTGGCATTAGATTGAATTTCTACCCAGCAGCTTTGTACCCCCAAAATTACAGGTCTACCATAAAAATTGTGTTAAGGTCAGGGTCTCTGCTGAGCTAAAGCTAACATTTCTGCTAAGAGACAGTTCAATTATGTTGGATCTGTTAAGGATTTTAAATGAGGAATGTCTCTTCTTCTTTCTTTTTTCCATCTTATTAATTTTTATTTTTATTTGACAATTAACCTAATGCTAAGATAATACAGTGCAAGTTTAATGCTTAAAATTGATATACAGCCATAGGGCATACTTTGTGATGGATGGGCTCTGGCTTTATATAAGGAGCTATGCAATTTGATTACTATTGTTCATATTTAGCATTGGTGATGAATATTTTAAAGATTAACATTCAACTGAATAAAAAATAATGAAAAGACCCACAGAAAAGCAAGGAAATGCCATTGCCTTTAAAACATTTCTTTTGCGCATTTAATATAGCGTGAAAACCTCAGCCAGTTGAACAAAAGGCATGGAGACATTTGCATTGTATACCATTGTTCCTTTTTCTGAATCATCTCTTGATTTAATCATTTCTACAACATTCAAGAATTAGTCTGTATGAGCAATATTCATCAAGCAAATTTCTTCTGTCTTGTTCCTATGTTATTTACACAGCAACAGCTCATTGCATCCCTTCTTTTTTGCACTGTGATCATAAAAAGGTAGGTATTTCTCATTTACTAACTGCATTTCCATATAATAAATTCAAAGAAAACTAGAACTGATTTCACTGGACAGATCCTGAGTTCAGGACTATGAGTCTCTCCTGTAAGAAGAATAAATGTGGTTGATTCACTTCCACTGTTTTCTACACCAATGCAACGTACCGGCTTTCATGAAAACTGCTCCAGAGTGACACCAACACAGGGGAGACTGAAAGCAAGGCATTACTGTAAAACCCTAAGGCAGTGTACATGTACATGTACATGCATGTGCATCTTTTGGTCTGGTTGTTCTCATTTCTGGTGGGAAAAGTACAAAAACTAATTTACAAAAACTAATTATGTAAAATAGAAGAACCACTGATGTCCAGTCATCATCAGCAAAAATGAGTTTTCTAAGCTTTAATAGACAGGAATTCTCTTACCAGATAACTCAAATACCTATTATTTATTTATTCTTTGAGTGCTTTGGTTTAATACCTGTGTGTACCACCTACCCTATAATTTGCAGGAGAAAAACTATTACCTAAAGAGTCCCTATTGAAAGCAAGCAATAATTCCCTATGGCTCTGCCTTTAAAATGTTAATGGTCTTTAATTCTCTCCACTTATAAAGAACTACAAACCAGGCACTCTCTCACTCCACTAGGGCACATGCAGCCATTCACTTGGCAAGGTTTCGGCACAGGACATTATCAATCTGCTTTCTAAAGAAAAAACAGTCCTCACAGCAGTATACCTAATACATGGTTCATTGAATCAGGTTATTTACTCTTTATTATCTACACAAATATTCTTAATCATTTCCCCTCATATGCAAAGTGCTTATTTCTTATTTATAGAGATAAATAAAAACCTAGTAAGATCATATTTTACAGACAGCCAATGGCATGAGATGCTTCCCAAGTTAAAGAATCAGCATTCCTATTTCTATGCACATTTCATTATAAAGGGGTTTACCATAAATACAAGAATTTGAATTCCACCCAAGTAATGCATTAATAGATACTAAACCATTAATAATTTCTACACTTTTTCATAAATGGGCAAAGTCCAATAAATAAACGATAGCTCTTACGTGTCGGAGCAGGGTTAACAAGTACCAAGGAGATTTCAAAGACAAACTACTTGCAGGGCTGCCAGAAGGTAAGATTCATAATGACGCCACAAATTCCGAGGACCCATTTTTTACTGTCCACTCTGGCAAGGAACTAAAATTAAATGCTAAGCAGAAATTTGTCCTGAGCTTTGACACACAGTAGTTTAGGTAAACAATCTCTAAAATTAAAAACAGATTCTTGATAATAAATCCCACCGTGTATATCTTGATGAGAGACAACCCTCCCATATAAATCAAAAGCTGTTCTGTCCCTACTGAAACCTTTCCAAATTAGACCAGATGATTCACCTGAAATATTTCATCTGTCTCCTCTTTTTAATGGATGCCAGCAATTAGTGCCCATTTTGGGAGAGTGAAAAAAGAGGTATTTAAATATTGAATCAGAACTGAAAGCTATTGGGATAAGCAACTAAAGGTGACTGGTCCAAAGGGACAGTGTCCTGATTTTCATCTCAATTTCTTCTGGTCACTAGAATTCTTTTAATTCTTATCTTCTTTTAAAAATCTATCAGGCATGTAAAAAGAAAGACACAATACTAAATGGAAGAACAGCAGGGTTTGTTTGTTTTTTTATGGTCAGGATCTGTGCTGTTAATTAATAATAGGTGCCCAAAAAACACTTACCATCCAAATTAACCAAAATCCTATCCTTTAGAAATAGACACTATGACATCTCTAAAACAAGGTGTCAGTGACATTATTAGTTACATATGGCTATAGTTACTATGGCTATTTTGCATTCATTGCAAATGATTGCTAGTGGTGCAAAATAGCTCCAGAGTCTCTGATGACTATACAAGTATTCCTTACACAGTAAAGGCAATTCTTAGCTGTTAGAGAACAACCACTTCTAACACTTCTGCTCAACAGAAAGGACATAAGAGGGCAGGGGTGTGGCCAAACCACTGCTGCAATCCATTTTTCTGGTAAAGAACTTATTCTTGAGAGTCATTACAGTCAGGCACAAGCCACATTCATATGGTCAAAGCAGAGCTGAGATGGTGAAGTCAACATTTGTCTCAGTACTGGAAGGAAAAGACGGGAAAGGTTGCCTTTAACCCAATTAATCCTGAAATAATTTATGAAATGAGTCCATGTTTCAGTACTCAATTTCTTTGGGCCCCAACCCTGAAACCTATAAAATTATTTTTGTTTTCACCAGGCTATTTGCAGTTTGAATACTATTTGCTGTGAATAATCATTATTCAGGTTGTGCATCTAATCATTTGATGGTCCTTGATCAGTTGTTGGTCCTTTTTTGATGACAATTTTTTTGTAAGACAAGAATAATTAAAATGGCTAACTGGGAGGGCACTGTGGTTGGGAAGCAGGGTGGGTTAGGAAGAGGACTTCCCTGGTAAGGAATATGCAACTGAATTCTAATGCATATTTTAAGTACTAGAACTGCTCTTATTTGGTCTGGATGAAACCCTACATAAAAGCTTTTAGCAAAGGCAAAAGATGTACTTTTCCTATAGTGGACAAAATAATGTTAATGATTAGAAAAGCCTTAAGCCATCCATGCTCTGCAGGGAAAAAAGGTGCAGTTTTAACATGGGGCAATCTTTTATATGAAAATTATATTCACAAGTAATGACAAATACAACTGAACATGAAGAACAATCTTGTCTCACGCTTCTTAACAGATAATGACTTCAAGGTCATTCCATTAGTGATCACTGCAGCTTTTAAATGAAACACATATAACCCTAATCCAATTAATGAAAGTATCCTACATTTCTTATACATGCTAATGTTGAATGAATATTTAAACCTTGGTCATTCACCAGTGCATGGACTATAAGTCAAAATCAAAGAAGCACAATAACATTATTGCGTTTAAAAAAATATGCTTTGGCATCTTTAGACTGATTTAATTTTACCATATGCCATATTACCATATTAAAAAGAAAAGAAGGTTTTCATGTTCATGTTTAAAAGTCTAAAATAGATTCTTATAACACAAGTAATTTCTAATGGCATCCAAAAATATCAAGGGCTTTTTCTCTTTCTGTTCTTGTCTTTTTTCTGTCTTTGTGCGTCCCTCCCCACTTTTTCTTTTTCATTTCATATTTTTCTACTCTTTATCCATAGCACTTTTTTCCTCCTCTTTGCTACCACTTCTTTCTCTTCAGCCTAGTTTTCCCTTTTCCTTTGTGATTTCTCCTTACTAAAACCCATCCTGACATTTTGTCCCCTCCCTTTTCCCTTACCTTCTTTACTATTCTAATTTCACTCTTTCGCGCTGGATATCTGAGCTCAGGAGTGTATCACACTCAAATTTACAGGGGATAAAATAATGTGCTCTTGGAAATTTTACCAAAGATCTCCTCCTCTAATAGCAAGGAACCAGGACACATCTCCAATTTTATTTTTACTCTACTCCCAAACTTTACCAAAACATTCTAAACAAATCAGTGGGAAATGGTCATCTTTCTTCAGATTTTATTTTAAACCTATTCAGGAAACATACACTAGATAATTAAAGAGGTTAGGTTTTGTTTTTGTTTTTTTAATCTATAGAAAAATTTCCTTTCTAATTATTGTAGGACTTTTCTGTAAGGGAAACCAAAAGCAGATGATAACCATTGATAGAGGCCTGTAGGGCTCTGTACATCCCACCATCTGAAATATGCGACTCGGAAGTTTACATTATTAACCATCTCTGCAATTCAACTATTAACCCTGCATTTCTCTACATAAAGTCTAATTATAAATTATATAACTTGGAACAGATTGGCCACATTGTGGCCTTGTCTATACTGCAGTCTCCTGATATTGTTATACCACCAGAGTCCCCCAGAGAAGTTGCATTGTATATCAAGGAGGATTTTTTCCTGCCAGCATAGATATTCCTACTCCCTCAGAAAACTTAATCTAAGCCAACAGAAGCCCTCTACTGTCAGTGCAGCTGTATTTGCACTGGTGCTTTTGTCAGCTTAGCTCTATCAGCAACGGCATGGCATCTTTTCAGACCTGCTAGCAAAGGGAGCTGTTTACAAAACTGTGTAGTACAGATACGGCCCATGAGCTGGTATTCACTCAAAGAGGTCCAAGTGAAAAACTTGACTTTAAATGCATGCTTTCTGTTATGAAGCTCTTCAGATGAAAAAGTATCAGTGAAGGAAACCCAGACATACCAGCATAAGAGAACAGAAACTGGTCTATAACTGCAACAGAAGTTCGGCACGCATAAATTAGTTTTAAAATGGTGGAACTTGGTCTTAGATTTATCCCTGTGCCCCCTCCCACCACCACCAACCAAAGGGTGAACATGTGTTCTGTTTGCTAGCAATCTAAAATATGCCACTTACAGAAAAACGCATAACTTAGATCGATTCCGCCTTGGGAGGTCCACACTAAGTTTTTAATTCAGTTCCTATTATTGCTTTAATCATCACTGAAATGTATCTCCTGCCTGAAATAATATATTTAATTCCCCTAAATCTTTCAAATCTTGGAATCCAATTAAAACTACCTCAAAATATCTTTATTACAAAGGCTTCATAAGAGGATAGATGATGTTACATTATCAGACTAATGATGATCACACAGTAGCGATCATCTCAACAGCTGTGGTACAAGCTATGCAAGCCAAAATAAATAATCCACATACTACACAAACATGCACATACATACTGGAAGCAGTAATATCTCCCTTCCCACCAGCACACACATACTACACGCTTTGCTCTGCCTTACTTCCAAGTTTATTTCTCCATTCTCCCACAGCAAATCAATTGTGAATAAATTTAGACTGCAACCCTACTGACACCTACCTCCAAGCACTCGCATGTTTAACTTGACCAGTGATTTCCATTTGGTTACCTATAAGCCCAAAGTTAAGTACCAGGCTTAAAGGCCTGAAAGACTGGAGTCTTAATCTTTAAGATACTCACTGCAATGGCAGAAAATAAATACTGGGAACTAGTCTTGTCATCAGGTACAATCCTCAAGCACAACTTGTAACCAGGCCTCAGCTACTTACTCTTTAAGTAGTTAATAAAATGGCAAGCTAAACACTAACTACGTGGAGTGCTCTCAAAAGCTGGACTGGTGGCAAGAAACGATAATAGAATATGTTACTGCTTTACACTATGAATCTCTATTCTTGTGAACAGAAGGGCACATATACATGAGATGCTAAATGTGCACTTTCTACTGTACATAATCACAGCTGGCAAAGCCCATGTTAATGTGCTAATGCACAGAATTAGTCTACTGATCATTAGCATCACCAAAAAAGTGTGTGCTGGTGCTACTGCGCAGTAGCACTGATTACAGTGCATTTAGTATCTGTAATTTACAGGCATTAAACTTAATGCTCCATAATTACAGTGCATTAATGAATGTCTAGACGTGTCCAAAGAGTACTACCTCACCAAGTACATGGCATCTCAGTTCTCAGAACTTTACTTCCAAGTTATAACTAATGAATTAATAACATTTTTAATAGCAAAAACAAGATCTATGCTTCCCTGTATGCAAAAGATAATAATGCTCATACTCCATGAAAGATGCTTGTGTCTTCTCTCCCTCTCTTTGTGTCCCTTCACATAGAAATCTGTATAAAGACAGTGACAAATGGCAGTACTTGTTAAAACAGCAGGACCATCAGGTCTGAACCACCTCACTGCAAGTGGGATAGGCCTCGTAAAGTATATTCTGACAGGATCTACATCTCACTATTTCTTCCTCACTCCATGAACAAAGCTACCATTGCCAAGGCAGTACTACATAGCATGGGTCTCTTGTTCTTCTAGCTGTTTTGCAACCTGTTAGTTTGGATCCAGAAGTTACCACAAGGTCTAACTGCTTTGCCTCAAAGCTAGCCAGGCTGGTTTCATAACAATGTACCTGATGCATGCATTTCTACTTTAGGCATGAAAATCAGTTAATTGACCATCAGGAGACTTCTTCTTAAACTAAGTGTAGCAAAGGTGTCAATGCACTCAACTCCTGACATAGCACATGCCTGCAGATAACTCAGGGTTTAGACACTGATTCACCATTAATCAAGATAAGAAATTCATAAATTTAAGATTAAACCATTTTCAGTATAATCTTTTACCATTTCCTTTCAACTTCAAGCCATCAGTAGTATAAACAATTTTCAAATGACACTGTGTTATATTATGTTAATGATATATAATATACATATTAATATAGCCATGTATTATTGTGCATACATACAAAAATTATTATTATTATGTAGATATAATACCCAAACATACAAAATCAAACATCTGAAGATCAAAGTTCCAAAAACTGTTAAACACTTTTTGAATTTCTATCTCACTTCTATGAATGTGTTGAACTGTATTTCAAGGGCAATTGTAAGGTAAATAAAAACGTTAAATTTTTCAAAAGCGGGCAACCTGAATTGAAGAATTTCCATTCTCATCCTCATTATAGGATTTTTTTTCAAAAGACCAATAACTAGTCAAATTATTTTTTCCCAGAAAATTATACATTGCCCTAAAATAAGATTTCTTCCAATTTCATTCTGTCTACTTTCCTCAATTAAAAAAAATAAATGTTTTAAGTAATGAAAAATTAGTACATGATGCAAAACAAAAAGTATTAAACTCATTGTAGCACACAGCCAGCACTGGTTGGGAAGAAAGAAGGAAAGTGCACATTTAAAAAAAAAATCACTTATGCTAATGGGATATCTTTCTTCTTATTACAGAAATGTTCTATTACAACAGAAGATCCACCACATGTAATAACACATTCATACAAAATATTTTTTCTACAATTTAAACAGGGAATAGAGAGATATTGAGTCTATGCCTGAATTTAATAATTGGAAAGTAATATGCAGTTTAAAGAAAGATTCCTTTACTCCTGTATGGACACAACATGTATTTCTTAAATGAATTTATGGCCCCTACTCCTGATCAAGGGAATACTTATCTCTGTTCAGAATACTTAACTCTGTAAAAAGACCCCCATGTTCCTCTTCCCAGAGGCAGGAGGTACATTGGGGTTGCACGGCTGAGCTCCTGGGGCAAGGCAGCAGGGCGCAGAGCCCCAGTCTGCTCTGTGGGGGACATGTGCCCCCATGGCTACCAGGGTTGTGCACTGCTGTGGGGAGTTGTGCCCTGCACCCTGCACCACTGGACAACCTGCCCCAGCCCCAGGACCCCATTCACCCCTGACCCGACTCCTGCCACACTCCCTACCTCACTTCAGGGGCCTTGATCCCCTCCACCCTCACCCCTTTCCCTCCAACTTCCCAACAGGGTGGTGTCTGTGGGTCTGTCAGTGTCTCTGATTGTCTGCCCCGTACTCCCAAGCCTGCCCAGCTCTGTTAGTGCTTCTCACTCCTAACCCACAGTACCCTGCATCCTGCCAGGTTGTGTGGGGACCCACCTCTTCAAGATCCAAACCCCACACACACACACTCACAGCTCCCAACACCTTCAGAAATAACCTCCCCACACACTTCAAAAATAGCATCTCATGATTTATGTGCCAATATCTTTATTTTTTAAGAGTTTGTCTCATGATTTTTAGCATGGTGGGGGTGGCAATACTGGAAAAGGCTCTCTGCATGGCTGGACAGGGGGTAGGGGAATAGAGCCCCTATGTCACACAGGTGTCCCCCAGATTGTTGGGTTGCGTCTTGCGGGAACAAGGCTGGCTCCACATGGCTGGCGGGGCTCCCTCCCTCCACCTCCAGGTTCCCAGCACAGCCAAAAGCCAGGCCTGGATGTCTCATGCTGGCAGTCTTAGTCTCTAAAGGCTGAGGTGGAAGGGGGAGGAAGGAAGGCCCCCTGCTGCACACATCTGGCCTACTACTCCACAAAAAAAAACAACCCAGCAATCTGAGAGGGCCCGGGTGGCAGGGGGGCTCCTTCCCCCCCCCAGCCTCTTGACAACTGTAGTCAGCAGCTGCAGCACGAGATTGCCTGGCCTGGCTTTTGGCCACACCTACAACTGGAGGTGGGGGGAGGGAGTCCCATGCCATTTGCTCCCCATCCCCAAGATTGCTGGGTTGTATCCTGGCGGGGCCTGGGTGGGTCCGCATGGTATAAAGGGGGCTCCCTCCCCACCCCAGGCTCTTGATAGCTGCAGCCAGCAGCTCTAGTATGAGATTGCCTGGTCTAGCTTTTAGCTGAGCCAGGAACTTGGGGTGAGGGAAAAAAGCCCCCCTGCTGTGCAGCCCCAGTCCAGCTCCTGCCAAGACCTGACTCAGCAATCTCTGGGGATCTGCATGGTACAGGGAGTCCTTCCCACCCCCATGCTCTTGACAGTTGCAGCTAGCAGCTGCAGCATGAGAATGCCGGGCCCATCCTTTGACTGTATCAGAAACTGATATGCAGACCCAGCCCGGTCCTCCCCAACACCTGACCCAGTAATTTTAGGGGAGCCCATATGGCATAGGCTCCCTTTCTATACAGTTGCTGCTGACAATAGCAGGTAGTGGGGGGGAGGGGTGGAATTTGGGGCAGGGGCTACTCCAGCATCCTCCTGGGAGGTGTGCAGGAGTGCCCCTCATCTGCTGGCCTTGGCCCAAGTGGCCAGGCTCCAAACCCTTCCCTCCCCCCTCCACCAAACAGCAAACATCTGTTCAGCTCACTTCCACTCTAACTTACAGCGCTTTAAGTAAAGTGTGACAGAGTGCTTCTTTCAGGGGCTTTTTGAACATCTGTACTTTAGCCTATGCAACTGAAAACTGATAGTTAAATGGCAAATTGTGAAACTGGGACTTGTAAATTTAATAAAACAGATGAAATTCACAGTTTTATGAACAAACCATAACAAGATCAAAGTTACTAATAAAAAAAAAGTAATTGTGCTCTCAAGTCTTTTCAGAAATTTCTCTACACCTTTTACTCATCTCTGAAATGATACAAGATAATTATATCAGTTACTACAGTAAGCAGCTGTTGGTAAACACACACAAGCTATATCTACTTTTTATATCCCTATTTCTGTTACAACAATAGAATAATGCCTTAGTGAAAAAGCAAGGTATAGCTCACAAACCAAACACCAAACCCCCACATCCAAATCCCATCCAAAGCACAACAAAGTGTACATAATCCCATTGCTTTTCAATGACTATACAATGTGACTATGTTTAATACTTTAAAGTGAAAAAATGTAAACATGAAAAATTTAGACATGAAAAGAAATAAGCAGGTGTTATATTACAAGTTGCACCATAGTGGAAAAGACATTTACCTACAGAGTAAAGTGGGAGCCACAGTTTACAATGAGAGCCACAGTTAGAGAGACATTTACCTACAGAGTAACTAAGGACTTCGACCTGTGTGAATCAACATGAGTTTCTGCCCCTGAACCCTGGGCTCAGTTCTGCTTTAGAAATACAGAGACAAAAGTCCTGGATGCCATGGCAGAGGCACTTGCTGAGTAACACAGCCGGAGGTGAGCGGGCTCGTGGTGGGAAGGGGTTAACTCCTCGCTCCCTGGGAGGAGGCCGGCTGCGTGGAGCCGGGCCGGGTCAAGCCCCGGGCCCAGGCCCCTACTTGGCCCAGCCCCCCAGGGAGAGGGAAGAAAAGGAGTGGGGTACTCATCAGTCCCCCTCCTGTAGGGCAGGGCCCCCAAATCCTGAGCAGGGCCCCCCCAAAACTGTGAAACCAGCTTTCCCCGACGGCAGGCCCACTGCGCATGTGCGCAGTTTAAAAGGGCCCGCCAAACAGGGGAAAAGCTCACTTAGGCTCCGGAGCAGTGAGAGACACGTGGGTGAAGCCCGCTGTGCCCCCGCTCCCCTGAAGCCCCCAGACACCCCCTCAGCAGCCGCAGGGCCCCCTGCTGACCCCCAGCACAGCCGGAGGTAAGTGGGAAGGGGTTAACTCCTCACTCCCTGGGAGGAGGCCGGCTGCATGGAGCCGGGCTGGGTCAAGCCCCCGCCCAGGCCCCCACTTGGCCCAGCCCCCCAGGGAGCCATGCGACTGGAGCCGCGCGAACAGCCTGAGTAAACAGGCACTTGAGTTACCGCAGAGTTCGTGCAGGAGAGAGCATGGGAGGGCACGAGACCCTGCCTGCGACCCCCCCAGAGTAGTCAGCCCCAGCCGTAGCCAGCCTACCAGAGGCATGACACGGATGGGCATGCACCGCACCCCAAGGGTCCCCTCGGGCTCTGCGGCCCCCGCATTGGGCACCTCAGAGACGGCCATCCAGACGGAGCCCATGGTTCCGGGCTCCATGCGGACGGAGCCCCTGGCTCTTGGCTGCGGGGGCTGCCTGTCCCTTTTTCAGGCTCTGGGGCCCGGGAGCATGGCCACCTCCCCTTGCGGGGTCTGCTCCCTACTGGGGTCTCTGGCGCGCCAGCTGGAGGAGCTCCAGGCCACAGTCCAGAGACTGCGTGCCATCAG
>NW_017728951.1:43717515-43730811 GCF_001723895.1 Crocodylus porosus | reverse complement strand
TCCTATGACCCCAGCTGACTTCCTGCCCTTTGGGCAGGGGGTTGGACTCGATGATCTCTCGAGGTCCCTTCCAGGCCTGATGTCTATGAAATCTGTGAAATAGTAAAACTGCATTTGGGCAGTACAGCCAGCAGCTAGGGAGTCCCAAGTGCTCGTTGTCCTGCCCCCTGCAGCATTACTTTCTCTTTTGCTGGACAGAGCTCATGCTGCAGAAGCTATTACTAGGGAGCTACTGAAATCACAGTTTCATGGAAACTGCAATTTCAGGCAGGCCCTGTGAAAAAGTGCAGGCTCTGCAAAGAAGCATGGGGTCATGGTTTTGGCAGACTCCCTAAAGGAAAAAAAACTTACCAAAAATAAAATGCTGGCTCCTCCACCCCTTGCCATAAATCAGAAGTGAGTGCCACATGACAAAAAGCCCTTGCGGCCAGTTAATGGTAAGAGGCAGGTCCAATGGAGCCCTTTGACCAATCAGAGGTATGCGGGGCGCTATGCTCTGCCCTCAAAAATGGCTGCCCAGCCTGTGGTCTTCCTGTGAAATCAGCTGACAGCTGCCTTGACTTCAGTAGACTTCTAGCTAGCTCTTACCATATTTAGTCACTTAAGAAACACACCCTGATTTTCAGCAGCTGATTTTGGGGAAAACAGTGTGTACTGTATATGAAAAAATATAGTGCTTTTCATTCAATGTCCTCTACTACCTGAAATTGTTAAAATACTTTGCAAACCTCAAGCTTTAAAACAACCTTATAGAAAAAGTACCTGATTTTCAGAAGTTCTGGATGACCATTATTTTGTTCACAGCAGCTACTCGTCTTAGAATCCCCAATATTGAAGTTGGTACTAATTATTTGCATTTTTGTAGTGCTTAGACCCCCAGTGAGTTGGGCATTGAAGTAAAATACAGGTTGATCTCCAGCCAAAAAGTATTTTTGATGTTAAGCCCCAAAACGTCAATTTGCTGCGCCTTGAAGTCACCGAAGTCAACATGGCTCTGCTCAGGAACACTCTGGCCATCAACAGAGATAGGAAGTGGCTAAAGAAAGGTTGTATTTTTATTTACAGTGAGAGCCACAGCTAGAGAGACATTAAAGAGTGTTTTTACATGTGCTGCAGGAGTGGGGGTCTCCTCTAATTAAAGTGGCATAGCACCTTGTATCTCAACATCCCCATGTTTAAAATGGTGGTACTTTAAAGCTTGTTGAATGAACTTTAGTGCCCCACTACCTTTTTGAAGTGCAGGGACACTGATACACAAGACACAGATGCTGGCTAGAGCGTGCTAATTAACACACACAAGCAGACTGGATTAATCAAGTCTGCTCCAATGCACTGTAATTGCAATGCATAAGGGCAGCCTCCTGGCACATCTACAGTTACCCTAAATGATTCCTTCAAAGAGAAAATGGTTTTGAAACATCTGAGCTAAATTTTTCAAAGACCTAACTAATTAACCTGATTTTTTTTTATTTTGGGGCCTAAAAATGCACGTAGGTCTCTTGTTTTAAGGCTCTAAGATTGAAAGACTGTCCTCATTGTTTAGATGAGTAAAGATCATTAACCGATCCCAACATTTTAATGAGGAAAATTATTCCCAAACCAATAAAAGTGTGAAAACTTCAACACGCTCCAACTTTATTCTGTAAACCACCATTGCTGAAGGTTGTTTAATGCATCTAACAGTATTGACCTGTTTTGTCCTAGTTGCTAAGCAACATTTCTCATTCCCCAATAAAATGGGAGAGGAAGTGAGGGAGGGAAGCAGAAAATGAGAAATGTTGGGGGGGAAAATTCATCCACTCTAAGCGAAATCCAATGGGTCATAAGATACAATTTGTTAGAAGAGTAAAGGAGCATATAATTCTTACAGGAGGTACTAAGACATCAGTTTATGACATCACAGTAGTAACACACCATTCTGTTAGCACAAAAAGATATAACAAATGGTCTGATATTAATCTACCCCAGTATCCCAACATCAGCAGCTCTATAGTTTTGGAATTTTTTTGTTTTTGGGGGTTCTTTAAGTACCTTTGGAAATCAAAAAATAGCTTCCCCAACATTCAGCTTATCCAGTTTATGCTATTTTATATATATACCTATATACACACATATACATATATAGATGCCAAATTACCTTGTGGCAAGAAAAGAAATTAAACAAAATACTATAACTCTATTCTGCCCACTACAGCTCATTTTTCCTACTTCGTTATAGTCTTAAGGTATTCAATACAGTGCCTCTTCACAAATGAGGGACCTTGCAGAAGTGACAGCATGATGAAATGAACTTGAGGAATCAAAGAGCAGATTGGTCATGAGGAATCACTGACTGGCCTACTGTCTTCATTTTATTTAATTTCAGCACAGCGCTGGCTACATATCATAAGACCTTTTGAAAAGCAATAACTTGCTATCCAAAAAGAGGAAAAAAATAAAACATGCACATACACAAAGATGGAATCCTGAATGACTCCATGAATTAGTAAAGGATCATTGAATTTTCTCACCTCTCTGTTATTCATTCAAATCTAATCCGGTTTAAGAGGAATCAAAAATAATTTAAGTCAAACCTCATTTATGATAGTCCCTCAAACAAGTAATAACACACACAAAACAAAAAGGGATTCTTGTGTTTAATTGAAATTGCAAATCAAACAATAAAAACAAAAATAAGGAACAGCAGAATTAAAGTTATCCCTTGCATCTTAAATCTGCCTCTCCTTTCTGCATGTTTTATGATGTAATATTTAATTACATGGTTTTCCAAAAGGACTTCACTCAGCACGCAGGCTAGGCAGAATGAAAAAGCTGTTAATTTTTTTATTTGTATCTTGACCACTCCTTCCAAAACTTCATGTTAGATTTACTGCACTTCAGACCTCTGCACTGAATAAAGAACTATTCATCCCCACATGAGTGTTCTCTATATGGTTGCAGCCCTCAAAGCGAACGTTCCAGAGATAATAATGATTTCATAGATTTCATAGACATTAGGGCTGGAAGGGACCTCGGGAGATCATCGAGTCCAGCCCCCTGCCCAAAGGGCAGGAAGTCAGCTGGGGTCATAGGATCCCAGCAAGATAAGCATCCAATTTACTCTTGAAGGTGTTCAATGTGGGTGTTTGAACCACCTCCGCTGGCAGACTGTTCCAGACCTTGGGGGCTCGGACAGTAAAGAAATTCTTTCTTATGTCCAGCCTGAAACGGTCTTGCAGGAGTTTGTGACCGTTCGACCTCGTCATCCCTTGGGGCGCTCTGGTGTTCTCTCTATGGTTGCAGCCCTCAAAGCGAACGTTCCAGAGATAATAATGAATGTATCTTCAAAAAAATTCCTGAGATAGAAAAGTTGCATTATGTTAATTTACAGTTTATACTACAGTTGCTCTAGTAAATTTTTGAAATCATAACCAATCAATGATTCTCAACTAAGGTATCTGGAGATGTTTTCAGGAATGCTCAATGGTGCCAGACAACGTTAGCACTGTTAGGTATGCAAACATGATTCACAAGATAATCCCAGACAATTCAAATAGGAATTCATGTTGTTAAAATATTCTGCCCTGTTTTGGCCTTTCTGAGCTCTTTGCAACAGACGAATTACTCTATTATTTTTCAGTAGTCAAAAATCAAATGAAAACTGAGAGCTGACATTTTCCAAGGAGTATCTTGAATCTACCAAGAGGTGCCTGGAGTCTAAAAGGTTTGAGAACCACTGCCCTAGATCTTGCTTTGTTTGCTACTACTTGTTAACAAAAAAGAGAAATTAATTTACAAAGATTAAACCGTCAAAGAAAAACTATTTAAGTATATTCCAACAAATTACTGCTTCTAATATCCTATTTTATGCTTCATGCCATTCTCCATCTTCTCAGATTCTTTTGCATCAGACAGGCTAAGGATCACACAATGGCCATTCAAGAGTTAACTAATATTTCCAAGAGTTGGCAAATGTTCAGTCAAAAACCTGGCCAACTGCCTGTTGTTTACTGAAGCTAGGGAAGAAGCATCTGCAACATTACGAAAAGCATATTGTAAAAGGCAACACATGCAAATTAAACCTCTTGAGCTATGCGTAAATTGCTGGGAAAATTTATAACTCATTTAATAAAACTTGAAGTAAATACATAGCCTTGGCTCCCAGGGAAAACAAAATATTTCCCATGATTCCCTGCTCAAAAATGATCAAACCAGGCTGTTACAGTATTAAGTACAGAAAGAGCTAACCTCATGAGATGCAACTTTTCCTCTTTTATGCACAAATATAAATATGAATATGTATGTCTCAAACCTTAAGCATCTTTTGGGTCAAATGCTTAAATTCCAAGTCAGGACCTTAGATGATTCATGTGTCTAATATTCAGTCTCTAAACACCCTTGTTTTATTTTGTTTTAATTCAAATAAGTTGATAGTAAAAATATTCCGCTGATTCTTCTTACTGTGATTCTGAATTCAAACTCAAGTTTGCAGTTACCCATGCACCAGAAAGGTTATTTACATCTTAAAGGTACAGTTCTCTTTAAGTTGCATTCTTTTCGTTGCTACTTAGAGCAAGGAAATCAGAACAGGAGAGGTGATCCCAGACTGGTAAGAGTTTCTTATAGATGCAACCTTATGACAAGGGACACACAAAATTTTCCCTTATGTAGCCCAAATATATTAAACTCTACTGTGAACGTGTTACAAGGATTATGATGTAGCCTTAGACAGTTTTTTAATGCTCTTCTCAAAATGGGGGTTTGGTTTACATGGTGACTTAATCAGGGTCCAGAACTGGTGCCATAACATTCCAGAGCAGCTCTGGGAGAATGCAACACAGTGATCCACAGAGCAACAATGACTTGTACACATATGGAAGTTTGACCACTACTATATTCTTGTAAGGAAAGCTTCCCAGCACATCCAATCAGCTCTGCTGTGGGGACTATGCACTGATTTCTCCTTGCTTCTTCATTTATTGCCAGAGTGAATCAATAAGCAGAAATCGCTACATTTTGGCAGATCCTAAAGCTAGGTACAGATATTTAAAAAGCCTGAGATGGGATCAGTTTAAGTTATGAGGATTTTTGTAAAAGGTGTAGTTTAGATCCATGGGCCATTTGTAGATGAAATGAGAGGCGTGTGTGCACACTTGAAAGCACACTGAATGCTTTTGCACCACTTTAATGGTGTCAGTGTTTGCACACGTTGGGGCATAATGTGCCGTAAATGACTTGGGGTGCAGCAAACTAATACTACTTGGAAGAGTTTTAGTTTGCTGCCCCTACAGCCAGGGAGCGAAGCACCAGGCTCCACGCAGCTTCACAGCTCCAACTCATACAACATTTTTTGCTCACTAAGAGAGTAAAATGCAGTTAAGTTCATGCCAAAAAAAAAAAAAAACCCCTGCCTGAAAAAATGCTTCCTTTAGTATTTCCTACCATCCTTCTCATACAACGTATGCTGATATGAAAAATTAATTTTTTTAATGTTTTATTTACGTACTATATAATTGATGTATATTACTCATTTTCCTAGAATAGATAAAGCTCTTTAAGGAAAAATATGACTCAGATTCTTCCTGCTATTGCTCCTTATCTCCTTGCTTTTCACTGAAGCCCTGGAGTTTGATGGGAAATTAGTCATTTAAATACAGAAGAGGAATTTGAAGAATGGTAAAATGTTAGGATTTAAACAACTGTAGAAATACTATAACTGCTGAGCAGTCTAAATGAATAAGCAGCTTTCTTTAAAAACGTCTAAACTGTACTCAAACATACAGGTTATTATATAAACACAGTTCTATAGATTAAAAAAAACAAATGCCTGAGCCACAGGTAAACATACAGGGGCTTTCCTACCTACTTACAGTATATAAAAATAAAAGCACAAAATGATTGTTTTAGACATAATGTTCAATGCCCCTTTTAAATTTCTCATATATTTTGCCATCAATCATGATCATCAGAATTCTGTGACTGCTGTCTCCTGACTGACAACAGAAAGAGAAATTTAGAGGTGTGAGTGAAATGACAGAGCTGTCATGGCTGCCTCAAAAATTACTCTTCTCAAACAAAGAAGATAACACTTAAAAAAAAAAAAAAAAAAATGCAGACGGCACTGATGCCCCTGTCAGCACTGGTGGTAGGGGTTACTAAAGGCTTGAAGGGAAAGAAAAAGTTCTCCAAAACTCCACCAGCAACTTAAAGAAAATCCATATTCCTCACTCAAAGAAAATCTGTAACAATATTTCAATGAGTTTTTCTCTTTTGAAATCAACATGCACAGCAGTATTGCCAGGCCTGATTTTGCAAATTATTAAGCACCTTAGAAGCTATGATTCCCTTCCAGTCATACTAAAGAAGAGAGGTGTTGGTTATTCAATTCCTACTCTTCAGAATTCTCAGGCATTATTTCAATAACGACTGTAAAATGAGTTCCACCTATTAAACTGGTAACACCTCTTTCTGCATGACTTTTTTTTTTATAGGTCTTCCACTCAAATTCTGATCAAGAAATATTGCAAAAAGAAATGAATGCATGTATTTTATTTTATTCTTTAAGAATCTGTATTAAATACTTTACTTTGACCAAAAAAACAACCAAAAAACACAAAATAGGTGAAACAATGTGGGCTTGGCCCAGAGACACAAGAGAACTGACAGTGGCCTGCTGGGTGAGGTTGGCTGCACTGTTTCACTACTGTGTGTCTGTTTCCTCGTTGTTAATATGAAGATAATGATTTTCAAAGTACTTTGTGATCTACTGCTATCATATTTAATTCTCAGAAGTTGATTCTTTTATTACCAGGTAGTTTGCTTACACCTATACTTCAATCCCAAGAGAAGCACAATCTCTACTCTTAGGTCAAGCAAAGACAAATTAAGATCAAGGAAATGAAAGACAGCCTTCGATATTTTTCCAATATTAAGTAGGGAAGCTGAGCATAATAAATTCTGTTAAGTCCCAATTCAAGCATTTTTCATGGAAGTCTGGGATAGACATAAATGCCTGATGAGGAAACCACCTCACAGCATGTAAAATGCTCTTCTTGTTAGAACCACAAACTTCTACTAGATTGCTGATTGATGTAACACTTGGATTAGAAATACACAGCATGAAATACAGTTTCCAGAGAGGAAAGGGAATTTCTTGATGAGAACCATGAAAGAGTGATAAAAGCTTTACTCAAGGCCTCCACTTTAGTATCATATTGTGGGAAACTTTCATTTAAACAGGCCAAGTGAGTCCATTAGCCATCAATCTATGAGCACTAAATAAACCCTTAACATCCCTTCTAAGAGACTGCATCATAATCATCCAACCAATCTCGCTAGAATTACTGACAAAAGGGCTGATGAAGATTCAAGGAAGTTTGCAGAGAGAAGATAAATTTACTGACAACAGTTCAAGGCATGTCCACAATGAAACTTCACAACATTCCTCTTCCCTATCCTCAACTGTTAATCTTATGCAAAGAAGGAAAAAAAAGTTCTGCTCCAGTAGAAAGGAAAAAAAAGCCTTAAAGAAATGTAAGGTTATAGAAAATATTTTGGTATAGGTTTCCATAATTTCTAGAAAACTTTTTCCAGTATGTTTTAAACACTAATTTTACTAATTTGTTGTTAGGATTCCTGTTTGTTACTTTTAAGATGGTAGAAAGTCAAGTTATAACAGAGCACCTGATCCCCCTGTCCTTGAAGCTGAGAACCTCTTTTCTCTTTTAAAGTCAGTTCTTTCTGGTTTGGACACAAACATAACATGGAGAGAAAATACTAACTTTTGTTTTAAGCTTTAGAGGCACCCTTCCCTTTAAAGACAAGCAACGGCTTTGTTTTTTTGTTTGTGACTGTTGATGCAGAAGAAAAATATATATTGTTAAAAGCCTAACATTTAAATTTTCAAAAATGACTAGTACCTCAGTCGTCTTTTTTTTTTAGCTCTGTACCTTAATATTTGAAAGTCCAACTTGAGATTCCCTCCACACGTTACATGCATCATGTAATTAATTGGTTAATTGCACAATTACCTTGAGACCAGTTACATGTGCAAAGTACTTATCACACAATAAAAAACTCCAACCAGCTATACAGTTAGACCTTGAAAATATGCACTTGCTCCCAAACTGGTTGCTATCCAGCTTTAATTTGCATGTGTCACAGGCAAAGGTGACCTGAGCAGGGTGCAGGGCCCGAGCCAAATTAGCCTATGCGGCGCCCCACCCCACCTTCTGATCCCACAGGCCCTGGACCTGAAGAAGCCGCCAGCAGTGGTGGGGGGTAAGGGAGGTAGTGAGCAGCTGGATGCAGAGCCACTGCTCTGTCCAGCTCCACAGGGGCCCCCAAAGTGCAGGGCCTGGGGCAGTCGCCCCGATTTGCCACCCCCACCAGGGACAGCCCAAGCCACCAGGGTGAACCTCACCAAGCCAGGTCCTGGCAGCTCCCTGCAGTTGCTGGGTCCCAGAGTCCCACAGCTGTGGAACCTAGGCTCCACAGAGTGCCTCCCAGTACAGACACCCAGTTGGGGCCTCGCAGCCATGGGGAGTGGCTATGATCTCCCCACCCTAGGGATGTGTGACTGATTTCCCGCACAGCAGTGGCACTAGGTGCAGAAGCCACTGCTGTGATCCCTCTGCCTGGGTGGTTTCATGCACTCCTAGGGCAGGAAGATGACCACAGGAGCAATTCCTCTGCCCTGGGGGTTTCACACACCCCTGAGGCAGGGTGATCACCTTAGCAGTGATCGCTTTGCTGCAGGGGTATATGGGGTGACCCCACAGCTGGGAGCTCCTCAGCTGAGGGGCTCCCAGCCACAAGAGCAAGCTTCTTTCTGGTGCAGAGGGAGCCCATCATTGAGCTCTCCCTGCATCAGAAATAAGGTGCAATGGTATTTAATGCACCATCCCACAGTTGTGCCTCCTGCTACCCAAGTGTGGTGTGGCTGGAGGCATAATTGTGTGAATCACACATTATATCCCATTGCACCTTTATGTGCATGTATAGAGGGATCCTGAGAAGGATCATGAATTCTGGAAAGGACCAAACATTTGCCTTCTGAAAACTAAGCTCCTTTCAGGCCTCTCAAGTGAGGCATCCAACAAATGAAACACTCCAAAATGACTGGTAATTTTTTTTTTAAATTAAGTCTAAACTTCAGAAAACAACATTTTACATAATTATAATTTACTCTGAGTGGCTATTGTTTTAGACCACGTGAAAAAAACTTCTGTAAATCAGAAAATTATTAACACCTTGGCCCAAAGTTAAGACGACTAAATCAGTACCTTTAAAGCATCAATTTAAAAGAATATTACATTTCAGAATTATTAACAGAACCTAGTGGAAAAGGAATTTATTTCAAAGAAACAAATGCATTCAGGACAATGGTGCATAAAGTAGCAATTGAGATTTTGGCTGTATTGGAAGGGATCTAAATATTTGGTTAGAAATATTTATTTTTCTTTTTGACTTTTGGTTTGGTTCTCAAGGCCCAATAGCTTTGTTAGTATTATGATATTCACTATATGCATTTCTCAGACAGAACCTAAACAGGCAGGTGTGTTTGCTGTACACGGACTTTAGGGAGCAGAGTTTTATCCCTTTGTCACTTTAACAAGGATATAACCTCCACCTGTGAATTCATGCCAATTTTGACTGTTCTCTGTGATGTGAATGTCTATAGTGCAAATTGTGTCTACATTCTCTATGATGTTAATGTGTGTTCACTAGGAAATTGACTAAAATTGCTATCTCATTCCACATGTAACCATAACAGCAGAAGTGACTATTAGTTTCTTCCAAGGTGAGTTCAGAAATACAAGCCATTTTTTAAAACTTTATTATTGTTCTTTTAGGGAAACACAATTTTCATCTTTCACATGATACTTCTACTACAGGATTTTGTCATAACAAGAAACAAAACTTGACTTTGCTTTTTTTTTTTTTAAACATAGCATTATTCAGCTGTGTGCATAATACAAGTTTGTACCTGTTATTCTATTCCTCTATATTGTTCTCTCTCCTTGGGGAATACTCATTGTACCAGATTCTTTCTTATATACATTTCTTTGCTAGCACACAATTAAAAAGAATGCCTGTTTCCTTTTGTAATTGCAGAAGTCTTTTCCTGCTAGATATTTTGGCAAGCAAATACAGAGGAAAAGGTTGCAAATTTAACAGGCTATGTTTTTATTAATCCATCATGTTATGAATATTCAATAAATAATGTCAGATCCTGTATTCCGTACATCTTATCTTTGGTTCGTCAAATCCATCTTTTATAGTACATTTACAATTTCTGGAGAACTTATTTTTCAAAGTCCAGAGTTCAACTTGTCCTATTTTGGCATCAAACCATGAAACAAATTCTTGCCTAGTATGATGAAAGCAGTAGTCTTCCTCTACAGGAAACAAAAATCTATCAAGAGCCAAATGTCATCATTCAGAGATGGAATCAGGATGTCAGATGTCCACACAATGCTGCAAAGCACTGCCTGCACAGCTGGAGTATCATTTGCTATTACACTACAGTAATGTGAGCATTTCACCTTGAGGAAGGCTGCCTTTGAATGTGCCAATGGCTACACCTAAAATGACGCAATAATAATCCCTAATTTGCCAACACATGCCAACACAGGGCCAGTGCTGGTAACTATCAAAAACTAGTATCTAAGAAGTGCCACAAGAATGTAAGAAGTGCATAATAAATCAAACCAATGGTCCATCTAGCTTCGTATCCTATCTTTGACAGTGGCAATAGTAGATGGTGTAGAAAAAGAATATATGAACAGGGTATATCTAAAGTGATCTAACTCCTGTCATAACCTTCCTGCATCCAACATCATTGGTTTAGGGTTGTCAGAGAACTGTTCTGTTTAATACCCATCCATGTCTAGACTTTTTTTTAAACCTGGCTATATTATCTGCCTCTACAACCTCCTGTGGCAATAATTTCCATAAGTTAACTATGCACTGTGCAAAAGAAGTGAGACAGATGCACAAATGTGACAGCAAAATATTCCCCTTTTGCATTTTTAATTGAAAGTTATATGACTTCTTGGATATAGCTGAAATAGTAGCTTCTTTGGTTGTGTTATTGTATGGCTAATAACCAACTTGTTCTAACAAGTCAACTAAAGGCTAAATACCCAGTTAGGGTTTTTAAATATTTCTTTTAACTTAATATTTCTATTAAAACACTGCAGTATGCTGGAGCATTTTGATTAGATTAACCAAGTCTGCTATGTTGCATTCTGAACAGGAGACTTTACCACACCTTCAGAACTCCTGTGAAATATTAATTTTAATTTCTACCTAGGAGAACTTTTACAATCTTTGCAATCTCCTATGCCTGATGAAGGGTGCTTGTGCTGGAAAGCTTGCAAATAAAGAAGTTTTTTTGCAAATATCTAGTTGCTCTAATGAAAGATATCACCTCTGCCATGAGTTTTGATTCCTTACTGAATTTGAGCACTGTTGGGTAGAAGGCCAAGATTACTGCCAACAATAATTTAACTGAGCTGCTGAGAAGGTCATTATACTTTAAGTCCTGTACCATTAAAACAGTTAACGTAACCAAAACCTAGCACCGGGACATGAACCTGGCCATTTTCTCAGGTATCATATCTAATCGAGTCCTCTCTACTACAGGACAAATTGCTTTGAAATAAGATGTGCCTCCTTTATGTGGAACATTTTGCTCCGCTGCAAAAGCTTTCCAGCACCCAGGATGTGAGAAGGAGGAAATGGAGGTCTAACTGGAGAAGATCTAACTTCCGATTACTATCATAATGCTGGAAAGGGGAAGTATGAATGGTGCTCCCTTGCACATGGTCCTCTGATTCTTTCAACGCAGGAGGTAGGAGAGACCCAGCATGGATATAGCAAGCAATCAACACAGCAGGTACCTTCCTGGGAATAGCTTGCATGCAGCCAGATCTGTAGGACCCTAAGGTGAAGTCTGGCACATGGTGTCACAAAAATGCAGGAGGCCATATGCCTTAGTATAGATTGACAGGTCCTGTCATCTCTGGCTACCTCTTGACCAAGAGGGATGATCTTCCTCAGTGCTCCCAAAAGCTATACCCTTTTAGATTTCGAGGCAGCCCCTACAAGCTTGACTGTTTGAGTTGGGACCAGGCTAATTTTTGGTAGTTGGTTACGAACCTAAACTGGAGTAAGTCACAGTCCTTTGCAACTTGTTTGCACCTTGCAGTTGCACTCTGGTTGCCAAGGTACTACTAGTACCTTAAAGACTGCCACTACTAAGACAGCACCGATGAAGACTTCTGAGACTGTGGGGAAGCCAAACAACAAGGCCATGTATTGACAGTGGTCCTGTCCTAACATGAATCAAAGGACTTCTTGTAGGAGCATCTTATTTCAACATAGAAGCATCTATCCTAGAGATCAAGAGGTGAGAAGCAACCTTCTTGATGTTAGGAGAATTTACTGCCAGTGACTGTCTTGATCTTGACTGTGCAAATAATAAAGACTAATGTTTTTTATGCCCAAGATTGGTCACCAGTTGCCTTTTCTTTTTGGCACTAGGAAGTATCTGCTACAGAATCCCTTTCTTCTTGTGTGTGTGTGCATCATCCATCTCTCACCTGGGCTGGGAGGTCAAAAGGTCTTTTCTCCTTCAGGCAGACCCTCTTACTGTGCTGAGAGGAGGCACAGTGAGGAGAAGGAGAAGAATTTCTAGATATACTTATATAGTTATTTGCTTCCAGATCAGGATCATAACTGGGGATAGGTGCTAGTTTTGTCAGTTGTTACATTATGGTTTCTAGTACTGGGGAATACGGTGCCATTCCGAGATTTTCAACCTTAGCTCTGATAAGGAGCAAAGGCATTTCTCTAGGACAAGGAGCTGAAGATTATTTTCACTGTTCTCATCCTTAGGTTGAAGAGATGAAACACCGTTGGTCTCCTCCAGGCACAAAAGGCACCTGAAATCAGACTTGGGCCACCACAGAGAAGGACATGGCCAGAACCCAAAAGATTTCAAGCATGTCTGAGTAAGATTATATTCACAATGGAACCACCCTTGCCTATGCAACTAAGATTGGGATGGTTCAGCCCACAGAAATAGATCTGATGACACAGAAAGCCCCGTATCTGTGGCACAGCCAAGATAGAACTGCATCATGGTGTTGATGCACTTGTAGGAGGAGAGGCCTGCTGGTACTGAGCCTAAATCCAAAGGCTTCAGACTGCCCCTAAAAAAAGGAAAGGTAGGATAGATTACTCTCAGTACCTTTCCTGGTTACCAAAGGTATTTTCAGAAAGAAAGGTGATCAAAAAACAAGAGCTTGG
>NW_017728951.1:43707515-43712515 GCF_001723895.1 Crocodylus porosus | reverse complement strand
CTGAGCCTTTACACATCCACTGAATTTAAAGGTGAAAAAAACTTCAAGAGCAAAAATATCTTGGCATATCTTTCCTTTATTAAAAGAAATTAATAGTAGTAGTAGTAGTATCTTAAAAAAACAAGCATACCTCCACATGAATACCAAATCATTCTAAAGCCACTTTGCTGTCTTGCCTCAAGACTATTTGGCTTAATTTGCATGCAATAAAACAGTGCCTGAATTATGAGCATTACAAAGAAAAGCAATCAAATTGAAAGGCTCGAACTTGGTGCCGTGCAAACAATGGTGCAGTTATACTTAGCAGTAAAAAACTCTGTTGAAGTCTCACCGTCTTAATCTCTTTATATTTGTTTCGTGCAGGCCCTCAGAACATCTTCACTAGAGATCTAAATAATTCTCCAAGGCAGGTACAGATATTACAGTTTTACAGGTGTAAGTGATTGGAAACCGGTATATCCCTGCAACAGAGCAGAAGTTTTGCACACACAGACTGGTTTAAAAATTGCAGAACCTGGTCTCAGAATGTGTGTTCTGTTCATTACCAATCTAAACTATGCTTCTTACACAAAACCATGCAACTTGGATTAATTTCACCTTGGGCTCTGAATGTCTGTATCTAGCCATACTGGTCAGTGTTTCTGAAACCGGGAATGTGGATCCTTGAGAAGAACTTTACACTATCCAAGCTATTTTAAGGGAAAATTAGGGGTTTGTGGGTTTGTTTGGTTTTTTTGGAGGGGAGGGGGGTATTATTATTCGATTGTTTGTCTGGGGGTTTTCCCATTTGCTTGATTTTAATTTTGGATTACGCTTTGCCTAGTATTGAATGTTAAACTCACAGCACAAATCTGAAGACTACAATAAATAATCTGCTATTTCTGGGACCCAATATGGAGATAACCTAGCAAAAAAAAAGAAAGTGTGGGCCTCCCCTAACCCTGCCTATGCCTGTGTGTTTAAACGGAACTTCGAAATGGATACATCCCTTCCAGAACCCATACTGTGAAGGAAGGCCTTTTGTTGTCTTCTTCCCTTCCCCTCGTTTAAAATCTTAGATCAAGGAAGGCTGGAGAAGATCCTCCTCCCCACACACAGCAGCCCCTCCAAATACGACATGTACTAGAAACATTTGGGTAATAGAGATAAACACAAAGCTGATTTTAATCTGTAAAAAGAATTTTCAAACTACTCCTTCAAGCTTATTTTTGATTCTGGAAGCTGACCATTTAAAAGCACATTTTTCTTTATAAAACAACATGGCATAGAAAGAAATATAACTGTCTCTTCATTTTTTTCAGTTTATATAATCTGTAACTTTGACGCCATTTTCCTTTACCCCCTGCACAAAACCATAAACCTGCCAAGCTCTGTATCCTGACCACTTTTTTTCTTCTTCTTCCCCCCTCCCCCCAACCTCTAATGGAAGGTCCCTCCTGGATATCCCAAAAGAGAAAGATGTGCCTGGTAAGTGGGAGAGGTCAAACATGAGCACAGCTATTTATTACATATACTGCAACCAGATGGAAGTAACTCATCCATCAAGGAACTCATCATCCTCATCACATTAGCTTCTTATAAAAAGCATCCTGCTCCTTCTCTGATCCACACAGTTCAGCTTCCTCTCTTCTGTGCACTCCTGGAAAATGAACCCTCTCTAACCCCATTGCTGCGTTCTCCTTAAATCATTGCTACCTATCACTCCATGGTTATTTTTAAACTTTACTTTTATCAATACTCATCCTGTAGCTCTGGGAGATATTAAAAGTGTACCAGGGCAAGGAAGGGCGTTTCTGACACTTGCTCCCTCATTCATCAGCCCCTCATAGGCCCGTTGGTGACAATGAAAAGATTTCACAATACCGTGCAGCAGAAACTCATTCTCCCACTCATCCATCATGCTCAACCTAGCAGCAGTTCTACTGACCTAATCTGTAATGCCTCGGTGCTCACTGGAGATTTCTTAAAGGCACCCTTCATTGTTGTTAGTTACAAAGAATAAGCCTGTGCTATTAGATAAGGAGGCTAAATGGTGCAGGAATTAATGCAATATTCTTTCATCACCAAGTCCTGGGTTCAAAGACTGCAGTACTAGAGGGGTTTTTTCCATTTTTTTTAAGTCCATTTGTTTCATTCTCAGTTTTGTTGCAGATCACACCAAAAGGAAGAGAATAAAAGTTTTAACCTACTTCTAAGTGTAAACAGAAATCAAGGACCAAGTGTGATGCACTGTCACTAATTTAGCACTTTTGAGAGTTGCAAGTCAGTTATTTTACAGTAAAATTATTTTTAAAAAACCATATTCAAAGTCTGTTCCTCAGCAAAGGACAGTCAAAAGAAAGGCTCAGTCAAATATTTTGAAGGAACATGCTTTGTTCCTAGAGGGAATATAACCAGTGAGCAGTTGATATAAAAATGTAGGACACAATGAAAAACTTAGCACAAGATTTTAGAAGGGAAATAAAATAGACAGTTGGATGTATGGTTTTATCACACTGACATAACCATAAAAAGAACAATGACAGCACATATGCTAACTGGTAAAAAAAAAAAAAAAAAAAAAAAAAGGAAAGAAAAGTAACACTGCTGAATAAAATGGCATTTTGGTAGGAATTCAGAGCTTATTTGTCATTCATACTATTACATTTGATTGTGCCATGGACCCGCCATTCACAAACAAGTAAACATAACAATGAAAGGATTATCAACATCAGTCTTAATTATATTCTGTATATTAAAAAAGTAAATATCTAAAATAGTTTTATGTAAGAAATCACTGATGATATACCTACAAATCTGGTATTGATTTTTTAGAAAGACATGGAAGCTAAACATTAAAATATGTTCACTTAATTAATATGAGATTTATGGGCATTGGTACTACAGGGTTAATTAATTGCTTAACCTTTGGAGTAGACAAGACTTAAAATAATGCCAATAATTTCTTTGGTGGGCAGCTTCCGTAATCTAGAGTGATGATCGCCCAAGAGTCCAAAATAAATAAATATATAAACAAAACAAAGTGTGGTAGAGTCATCCTAGTATATGCAGTAGATTGTCACCTATGAAATCCAAGCCATAGGGTGGGATATGGACAGCATTAGCACATAATTAGACAAAGCCCTTGGCTCAGACAGATCATAATTAAATATGCAAATTTGACAAAGGTAGGATGACAGAAGCACTACCCACCATTTATAGCTAGAATCCTGGGACACATAGATTAAGAGACTTGCCCAAGGTCACACTGGAAACTTAAAGCAGATCTAGGTACTGATTCCAAGTCGATTCTTAGGCCCCCTGCCAACTACACACAAAGCCAGCCTCTTGTTTTCATCTTTACGCAATCTTTGTATGCTCTATTGCAGAAATAGCATGCTAATTATGATCTCCATATGTGACAAACTAGGATACAATAATAAATTATCCCTATTTCTTGTTAAGTTTGCTGTACAAGGAGATCAATGGCAGGATTCTTCAGAATGAACCTTGTTAGACATGGGGTTTAGCCCTTGTCTGACTGTCCTGGGCTTTGATTTGCATCCAAACAAGCACAGAACAGTTATTTAGGCTAAAAATAGATGTCAGGTTTCTGTGGGGACAAATCCTTTTATCCTGGGACCCTACAGAGGTACAAGTCCCACTTTAAGTAGTTGTGAAATACCTGTGAAGTACCAAGATATAGCTTAATTGCCATTCAAGCTGTGTGTGTAAATGACACCTGTTTTGAGGCAAGTCACAGTCTAGAGTATTCAGACTACGTCTGTTTTTAGTTTTTCACATGCAACCCTGGGGGGGGGCAGGGAGAGGGAAGTATTATCTCTGTACTTCACAGGGACTTAAAGTGGAACAATGGGTTTGTACATCTGTAGTATCCAAACACAAGTGCACAGCTTCAAACAGCTTAAAAAATGGTACACTGGATGAAAATCTGGCCCTTCATTGTATGAGGTATCAGATAAAGATGTTTCAAAATGTGGCATCTTTTGTAGCTTGCGTCTGAAGAGCCTGTTGCTTTTTTCAGAATGAAATGGGGGAAAGGGAGTGCAGGGAGTTCAGTCTGGAGGTTTTTCAGCCTCCCTTGGAGGCCAAAGAATAGTTCTGAGTTACAACTGTAAACTGCAATTTTGTCTGCACCCAAACACTTGAGAAAAGTATCAGATGCAGTTTTCAACCCAAGATGGCTTCATCTGGATATTTTAAGGAGAACTTAAATGATTACTCATCAGACTGGCTGCACCCGCCTGGTTTGGTATAGGCACTCTCTAGAAGCCTTAGAGCGCACGCCCAGTTCAGGAGGAGTATGTCCCTGGGACTTGGGTGTTGGGCTGCATTCACCCCCCGAGGGAGGCGCCTGCCACAACTTGATCTTCCCTTAAGTAGCAGGACTCTCCCTCACGGAATCTTGCAGACCGGGCACTGTCCCTTGCGGGCATTCTTGGGCTCCACCTCCCCTACACCCCAGCCAAACACCAGCCCTCAGGACAACCAG
Organism: Crocodylus porosus; assembly: GCF_001723895.1. Taxonomy (NCBI): domain Eukaryota; kingdom Metazoa; phylum Chordata; order Crocodylia; family Crocodylidae; genus Crocodylus; species Crocodylus porosus. The sequence goes on along the minus strand of NW_017728951.1, from coordinate 43,708,023 downwards.
GTGATGGATCGCCAGCTTGTCTCTTTGATGTTCCTTCCTGCTCTTGTCCCCTCTTGCCTGTCCCTTGCTGTCTCTCTTTGCCCCGGGTGCGTACAGGGTGTGAGACCGGTCCTGTCTCAATGTCTGCTCTGCTTTTATCTTCATGACATCATGTTCCACGGAGCTGCCTCCACTCCTCTTCTTGACCCTGTGGGTTGATTGGGGATGCCTTCCCTGGTTCAGGCACTAGATGCCCTTCAAGGTACTAACAGAAAACAGAAAAAAAAGAAAGGAAAAAGGAAAGTAGGGGTTCCGGCCTCAGCCCACCCCATTCACAGCTCTAGCATCTGTGGTAGTTGGGATCCCTCAATGCTGTTTTCCTTGGCCCACCCGTCCTGATGGGCCAGGTGTTTACCCCTTTAGGGGAGCTGGGACCCTTCTTGTGAGTCTCCATCCGGCCCCATGCAGATCTGGTGATCCAGCCATCCAGTAACCCGGGGAGCAGCTTTGCCTCCTGCCTCTGGCTTAA
>NW_017728951.1:43693761-43707415 GCF_001723895.1 Crocodylus porosus | reverse complement strand
GTTTCCCCACAGCCAGCTTTTAAATCAGCCAGGTGGCATTTTTCAATGACGTCATCCGCCGGCGCTGCTCCCAGCCGCAACTAAAAGTACCTGATGAACTGCACCAGTGCCTCTTCTCGGTGCAGCTTTTCCTATAGAAGGTAAGTGAGCCCCCTCCTTAGGGCTTTTTGTTTTTTCCTTTCGGCAGCTCACCCCAGCCTTGGGTTCCACCATGGAAGGGTGTTCCGCGATCTCCGTTTGTGTCCCCCTGGGACACTGACATACAATATCTTTATTACAACTGTCTTGTTTAAGCCAACTTGTACACCTAGCAGTAACTAATAGTTTGCCACAAGATTGCAGGATTTCAAACTAAACTACAGCTAGTATTAACAAATACATTGAAGGGGACCATCTTGAGATGGTTATGGGATAGACTGCAAAAGTCAACAGATTGTTCCATCTGCTAAATCTATATTGTTAAAACAAGGTCTTAATTTCTCTTTTCGCAAATCAAGACATAGATCCCATAAGATTCTGACCTTACACACTTGGCATCGAGGTCACTGCACAAAAGCACTTAACACCTTGCAAATCTGTACATGCACAGAGCAATACACATGTACAAATGCATGCCATTATAATAAGCATCTGTGTTGCACTATGATTATCATTGGGCACACCTATATGAGACATGTACTGCAGAGTTTCCTAATTAGCTCCACAGTAAAGGACTCACATTTACATGTGCAGCCCTATTAAGCTGCAGTAAACTAATTAACTCAACAGTAAATACAAGTACTACCCTGATTTGCTGTTTTTTCATGTGCAGCAGTACATGTATAGACCCCGACACAGCTGACTGGGGCATGAGAGTTCTTCAGTACAGGGGCTGCCTGCTGGCTAGCCCCGTACTAGAGCAGATTCATGTCCAGGCAGCCCCACCACAGCACACTGAGTGGGGTTGGAGAGCCCCAGGCTGGCAGGCTGACCCTGTCCCCTTGCCAGTGAGAGCTGCTCTGACCTGACTCAATGTGCTGGGGTCCCACGCAAAACATTCAAATGACAGGCGTGGGAGCAATAAACTTGGTGCAAGAAGCACTGGAGTTTATTCCTTCAAATTAATTTCACATGTAGATGTGCCCACTGTGCTTTTTTTTCTCCCTTAGACCTAAAGAAGAATGTCTTGCATTTGAAAGCTTGTCTAACTCTATCGCAACTATGTAATTGGTCCAATAAAAGATATTATGCAAATAAATTCTTGCCTCTTGCATAATTTCTGGACTATCAGAGCTACAAAAAACACTCTACACTACTTGCATTATGAAGTAGTTCTTAAAAGTGTGTTCAAAGGGGAGGGAGGGGGCTCCCATTTCTTCAGCAAGGCCCATGGATGCCTTTTCTCATTCATCACCACCTTTTGCAGGGCTCCACAGTTAGTCATTTCAGCAGGGGCACTCTAAGTCTAAGTGGTAGCTGAACATCGGGTATCCTCTAATAGAAAGCATTTTCATGAGCCCTTTCTGAATCAATTGATACACGACTACCAGTACTCTTACCAAATTTTCTCTTTTTATAAGCCACAAGGTAGTTCACAAGGTGATCTTGTGAAATTACTATTTTTGAGCACAAACAACTTCCAAAAAACCTTAGTTATTGAAGAATAGTTGCAAAATCAGAATTGTTACCCTTTAAGTTATGCAGGAGAAACAAGCACTTGAAAGAGAGAATTTTTTTCATAGGTAATGGATTTATGGTATGTCCTATAGAAAGTACATCTCTGGAAAGTGTTAATCAGCATATTATGCACTAAATAAACTTTACTTCTTAGCCTTTTCATAATCAAAGGACCCTTACCTGTCTATTCATGTGGGCGGGGGGAAAACGTGATGTGGGTGGAAGGAGGGGGAGAGTAAGATTGCTTTTGAAAGTTTGTGTGTCTAGGTTAATTTGTTAATTAATAAGGGACCAATACTTTAAGAAGCTGAGCAGTCACAGCTCCCAGTGACTTCACTGATGACTAGACTTTGATGTCACAGGCCCTCTTACAGGATTGGACACCAATGAACAGTTACTTTTAGATGGTATATGTTAATCATTGTTGCCTAAAGATCTCAGCTGAAATGTTTCTAATCAGTAATAACCAAGATTTTGTGCCTAAAGATAACTACATTTCTCAGAATAGTAAGATTGTACTAGGGATCAAGATTGATTGTCCGTGTCCTAAACAATTAAGGTCAAGATACTTCAACATTCAGGTTAGTGCAGTTTCACTCTACTATGTCATAACTCTGACACAAAGCTTCTCTACCTCCTTCAAGCAGAACAAGCACTTTTGTATGGAGAAAGAAACCCTCCCCTCCCCACTTACTACTTGGAGCTCAGTGGGGGACCAATCCAGGAACAATTTCCTTGTCCTAACTTGATGAGTTTAAAATTTTATTAGAATAAAGTAATATTACAGATCATCTGAAAGCACAAATGAACAGATAGCTATGAGAAAGCCACTACAACAAAGGCATACAAGCCGACCTATAATTTGGACATCACAAATCATAATTAAAATGTATAATTCCCAATACAATGAACACATGGCTAATTTGACATGCTTATAAAACATGCAGCCTCTCTCATCATCTTCTATAATTAAAGCATATAGACAAGTACAGTAGTTTTTTAAAGGCTGGGATGATTTTTTGTGGGAGAGGTAGGGTTTGTTTCTTTTTAATAGCATCCACCTTTTGGGGCTCCAAAAGCCAATAACACACTAAGGGTGAAAACTCGCAGATCTAGGACAACCTATCACTGCTAACTGTTCCCCAAACCCTGTAGTACTAATTTGTTTATTATTTTTGTTTCCATATGTACTACTTTGGTTGCTTAAAGGATCTGATCTGGGCTCTCTCTTAAATGATTGTTCACTTACAGAGTAATTGTTTATGCAGAAAAATTGGCTTTAATTTCCCCATCCTGTTTAATAAAAACAAAGTCAGATCTGTAAAATACCATAAATACTTTGAAATACACAGTAATCTGCCACACCTGAGGTCCAAAACTAAACAGAAAAGAACAAGGTTTCCCCATTAAAAACAAACAAACCAAAAAACCTACACAATTTACCGCAGCCTTACAAAATTCCACTTGTAAAGGATCACAGGCTTTTGATGGACCAGTACAATGAACAATAGTTTGTTCATTATCACCACTCAGAAGGGTGAAGGATGAAAATAGAGCATAGAGATAGCCACATTTCCTTGTTTTGCTGAGCTAGTATATGCTTCACTCTCTTGCTCATATGTGTACACACACAATCACAAACACACACACACACACACTACACTGTCCATCTATTTTGAGAACACATAATGGGGATGAGCACTGTAAAGTTTGTATTGCCTGTGTTTTGGATGATCTAACTTGAATTATTCCAATCATCTTCAGTAAGTGGACATACACACGCATGCACTCTGCTTCACAGTGTTCTCAAGCATACTGGAGACCGATCTTCACGGCAGCTGCAAGATAGTGTTCTCAGGGAAGCTTTACTGCCACATTTCCAGGTTTTGGCATGTGTGGAGCATGAGCAAATGTACAAGGACCAACTGTCAATGAAACCTCTCTCTTCTACCATACACCATCATGTGTTATATGTTCATGTCCTATAGATATCATACGTCTTCATATAAAAACTATTTTAGAGATTGTTTTCTCATCCCCCTCTGATTGTCAAGGCCTTACTATATGACCCATTATATGAGCTAAAATGGAAAAAGAAAATATTCAGAACTGCTTAAAATAAATGTATGCCTGAAATAGTCTCAATTTTGAAGTTCCATATTTTGGGGACTTTCAGGACTGGAAGCTATCCCCATTCCATTTCCCTAATATAGACGTACACAAAAAGACAGTAGCAATAAATTAGAGGGTAAAGTTGAGCGAAATCATGGGCAATAAGAGCAATCGACAACTTGGAGATGGCCCAAGAAAGGAAGAATTTCAAAAGGGCCCCATGTAGTTAGAAACACAAATTCCCTTGAATCTCTTTGATAGAAAGTGTTCTTAAGTGTCTCAGGCACTTTGGAAAATCCCACCACAAGAATCAAGTTATCAATATAACAGTGTGAAAGCAATACTTTGCAGAAGAAAGTTGGTGCGAAAGTTGGCCTGTTTTCTTTCTTTTCTTTTCTCTTCCTAACTCTTTTTAACACACCTTACTTTTCTCTCAGGCATAACTGTTCAAAACAGTCATACATAGCTACCCAAGGTAGGAGGTATGGACGGAATAAATAAAAGGAACTTTGCACATGTCTATATATTTGAAAACAAAGTTGCTTTTCCTACAGTGGACTTAGAATGCATAAATCACACAAAACAAGTTACACGTGCGCACACAGACCCAAGAATCCAAACAAACAAACAAAAAAACCCTCACACAAAGCATAACCAACAGCTTTGAAGAGGTTTGTTACAAGCAGCAGACAGGAAACAAGACATCAGGATCTGGGCCCCAAGGTAATCTACTGAAAATGTTTACCAGCCAGGTATTCTTTGGATATATTATTTTTTTATCTGACCGAAAAAAATGTATCTGGAGTAAACCATTTCAGAATTTTTCTTCAACACTTATCTCAAAAATGGCCCATTTGATTCGTGAACATCTCTAATGTATATCATCAGTGACTGAAGGAGTTTTTTTTATATGATTTTTGACAATTTAACAAGTCCTCCTGACAAATTAAATGGTTGTGTTGACAACTTAACTGTACTGCCAATCAATATTTTCAATTACTTTCATTGTCATTCAGAAAAAATACAACATGAGGTCACACAGTGGTAAAACCAAGTGAAGAAAATAAAATGATGCACATTCAGTGGCGGGGGGTAGGGGGGACCTAAAATCTGAAGCACAACATACCATTTAAACATTTTTGGTGGGGGTGGGGAGGGGGGAAAGAGTTTAAGTGTTTTAGAGTAACTTTTCTAATTTTAGTTCTTAGTGACATCTCTTCCAGAATACAATATACTTTTCTTCCTTCCTATAAGCTATTTAAAAGTCATTAAAGCAGAGTTGCTGGCACATGACATTTTTAATTACATTCATTTCCCACTATAATGTGCATATTCTAACCTACTACACTAGTCCTAGACAAGACAGGATACATTACTCTGTTACTCAAAAGGTATTTTGGTCAGTTTGAGAAATTTAAGTCATATATCAGGTGAGGCTACAAGCCAACTCATGCTTTTCAGAAGAGCAGCAGCCAATCAATACTCTCAGATGTCATATCTTTCAAAATAAACTAGAAGCTGAAAAATCCTACTTTTCTCTCTCTGCAGTTATTATGCAGTCAGTAATGTGTAGGGTTAGTGTTAATCAGAGTGCATGGGAAAGAAAAAATGTCAGTCCACTTCACCTAAAAGAAAACAAAAAGTTGTTTTTTGAGATGTGGTAAAATAATCAATTAGTGAATTCCATAATTTTTTTAATGAGATACTTAAAATGAGTCTACTTATCTTATTTTCCCATCTTACAAAGATGGGTGAGTAATTTCTTCATATTAGTGAACACTTGTTCCTCTCTCAATTTTTTTCCACAATAAAATATTTTCATTTTTTTCACCACTATCTGGCCATCTTATATTGCTTCCAGTAATTTTAGCAAGTCAATCTATCCTGAAATGTAGAGTGCCAGAGACATAGGTAGCAACAGACTCCTGGAAACCAGCAAGGACTTGGTAAGGGATCTATGATTTAGCAGCTTCCTAAACACATCTGCCTTTTGGCAGCTTAACTCAGCAAAGAATATCAACATAGCTACTGGCTCCTTATCTTGACCAGGAGACAGGCCATATGCTCCCTACATTCTATCACCCATTGCTCCACAACATCAAAAAATGGGGGGGCAGGAAGTCCAGGTAAGATTATTTAAACTGTTAGCTCCACATACTTACCTTGCTCTAATATGTATTTGGAGCCTAGCCCCTGTGACACAGAAACAAACTGGCTCTCATAAGCATAAAATAAGCTGGGCTCCAGCACATCTGTGAAAGATGTTCCAGGTGACACAGAAAAAAAGACCAAGTCAGGGCCAGATTATGATACTCTGGGGCCCTAAGCAATGTCAAGTTTAAAAGGCCTCACAGCATTACCAAAAAAAGTGTATTATTGTAACAGAAAGGTCAATGAAAATAGAAATATTAAAGCTTTATATTTGCATATATACTTGCATGCTACTGCTGCCGCCTCCCTTATGCACCCTGCGCTGCTGCACTGTGTGTGGCTGGTACTCCGGGACCTGCTGCTACTACCCCACACCCCTCCCCAGCTCTGCAACTGGCTGCAGTGCCTGTTTAAAAAAAAGCCATTTTCAAATTGTGAGGCCCTAAACTGTAGCTTGCTTATCCTAAATCCAGCACTGGACCAAGTGCAGGCCCAGGACCACAAGCAAGAGCAGAAGAAAAGAAAAACTGGAAGCAATGAATGTTTGCAGAGAAAGAGACTTTGATATGTAAGATAAAGAGAGCGCATGATGGGATACACTTGAAAGTGAGAAAGGAGGTATTAAAGGAGAATAGGAATGAGATGATCAAGGTTAAACAATGAAAAGAACAAAAAGAAAGAGAAAAACATCTTAACAAGGGAAATAAGAATACATTGTATTTTAGCAAACGCTAAGCACCCAGTTAAAAAAGAACACCTAACTTCATTTGTCATTTTTATTAAACAAGTGTCAATATGAATTTTGTGTATATACTTTGTATGTGGGCATACACAAGCAGATGCACAGATACTACATTTGTCCATACAGAAAAGCACAAGAAGCATATCCCAGAAGCACAGAAGTTAAAACAACTCAGACATACCTAAAACATTCATGGAAGGAAACACCTGGAGATAACCTTGACATAATTTTCAAAAACATTCCCAAGGTGATACCTGTTGATACTCCAGAGATGGATTTTATTTTCTTCTCTGTTCAGTTACTAAGCATTAAATAGTCTAGGCTACTTTTCCATTTTATGGCCCAGACCTGGGAAGACAAATACGAGCCAAATCTGCTAATCCCATGACAGCAGTAGCAAGACTGAAGAAAGTTAAACCTACTTTGATAAAAATTACTCTAAATTATAACAAGAAGTCTTGTATTTGCGGGAAAAAAACATGATGGAAGCAATTGTCCTTAACATTTTGTGAGCAGTTTAGGATTTGCAAATATTTCCAACCAAAACTGTAAGCCTTGATCATAATTTATGGCAAGTTCCTCTATTTCAATTCTATCACTATTTACATTAAAAACAAAGGCAAATGAACAAAAATTAGGTCTTAAACATGACTCCTTTACCTCAGTATTTACTATTTTATCTGAATAAATGTTAAGTTTCACCAAATCCTATTTTATTTTTAAGTCATTCAGGTGATTGTAGTCACTTAACTAAATAGCATGAAAGAAAATTGTTGTTGACTATTTATATATTTCTACCTAAATCAGTAAAGGGAAAAGTCAAACCTGAATCCCTTCCTTTGTCAAGGGTTCAAAATAATTTTAAAAAACCCAATGCTATTTACCCATTAGGTAGGACAAAAAAAAAGGTTACATTGTTAAGCCTGTTATAGGAAAACTGTTCCCAATTAGACAGATTAATAAGCTTCCACTGTTAATGAAAACAGATCCACTTCATGGTAATACAAAATAAAATGTCTTCTGAAAAGCCTGCCTACAGAAGTTTATATAAAAAAAACCCACGACTTCTTGAAGCAGATTCCATTGCTTGTGTTGCTACAAAACCAATGGATTCTGCACAGTTCTGTTAACCATCAGCAATTATCTTCCTGTCAAAGCTAAAGGTAACAAATTTCCCCATATCCAGCAAGGCTATATCATCAACCGGACACCAACATCATTTGACGGAAACTAAATCACCACACCAGCCAAGAGCTCTGACAGACAAATGTGCTGCCTCTGAAAATCTAGGCCTATCACTCAGAGGGGGAAAAAGGTTCTCTCAGCTGGTCTTTCTGAAAGGAGATTAAATGTTGTAGATTCTGTAAGTACAGTACAGAGCAAATCCTAAATATGAGAATTATTAATGGACTTTACCACTGGTCTTTTTAATCTGCTGCCAACATATGCTCATCTATTTTACCTTGGTCTGTCTTGTTTCCTGATGGACATAAAAGGCAGGAACTGTGCATTATCCTAGCCTTAATCAGAGCCAGCAGCACAAGAACAATGTACCTATACCTATCAAATGGATAACATTTTAGCACTAGCTGTTCTTTTATAATGAAGACTGTGTAATAAAAGATACCACTAATATGTCCTGTCCTTATACTTAACAGTAACATTCATTTCATGATATGCTACATAATGAGGATATCAGTTCTAAACCTGTTCAGTAACAAAGTACTGCATTATCACAATGCAATTGCCGCTTGGCTGGAATTCTCTGATAATCTCTGGCTCGAACTTACATTTTTCCCTCAAAGGGACATACAGTACAGGAGATCCACCTGGAAATACAAAACTCCAGTTTGAATACAGCTATCTTTAACCAATATAACACGCAAGATATAAAAATGTCGTACTAATATAAAGTAGTGCTATATATGTTTAAATACAAATCAAAGGACTCTCACTGACATACCAGCAGCCTATTTTTCTTACAAGATCTGATGTCGCATTAAATGAAATCACAAACAATTTATCGGGTGGAACTTTTAGTGGAAGACACTTGGAGGAGGGACTGGATGGCTCAGGGGATTGATAGTGGCAGAAGCAGCCTTTCACCTCTAGGTCACTGGTTCCAATGTGGGCCAAGTTGGTAGCGACCTATTGTCATTACCATTTGACAGCTATTCGATGGCATATATGAAATGAGTTAGTAGACTTAGACCAGTATCAATTGGGGAGGATTCCGCTTTATGCACATACTATCACAATAAGCATCAATTAGATGCCTTGTTGAAAGCATCTAGGGACTCACAGCTAAAAGGGACCCATTGCTTACTGGAGTGGCTGCTCTAGGTCAGGGCTGCTGTATCTGTGTAGCATGTTTCTGAAGAGATTGCATTACATTTTTGTACTTGGAGACGGCAGGTTTTTAAAGCTGCAAGACTGTTTTCCAGAACAGTGAATCCAGCATTACATTCACTTAAATTAAAAAACTCAGTGGAATTTGCTAATTAAATGTTAAACTCTAAATGATGTTTTATTACGAGTTTATAGCACTGCATTTAAAAGAACTTACATTAAAAGAAGTTCCATTGAAAATCATGTTAAGTTGATTCTAATACTTGCATATTTTCATTGTAAATTTTGAATGCTTTGTGGAATTGGCAGCTTATAAATTATAAGAATAGGGGGAATAAGACCAGGAGCTGAATGAGGAAGTACAATCTGTAGAAAAGAGAAAAGAACACTTTGTCAGCCACACACTGATGCTTCACTTTATTTGAGCTAGAAAGCCTGAGAAGCGATTAGGGACAAGGCCCTAGGTCTTTGGTCCACAGGTCTCCCACTGAAAGCAAAGGCAGTTCTACACAAGGAGTGGTTCCAAAACCTAACTCAAATATTTCTGCCTCTGCATATTCCAGCTATGTCAGGACAGACATCATGCAGTCCTTTGATCACAACCTGACAGATGGAGAAACTGTGCACACAGAGTTGGGCAAAAAGCATGTTATCTCACCTGCCTAATAGAAAAAGTAGTAGACTTATTCCAGATCTATGGATCATGGGTTGCATAAGAAGTATTTAATAAATCGGACACCTTCTAGCTTACAGGTACATCATTGTAAAAGACTACAAAAAGACTAGTTTCACAAGTTAAGCGTGCACAGTTGGGTTTGTATAGTCAAGTCTCTAGCAATTATGGATGTTCAAATACAAAATATTTACTCAAATTTCTTACTGACAGAAAATATTTTGATATAATGAAAGATGTTGATGTTATATGTATTCTCATTATGCACATATGGCTACCTAAGCTCAAGGAGAAATGTAAAAACCCAAGAAGTTTTTATACTCTCTACTACACTCTTGAATACTTCAATAATTCAGTGTTGTTCCAGATATGTTGGCCAATTAAAATTATTTTCAGAACACATTCAGGTAAGCTGTTACATTGATTTCACTTTTAACCTTTACATCATCCCCAAATCTGACACACTTGAGAACCTAATTAGTCATTCCTATATATTTGGTGTCAGTGTTGCGTTGTTGAAATGCTGCTTTAATAATATGGATTTAAAATGAATATTTCAATAGAAGGCACATGCCTCATGCTGAATCATCATCTTTTATACCACACTACACCAGTGCCATGACATTGCTATTGGCTATTGAGTGCTACAGCATATTCACCCATCATCAGAAAATCTGATCCACGAACACTTTAAACCCTGCCCACATACATCTAAACTGATCCCACTAATACGCTTGTTACTATGTGTATTCCAAAGGGACCCATGCACATAGCCTAAACATGCAAAAAATAAGTATTTCTCACGTTCTGCATACTGTTTGTGGAGAAAAATTGGTCATTTTATGTCACAAACCTATCAAATTTTGCAGTCTGTAATAGCACAGTACCTGAAATATGCTATTTTTCTTTGTGAATTAATATTTCTGTTACATACCCTAGAATGGAGCTTATAATGCAAGTAACACCTGAGAAATCAGTAACTATTGTAGTTAATGACTGGCTTGGTAGACTGTTAACTGCCCTTAACTTCCCATGAGTGGTTAACTAACAAACCAGTCATTACCTACTTCACAGGGATTAGAGGTTAAGCATAAACTTGATTACAAGCTATAAATGTGAGTAATTTGAAATGTTATTGGTTATTACAAAAATATATGGTAATAATTTCCTCTTTAATGAAAGGGAGCATGTTTTTAGTGGTCCCTCGTTTCTTGTTTAGGCTTAGGGAAGGAGATCAGTGCATGATTAACAGCTACACTCTTATGATGGGCACCTGGGGCTAGGTGGCACAAATGAATACTCATCACTTAGCAGTGTCATAAAAATTCATAAATATCACCACATTTCTATGATAAACACAACGTTTATAAGCTATATTCTTTATTTTTTGATTTAAAATGTTTGTGGCTCAGTAGGTATAGTACTTTTTGTTTGCCTGTATGCCAGAAAGCCACAAATATGGAGAAGTCAACTACACCCCTCAAAAAAGTGTAGTGGTACATTGCGTTACTCTGAATAAACCTTTCTTACAACCTGATCACATTAAAACCATAGGAAGTGTAATAAATAGGTTTAGCTGTGAATTCTCTATTTTGAATGATAGAGTGACTGACTTAAAAATCTTAGGCCTTTTGTAGCCTTCTCAGCAACATTCACATTTTTGTACAACAACAATTTTCTTTTTCAGCAGCATTATTCAAAAGGTATTAGTGGTTTTTGAGAGAAGGATTCTCTACTGCCTCTTTTATTCTAATAAAAAGTTCTCTAATTGAAGATGTTCCCCATAGGTAAAAAACACTGAAATAAATCTTTGTTTTACAAAGAATTGTGAAATATGATTTCTAAAAATATTTGGTAAAATATGATCAAATAGTATGGCACTGAGGTGAACCTCAAGGAGTGCAATAAATAATACACGCCATTAAACTAAAACATACCTATCCAAATCAAGCATCAGTCATGACAATGGGATATACCAGGGGTCGGCAATGTTTTTGGGCAGAGTGCCAAAAATACCTGCAAGCTGAAGACTTCATCGATGGCAACTGCCAGACCCTTCTCCAAAAGAAGGAAGAAGAGAAGGAGATAGAGGTGGTGGCCAGCAGGAAGGCTGACCACAAAGCAGCACCTGGAGCTACCTGGAAGACAGATGCCTCACACTCCAGCAAAGACAGGGCAATGGCTGCTCCTCCCCGGCCCGGTACAAAAGGTATGCTCCCCTCCCCATGCATGAGGAGGCTCCAATGGTGACACCAGAAGAGAAGGAAGGTAAGCAGCAAGCTGCCACCCCCAAGAGAAGGCACAAGGTGGTGTGGGGGGGGGCTCCCTCCCTCCTACAGGGCACCAAGGGACCCATCTGCTGTTTGGAAACCTAGCCCAAGGGTACACAAAATATGGTCTGCAGGCCAGATGCGGCCCACCAGCCCATCCTATCTGACCCGTGGGGCCTTCAAAAATTTTAGAAAATTTTTACCTGTCCATGGCTGCCTGTCAAAGATGACAGGTGATCAGAAACAGCAGGACCAAGTGGGAACCTGTGGCTGAGCAAGACGGCTAGCCCAGCTCCACCCAGCTCCTCCACCCCCTTCCCACCTTCAGCCCCCAACCAGAAGCCTCTGCAGCTTCTGGCCTCATGCCCCTGGAGCTGTTCCCCCTCCCACCATCGGAGTGAAAAGTAAGGTAAGATAGAATGGAAGAAGTGGCTGGAAGTGGTGCTTGTGGGGAGTGGTTGGGGCTGCAGGGAGCAGCACGGTAGCAAGGGGGGCTATGGGGAGCAGCGCAGGAAGTGGCAGCTGCTGCAGCAGGACCCAGCAGGAGGCACAGTGAGCCCAAATGAGTGGCAGAGCTGCAGCCAGGCCCCAACAGGTGGCAGGGAGGCAGCAGAGCCACGGCAGGTGGCAGAGAAGTGGTGGGCCCTGGCAGGCAATGAAGTTACAGTGGGTAGTGGGCCCCAGCAGGTGGTGGAGCCACAGCAGGCCCTGCCTGGTGGCAGAGCTGTGGCAAGGCTGCAACTGGGCCCCCAGCAAGCAACAGGGCCACAGCAGGACCCAGCAGGCAGTGGGTGGGGGGGACTGTGGTAGGTGGCAGTCCCCAGTGGGCAGTGGGCTCTGGCAGGTGGCAAATCCACGGTGGGCGGCAGAGCTGCGGTGGGCCCTAGCAGGCAGTGGGGTTGCAGTGGGCCCTAGCAGGCAGCAGAGCCATGGTGGGTGGTGGGACCCAGTAGGCGGCAGAGCTCCTGCATGTGGTGGGGCCACGGCAGGCCCCAGCAGGTGGCACAGCAGGCCCCAACGGGCAGCAGAGCCATGGCCAGGCCCCAGGAGGCAGTGGGGAGGTGGTGGGCTCTGAGAAGCAGTGGAGCCACAGTGCGTGACAGAGCTGTGGTGGGCCCCAGTAGGTAGTGGGGTTGCAGTGGGTGGTAAGTCCCAGTGGGCAGCAGAGCCGTAGCTGGGCCAAGGCAGGAACTGGCAGGCAACAGAGCCCCAGCGGGCAGTGGCACTGCAGTGGGCCCCAGTGGGCATCACAGCCATGTGGGGCCCCAGCAGGTGGTGGAGCCATGGTGAGTGGCAGGGTTGCAGCAGGCAGCAGAGTCACAGCGAGGCCGTGGGGAGCACTGCAGGAAGCAGGGGGCTGCAGGGAGCAGTGGGCAAGACTGCAGGAGGAAATACAGGGAAAGGCAGTGGCGGGCGGGAACATGGAGCCTGTGCAAGTGCCATGGGACTGGTAGGGACCCAGGGTGGAGTTGCAGAAGCTCAAAGCCTGGACATGGGGTCTGCCTGGCTGCACTGTTTGAGAATCATAGAATCAATGAGTCAGAAGGGACCTAGACAGATCATCTAGTCTGACCCCCTGCCATGGGCAGGAAGGAGCACTGGGGGTGGCAGGGGTCATAAGACCCCAGCCAGGTGCCTATCCAGTCTCCTCTTGAAGATTTCCAGGGAAGGTGAGAGCACCACCTCTCTGGGAAGCCTATT
>NW_017728951.1:43691736-43693661 GCF_001723895.1 Crocodylus porosus | reverse complement strand
CTTACAGTGAAGTAGTTCTTCCTAATATCCAACCTAAACCTATCCTCCCTCAGCTTGTGGCCATTGTTCCTGGTGACTCCAAGGGGGGCCCTGGTGAACAGACTTTCCCCGAGTCCCTGCTGCTGGCCCCTGATAATGTTGTAGGCAGCCACAAGATCCCGCTCAGTCTCCTCTTGCAGAGACTGAAGAGATTCAGGTCCCTCAGCCTCTCCTCATAGGGCTGGCCACGGAGGACCCTGACCATACGAGTGGCCCTCCTCCGGACCCTCTCCAGGTTCTCCATGTCCTTCTTGAAGTGCGGCGCCCAGAACTGGACACAGAACTCCAGCTGCGGCCTGACCAGTGCCTCATAGTGGGGGAGCAAGACCTGTCCGGACCTGTTAGTAATACCCATGTTGATGCATGACAGGATGCGGTTGGCTCTGCCTACTGCTTCGTCGCATTGGCGACTCATGTTCATCCTGGAGTCAGTCATGACTCCAGGATCCCTCTCTGCCTCTGTGCTGCTGAGAGGGTCGGCCCCTAACCTATAACCATAGGCTCACATGCAATCTGTTAGAGCTGCACACTATGGAGCTGGCAGCCTGCCACTGGCTCTCTCAGCACACACCCAGCCACCATACTCACACTGCGCACACACACACACACACACACACAACCCCCCCCATCACTTACACCCCCCTACTGACCAGACAAACACACAGTGGTACTGTATTTTGAGCTGTTATGTAGCCACTTCTAGATGCACTTTTTGTAAACACAGAAATCAATACAAAAATATTTTTAAATAAAATTTGTGTGTGTGTATATATACATATATCTATCTTTTTTCCGGTGTCCAGATCGCAGCACCCTTCCTTCCAAAAGGAGTACTTCTAAAGCAAAGGGAGAGACTTCTGATGGCACAGGTCAGGGGCTATTGGGATTTCCGGTCCCAATATAGTGACCAGGGGTGAGGCAACTGTCAAGGGGTGGGACTACCCATGCACCCCTTGACAGCTACCCAAAACTTAGTAAGTGGCCCTCTGCCCAAAATAATAGCCCATCTCTGCCCTAGCCCACGAGGTCTGCTGCCTGCCTGGGGCTCACATCTGAGATGTTGCAGAGGCTCCCCAGGCTCATCCAGCCCTCTGATTACTACTCCATGCTCCTCATCCATGTGGGAACAAATGACATAGCCAGGAGTAATCCAGACCAGGTCATGAGTGACTACATGGCTCTGGGAGCTGGACTGAAAGGTTTGGGGGCCCAGGTAGTCTTCTCTTCTGTTCTCCCTGTTACAGGCCATGTTCCTAGGAGGGATGGATGCATTGAAGAAGTGAACCGACTACTCAGACAATGATGCTACCGAGAGGTCTTTGGATTCCTTGACCACGGTGTACATTTCAGAGAGAGAGGACTCCTGGGAAGTCCTGGGAAGGGACAGCATCCACCTCATGCAGAAAGGTAAGTCCCTGTCCTCAACCAGGATGGCTGATCTTCTGGACAGGGCTTTAAGCTAAGATAGCTGGGGGATGGCGATATACTAATTTGAGCATGCCCAGGGACCATCGTACAAGAAAGCTCCATAGATAGGGACACTAGAAGAGCTACTCTTGCAGGAGCCAAGGGAATAGTTCTCCTTCAGCGTGACAAGAAGTCGAGGGCCTCAGGAGGATGGCTCAGGTGCCTGTACACTAATATCAGGAGCATGGGCAACAAGCAGGAAGAGCTAGCCCTCCTACTCTCCAGTAGGCATTATGATCTAGTAGGGATTATGGAGACCTGGTGGGACTCCTCACATGATTGGAGCATTGTGGCAGAAAGCCACCTTGGTTTCTCCCCAAAATCTCTGCCCTGTGACAATGTGATTAGATGGGCCAGCACAGAGGAGTCACACCTCAGCCTGTCTCTTTAGGTAACCTGAGCTGGCTGCATTCCTGAGG
>NW_017728951.1:43676345-43691316 GCF_001723895.1 Crocodylus porosus | reverse complement strand
CCCCAAGTGCCTGTACCGGGTCGAGTACCCGTTGGACTATTAGGCCTGTGTTTCCCCGAGGACACAGGGCCGAGACAGTCCCTTCTCGGGGTGGTGGCGGCTACGTTACCCCCAGACTAGCGAGTGTGCTCCAGGAGAGGGGTCGGCTGAGCATAAGGCGCCCCTAGGGAAGCATTCGGAGCCTGGAAGGTGGGTGGGCGCAGGAAGGTGGGTGGCTCAATGCAGGAGCGCCCCCTACTGGCCCGCCACAAGCATACCCACAGAGGAAAGAAAGGTAGAGGTGTAGCTCTCTATGTGAAGGAGCAGTACACCTCCTTGGGGGCTGACATTGGCTCCAAAGAAGTACGGGCTGAAGCTCTCTGGGTCAAACTGCCGGGGGTGGCAGTGAGAGAGAATTAATTGTAGGTATATACTACAGTCCACCAAACCAGGTGGAGGAACTTTATCTAGAGTTTACCTGAGAACTGGCAGAGGCCGCACAAGCACAGGATACGGTCATCATGGGTAACGTCAATTATCCAGATAGCTCTTGGAAGGAACACTCAGCAAAGTCTGATTGGTTGTGTTCCTTCCTGACATGCATCAAAGAGCTTTTCTTGTCTCAGGAGGTGCACAAACCAGCCACAGGTAATTCTATCATAAACTTGGTCCTGGCCAAGGGGATGACCTGGGACCAACTTAAAAACAGAAGGTAGCCTGGGTGACAGCAACCATGAAATCATCATGTTCACTGTCTGTCGCAAGGCAGACAAATTCGATAGCAGGACTGAAGTTTTGGACTTAAAAAATGCAAATTTCAATCAACTCAGGTCATTAGTAGGGAAAGAGCTGCAGAACCAGGGGCCAAAGGTAAAAGGAATGCATGAAGGTGGTCATTCCTTAAAGACATGATCCTCAAAGCACACAAGAAGTCCATTCCCATGCCGAGGAAAGGTAAGAAAATGGCTGGGAAACCCACTTAGTTAAACAAGGATATCATGGTCCTCGTAAGAAAGAAGAAAGAGGTGTACAAACAGTGGAAGTTTGTGGCATGCCCCAAGAAGGACTATACAACAATGGCTCGCACTTGTAGGGAACAGATTTGAAGGGCTAAGGCAGCAATCGAACTACAATTAGCAATGGGAGTCAAGGACAACAAGAAGTTCTTCTTTAGGTACGTAGGGAACAGGAAGAAAACAAATGGGAGTGTGGGGCCACTTCTCAACAACTCAGGACAGCTGGCACTCAGGAGAAAACTAAATTCCTGAATGACTACTTTGCTTCAGTCTCTTGCTGTGCCAAGGGCAAAATCATGCCAGAGTAGGTACAGAATGAGCAGAGTAGGAATGACTGTCTTCCTACTATTACTGTAGAACTGGTGTGTGAACATTTGAAAAAATGAGACATATATAAACCAGCAGGACTAGATGAACTTCATCTGAGGGTGCTGAAGAAGCTGGCTGAAGTCACGTGGGACCACTGGCAAAACTCTTCCAAAACTCCTGGTGCTCCGGAGAGGTCCCTGAAGCCTAGAAGAGGGCCAATGTTGTGCCCATCTTCAAGAAAGGTAGGAAAGAGGACCCGGGTAACTATACGCCAATCCGCCTAACTTCCATCCTAGGGAAGATCCTGGAAAAATTCATCAAGGAGTCTATAAACAACAGGCTTGCAGAAGGCAGGAATCTGAATGACAACCAGCATGACTTCATCACGGGCAGGTCTTATCTTACCAACCTCATCTCCTTTTATGATCAGGTAACTTGCCACCTGGATAAGAGAGAGGAGGGTTGATACTGTATACCTTGATTTCCAAAAGGCCTTTGATCTAGTATCCCATGATGTTCTCATGAGTAAATTGGAGGATTGTGGGCTTAACCGTGAGATAGGTGGGTAGGGACCTGAGAATTCTAATGAACTCTGTGTCATCTTGGAGAGAAGTGGCCAGTGGTGTCCCTGAGGGGTCGGTGCTTGCTTCAGTGCTTTCCAACACCTTTATCAATGATTTGGATGTGGGGGTGAAGAGCTCACTGGCCAAGTCTGCGGAAGACACCAAGTTATGGGGAAGCGTGGTCACGCTTGAAGATAGGTTACAGATATAGGCAGACCTAGACAGGCTAGCAAGTTGGACACATTGGAATCAAATGAAGTTCAACGTTGAGAAATGTAAAGTGCTCCATCTAGGGGCAACCCCCCCACCCGAACACCTATAGGCCTGGCAAAGCCAAACTGACCAGCACCATGAATGAAAGGGACCTGGGGGTAATAATAGACAACAATATGAATATGAGCCAGCAGTGTGACACCATATCCAACAGGGCAAATAATACCCTAGCATGCATCAATTGATGCATCTCCAGCCAAACTAGGGAAGTGATTCTTCCACACTACTTAGCATTGGTGAGACTGCAGCTGGAGTACTATGTCCAGTACTGGGCACTGCACTTAAACAAGGACATGGTAAAGCTCAAGCAAGTCCAGAAAAGGGCCACCTGTATGATCACAGACTTCACAACAAGCCATACAAGGAAAGCATAAGGAACCTGGGACTCTTCAACCTGAAAAAGAAAAGGCTAAGAGGGGTCTTGATAGTGGCTTGCCGCTACACCAGGGGCATACATCAAGGGCTCAGTGAAAAACTGTTCATCAGGGGACCCTTGGTGATAATCAGAAGTAATGACCATAAACCACTTCAGGTTTAACATTAGGAAGAGTTTCTTCAAAGCCAGGGTGTCCCAACTGAGCTCCCTCCAGAGGCGATGCAATCGCCTACCTTGGAAATCTTCAAGAGGAGACTGGATGGTAACCTTCCTGAAGTCACCTAACTCCAGTTGTCTTTCCTGCCTTGTGCAGGGGGCTGGACCTGATGATCTTTCGAGGTCACCTCCAGCCTTACAATCTATGAATCTATGAAAACCTCACTTTGTAAAATGTTGATGTGGCAGGGGCAGATGGCAGGGGAGCCACAAGGGGCCCAATTCTTGTTGCGGCAACACAGCCCTTGCCCCTTGCCTGAGGCACGAGTGCCAAGCAAAATGCCTTCACATGCCACACTTTGGCACACACACTAGGGGTCGCCTACCCTTGGAATATACAAAACCCTCCACAATTCACACAAGACTTAATGTGCAGCTGGGGGCCTAACCTACCCTTCCCTTGACACCTGACTCAGGTGTCAAGACAAGAACACAAACAAATGGGAGAGCCAGTCAGTCATAAATGGGGATAAGGAGCTTGCTGACTGGTTGGCAGGGAAGGACAGCTAACGTTATCCAGACTGTCTGAATAACAGGAAACAAGGAAGACTGTGCCCTCCCAGAGCCTAGATAGATCTGGCAGATATATAACAAATTATTTTAGTTTCCCACACAAGGTGGAAGCATGATTTTTCTGGTACTCTACAGAGCCTGGGAGGAAGTACATTCTGCACAGAATTAAGCCAAGAAAGCACAGACAAATTTCTGTTTATTTAGGAATCTTGGTATGATGTGGCACTTTTCAGTAATCAATCTAGAAGTTGTATCAGGCTTTTAAATTAGCTGAAGAACTAAGTGGAAAACAGAAAGAAAGGCATCACTACTACCTGCCATACTAACAGGGAATTTAGGGAGGTTGTGGCTATATACCTAAGGAAGTATACAGCCTCTAAAATAAAACAATATTGCACATTACCCCAGTACAATATTAGCAGCCTAGGTATACATTACTGTATTTAAAACACAATAATGTGCAAAGTAAATTTCTTTGTGTGGCTGTCTATACATTGATATGAGCATTAAATTCAACCTGATGCATGCCTGACCTTGAGTTTAGCTCAGGCATTAACCACTGGATAGTACCAGGTAAGCACAGTTGTGGTATAGAATAAAAGCAGAGAAGCAGAGCTGGAGGAACATGACCTCTAGATCATCCAGGGCTCCAAAGATGAATACACACTTTTACACCTGCACCCTAATGCTAAAAGGATCAAAACAGAGTAGAAATAAATGGGAATTCCAGGATTACTCTGACAAGCTTATCTTAGGAATTAGCTAGGTACATTTTATGATACCTACAGAGACCAAATTAGTTCCAATTGTACTATAGACTAAAACTCTTTGTGATAATCCATCCTAGAAAGATGACAAGCATCTGGAGAATTATGGAATGTTTTGAATCATAAAATAAGAGCCACATATATCAATCTAGCCAAAGACTGTAAAAAATCAAACTCAGCAGCAGAATTTATCTACTGAGGGACAAAAACTGCAAAAATACTTAACACAAGTGTGAATGTAGTCAAACATTAAAAGGAAAATACAAAAACAAAAGATTTGCTACAGGAGATGGTATTAGTGTTTGGATTGTTCACAGGGTTGCGTCTCCCAACAAATTTTATTTTTATGCAAGCCTGGCCAAAAGCAACTGAAACAGCAAGGTAGAAGCAAAACACTTAAGATAGGGGAAAACATGAGAATTAAAAAGCTATGTATAGACTGAACATTTTAAGTTTACATGAGAAGCTATTGTTCCGTAAGTAGAAGAAAGGTTGGATCCAGCATCAATAATGCCAACAGCTTGCAGCTTCAAATATTATAGCTAACTATAAGTCAATTTTCCAACCTGTGGGCCAATCACTTACAGTTTGGTTGGATATGTGGTGGTATGGGTGCTATAAAGTTTTTACCACCTGGAGTTTGGGATGACCACATTACTTACAAATTGTGGAGTCACCAGTGAGTAATGTAAGCCTTCCCAAACAAGCAGCAATAAACACTTTATGGCACTCCCACTCCATCTCAAGTTCTGTTTATATAGGCCCTTTTTTTTGTTTCATCTTCTCCCTCCCCTCCTCCCTTTTAAGGTCTTCACTAGAGAGGGAAAATTACTTCTTACTGAAAATGTTCTCAGGCACACACTCCCTCTTAAGACAGGCATTTGAGCACCTCAACATGGTATCAAAAATTGTTTAATTATTTTATGTAGACAGGATAGAACTCCTGTTAACATATTCCTGAGACCCAGGAGCACAAGATCTCAGCCATTCTTTAAGTAGCACTTGTGAAAATATGCCTTCACCAGCATTTAAATACTTTCTACACCATACAGGGTTCAAGTGTATGTGAAAACTATAAATGCATACAAATTATATGCATGTAATATCAGTATACACAATTCAAACTTTCAGCTCTCCTTATTACAACATTCCATTTTGTGATGAAAGTACAATGAAGATACTTATTTGTTGTTGAGTACATATATGAGAGCACTTACACTTATTCCAAAAGCTATTGACCATATATTTTAACCCCTTGGTTTAATTTTTGGGTCAGAATTGACTGAAAGGGAAACAGTAAAATAGTTTGTGCTATTTCAGCTCAAGCCAATAGCTAACAGCCAATAGCTACAATAGTTCAAGTTACTGCATAGAGACAAGATATCACATCAGGTTATGACAACATTAATAAAGAAAAATAAAGAGATGGGAATAAACAACTCTAGAAGCTTCTAACCCTGCTGGGAGGCCTTGCATCCAATGCAACACACAGAACCATCAGTAGTCTAGAGTTGTATAATGCTGGCAGATGCTAGCCTCAAAGTAAGCTTAATAATAATAATAATAATAATAAACTTGAAAGCACCTCCTTACCATTTCAGCATATCTTTCCAGTTAGTGGAGTGGGGCAAGTCCACTGGTAACTGAGCACACAAGACTGTCTACTAAATGGTAGCATTTAGACCCAGTGTCTGCAGCTGCAGGGCAGACCTTGCTATGCAGGCAAATTAAAGCTGGATACCAACCAGCAATAAAGTTAGTACACAGTTTTGAGGTCTAACTTTATAGCTGGTTGGACCTTTTTATGGCATGACAGATATTTTATACATGTAGCTAGTTTCAGTTTACTGAGCAATCAACCAACAAATTGTACAATACCTGTAATGTGTAGAGGGGGCCTACAAGACAGTTAGCAGCCTTAACATCAATAAATAGTACAGTATACTGTAAAAGAAGATGCAGTGTGATCTATTAAACAAAGACCTGGAGATGGAGTTGGCAAACCTGGATCCCATGCCTAACTGCCACTGATTTGCTATCCAGTACTGGATAAGTAAATTTCCATTTTCTGCACTTCAGTCTCCCTGAAACATTCTAAAGATGGCAAGTTCTCTGGGGCAGCAATTGCATGTATAGTTCCTAACACACCAGGCAAGGAGACCTGCCGTATTTACTTGAATATAAGATGACCCTCCCCTCCTCCCCAATTAGGTTCTCTACATGGAAAATTTATAACTTTGTTATAATTTTCCAGGTATAGAATGTAATTACTGGAGGTCTGCCTTGAATTTGTCCCCCTCCCACTGCTACATTAGGGAAAAATCTGGGAGGTCAGACAGCCCTCCATCTTCTGTAACTTCTTGCACCTGCAGCTCCTCTCGACCACTTCTTACTCTCAAACCCTGATCTCCCTGACCACAAGGAAATGAGGAGCAAATGTGAAAATACTGACTTCAAAAGAAACAGTTGTAGTAATTTTCATATGGTACCCATAGACATGGTACATCTAGAATTGATGCATTTAACTTTTTTTAAAACCGTTGTATGTTTTAGCACAGGTACACATACTCCGTAAACACACTTTTAAGAAGTAATTTTGTACCTACTTGAACATTGTGCAAACTACACATGATATTAGTCCAAAGCCTAAAGGCTCACTATTTACCATATGGCTCACAGGGCTGCTCCCTAGCAGAGTGAACAGCATTTCAATCTATGGTTACCCCCCAGTTCAGCACTGCTCATTGTGTGTACACACACCAGATACACTGCCAAAAAGGATTCACGTGCTTATTAGCACCTCCAACTCATGACTGGAATCAGGTGTTCTCGTCATAAGTCTTGGGGTCCTCCAAAAATTTCTATGAAGATGAGATGCAGAGCAACCTGGTCCAGGTCTACCTCATGGAGGGTGGGGCCACACTAATCATATGAGACTACCTGAGAGAGTGGCCTAGAGGGATTCTGGATGAATTATTTGGGGCTTTATTTGGTGATGTTGACCAGACATTTAAGGTGAAGAAACAGGAATAATTGGATATGAGAAAGAAAGGTGCAGTTCAGCTGTGGGAGTTAAATGGAAGTAAAAAAAAAAGTATGCAAGGTAGTGGCTCACCATGACTTGACAGAGTCGGCTGCACTAACCTATCCTTGCAATAGGTTCTTATCACTATAGTTGCCCACTATGGACCATGTATTTTATAGTCATACTCAGTGTTGGCTATATTTAATCAACTTCATAGATGGTTTCCTTTACTGAGCACATGCTGCTTTCAGCAGCAGTTTAACAGTAGACAAAATATTTAATAAAGTTTCCTTGAATGCAAATGTAGGATGAGAAGCTTCCTTCCCTCCCACCATGTTGATTTGGTGTGGGATGGAGGGACCTCATGTTATATTTAAAGTAAATCCAGTACATTTAGAAATAGTAATGCATCTTTCCCTGATGCACTAACAGTATGACACCAACTTCACTTTGATGAGAGATATTGTGGCATTTAATAAAATGAAAATTAAATGAGCATTAAAATGCATCTGAATTTTAAATTAAAAAATAGTTAAACATTTTTAGATATATCTATGGATTTTACTAAAAAGATCCCAGCCTTCTGAGACCATCTTATAATGTTTTATTCATATATTTTAAAACAGGTAATTCCAAAAATAAAAGAATAATCAAACAGATTATTAAACGTCCAATAAATGTTAGCAAAAATATTGAGATTTTTAAACAAGATTGAGATTTGCCCTTTCCTTTTGTGGGGTCTGAGCAGAGGGGGTGTCACAGTATTAGATGTACCTGCACCAATTTAGAGCATTTTAACAACAACTCTAGATAAAGGCTTTCAAGAGCTGTATTTTTAGGGCTAAAAGGATAATTGATACAAAAAGCTAACCTGGCATGATTTTGGGGGATACATCTAAAAAGCCTAATCATTGATAATTCACAATTTGTGAGCCTGGTGGGATTTCATGCAGAGCCCTAGCTTCACTAAGGTAATTGGTGCTATTGAAACAACACTGGCTCAGCAGCATGCTGCTTTCTTCCTCGCCTCTGGGCACAGGAAGGATCAATATTTGTTAGGATTGCTTCTTGTTCCAACAATGTAAGATTTACAATACTTGCTAGGATTCTCACTTTGTCTTCACACAACTCATCAGTGGAACCCAATTACTAACCTCAGACAAACAACATTAACATGAGCCTCTATGCTTCTTTATTGCCCTTCATCCAAGTCTCATTTCAGGGTCTTCAGGCAGTGCCACTATAACAGATACTACACTTTAAAGTGTGCTCCAAGGAATAAATTTTCAGTCTTTCATTACTCGTACCTTGATTTACTTCATATCATCTTGCCGCTATAGACAAAGATAACACACTGTAAATTACAGCCATCCTGTCTTGTAGTTTCAGAGGTAGGGGGAAGGCAGGGAGTGATGCTTTTGCTCCACAATTAGCACTGGACACCAGAGCTACATCTGTATCAACACCAGTGACTAATATTTGTTTATCACAGGCATCTGAAGCCACTGTTTTGTACAAATTAGTTTCCCAATTTGTTTTGCATTTATTTTGCACTCTGATAAATGTAAAACTCTGGAGTAGATGAAAAATACATATTTTTATATTGTTTATTACATTATCTTTGGATGGGTAATCTCATTTAACTTTAATCATAGGGCAATTTCTGCAAATTTTGAGTCTGAAAGTCTTAATAATGCAGTGGCCTTTGATACTTTACTGTTCATTATGATCTCATTCAAGCTTAATACACAGAAGCAAAACCCAAAACTGGAGGGTTAATTCCAACTGTACCAAACACTTTAACTATTAGAGCATTGTTGGCAACAGCAGACTTGGAAAACAGTCATTGGAAAAATTCCTTCAAGTTAGCTGTTGCAGTACCCCCTTATTTGTCCTACAATTTCCTCCATCCTCCATCCTATTCCAGTGGCTGATAACTAAGAACATTAGTTTTATGCGACTTGTCAAGCTCAAATGAAAAGAGAGCTAACTTTAATGACACTGCAATTAATCGCCCCAATAGACAGACAGCTAAAAGACAAGATATTGACTTCATTAAGGATAATGTATTATGTCATTAAGTTGGTAGGGTCACCTTGTGTATCATATATGCCTGCTAATATATTGGCATTTTCCTCAAATAAGATAAATTCAGATATGAGTGATAAAGCTGATTAGAAAATGTTTAATCTAAAGAGGCTAGTTTCCTTATATGCCTGCTTTGCAGCCCCAGGTGTAAGTGGAGTTGTGAGAAGCCATTATGGATCCAAGATTATCTCAAATAACAGGTCCTAGCCATTTATATCCTTGGTTTTTTGCTCAGTTTCTAAAGTTTAAAAGGTGGCTTAACTGATGAGGTCTAGATATCATTTGCCAACACTGTATTCCCAATTTGTTATTTTAAAAAAAAATACTTAATCTGCTTTGTTGCATGCAAGGCTGAAATTACATCTTAAATACGTAAGATTAGAACCAGTGTGAGAAGGGTTAACCCTTTCAGAGTCAAGATTCTGAAATCAATTTAATTTGAAAAAGGTACTCTTGATAATGCCTTGTTATAAGCTGATCATTTCTTCTAATTAGGTAACTTCTCTTATTAGCCCTACCTAAAGGGAATTTTGTTGGCTGAAGAAGAAATCATTTTTCATTGATAGAACAGAATATTTGCAAATTAAGATATATATGCAAGCTGATTCATGCCTCTTAATTCTGCATACATAAAATAGTTTTTGTCATTTGCTGCTTTCTTATTCATTCACACTCCTGTTGCTAATGCTTTCCACTGTCCTCTTCACAAGCAGAGAGCTATGCTGCTCATTACACCAATGACCAGGACTACTCTGTACACTGCAATTTTGAAAAATGCTTATTATTAAGTAAGATGCACCTTGCTGGAGAATACAATTGCTTTTATCTATATGCTCAGCTCATTTGACAAATATTACCTGAATATGCTGCAAACAAAAATAAATGTTGAACTGCAATTTCCTATACTGAAATTACTTTTAAAAACCTCTACTACACTATTATCTGCTCTGTGTCTGTATTTCCATTTGTTAAACTGAGCTCTCTAATACAAAAGCCTTATTTTTCCACATGTGCACTCTTATTTCCTATCATTCTTCAGAGCTTTTTCCTTTGTTAAAAAAAAATTACTTAACAATTTTAAGGCCAGGGTAAATGCTGCACATCTGCTTTAGTCAATTAATAACCACAGCAGTATTTGAAAATGAACAGTTAGTCTGCCTGTTGACATCAATTTTTTTTATTTCAACAGTTCTACAGGCAACAAAGACACACTGGAGAATACACAGAGTCTGTTAATGGTCAGTTTGCCTCAGCACTACTATAGGAACCATACATGACCTCCCTTTAAAGAACAGACACTAATTAGAATCACCTACAATCCCCTCACTCCAAACCATACCTTTTAACCTGTACCCAATGTTTTCCAATATTTCCATTAGGGTTGTCAAAAGCAGAAGTTTGGGAACCTTTTCTTGTGACCTTGGCATTTCTTCTCAGCCTTAACGTATTGGCATTTTTTCCTCTGACTGCATCGCTTCTCATTTGTCATGATTATTGTTGAATTTTTCAACTGTCATTCCCAAACGTAAATCAATGGTTGTCGACTTCCCCTTTGTCATATCTGCACTGCCAACAGCCTTTCCCTTCTAAATGAGGCTTCCTCCTTTTCCATCCATTAAAAAGGCCTGTCTTTTGGAGAAGTCAATCCTTTGTTAGGTCACTCCATTTATCATTCTTCCAATCAGTACCTGACATACTTATTCAGCCAGGTCTTCAACCACACAATCATTGTTCTTTTTTTTTTTTTTTTTTGGTAATTTATTTATGCATGATGCTTTTTGCCATCCATCTTGACCAGTTTTATATTTTTCGGTGCCCTTGTATCTTTAGGACCCTAATTTGCTTGAAGGAAATGCTCTGTTCGAAGGACAGGGGTATGCAAAAATGTGCACGTGCAAGAGACAAACAACATTTTGCTGGGTAAGGAATCAAAATAAACTGGACAAGACAGAAACACCTGACAACCCAAATGCAGCTCTGTTACAAAGGGATACTAGCAGAGTTCCTTTAAAAATTCCTAACTAGAACAGAGATAGTAATGAATTGCATGACCTTTCTGACAGTGTGTAAGTCATATAAAGTTATATTACAATAAAATCAGTTTCTAAGCAGAATATTGGTTCAGAGTGACTTACAGAAGCCTTCAGGATATGACTTGTTCAATAAAGAAGAGGAAGTTAGGTTCTGTTATTTATGGGACTATGGTCATGTTTGGGTGAATGGAACCACTGAACTTAAATCCCTAATACTAATAATATCATTCAAAGGCCTGCCTGTCATTATTACATGATGCTATGAAATGTAAAGTTTGAGAAAACTCTACAAAAAGCAGCAAAGGTTTCTTTCAAATTATACAATCTATTGTTTTACAACACACAAAAAAATCAATCCATTAGTCTAAAGAAAAACTTTGAAAACATGTTCATCTCTAGACCCAAACTAAGCATGCCATTGTCATCTCTGGAAAAGTTTGGACTCAGATAATTCACAGATCCACGTCTTTTCTAAGAAATAGTGATTTTCATTATGAAAAAAAAGATGGAAAAGGTAAACAAGACATTGGGTTATGCTTCAGACAAGAACAGTGTATTCCTATAAAATGAAAAAGAGCATAGGGTACAGGTTCTTGCAGTGCACAATTTGAATATAAACTAATACTGTATTTTCTTGTGCACAGCATGCACCTCTCTCCCCTGAAAATCAGCCCTCCCCACCCCAAATTGGGACGTGTGGATTAAACAGGGAAACTGATTTTCTGCCGAGGATAAAATCACCCTGTTTTAATCCCTGCTCCATACTGCAGCAGCTGTTGCATTACTATTCAGGTAGCTGAGAAAGTTAATTGACCTAAAGGCTCATAGTTCTTCACTCCACAGGTGTTAATGATAGCCTCTCCTTTTAATGGTCCTGATGTTGCATTAATCAAGCTAACCTTTCCTAGGGCAATTCTCCTGTCTGCTGAGACCAGACAGGAGAATGATTTACCTGAAGTTTGGGTTCTGTCCCTGCTCTATGCAGCCATAACTGGAAAAATTTCCCTCCCCCCATTCTGCCTTTCAAAAATAAAGCATGTATTATATTCTGAGGCATGTTTTATGAGAAAATATGATGCTTTATGCAAGTTCATATGTGCAAATTAGACTTGACACTCAGCACAAATCATTCATGTAAGGACCACTTTCACAGCAAGGGACCCTAAGCTGCTACAAAGCAAGCTGGGCTTTCCCTAACAGAATTAATGTGATTGTAACTGTAAGTGCAGACCTTCCTTTTTGTATTTGCCAGTTGATGCACCTGTCATCTTTACCCAGTACCCCAACTTACCATAAAGAAGTGCCCAATCTAAGTATATTTACCTTCTCCCATAATCTCCTGCAGTATCCCTGACAAGTAATCTCCAGAATCTCATTCAATATCTCTGTATATTATAAGAACCTTCAAATACCTGTATTACGAGTTTCTGGATCAACAGTTTTCTTTCCTCCTGACCAACATACTGCTTCTCCTTCTTGTGCCAAGACACCCAAAAGGATGGACCCATAAGCAGTAACAGAGCCATAAATACCTTCCTACTCTAGTTGCAGAAAGCTGATTGTATGAGTGTCTTTCACATCATCCTTATGAGTGATCTTCGTTCATTGCTTTACTCAACACCCAAGATCCATAGCAGTATAGCTTGAGAGAAAATTTCTCCCCAAACCTCAAATTTAGTTGAATTAGTTGAAATATCTACACATAAGCAAGGACCAGGGTTAAAAGTCTCTGCACAGCTGCATGACCAAATTACAACCTTTTTATCCTAAACGCTTTTAAGACACACTTTTTCTCTAGAAACTATTGTGTTAACTAACCACTCTCACGTGACTTTTTTTTTTTACCACTGAAGGCTTGTAGAATTTTAGATCTCTTCTTGGATTCCCTTTCTGTATCAATATATATTATCTTAAGAATTAAGCTAAATCTCCAGGATGCTCCATTTAGGACTCTCCTATTCAATCTTTATTATTTCCATCAACATAAGGAGTGGTGGCAGCAAAACAACTGGCTGCATCTGCAGAAGTCATGCAGCAATTCTGATAGTCTTCATTAGTAATATGCTGTACTAAAAATACCCAAGTAGGTAAATTGACAGGAAAATATAGATCCTCTGCCAACTTACTTTAATTTCTGTTGTATAAAAAATACATTGTTATTGTTTTTATCTTGCCTTCCTTGTGACATCTCTCCAAAGGGAATATGACTGCACAGAAAGAGGTTATGAGTCCATGAATTGTTATTTCTCACAGTATCCTACCCTTTTGACTGGCACATTACAACAAGAGACATGCTCGGATGGGATGGGCTCCACCTTTCCCCTAAAGGTAAGCGTGTGTTTTCTTCTAGGTTGGCAGATCTCCTCCAACCTTTAAACTAGGCTCGTGGGGGGGAGGGGAAGATGAGGGTGGAGGAAACATCAGACTGCCAGACCAAGCAACACCCACATGTACAGCCCAGCCTAGACCGACCAGCGAAACATATACACAGGTAAGCAACAGGGGCCAGGGTAATGCTGAAAATAGGGGGCCAGCGCACACATCTACAGGAGGCCTCAAATGCCTCTACACAAACGCTCATAGTATGGGAAACAGGCAGGAGGAACTCACCCTCCTGCTAGCTGACACCAACCCGGACATAGTGGGGATCACTGAAATGTGGTGGGACATGACTGGGCGGTGAATGTCAAGGGATATAGGCGATACAGGAGGGACAAAATAAGAAGGAAAGGTGGGGACGTGGCACTCTGTATTAAGGAGGAATACACATCCTCATCAATTAGCAAAGAATCAGAGGAGGGGCACACCCAGTGCTCTGGGTTAGAATACAGGGCAATCGAGGGGAAAGAGAATTAATGGTGGGGGTCTACTACAGACCACCCAACCAAGGGGAAGAGTTCGACCAGGAATTCTTAAGTCAGCTCACGGAGGTAGTTAGGTCAGAGGATGTGGTCATCATGGGTGACCTGAACTTTCCAGACATCTGCTGGGAAGAGCAGTCAGCCAGGTCTAACTGCTCACGTAGGTTCCTAGCCAGAATGCAGGACCTCCACCTAACCCAGGAGGTGCACAGCCCCACCAGGGGAGATGCCTTGTTGGACCTCGTGCTGGCCACGGGTGATGACCTGGTGAGGGGCTGCGGATGCTCGACCACCTGGGCAACAGTGATCATCGCCTGCTGGAATTCACCATCCAGCGCAAGGTGGCAAACACCTACAGCAAGGCAGCAGCCCTAAATTTCAGGAGGGCAGACTTCAATGAGCTAAGGAGAATAGCTGGGGAAGCACTGAGGCCCAGAGGGGAGGGAAGCCAGGTGTCCAAGGAGAGTGGTCACCCCTTAAGGAGATGATCCTCCAAGCCCAAAGTGAGGTAATCTCAACACGGATCAAAGGGAGCACGAGGGCACATAAGCCCCCATGGCTCACCAAAAGCATCCAGGAATGTCTCCTAGCTAAAAGGGAGGTGTACACCCTATGGAAGGGAGGGGCCATCACCAGGAAGGATTATACTGAAGTTGCTCTGGGATGCAGTGGGGCAGTCAGGAAGGCCAAGGTGGAGATGGAACTGGGACTAGCTTCCTGGATCAAGGACAACAAGAAGTCCTTTTTTAAATACATAGGGGGCAAAAAGAAGGTTCTGGATAATGTGGGGCCCCTGCAGGACATGCTAGGAAATTTGGTCATCACAGCAGATGACAAAGCCAACATATTTAATGATTTCTTTGCCTCCATTTTCCTAAGCAGGGACCAGAACAGTCACCACCCCCACCGCTGGGCCCCCCTTAGATCCCAGGGGAGGCACATCCAGGCCAAG
>NW_017728951.1:43659190-43674889 GCF_001723895.1 Crocodylus porosus | reverse complement strand
AGGGTCTGGAACCAGCTTCCAAGAGAAGTGGTGTTGGCTCCTACCTTGGGGGTCTTTAAGAGGAGGCTAGATCTACACCTTCCTGGGGTCATTTGACCCCAGTACTCTTTCCTGCCATTGCAGGGGGTTGGACTTGATGATCCGCTCAGGTCCCTTCCAACCCTAGAAACTATGAAACTTTTCCTGATTGATGGTGGCATTACAAATGAAGTGAATGCAGTTCATTCTGGAGCACTATCTTGCAATGGATGCTGCCTTCCTTTTGCTAATGATTTCACTCCCAGAAGCAGGGTTCTTACACTTTACCGATCTCCACAACAACTGAGTGGACTACAAAGTTTGGGGCAGCTGAAGAAAGATACTAAGTGAGCTGTTCTCAACTGGGGTGCTGCAAGAATCTGCCAGGGGTGTTATGATGCTGCCACCGACAATGCTGGCAAGGAGTCAAGCTGTCCCATACACTTCTGCTTTCAGGATGTACACTGGAGCCAAACTGAGAAACAGCTGCAGCAGAAAGGCCTGCCTTTCTGCATCACATTAGATATGCAGGTACACCACTTCTTCTGCTGCTCTACCTGGTTTGACTTTGACATGCCTCCTGAAAGAAGAGGCATGCAGGATAGTTCTACCTGGAGACAGAGGCACTGATGTTCAATCTGCTGCTGCTGCAGGGTGAAACTGCCCTAGTGCCTAGTTTTCTGGAGGCACATTAGCGCTGAATCAAGAAGAGCGGCAACAGCATAATGCAATGCACTCCTCAGTTCAGCTCTGACATGCCTCCTGAAAACTGTGGCACAAGGCAGTTCCACTTGTCCTGTGTGCCATGCTGGAGAAACCATGCAGAGTTGGGAACATGGGCAGCAAGAACACGTGCTCCTGCTACAGCTGCTTCTGCAGGAGGAGTATAGTGAAGTCCCATCTTGCTGCAGTAGCGGTGGCAGCAACCATGTATTGGCACTCACTTTACCTGGCACCCTCCCAGACCTTCATATGTCCTTTTGCCTATCCCCTCCCTCTCCCACCCACTCAGCTCTCTCTATATGCTGCGCACATAGCCCAGAACCTTGTCTCTAGACTCTGTCCCTTATGGCCCCCCGACTCAATATTATGAACATATTAATACTATAATAGAAAATGCTTAAATTATACTCATAATATGTATTTGTTTTGTAAATATGGCACTGCAGAATTCTGAAGAGTTTTGGTCAGGTTTCTTGAGGCTAAAATGGCTGAGAGCTATTGTAGTTAATTGTGGCAGAGAGTGGTGAACTGGTATTTCAGAGACATAGGTTAAACTACTCACTACCCCACAGAATTCCTATGTTATCCTGGACAACTCAACAATCTACTTGTTCTGCCCATCTATAAAAATAGTGATAATATTACAGTGCCTAGCAGGGCGTTGCAAAGGTAAAACCATTAATAGTTGTAAAGCACAATCACGTGATGGTGATACCAGGTGATGCCCAACCAAACTAAGACAGATACACTGGCAACAACACATAGCCACGGGGTATGCCATGTAGGCAACATACCAGTACATAGCTTTCCTGCCCATCAGAGACATGAGGTCACTTAGGACAACCATTCACTCAGTTGACAGGGCATAAGTTACACTCTGGATCCTCAGTATGATTATCTCACTGCAACTTGAAGCTTCCTAATCTGATGTGGTACTTTCCTGTGAAAGAAAAAATTGACCTAGAAATAAGTCGTTTTCCAACCAGGCTAACAATGAATGCAGCATCTCCCTCCAAGAAAAATTTCCCACATTGTTTCTCTGAGCTAATAACTGAAACCTGTACTGAGTTCCTTGGCTGCCTAACACTCAGCCCCTCTTACAAGTCTTCCTATTTTGAAACATGCTGATTGATACTAGGCAGGCTGCAAATTAGCCCAGCTACACCAGTGTTGTTAACCGACAAGTAAATATTTTCCACCTATCCTTCCACATCTATATGTATTATACAGTTTTGACACTATTGAATCAAAGGTGATTTTATCACTGATCATCATACATTAAAAAAGGAAGCATTTCATTGGTATGCTACTCAGAGCCAACATCCAAGTTACCAAAACACCACCATCTAAGTATCAGCATTTATATTACACATTAAATGCTTTTTACCAAACAATAAGAGCCCATGCTATATATCACACTTCGACTTTAGATGTCAGTTGACTTACTCTCCCATTCATTGACCTTATGTCTTACTTAATAAGACATTTTTTTCAGATTGAGCTGAAGTAATAAAGGCAGAAGCTTTGTTACCAAATGTAACAGGGTTGTTTTTTTCTTTTTTAAATATATTTTTAGCCCTACCAGGTAAGAGGTTATTTTCTTGTGAAAAGAATAAAACACAGCCGCTAGTGTTTTAAATCGTATCTTATAATCCTACTCTTGCCCAAGCAGGAGATTTATGGATAACAGCAACAATCTTCCGTAAATGCAAAAAACCAGTGACCCTTCTGGAACCACAAAGTGGCACACAGAGGTGTTATTTGCAAACCAAAAAGCCTATTCATTCACACAACACTACATTCCAAACAACAGTAAGGATCCATTTTAAATGGACAAGAGTGAAGCTGTAATTCTACCCCTTAATGCTGAGCAAATGCAGCAAATATTGCTGTACTAAGGCCTTCTACTGACTAAAGGAGAGAAGGAACATAGCATTTTGTTTGTCAGGTAAGTGCAGCTATTCAAACTCAGCACAAATGCATTTTTATTCTACCCCAATAGAAAGTTTGATTGGCCTTGTATTTGTTTAGTGTATTAAATATTGCATAACCTTCAAGTGCACTTGGAGAAAAGGATACATGGACAGAGAAATGTAATCTCTGAAATCCTCTCCTATTTTGAAACTCTTGCAACAACCAGACACAAGCAAGAGTTTGGATGCAATATGTTCTTATTCTGTTGATTGCATGGATTCATTTGACATTAACTCCTGACAAAAGGTTTTTTTTATTTTCTGAAATTCCTTATTTTGAGATAGCATTTGTAAAAGAATAAATACTGATCCTTTTAATTCAGTTGTTATCACTTTGAATCCTTTTGTGGAGAGAAGTGGGTGTCAGCTTTCAGTTATAAAAATTATTTTTAATGCACTTTTTTGAGAAAAAGCTCAATGTACCCCAAACTTCATGAACAAAGGACAGTTTTCAAATCTGATGATGCTATTGTTTTATACATATAACAATTTTCATTGTCCCTGCTTATAATTTATAATAATAGATTATACTATCTTTCCTGCTAATGTAGTTTTAAATTTCTTATACTGCATTAGTAACAAAACCAAAATATACGTTTACTGCTGTTTAGTAGTGTTCCCTATGTAGAGTACAAACACTTCTGGGATGGGATCAACCTAACACAACCTTTGGACCTTTGGTACCTAGGAAATAACAAACCACCTCATATAGAAAACTTGATTTATAATGAAGGTTGGGGGAAGGTCATTTTGTTTTGTTTTTTATGAAGTGGTAAAACTGTTCCTTTTATTACATTAAAAATATATCAGATGCCAGGGTGCTTTTTGTGGACAATCCTAACTTCAACCCTACATTAAAAATGTAGGCAGAAAGCTATTTTCCTAATTTAATAATTAGAGGGAAACATCATAAGAAAATGCAATGCCATGAAAATGCTAACACGTTCTTAACTGCTTTTGGCTTGTCACCATAAGCCCAAATTATTGTTATAATAACTTGAAAGCGTATATAATTTTAAGTTGTAACTGTTCCCCCTCCATTCCACTAGCCATTTCAGAACCACAGACTTTGGCTCCATTCTAAACAAAGCAGCCTTTTCTTCCAGGAATAGTTCAGTGGATCAAACCTACCA
The DNA here is from genome assembly GCF_001723895.1 of Crocodylus porosus. NCBI lineage: Eukaryota > Metazoa > Chordata > Crocodylia > Crocodylidae > Crocodylus > Crocodylus porosus. Next base: position 43,671,042 of record NW_017728951.1, on the reverse strand, counting down.
GAAAAGCAACTGCATTACAAAATTTCAAGCACATACAAACCAAATCCTGTTTTGTGTTAAGTTCCACCTATAAACTGTTGTACATAATGACTGCCATTAAAATTAGCTGAATGCAAGGACGTTCAATATTTTTCAGGATTAGGCCTTATTTCAGAATATCTTTAACATGCACTCTGTGTCTTCTGCACACAAATCTTTGATCTGTGCATGTGCTGTACCCTGCTTTGTATTTGCATATTTATAATGGGCTTTATTTCTCCCAGAAAGTCAAAGCAGTGCATTGAAATCGTACGCAAAAGTACATTTCGGGATATGTTTCTCATGTAGTTCTTATATGATATTTGTTCAGTTTGCTATTAATGCCTTATCCATACCAGTAGAAATTTTATGAACCCCCATTGTAAAACGATGTATTTCTAAAAGCTGCCATATCTTAGTATGTGTTCATTTTCAGATTATAATATATATAATTTTCCTTTAAAAATATTTTCCAACAGGTGATTACAGAAAACCATATTTGGAAAATAGGGTATTTGCTCTCTGAACAGATAATACATTCTTACACAAATATCTTGTATATATACAAGAACTGCTTAAAATAATTCTTACCAGTTTAATGATGTAAATAATATTTTAGGTCAACTTTTCTATTACTAAAAGCATCATTTATGGAAAAATCATTGAAACGTAAACTCAGAGGTACTTATGCAATACCACAATAATACTGGGTGTAAATGTTCAGGGAAAAATGCTGGATAACTAAATTAACCTCAGTACTGTAAGAATTTTAATAGGAGGATGGAAAATTCTGTGGCAGGGCCATTAATTAGATTTATAAACCAAAACCTGGCACAGCCAAAAAAGACAATTTCCAGAGATTATGTTTTGCTTTATTTGTAGTCCTCCACATGCAAACAGTAATAATATATTGTACTGCTCTCAGAAGGTACCCATTTGAGTATCTTAGTAGTGATGGGCCACTAAAGATGTACACAATGGAAGCAGGGGGAAAGGTCAAAGAACATTGTGGTATTTAAAATATGCTAAAAATAAGACAATTTCTATCCATGTTCCTTGTCCAGAGGGCCCCTAATCAACTCTGTTTCTTACGGGCTGTTTGTTTATATTTACATAACCATTTAAAAAAGCTGAATTTAGTTGCAAGTAAACATACACCTAAAATGTGTCATTTGTCTATTTAAAAAAATAACAGCTTCCCCTCACCCCCCTCGCTTTCCTTGGACTCTTTTTTTTCCCCCCATTTAATGTCTCTAACTTTATGCCATGTTCTTTTCCTCTTTCAGCACGGCTGAGCAAGGCTGACAGGCGGATTCCTTTGCTTTTCAGGGTATTAAAGCCACTTTCCCGCTCTGACAGCCTGTTCTACTCTGCCACCTTATAGCTCTGGCTTCACACTTCTCTGGGCAGCCACTGCTTCTTGACAGACCACTGTCACTTCCCATCATCCTCTCTGTATATCCTGTTCTCTCCCCCTCAGCACGCATCCCGACTTTCCAACCAATGCAATTATTTTTTTTGACAAGCCATCCATCAGCTTTAACTTTAAAAGCACTTTCCGCTGATATCCATTGTTAAATCCCTTGCTTTTTATGGAGCTTGCATGAGAGAATATGATATCAGACATTCAAACTACCAAACCATGTAAATTTACTTTGTTCTCAGCTATGTTTCCAATTTCACGTCCAATTTTTCGGTACATTATGCGTAGTTGTTGTGCTTAATATGATGTTGTCAAATCCCATTAAAGTTCACTGCATTGCACGGCTTTAAAAACAGGTTACAATTTGCATTCTATAAAGAAAGGAAGGAGTGCAGTCTGAAGTCAAGCTGAATCTTATTAAAATTATCTGTTCAATTGTTACATTTGTAGATGGAGTAATTTTGAGGCATTAGCTGAGACACATATGAAAATGTCAGTGTGCCAACTAATGACAATGAAAGCAAAAGGAATATATCTGTGAAACTCAATAAAGCTCCTTTGCTGGTGACATAAATTTGATGATAATCCGAGGAAATGAATAAGGGACCATCCAGTTTGAATAGGAATTACCTTTTCTATTAAATCACTTTGGTGTATTTCCACTTGGCCTACATCTTCGTCCTATGCCACAATGAGTATCTTTCAGTGGACTAAAAAAAAATCTCTACAGAAATAACACTCTCTTAAGGAACTTCATTCATTTAAGAATCATAAAATCTCAAACTGGACCCACTTAAGAAAAAGGCAAGAATTAGTCGCTTTCTCCCTCTATCTTTAAAAAAGAATAGATGAGGAATTTCTTCGTGTATGCAATCTATTGAAAAGTCTGAAGGCCATTCAACATTATTGCCTGTCTACATACGTGTTATGCACATTAAGCCACACTATGCACACAGTTTTACAGTTATAAATACAAATTAACATGAGTATAACTTTTATCTTTAAAAAGCTTGCAAAATGTGTAGTATGCACCAACATGGAAAAAAGTTCAGTCATCCAAGCTTTATTTAAAAAAAATCTCCCCTTCATTAGAAGTAGCCCAACTGCTTTTAAAATCATTTTCTGCTGTTGAACCAACCTGACAGTTCCTTATAGCAAAGGGAAGGATGAAGAAAGGCAGTGGTCAGTGAAAGCAGTGTTCATGTTACTGTTGTATTATTACTAATGGTCACTTAGGTCATTGCCAGTTTAAGAATTTTAAATGCTGCAATGTCAGAAACCTAATGAAACCATAGAAATCATACAATCACAGGACTGGAAAGACTCACAAATGCAACAGGCATTATTCCTATAGTATCCCAGATAAACATCTATTAAGCTTCTTCCTGAAAACCTCCACTGAAGGGGATTCCACAACTTCCCTCACACCTTGTTCCACAGTGAGGCCATTTTGTCCCAACATTTAAGCTGTATCTGCTTTGCTGCAATTTAAATTTATTGCTTTATGTCCTGTGCTCTGCAGCAAAGGAAAACAGTTGTTCTCCCTCTTCTTTATGGCAGCCTTTCATATATTTGGGAATTGCTATCATGTTCCCTGTCTCCCATGCCCCTCATCTCCTTTTCACTGACCTAACATAACTAGCTAAGTCAAAGTATTTCAGTTAGATATTCCTCATAGCCATGATAGGTACAATGAAAGCAGGACTGAACTCTATTCTTGGGTGTAGCCAAATTCTTCACTTTCCTCAGTATGAACTCACATTCCTTTCCTCCCACTTCTACTTCATTAAATATAAACATACAAATATAGCATATTGAGATCAGCAGCCATTTATTAGGGATGGAGATGCCATCAACACCTTCTTTCAAAAAAGCAGCCACCTTCCCCACTCAAGTACAGAATCAGAGAAAATTAGGGTTAGAAGGGACCTCAGGAGATCATCTAGTCCAACCACCTGCTCAAACCAGGACCATCTCCACCTAGATCATCCCAGCCAAGTATTTCTCTAGCCAGCTCTTAAAAACTTCCAAGGATGGAGATTCCAGAGCCCTTCTGGGTAACCTGTTCCAGTGCTTCACTACACTCCTCATAAGAAAGTTTTTCCTAATATCTAACCTATGTTTCCCGTGCTGCAACTTGATACCATTGCTCCTTGTTTTGTCATCTGTCACCACTGAGAACAGTCCAGCTCCAGCCTCTTTGGAACCACTCTTCAGGTAGATGAAGGCTGCTATTAAACCCCCTCTCAGTCTTCTCTTCTTCAAACTAAATAAGCCCAGTTTTCTCAGCCTCTCCTTAGTAGTCATGCGCCCAACCTCCTAACCCTTTTTGTTGCCCTCTACTGGAATCTCTCCAATTTGTCTACATCCTTTCCATAGTGTGGGGCCCAAAACTGGACACACTACTCCAGACATGGTCTCACCAGTGCCAAATAGAGAGGAAGAATCACTTCCCTTGATCTGCCACCAATACTCCTACGAATGCAGCCCAGTATGCCGTTGGCCTTCTTTACAACAAGGGCACACTGTTGGCTTATATTTTGCTTACTGTCCACTCTAACCCCCAGGTCCTTTTCTGCAAAGCTGTTGTTTTTATGACTGCCCCATCATCAATCACCCTCCCCATTCTATGTTAAATGTTTTATATAAGGCCTACAAAATTCTCCACAGCTGTGTTCCCAACATCAGTTTAATGCAGACATTTACTGTATTATCCCAACAACAGCTGCAATGGCCCACATACAGATAATGAAACAACCAGTTTTAGGAGGCAGCCTGGTCCAGTGGAGAACATACTGAACTTGAGTTGTACTCCCATGCTGCCTCTGGTTCCTGTGTTATGGAGAGTTAAGTAGCTGCATCTCAGTTTCCTTGCACATAAAAATTTGAGGAAATGTTACCCATTTTTAACAAGTGCTTTGAGATCTATAGACAAAAGCGACTAAAACAGTTCAGAATCATTTATGATGCTTGTTCTTTTTGTGACCAGTACTAAACATAGTAGTGAAGTATTTACTATATTACTTAATTAGTATGAAAGACTGATGGGATGAGAACAATAAGGAATATGAATACAAAAAAATAATAATGTAAAGAAGTAATGCCTGGTTTTAATGTAAACTGTTATACATTCAGTGTCATTGTAACGGTTTAAAATATAAAACCAATAAAATTGAAGAATATGAATACCATTTCTTGGCTCAAATTAAGTCTTTACACCCTTCCTTCAAGTTTCCTACCTCATTCATTGATGCCATATTATAGTTTTATGATTCAATCAAGGAGTTATCCACCTTCACTAATCTTTGTAGGACTGCCCAACCACTCTACCTCTCTTGGCTTTTTTTCCAGATACTATGATACAACAGATCTGGGACTGATTTTTTTTTTTGTTTTATTTTCATTTATTTTGCCCTGTCTAAAACAGACTCCTTCTGGGAATCTGAGTCACTAATATTTCTTCAAGCATCATATTAAAACCATCTTTTTCACTACCGTTCCTGCAATCACCTCTCTTCTTCCATTATTCTTTTCCTACTTTTACCCACTTCTTCACAGTAACCTGTCTGCATGAACAATCACTTACTGTACACCTTTCTTAAAACTTCCAATCTTTTATTTTTCTTCACCACTTCAGATTCCCTTTCTGCCTGAATAAGAACTCCTGCACTGTTTCATAACCATTTTCTTCATTTATGAAGGAGATATTTTGTAAATAGGATGCTAAATTATTGCATTGCATTGTGAAAGGCTCTATTATCTTGCAGCCCCCATGCTACCTATAGATAAATTCTTAAAGATTTATAAACATGTAAGATCAGTAATGCTATACATTTATACAGTTCCTTTCAACCAAGCAGCATGAGGCTTTTTACAAATGTTTTTACAAATATTTTAACAAAATTTATACTGATTTCACAGCACATCATTTTCACCATGTGAATATTCATTACATTGTATCCATTAAAAACAAAAACAAGTAGGAACTAAGACCACAAACTATAACAATAAAATTGTTCAGAGGTAGCCCCAGAGGGAATCTTATCACCGCAAGGGTTTCCTATTTTCTTAAGAAAAAAAAGTGGCCACTGCGGACGTGGTGAGGGAAGACAGGCTTCCTCATAACATTCCATGAATTCAGGTAAGTTTTTGTCTGTTTTGACTACAGCAGATAATGCTTTACTATTTCCTGCCTGAGGCTGAGAAGTGAAAGAGATGCCATTCCCAACTCACTTCTATAGCAGGTCAGATGCAGCATTAGTCAGGGAGGTAGGATTGCATCATTTGGTTGTAGAAGACTATGCTTCCTTTGCAACCCTAGTCTGTTCACACAGCTGGCAGGTGGAAGAATGGAAAAATGTCTGGATAAATTAATAAACAAAGCAAAAGTATCTACAATACCGCTTGGGAATGGACCCTCAAAAAAAAAATAAAAGGGAAAAATTAATTCCATGTGCTCTCTTTCTGTCATTAAAGATACCTTTAAACGCCATCCCTGCAACTCTTGTTTTGCTGTTTGCTATAAATTATCTCCCTTTTTCTGTAGAATAAAGAAGCGATGACCTTGAACACCTGAAAGTTTCTGTTGTATGCTAGTAATGTGGAATAAACACATTCGAGATGGTTATTCACCTCCATTTATCCATCTCGCCACTACCCTTCCTATCAAACTACTTAATGCTTTGTATGTTTTCTTAAAGAAACTCTACAAAGGTCAGTTATGCATGTTGCTCATTATGTAACATATATAACAAAGGATCTCATAAACAGACCAGCCACTCCACAGAAACATAGGACTTAAGAAGATTTCCTGGGTCACAGAGTCTACTCCTCTGTGTATACAAAAAATACATTTAAGTGCGTATTTCATTTGCTGATAACTCTGACAGAGTTTTGTGATTTCTGTTATTTGCTTATGGCCCACCACACCAAAATAGTATGATTTGCCACCTCTCTTTAACAACCTGTTACTAGATATTTCAGTTGCCTCAGTTAAAATGGTGCATTCCTTGTGGATCTAGGAAAAATAGATTTGGAATACTTGATTTTAAGTGATATTCCTGGGCCCTATATTTTGTACAGCTCAGAACTGCATACTTCATCAAGCCATGCTCACTTGGGCCGAATGGAAAGCAATATTTTCAATACATCATACTAGTCATCCCAGAGGATATTAAATTTAACCGAAAGCAGATAGCTGAACATCCATTTGCAGACCCTGCCATTAGAATCTGAAAAAAGTGAAGCAAAAACACCACTCTCCCTGAAATAATTTCTTTTATACTTCCATAAATAATGATCATCCCATCCAAGGATACAAACACTACCAGTGATTTGACTGATACACTCACTAGGTTGGGCTTGAAGAAGATGCCTCAGTCCATTCAAGGAAACTGCTTTAAATCTTTGGATGCTTTAGAAACATTAATTGTGCAGCACATTTCCTACCTCTCCTACCCAAATGTTTACAATTAAAGCCCTTGATTTGTACTTCAGCCTGTTAAGAAATGCACACAAGATCTGAAACGCAATGAAGGCAAGCTCACCGTCTTGACAAGTTTTCAGATTGTCTCATAAAATAAGCCTCCCTTGTGTTATAATATATTTAATAGTAGTTTTCTGTCCTAAATACATTCCCAAAATTGTAAGCAGATTTGTGAAGAAGTGCAGAAATGCAGACAAATGGTATGGAAACTCTGGCACAAGTGAAATGTTCCTTCTCAGAGAAATGCAGGTCTAAGGTCTAGCTATAGTCACTTTAACCATTTCCTGATAAATCCAGAAAATGACTGGCGTCCCTTAGAAGGCTGAAGGGGTTCTTGTCATAAAGGTTAAGTACCCTCATCAGTGGTGGCTTTGCTCAAAAGTATTGGGAAACCTTAGAATAAAGATGTGGTGTTACAAAAATGAAATTCCCTCCAGATTTTTCCACTTTCTAAAATCTGTTCCAGATTTATCAAACTAGCACATGAGTAGCTGTGGGATAAACCTACTGCTCTAAAAATATCTTTGTTCCTAAATTCATGAATTTCCAATGCGTATGAACTGCAGCAGTCCTCAAAAAATGGTTCTCACTGGTTTCCATTTCTGAGTATACCTTTTCTGATGACAAGCTACATCCTGGGCCTCAAAAGTATGCATTACATTTTCAACAAAACAGAATCCATCCACCTGAACAGAGACTCATAAACATGAGTTGAGTTGTGGTAACCTTAACTCCCTTTTGTACCTAATGTAGCATATTAAAAATTTGCCATCAGAAAAAGTAAAATCAGCTTGGCCTATGGACCAGTAACTATGAATGGCAATATACTTGCATTCCATTGGCTTATCTACGGAGTTTACTTTCTCTGTTACCACCTAAAAAGAACTGTTGTGTTAGTTTCTCTCTCATTTTTGTTTCATTGTTCCCACCTCATAAAAAATTAATAATCCTTCACAAAGTTTTGATGTTCTTTTTTCCATTGCTGGACCAGTTGTAATATAATTTGTGAATGATTTAACTTCAGTAAGACTGTCAAACAAAGAGCACTGAGGGTTATTTAAAAAGGCATCTCTCTAGAAGGGCACTGTTCAGGCTTAGGAAAGCTCCACTGAAATCTTGTGTGAACAGACACATAGTAATGGAAGACGCTGAGAAGCTAAACAAAAAGCAAAAAACAAATGAGTACTTTCCATCATTCCCTTTGTCCCCCCAAAACTCATATTTCTACCATTGCACTTTCCGAAGCTGTAACCTTGCCACATGTACTAGTGCCAACTCTCTAAAATACAATCCATCCAACCTCTTCACAGTAAGTTTACCTGGTTTAAAAAGTGTAAAACTATTACTCTTAGGTTTTTAATCTACACCCTCACCCACTCACACCCACACAAATATGGCTCATGCAGGATTAAATATAAGCTTAAGGTTGTGTTTGTCATTGTTATAGGGTTAAATTGTCTTTTTCCCTACCCCTGAACAGTGACTGCCTTTTTCCTCTCTCATTTATCCTATTTTCTAGCTGTTAAAAAGAAATACAGAGACTTCTTCAGAGCCAGCAGTTTTGCTTAACTCACTTAAGCATAAAGATTCAAGGCTCTAAGCCTCTGCCCTCAACACCATCAATTCTAGTCCCACCTGAAATTTAAACTACTAAAGTGATTGTGGTGAATTTCTGGGAGTCAATCTTTCTGGCTGAATGGTTGTCTTCTTGATGGAGAAGGGCAGCTGTCCCTGAGGAGGAGGGTAAGAGTAGGATTTTGTCTTATCCTTTAAGTCAAAACTATCCACAAACTGCTGAGTCAGCCATACATATAAGTAAACAGCAATCATAGCTTGCTCTTGTTCAAGACTGCATTTCCCAAGAGTGCCAACCAGATACAAAGTACCAGGTAATGCCACTAGGGTGATGGCATAGGCTGGATATAGAAACAGTCTCACAAAACTTCTGGGGTTGCAAGCTACCTAATCATAAGGTCTATGGTAAAGTAGTTCACAATAGAATTGTTATCAAAGGGAAATAAATATAATCAGGGATCCTGGTTTCTCTGATTGAAAAAAAATCCCGAATTTTCAGTTAAAAAAAAGTAACCCCACATCACATTTTCCCATGATTAAAATGAAACAACTATTTATATATCTACATATTAGTGGTGTTTCATTTAAATCATGGAAGAATGTGGATTTGGGGTTACTTTTTCTTTTAACCAAAAATTGGGAATTTTTTTTCAATCGGAGAAAACAAGAATCCCTGATTATAATCTATACAGCTACATGTGCACATAATCATCAACAGAAAAATATATGGCACTGCAGTACTACAGCATTATCTATTTAAGATATACAAATGCTGTGGAGGCTACTTACAATTTTATTTTATCAGGAAACATTTTTATGGGATTCAATAACATGTGTAGATGTGTGCACTTATATACAGTTCTTTCCCTGTTTACGTACACACAAAAGGTTTATATATAAACATACTTATTCTCCTGCACAGAAAGCATGTAATTTTTCTTTATGTTAAAGATCAATTTTGCATTATGTTGAAATTGTTTAGAGGATAAGCTCATGAAATATACAGTATCATTACGTATTGACCGTTGCTAGGTTTATGAAACTTCCATAGCAACTACAACCATAATATGGAGAGCTTCTCAAAGAGGTAACTTTACATAAGGTCAACAAGTCCCCTGACAAAAATTTTATATAGTGCTCAATCTTAGAAATACAGCCAAACCTTTGTTCACTACATAACCCTTAGGCTAAAAAAGCTAATGAGAATCACAGACAACATATTAAATGATGGTATTTTCAGTGCAGCTGGGATTTCATTCTATAAATAATTTTAAAACTATTACCCAATAAAGTATTGCAATAAAAAGCTGACAAGGCCTTGTTCAACAAGCAATCACCAGCATGCTTTTGCACCTAGAGATTGAGAACTTTCTTATAAGCCTGTGGTGATTTTTAGGTGTTTACACAAAACTGTTGATATCATTTATAAATTGATGGAGTACTTCCTTTCGCTATATGCTGGAATTAATGAAAACTTATTTTAAAGATTCAAAGAGGCAGCATGGTCTGTAGTCAGCACCTTATACATTCTACTTTATGCAGAAGAGGTATCTGTTTCCCTCACACATTGCACCCCTTATGTGACAGAAAATCTGGCATTTTGAAATAAAACAGGATTGCTCTCAAATGTACTGGGGGGGAAAAGATTTATTTAAAATGCTATTGGCTTATTTATCCCCCCACAAGGCTGCTCCAATACATGGTGAAAACTGCAATATTAGTCTGATTCAGCTGATGATTCATCAATACAAAGCCTTGCCAAAATAAAAAAGTAAATAAAAAAGTCACTTACATGCCCCCTTAGACATGAAACAAAAATGCTATTCTGAGAAAGGTGAAAAATCAATCAGACCTCCACAGCTACAGTCTAAGGAATCTGACAGTTCACACCTCATTTTGCATTAAGTGAAGAAGTATTTACTTCATGTTGCACACTATATTATTGCACATAATTTGTCTGGCAAAATCTTCCATACTACTGCGTTTCATCTGTTCAAAATACTATCAAAAGCATGTTTAAGTCAATTATATCTTGAAAAGTAACTAAGTAAAAATGGCACATGATCCCTCAACAGGCATGCTACTTCTTTTTTTGGTTGACTTTTTAAATTTAAGATACTAATTTGCATAACAGACAAAGGAGATGTACATATCACATAGGTATTCATTTTATATACTACACTTGAGCCTCACAATCAACACTGGATTTATATTTTTAGAAGACTTCCTGAGTATTTTGAAATGAACAGGGGTAAAAATGTAATTGAACAATGTTCTTTCATTATGAAGTGTATGCTAAGAGAAAAAGCTAAAATCATTCTATGTCACTCACACGGTACTCAACCACTGTAAACATAGTCTCCAGCAGAACAGGGTACACTGTGGTAGCAGGAAAAAAATTTAGCCAGCTGCATGCATCTAATTTTAGTTTTCATCAGTCATCAGATCCTAGCCCAAGGCATATATTCTATGGGCAATTTTCCCACTCAGGGTCCTGAAACGATCATTTAAAATAAAATCACAATCACTCTGAACAACTAGAGAAAGGAGGTTACTTCCAATTTCAAAGCAGATTTTTCACATTTAAAACATAGGAAGCTAGATATTTTCAGGTAGGCCCTTGGGATTTTTGTCACCACCACCATAACATCATCCCTTTCATTGTTTCTATTTGCTGATAGGGAAACCTGTTTACCACCACCAGTTCTCAAGGTCCAGTCCTCTGTTGAACCTATGGTGGCTGCTGCCATACTGCTTACAGAAATGCAACACTCAGCTTTGCAATCCCATAGGCAACACCTCCAAGAGCAACCACTTTATTAATATACTTGTCAGCAGCTCTTTACAACCACTTTGCTAATCCAAAAGAACAAAAACAGTCAGCTTTAGGGGAACCTGTTTGCTGATCATGCTTAGCCATGCCAAGGAAAACAAGAAGAGATACATAAAACTTCATGGCCTCTAATAATGGTGGTTTGCCACTTATTAAGCAATACAGTTTAGTGTTTTAATGCTCAAAATAAGGTAAAGCAATTCCTTGTTTTCAGAATTATTGTTTGTTATGGTAACCACTCTCCTTCCTTTTTTTTGACACCATCCTTAATCCTGGATAGAGGCTGGATGTGCTCAATGCTTACCACAGAACTGAAGCAATCTGCACCACTATAAAGTATTTATTGAAAATGGAATGTGTTCTTCTCCGTCCAGTTTTGGGCTCCACAATTCAAAAAGGATGTGGAGAAGCTTGAGAGAGTCCAGAGGAGAGCCAAGCACATGATCAGAGGTCAGGAAAACAGATCTTATGATGACAGGCTGAGAGACATGGGACTCTTTAGCCTGGAAAAGCGTAGG
>NW_017728951.1:43645919-43658777 GCF_001723895.1 Crocodylus porosus | reverse complement strand
CTGCCAGCGGAGGTGGTTCAAGCACCTACGTTGAACAACTTCAAAAGCAAATTGGATGCTTATCTTGCTGGGATCCTATGACCCCAGCTGACTTCCTGCCCTTTGGGCGGGGGGCTGGACTTGATGATCTTCCGAGGTCCCTTCCAGCCCTAATGTCTATGAAATCTACAGCAGTGGTTCCCAACTTTTTTTTTTACCACAACCTGCTGCTGGAAGCAGAGTGTGGCAGCCTGGGGGCAGGAAACCTCCTGGCATGCAACAGCTCATTATTTGTGCGTGGCGCTGCTGACATTGCTCCCGCAACCCTCATTTGGTTGGTAAACACTGTTCTACAGCCTCTTGCTCTGACAGAGTAAGCAATACTGATAGATGAGGAACCAATCAGTACGAGAAAGGACCCAGCAAAAGAATATTTGTGGTAAGCAATGAAAGGATGAGGGAGCTCTCTGAGGTCCCTTGTTCTGATGCTCTGACTCCTCACTCAATGCAGCCAAGCCTCTTTTCACCTGCACTGCTTTCCAAACTAACAGGAGACATCTGCAAGTGTCAGTCAACATGGGTCCATTCTGTTAAAGGTAAAGGTCCCACCTGACAACTCCAAATGGAATAGCCTTTCAGACAGAGAGGTGCAGAAGGACCGCATAAATACATGCCTTCATACCAATGGAGATCAGAAAGGACATAGAAATAAACTCTGCTCCATTTTTTGTTTCCTTTTAAGAGAAAATATGGAGGACAATGTCCAGGGATACATTGTCATTGTCATACAACAAGACCCTGCGAAGCAATGATGTTCTGTTTGCCACAAGCATTTTGTAATATTTTGGTGATTTAGAATATTTAAAAAGCTACGGTCATTGCAGCCTTGACTAATTCACAGTTACTTCATCAAAGATCAGGGACCACTAATACAAAGTCCTATCTTTCACTGAAGACAGGCTGCCCAAGAATTAGTCAACTAGGGTTTAATCACAGAAAATTATGGTTGGAAGGGACCTCAGGAGGTCATTTGGTCTAAACCCCTGTTCAAACCAGGACCAGCCCAACTAGATCATTCCAGCCAGGGCTCTGTTGAACTGAACCTTAAAAGCCTCCTAGGATAGAGATACCACCTTTCAGGTAACCATTCCAGTGCTTCACCACCCTTCTGGGAAAACATTTTTCCTAATATCCAACCTAAACCTCCCTTGCTGCAACTTAAGACCATTGCTCCTTGTTCTGTCATCTGCCACCACTGAAAACGGTCCAGCTCCATCCACTTTGGAACCACTCTTCAGGTAGAAGACGGCAGCTATCAAATACCTCCTCAGTCTTCTCTTCCACAGAATAAATGGCTAAGGACAGCCATTACATATAAACCAGTTTAAGTGATCAGAAACTGGTTTAAACCTGTAACAGAACAGACATTCAGTCCACATAAACCAGTTTGAAAATGGCCAAAAGCGGTTTGAGATGAACCTGGTTGAATGTAGTATCAGACTTAACTGATTTGGCTCAAACCGGTTTATGCAATGTCTGTCTCAGATCCTTTGCTGCTTTAAGTTAAATCAGAGACCCCCAGTATCCAGACATGCTTTCTGGACTGGGCTCTGCTCCATAGAGCTGGGCTGGCCTATCCCCCCTGCTCTCTAGCCAGAGCAGGGATGGGGCATGGCCAGACACTGGCCTGTCACGGCCCCAGAGGCAAATTCCTCCCTCCACCCCCTCCGCACACTGCTAGCAAACCCTGTAGACCGCAAGCTGGGGTTTGCCAGCCCAGTCGCACCTCCACAGCTTTCCTACAGCCAGGCAGAGATGGAATTAATACCTCCCTCTGTCGAACTTGCCTGCAGCCAGGGAGGAGATTAATTCCACAGCAATCCTGGAGCAGGGGAGAGGCAACCTAGTCCCCTGTGTGCTGATCTAAGACCTGCACCTGTGAGCCCAGAGCTAAGATCTTCAGGACCAGACTGAGAGATGGGAAGTGTTGACAAAGACCTGACAATCATCATACATATGTGCTGGAGATGGAGTTAAGGGAAGTTGCAGACCGCTTCTGGCTAGAAGTTGTGGACCAACTAATGCAGAGAGCTACATTTACATTGTAAAGTAGAACCTGTAAAACCTAAACAAAGCCTCTCTGAATGCCTGGCTGTAAGGAGACACTCTTCCCTCAGGATTAGTAAGACTTATGCAAGGCTTTCTCTTGTCTTCCTGCTTTACTTTTTAAGCTTAACTAAGTTGTGTATGCTGAGTTTTACTAAACTGCATCTTAGCTTAGGTGAAGATTTTTGGTAGTTCCCTGTATTATGCTTTGCTAATTGCTGTATTCAAATACATGCCTGCTTCAGAGAAAGGACTTTTTTCCCATCCCCACTCCTTAGTCAGGCGGCAGCTCCCCTCCTACCTCCACACCCAGGTTGGTGGCTGGCATCCTATGTGTCCTGCTAGCCCTGGTTGGTGCCTGGCCATGCACCCTCCACTCCAGCAGGGAAGGGTGAGAGCCTTGGAGGGCATGTCTCTTCCCTCCCCTTTGGTGGCGGCTGGCAAGCATGCTCCAGTGCCCCCCAGCTTCTGACTTGAGCCACTGCAGGCACATACCTGTATTTCTTGATTTAATAGAAAATGTCTGTCCAATTATTAATTGGTTTAAACTGTGCAATTTAGACTACCATGCTAGAGTGAATCAATTCAGGCTCGGGCTTTTTGAATGCCTGTCCCTAGCCAAAAAGCCCAGTTCCCTCAGCACCTCCTAAGAAGTCATGTCCCCCAGCCCCCTAACTATTTTCGCTGTCCTCCACTAGATTATCTCCAACTTGCTGTCCACATCCTTTCTGCAGGGGGATGGGGGAGGGGGCAGATGGGGGGAACTGGACACAGTACTCCAGATGTGGCCTCACCAGTGCTGAATAGAATGGAAGAATCACTTCCTTCAATCTGCTGGCAACACTCTTACTAATGCAGCCTAATATGCTGTTAGCCTTCTTGGCAACAAGGGCTCTTGACTCATATCTAGCTTGTTGCCCACTAACCCACAGGTCCTTTTCTGCAGAGGTGCTGCTTTGCCACGTGGTCCTAAGCCAGTAGAAGTGCATGGGATTCTTCCTTCCTAAGTGCAGGACTTTGCCCTTGTCCTTGTTAAACCTCATGAGATTTCTTGTCTCCCAATCTTCCAATTCATCTAGGTCACTCTGAATCCTAGCCCTACCCTCCAGTGTATCTACTACTCCCCCCCAGCTGGTGTCATCTGCAAACTTGCCAAGGGTGTAATCCATCCCATCTTCCAGATCAATAATGAAGACATTGAACAAAACCAGCCCCAGGGCCAACCCCTGGGGCACTCAACCTGACACCAGCTGCCAACTAGAACTTGAGCCATTGATCACAATCCATTGAGCCTGATGATCTATACAGCTTTCTATCCACCTTACAATCCCATTCATCCAACCCATACTTCCTTATGCATACTTATTGATCTGGTCTGCATTTCAACTATTTGACTAAACATGACACCAGTCCCCAAATTAGTCTTCCAAAGGGCATCAGTATTAACACAGAAATGTTGTTCTTAAGAGTAGCAACCAAACATACCTACAATAGTTATTTTGTTCTTATACCCAGAATACTTTTTCACAGTATTGCTTCAACAAAGACAAACTAAGTTGTGGTGTTCAAAGGAAATGCAATTACTTCATACACATATCCACAAGAATTATTTGCAGTTGGGTTAACTTTGAAGCTACTACCCTTTTTCCTCCTTATTTAACATTTTGACCATGTGGGAAATACAGGCACTAACTGCAGTTAAACTCTAATGTTACTGTAAAATAATACCATACTGCCATGCAATAGCTCTTTAATGTCAACCATAACCTTCATGAATGGGTTTGTAATGAGAAACCCTTGTTTGTCATACAGTAGGTATGATTGATGCTATATATGAGTGAAATGAAGCCACAGTGACCATCTCAATAACATGAACAGCTGCCAAATATTCATTTAGCAGAATGAGTTTAGAAAACTTTGAGCAGATTGCTTTCACAAGGCTGCTTTCAACAAAAGGAAACATAATTAACGAGCTAATATCAGCATGTGTCTGGCTAAGCTAATGAATATCAAATTACAGAGAAACCTGTATAAATCATCATTATCCTGAATTTTAATTGAACTTGCAATTAAACATGACAAATTTTATATATACTAAACCTTTAATTTATACTTTCAAATAAGGAATAATTTATCATTTTTAGTATTTCATAGTTAATTTCCCAATATGTACAGTTCTAATTAACAAGGACAGGCAGGCATTTAAAAAAAACTGTTGAACAGCTCCATTGGTTACAACAACTTTCCATTCTATAGATTAAAATAGGGTCCCACAGAACTTATGATACATTGCATAAGTCTGTTTTGTCTGTGCTTGAAAATAATGCTATTAGTTTCCAAAATATCCTATGAATACTATATACATCTACCAATAAAATGGGTGCATTTATTTCTACACAAGTTTCCCTAAGTAACTAATTTGCTTCTATAAAAGTGCAAAAGTAATACTACTATAGCTAGTATTTTCTTGCATAAAAGATACACCTCTCCCACTAAAATCAGTTCTTCAAAATTGGGGTATTTATATCAAACAGGAGGGCTGATTTTCTGCCCAGAATAGAAGCACCCTTCTTTGATTCCTGCTCCACAGTGCAACAGTTGTTGCATTTCTATTCAGGCAGCTAAGGTAGTCAATGGACTTAATGACTTACTGTTCTTCACACCAGAGGTGTTAATGATAATCTCTCCTTTAATTGTCTTGATGCTCCACTAATCAAGCTAACTTGCCTTTGGGTAATTTTGCTGTCTGATACCTGCTCTTTCTACTTCATAGCCTTGGAAACTCTTTGGTACTTTTAAAAGCCATAGATCCACCCCTGAAGACCAGTTTTCAGCAGCAGCTTGGGTTTCAGCTTTAGTTAAGGAGGAAAGGGAGGGTAAAACATCTAAAAGTTGGGTTCTGTCATTGCTCTATTCAGGCATACTTCTGGAAAAAAATATTTATTCTACCTTTCAAAAGGTCTGTATTAGATTCCAGCATGTGCAGTATGTGAGCAAATAGGATATATTATCAAGGACGTTAACTTCTGAATGCTATCCTGCAGTCAGGCCAGAAGTTTTTTGAGACAAATTCATTATCAAGATATAAAGAAACACCAGCACACAGATTACTGTTTCTTGAAGAAAAACTAATTCCTCACTAATTCCTAACTTGAATTTTAAATACATTTTACCTTGCTTATAATATATAGGAAATGACAGAAAAAGGTTATTTCCCCCGAAGTACTGTTTTTCTCCACATTTTTTTTTCTTACATCAAGAATTTATGCTATGTCTACCTTTGAGTTTCCTATCCATCTACCTGCTGTTTCCACACTCAGGACATACTCAATGCTGCAGCTTCACCTGTTTCAACTAACATTACATAGTTTTACTGGCAGAGCTATGTCCATTAGGTGCATGAAACATTTTGCAGCCTCACCCAGTGTAATTATGCTTACACACCATCTGGAATGATGGTAGCAATGCTGACAGAAGACTATCTTGTCATCTTAGTTTATTCTATTGAGGGAGATATTGGTATATGCTGTGTCTCCACGAAGAGGGAGGTAGCTCTGCCAGAGTTAACAATAAAGTTTCTTCTTAAGCCCCTGGGTTAGAAGGGCAAATGCAAAATTGGCTTGAGTGGAATACTATTTGAAAAAGGGGTCAGGTGCAAGCTGTAATTTATACCATTTTATCCTTGTCACACACCAGACAAACTGACACAAGCTGAGAGTCAAGATAGACAACTGAACAGCTAGCACGGGAACAAACTTTAGCTATGTTGTTTAAAACACTGCTTTTGTTTGGTTCCTTAGCATTACTTAATGGCAAAAAAGAGGTTTTAATTGAAGTTTCAAGTTCATTTGCCCCTTTAATTGAAGTGTGGAAAGAACATGGTCCAAAATATCCAGTAAATCAAGCCTGAGGGAAAGCTATACTTGATTTTCCTCATAGAATGCTTCAAAATAAGCAGAAAAGATCACTAAAAAAACCTAACACACCGCAGACTAGATTTATACCTCATAAAGAACAAAATACAACATAAGCTCATTTAGAAAAAAAAAAACTTTCTTTTTAGATTACATTTAAGACTTTTGTTGAAACTGGTTCTTCACCGTCTATGAGAATTCATTCGGAAATCTGTAGAGAGATTTGAATGCTACTGTTAACTTCTGAGTTGCTTCAGTGTGGGAAGAGTCATTACAGAAATTTAAATAGCCTCTTGTGTTGTTCAGTGAGAGAAAGACAATTGGGGAATGGGGGCATAAGCCCATACTGTCTTTCCATTTTGCCTTCTCTACAAACATTGTGTTAAAATTAATTGAATAAAAAAAATAGCAGGAAATGATGCATATCCCAGTGTATACACCTGTAATATTCACTGCAATCTTCCCCTAAAGGTGAAGGGAAATGAGGTACGTGGCTGGGGTGGTAGGAAGAGGGAAATGGGGCAAGCAGATACTTAATAATTTTGACTTTTTTACCCTCCATTATGATAGAATCATAGAAAACTAGGGTTGGAAGGGACCTCAGGAGGTCATCTAGTCCAACTCCCTGCTCAAAGCAGGACCATTCCCAACTAAATCATTCTGGTTAGGGCTTTGTCAAGCTGGATTCTTAAAAACCTCCAAGGATGGAGATTCCACCACTTCACTGGGTAACTTGTTCCAGTGCTTTATCACCCTCCTAGTAAGAAAGTTTTTCCTAATATCCAACCTAAATCTCCCTTACTGCAACTTAAGAGCATTGCTCCATGTTCTGTCATCCATCACCATTGACAACAGAGAACAGACTGGATCTCAAAGCAGATCCCACCACTGCTCTTGCTGAGCATGGGAAAGGACAGCAGGGTACAGAACTCATATACAATAGTGAAGCATACAGTACTCAAAACTAAGTAAATTCATAAAAGCCCCCATTTACTTACACTGAATCAGTACATTGTTGCCAAAAGAGTTTCCTTTCTTTGCACAGCATAATAGTATAGGTTAGTCTTAGATTTGAGTAACTGACTTAGACTAAGACCATGCACAGGCATTCACTTGTAGCACTAATAATTTCTGAGACTGACAGCATGTGTGTATGTCTAGATTTGGCTAGAGCACATACCTGCCTCTACTCTGTAATCTTTAACTACTCAATCTGTCTCATTTTATTTTCTTCAAAAATTAGTTGAATGACACCTACCTTCCTGACAAGAATTTTGTGAAATGTAATCAATATTCCCTCCACTAATGAATCCCATGCTGTATCTCTCCCACTCCTGCCTACTCCATGCTGCCACTTCCACCTCAAAGAGCATCGCCAATACTAATGGGCTATGCAACCACATGCTCTTCATAATTCCTGTCTTCCACCAAACCAAAAATGCCAGTCCTAGTCAGCATAAATCATGTCACCAACCCATCAACAAAAATAAATACATGAAATTCTCCTATGAGTTTTCCCAGTGTGTTTTGAGCTTTGTGTCTACTTAGACTGCAAGCTCCTCAGAGCAACAAACCTGTTGTGCTGGGTGACTTGTACAGCTCTGAGCACACTGTCTGCACATAAAACAGCAATGGTAACATTTGTCTGGCTATTCTCGATACACAACCAAAAAGAAGCAATAAAAGCATCAAATTTATCTTTTTTTCCATTTACATAAAAATGCCCTATTTATTCTCATTTATTTTTCAGGGACTTCTAAACCTGCTGGAACTGCATATACTGAGGCTTTGAATGTTTAATGCTTTTGCTGAAATGCACTGTGCACTCATGCCTGAGAAGCAGGAGGACAAATATTTTCACACATTATCAGATAGCCGAATGAAATAGGCTCCACCAGAATTTACAACTGAAGGCTACTAGAATTTACAACTTGTGAAATTGTGGTTGTCTGTATTTTCTCATTACTGTTTGCTTGCTGTAGATAGAGAAGGCACTTTTTTCTTTGCCATCTACTGTCTCGCTACTTCCTAGTTAAACCTTGTCTCAAGTTATCAACACTCTCTGGAGAGATAAGCTTCTTCTCACTTACAACCTGTCACTAATAATCGAACTTTCAAGACTCCATCTCGAAAAGAGACTACTGGAGGCACACAGGTCACAGGAATTAACTGCCACCAGTCCTTGCAGAAAACTAAGCTCATCAATCTATAGCTTCTCATCATAATTAGAATAACGGCTTTGAAAATTTGGGCTGATGTTGACTCAGTCTTATGCCACAAAGAACGCTGATTAAAATCTTGGTGTGAAAGTTAATGATAAGTGCTGGTGGCGTTGTCGTAGCGACGGGGACAAACAGTTCCCTCGCTGTGACATTTTCAATGTCCTGCAGAAGAGAAACTGTCCTCTTTAGTGTGGCACTGTATGAAGCTTATTTATGGCTACAGGGCTTGCTGGATTGATGACTGTCGTAACACACTGTCAAATCCTTTACTGACACATTCATTTTTTTGAGCTGCTGGTGTGGCAGGAATAAAACACAACAAAATGCTTAAGTCTTATTTACCAGTTTCTGTTTGGTTAAACAGAAGATGAAGTAAGTTGTTTAGGTAGATGCACAAAAGTAAACACACATGGGTACAAAAATCTTTCCACAAACATACTTGAAGTCCATTCCAAACAACAGCATTAACTACTCATAAAAAAGAATGAGCAGAGGACCTAATCTGGCAAAAAAAAAACCTTTATAAAGGCCAAAGCAGTTGGGAGGTGGGTGCTGATGTGAGTACAGAGGTTCATGTATGTTGTGCTCACTGAAGAACTAGGCCATCAACACACCAGAACATGTGCCTGCATAGTTGAAGGAAAATTGGATTTTATTGCCCAAAGTGATTTCTTAGATATCTCCAACAGGTGGTCTTCTCATCCATCCTCCTAGTCAGTGGTCATGGACAGCACCACAGCAACTGCATTAGAGGTCAACTCGCAGCTTTGGAGGTGATGCCATCATGCGGGGTTTGGATTTCTTGACCATGACCTGTTCTTCCAGGATAGGCCTATGTTTGGATGAGACAGGCTACATCTGTCTCCAAGAGGTAAGAGTCTGTTCTCTTACAGATTGGCTAATCTCCTACGTGGGGCTTTAAACTAGATTCATCAGGGGACGGGGATGTTGACGACAGGGTGAGATCAGGAATGATGAACTGTGAGCCAGGCACTGGAACAGTCCAGGTAAGTACCAAGGGAAGTACTAAGGGCACCTATTGTGGGGCTTAGATGTCTCTGTAGTAATGCTAGGAGCATGGGGAACAAGCAGGAGAAACTTGCATTCCTGCTTGCAAGCAATTCAACCTGGTTGGGCTAACAGAAACCTGGTGAGACCCACCCACAACTGAGCAGTAGGCATTGAGGGCTACAGGCTGTACAGACAGGATAGAGTAGGGAAAAGGGTGGGGCACAGGGAATGTTGCTCTCTATGTTAAGGAGCAATATACATCTTCTGTAGTTAAGTTGGACCTAGAAGAAGGGCAAATTGAGGTACTAGGGGTCAGGTTACAGGGGGGTCAGGGAGAAAGGGACTTGGTAGTGGTGTCTACTACAGATCCCCACACCAGGGAAATGAGTTAGACCTAGAATTCTCAAGACAGCTCTTAGAGGCAGTGTGCTCAAAGGACCTTGTTGTCATGAGGGACCTAAATTCCCCAGATATCTGCTGAGCAGAGCAGGCAGCCAGGTTCGCCCTTTCATGCGAGTATCTAACCTGGTTGCAGGACCTTTTCCTTACATCGGAGGTAAACGTTCCCACTAGAGGAAATGTCTTACTAGACTTGGTGCTGGCCACAGGGGATGACTTGGTGGGAGATCTGCAGGTACAAGGTAACCTAGGGGATAGTGACCACCTATTGACAGAGTTCACTATCTGGTGAAAGGTAGGAAAGATAAGTAGCAGGGCAGAAGTGCTAGACTTCAGGAAGGCCAACTTCAACAAGCTCAAGAAATTAGTTAGGAGGGACTGATGGGCAAAAGCATCGGAGAGATGGGAGTCCAGAAAGGGTGGTCATTTCACAAAGGACTGATCATGTAGGCACAGAAAGGGACCATCCCAATACACATAAAGGGAGGCAAAAGAGCAAAGAAACCCTCTTGGTTGAGCACGGAAATCCAGGAGAGCCTGGAGGGGAAACAAGAGGCCTACAGGCTGTGGAAGCAGGGGCAGCCACCAAGGAGGAGTATACCTGCTTGGCTCGAGCTTGCAGGAAAGCAGTGAGGAAAGTCAAAGCGGAAATGGAGCTTAGGCTGGCAGCACAAGTTAAGGATAACAAAAAGTCATTCTTTAAATACTTAGGAAGCAAAAAGAAAGTGCAAGGTAATATAGGGCCCCTTTAAGATGGACTGGTAACAGATAGGAGGGCCAAAGCAGAGCTCCTAAATGATTTCTTTGCATCTGTGTTCCTGGACACGGATACAAATACGCATCAGAATAGGACTTTAGGCAATTATTTCGGGTGGAGGGCCACTTGATTTGTTTTGGTGAGTGTTGAGGGTCACCTGGGTAGCCCCACCCCTTCAGTTGCCCCACCCCTGGTCACCATCTCGGGACTGGACTTCCCACCCTCTGACCTTTGCCACTGGAAGTCCCTCCCCTTGCACAATTTACCAGGTAACAAGAGGTTGTGACTTCTCTAACATCCTGACCCAACAGTGGAGTTTCAGGGGCATCAGACCTCCCCCAGAACTTTCCCCCTACCTGTGCCAGCTTATCCAAACTAGAGGCGGCTACACTGCTGCTTCTGCTGACCAGTGCCAGCCCAGTCGGGCTCACCCCATCCCCAGCAGCACCTGGGAAACTGGCTTCAGCCATATGCTCCTCCGGATGGCACGGACCCTGCTGGGTCTGCACCGGCCAGGAAAAGTGGCATGCAGCTGAAGTCAGCTCCTCATGTGCTGCTGGGGATGGGAGGAGTCCAGCTGGGTCTGCACTGGCCAGCAGAAGCGGCGGCAGAGCCGTGTGCCGCTTGGGATGGGATAAGCCCGGCCAGAGCAGCGGGGGCTCAACTTCACTTTCCCCCTGCCTGCACCAGTCAGTCCCAAGCAGCACACAGCTCTACTGCCACTTCTGCTGGCCCATGCAGACCTAACCAGGCTCCTCCCAGTCCCAGTAGCATGTGAGGAGCCAACTTCAGCTGCATGCCGCCTTTCCTGGATGGTGCAGACCCAGCTAGGCTCCTCCCATTCCCAGCAGGTAAAATAATGCTAAGGGACACCCAGCATGGGTTCACAGTAGGCAGATCCTGCCCGACTAACCTGGTTTCTTTTTAGAACCAGGTCACAAAATATTTGGATAAAGAAATAGAGGTAGATGTTATTTACTTCGATTTTTAAAAGGCCTTTGACACAGTGTCACACCCAATTCTTATAGATCAACTAAACAGTTGCAATGTACATTATTACACAGTCCAGTGGGTGGAAAATTGGCTTATGGGACACACCCAGAGAGTGGTAGTGGATGGGTCGGTTTCTACTTGGAGAAATGTGGGCAGTGGAGTCCCCCAAAGCTCTGTCCTAGGACTGGTACTGTTCAATATCTTTGTTAATGACTTGGATGAGGGAGTAGAAAGCACTCTGTCCAAGTTGGCAGAATACACCAATCTATGGGGTGAGGTAAACAAACAAGAGGGCAGGGAGTGAATCCAGGTGGATTTTGGACAGGCTGGGGGAAGTGGGTGGAACAGAACAGGATGCAGTTTAACAAGGATAAGTGTCATGTGTTGCACTTGGAGAGGAAGAATCATCAACACTCCTATAGCCTGGGAGGTACCACTCTAAATAGCACAACTGTGGAGTCACAGTTGAATCCAAAATGAACATAAGTCGCCGCTGTGAAGAAATAATAAGTAAAGCTAACCGCACTCTTTCTTGTATAAGTAGGTGCATCATAAACAGGTCTAAGGAGGTGATACTTCCTGTCTATGTGGCACTGGTCAGGCCGCAGCTGGAGTACAGCATCCACTTTTGGGTACCACACTTCAAGAGAGATGTAGGTAACCTGGAAGGCGTTCAGAGGAGAGCCACCCATCTGGTTAAAGGCCTACAGGAAAAACAATACGAGGACTGATTGAGGGACCCGAACCTTTTCAGCCTCCACAAGAGAAGAGTGAGAGAAGATCTGGTGGCTGTCTACAAAGTCATCGGGGGGGGAGGGGGGACAGCAGGAAATAGGGGATACAATGATTACCAGGACGCCCATCAGTGTAACTAGAAACAATGACCACAAACTGAAGGAGAGCAAATTTAGATTGGACATCAGAAAAAAATTCTTTATAGTGAGGGTTGCCTAAATATGGAATACACTTCCAAGGAAGGTGGTGCTGTCTCCTTCCTTGGAGGTATTTAAGAGGAGACGGGACAAACACCTGGCTGGGGTCATCTGACCCTGGCACTCTTTCGTGCCCAGGACAGGGGATTGGACTCAATCTAATAGGTCTCTTCCAACCTTAAACTCTATGAAATCTATGAAATACCTATCTGATTCCACCCCTAGTTTCTTAACTAGAATTATTATATTTTGAGGACAACTTCTATTTTAGCTTTCCTTTCAAATACCTTTCTTCACATTTTACAGTATAAAAATATATTAATAAATATAGCTAAATTATGCTCTCACTAACATACCAAAGGTAGATGACAACACATATAGTGCCTCT
Organism: Crocodylus porosus; assembly: GCF_001723895.1. Lineage (NCBI taxonomy): Eukaryota > Metazoa > Chordata > Crocodylia > Crocodylidae > Crocodylus > Crocodylus porosus. Next base: position 43,646,076 of record NW_017728951.1, on the reverse strand, counting down.
CACTCAGTGTCAATGGCTCCAGGAAACACTTCTTACTTCACAGCTTGAGTATGGCAAGTGACCAAAGGCACCTCTTATTAGTACATGTACACACACACACACACACACACACACACACACACACACACACACACACACACACACACACACACACACA
>NW_017728951.1:43633419-43645819 GCF_001723895.1 Crocodylus porosus | reverse complement strand
CACACACACACACACACACACACACACACACACACACACACACACACACACACACACACAGAGCATGGATTTTTTTTTTATAGAAGTCTTCATAATCATTGTTCCAAGTATTTTTTTCCAAATATCACATTTAAACAGCTTATTTGAAAGGAAACTCCTCACATGCCAAGACTCCCTCCACCTCAATGCTTGTGAGAAAGACAGGACAAAAATGTGTCCCTCATTCCTTGATCCAGAAGGGAAAGGTGATATTACAAGTCCCCTGTTCCTTCTTCATTGCCAAGGAATTCTTTCTCACCTAATTTTTTATTATTTTATCTCATGCCTTCTATGCCTGACAGACTGCCAATGAACTAACATTGTAGTTCTGGAGGATGGAGTTGTCAAGAAGGTAAATGGGTCCTGCAGCACTATGACTCATTCTAGTTTTAATGTCCTGGCTAGAAGTGCAATCAGCGCAGAAGCTCCACACTGCATCACAAAACCCCTAAAAGGCTTAAAGTCTTCCCTAACTCATGGATACCTTGAAACACCAGATTGGATATGGCAGAAAATGTCTTCTGTAATCAAGGTTAGGTGGTGCTCACTTTACTTGATTTCACTATGTTATATTGACCGATTAAGAGGAAGTTCAGTGAGGCACATATGAGCCTTTCCATTTTTAAAAAATAAGGGCTAAGTATCTGACTCCATTAGAAGGCACATCTTTGACATCTCCCCACAGTACTGGAAGGCAGGGACCTGCCACTCCCTGCACATGAACAGGAAGGAAACTAACAGCTAACCACCATTTTCACCAGAGAATTACTGAAGCTGAGCATAGCAGTGCAGACAATCAAAGGAAAGAAAGCAGAGGGAGACAGATCAGAGAGCACTGTCTATAATCCTTACCTTCAAAAGTCTGTCTACCTACTGCACTTCTTGCCTTCTTTCCCATCTCTCAATACTTCCTCCTCACTTTGTTCTGCCCAAACAATGTTTAATCTTCATTTTCATACCTTTTTTTCTGACTTCTGTAAATCTTATGTCCAGAACACCATCCCTTTTTTGGTCTGACAAGCTTCTTAGTTTTTGCTTTTCTGAAATATCGCTCAATATACTGTGGTGATAGCTTTCAAATGCTAGTTCTCAAAGTAATGCTTCTTCATCTTTTAAATGCATAAGAAATGCACATCCTTACAATATGTCCAGTCCCTAGAAGAGAGACCTGGTGATCTACACACAAACACTCATTAAGTTTCATTTTTAGTTTTACAAAGCTCTATGGGTCTATGACCCATTACCTTTCTTCAGTCTCATCAGTAGAATATTGTCAGAGCTCAAATGAAATCTTTATCAGTACTTAGAGTATATAGGCACTTGAGAATCTTGAGTGAAACGCATCCTATGATACACCACATCAGCTAAAACAGGTGACAATCCAGTGTGATAATTTTTGCCAGATTTTTTTAATAGCATTTACAAGCTCTTCAACAACAAAAAAAGCAAAGACAAAAATTTGAACTTAGAAAGTGTGCATCCATCCCTTCCATCAACATCAATAGGATGGGACAACCAAAACCTTAAGTCACTTTGCAAATCGCAGCCAACTTTGTGCCAACATACCTAATGATTGGGGGCGGACTGAATATTAAGTTATTTCAACATTCACCCATTCTCGCTGACATACATCAAACAAAACTGGCCTTCAACTATTCCAAATCATAACCATCAGTATGTGAATCAGTATCCTAGTTGCAAGACGAGTGGTTGTACTATAACATAAATGGGAGTATGAAACCATTTCAACAGTTTTCTGGTGCTCCTTCATATATTGCTGGGCCTGCCAGTCTGTCTTCCTCATTGTTTCTTCATAGTCTTGTTTGTATTTTGCTAACTAGATACTGTGCTATTCTATCTTTGAATACAGGTGTCATTTCATTCAGCCCTCTAGGCTCCTGGAAGGACCATGAATTTGGGGACAAAGTACGCTGCTGAAGTTTGGTGTATGGAGTCACACTGGGGACATATATCGGCAGCAGGAAGGCAAACAGCAGCTGCATTTACCCCTGTACTGATGCTCACCCTGTAACTTGAGGTGGGTCTTCCAGGGGAAAAGAGGAGGAGAGGGGGGAAGGCATGTTTGACACCTCTGATCTAGAACATAAAAATGACTGAATAACAAAATTAATTAAAATCTAAATCCCACAAAATAGATTGGAATGGACCTGCTACATTCTTAAGTGCAGGATCTTATGTACAATCATCCTGGACTACTAAAAATGTTGACGTCCATCACGTTATATAAAGATCCTAAACACTATCATCTAACCCAGGGGTTGTCAACCCACGGTACACAGGGTTACTTGGGAAGGCTCCAGGGGGTAAGCGGCAGTGGCGTGGAGAAACAGGGGGCAGGGCCCCCTTTGAGGTGCTTGCGGTGCCATGGGTCACCAGCGCATTTGTTTTTGCCGGCGCTTCCATAGCCATGCACTGCTGGCAATTCCTGTTTCACTGCCATGCGCTGCCAGCACTTCCAGTTTCCAGGACTGCCTCCCCTCCCCCACCCTCGATCGGCTGCCAGAGGATTCCCACCCCCCCAACCCCACCCGCTGACCAGCCACTGGGGGACTCTGATTCTCCAACAGCCACTGGGGGTACACTGGGGCCAAATGAGGTTGAAACCCTGTGATCTAACCTACATCATACAACAAAACACTAAACAATTTCCTGTCATTTCTGTGAAAAAGAAAATCATTATTCTGTTTAAAAATAAGGAAATGCCAAGACCATAAAAACTATATATAAATTTTAAGTAACAACTTAAGAAAACTAACATTTAGGTTCTATAGATACAACTAAGTATGTTTCACACCTTTCATCTTATTCTCCCTTTGCCTAGAAATCAGACTTACCCCAGAACTGGGCACAGTAACAGACTCAACTAAATAAATACCTAAGACTGAATGGGTAGAAACCTTGCAAGTTAGGCTCATTATGCCTGAGGTAAAGCTCACGGGTGTAAAAAATGGGACCTTTTCCACTATATGACCAAAGTTTACTAGCAGTGCTGGGTGGGAAAATGTGCAAAAAAACCTGAACACTAGGGGTACAGAAAGAACTAGTTTAACAGGAAGTGGAAATATTGGTAAGGTCCAGGCTTAAAGAGGATGGGTTGTGACCAATGTGACACCACAGCAAATTACTTATACAGCCAATTATTTGAAATAATTAAAAACCCAGGCACATTAAATAATGCTCCACATGACCTGGCCTTCAGGGTAGGTGGTTTTAAAAAAAAGCCTGTTAGTAAGTTTACTTAAACTCAGCAGTCACATAGGCTCAGAAATAGTAAGCAATAAGCCCATGCATGGCTACATTCCAGTAGCTAGTGTTGCTAATCTTCTGCAGTTATGAACAGCTAATTAATATACCACAATTAATAGAAACTGAAATAATAAAGGACTTAAAATCAACACCTTTGTCAGTGTTGCAGAAGTTTCAGGTCAATGTATACCATGTGTCCTGCAGAAACTAGGCACAATTGCAAGGTGTCAGCCTTCACTTTGATTTTCTTTGCTTTCGTAAGTTTGTATCATATCCTTAATAGCAAGTGAAAGTAGGGCTTTATTGTATGCTAATATGATTAAAATATACATTCTGTACCCTTTTCATGCCTTATCAAAGTTCCAGTTTGGGAAAAATGAGTGCATTATATAAAAAATCTGGGTGACTAAACAGTTAAATGTGCACACGTGTGTGTGTGTGTGTGTGTACTCCACAGTAGATATACATAGAAATCCTAGCAGTCAGATTTAATTTATTCATGGCCATCAGCTTTTCTTGTTCTATTAGTTACCATAATAGCAACACAGTGTTGAGCAAAATACCAGAAGCTTTCATTAGAATCATTAACATAATTTGATAACTGATGGTATTTGATTTCTGACTTTTGAACTTTGACTTGAAGCTTGGTGTAAAATGTGATCTCACTGATTGGGTTAAAACAAGAAAAACAACAAACCCACCATAAACACTTTGCATTATTTTGCTTTGTTAACTGTAATTAATGTTCACATTTGTCACATGTTGTATGATTCAGAGGAGTAGTAGTGAAGATTAAAGATGCAACAAAGATGCGCTCATGTCATATTCTCCAAAATGATTTTGTCCTAATTTAAGGATTGCAGAAAATAAGTCAAGCGTGGGGGGGTTTTTAGCATGAAAATGGAATGCATTAAGCAGTCCTTCATACAAGCTGTTACAATGTTCTTTTGTAAGCTTGACCAAAAAAAAACAACCCCTGTGTGAAAAGGTCTGAGTTAAATCTATATATAACAAGTATTTAGGACTAAGGATGGTAATCAAGGTGTTCTATATCTAGAACTTATCTACATACAGTGCAGCATAAAATTATCCAAATTTTATGGAGTCCTTAAAGATAGAGTATAAGAATTAAGGTCTACATTATTGGTTCCTCTCTCTGTGTCTAAACAGTTACTCACATTTTTGGTATGGCAAACATAGGAATGTAGTGTTAATAGGAATAAGCTCCCTAAATCCTTACATACTGCTTTGAAAAAGCACTCAAGCTTCAATGTATGAAACTGTTGTCATCTTTACCCCAGATTTCACAAAGCAATTTTCAGTTAAATGTATATCAAATTAATACTGCCAGTGACCAAATAAGAACTCCTAATGCTTGCACACTTTCTGGCATGTTTAAGTGTTGGGATCAATAGTGAGAGAGATGTTATACAAGCCAATCTCTTCTGAAGCACAATATGCAAAGCCTTCTTTGGTTAAAATATATATTTAAAGGCTTTTGAGAAACAGAATATTGTGCAATTAGCAGACACTTACAATGAAGGATGTCTATAGTGTAGGGGTGGGCAAAATACAGTCTACGTAACACATCTGACCCACCTTGAGGGTCTCTCGGCCCTGCCCAGCCCAGGCCTTGCTGTGTGTAGCCAGTCCTACCACCCCCAGTTGTGCAACAGGGCTGGGGCAGCGCAGCAGCCAGAGTCCACTTGCCAGCAGTGGCAGCTCCTTCCAGCTGCTGCTGCCACACAGTAGGACTCAACCCCACTGTCCAGGCACCCCAGGCTGTCAACCGCACATCCACTGCTGGGGGCATCAGAAGGAGTGAGTTGGTGGGCAAGGTCTTCACGGAGACTGGAGCCCCCGGACTCCTGTGGGCTGGGTTTGCTTGGCTGGGTGGATGGAATGGGACCATGGGTGGGTGGGCAGGCAGGTGGGCAGCAGCATCTGGGAGCAGGATAGGCAGGTGAGGCCAGGTCCAGGATCGTGGGGCTGTGACAGCTATGCTGGAGCAGATCACAGCTCTGCCCCGTGTCCTGGACCTGTCCTGTCACAACCCCACAATCCCAGTCCTGCCCTGCAATCCCAGCCCCACCCAACTGCAGCCCCATCCCATCCCTGCCTCAGCCCACCCTGCCCATGGGGGTTATGGGATGCTCTCCATGGAGACCCCACCTATGTGCTCCATCTACAGTGGTCTAGTAATCTACCACTTGCTGAGGGAGGTTTGGTGAGCTGTTGTGGACAAAGGGTAGAAGGAGGGTGATAACCCAGCCTGCAACAGCTGATTAAAACTCCCTAAGTGGCTTTCCAGCCCAAAGAATTGCCCAACCCGGTATAGAGGATCTTTCTTAGAAACAGCTCTTGGACTCTACAGACAAACACATTAATACGAAAGCATATCTAGATTCACACAATACGAGCTCATGATTGTAACCACCATGACAAAAAAAAAGGTTATGAAAATTATCCATTGTGCTTTTATAATTAAATTATACATGTGCTTTTAGGCTTGGCTGTTTACCTTATCTCCAAGAAGAGTTTCTGTTTTGCCACAGCCACTTAGTAGTACTACTTAGTAGTAGAATTTATACCAAAGGGAAAAGCCACGTTGCTGGCTGGTATCCCAAGATACAAAAATAAACAATACCATCTCTAAAGGACTTAAAATCTAGTAACTAATGATTTTGGATGCCCAACTGGATAAAATTAATTTGTTAGATTTCTGTGATGATACTAGGCACTCATTAAGAATCAGTCAAGAAGACACCTCACTGTGGACGCTCAAGGTCCATAGTTACTAGCAAAAAATCCTGGTGGAAATTTGCAAAAATTCAGTCAGCAAGCTTTCCAATCCTTCATGAATTTAGCCAAAATGGAGATTGCCCCATTTTTAAGAATTATGAATGGAATTAAATGAATTGCTCAATACCTCAAAAAATCATCAGTAAAACAAGATGTCCTAGAAGGTGTAAACTGTCACAGCTGCAGCAAAAAAGATTTCCATTGGTTCAGGATTTGCTGCCAGGTGTCCTAACTTTGAGCCTGTGTTGCCTCAAGCCTAGGGCAACAAGCACTGTGCTTCACTGTTCTATATAAATATTGGAGAACAAAACAGAGTTAGAATGATAAAATCTGTTAGACTAAATTAATTGTATTTACAATATTTCAGGTTTGAGAAACATTTGAGGACTTTCATTTTTACAGGCAGGGTGAGTAATTTTTTTAAAACTATACTACTTGAACTCCACAGTTTTGATTTTTAAGAGGTGCTTATATAGACTGAAACAAATAGAAGACATGTCTTCTTAGTACAAGTACCTCATTACAATATAACTATAACTCATTCAAAAAAATCAGACGGGTTTGTAATCTTTTAAAAGTAACATTATAAATGTGTCGTATTCTAGTATACAATTAGTAATTATGGCATTCTTATTCAACTGTAAACTTACTAGGTATCTTATTCAAATCAACACAAAAGTGTTTACTTTTTAAAGAGGAAGAACTCTATTTCTAATTTCCAAGGTTCATGCACATCAAAGCTGGTGAGCTACTATTACGCCTAACCAATGTAAATAAAATCATACACAAATGTTTATGTAAATTAATAGAGATCTGTCAAGAAACATTTATATTTTAGGTTTGATGGGGATTTGCATAGCTCTCCCATAAGAACACTCACATAAGTGAGGAAAGTCAATTATATCCTCAGTAGAAAAATAATGCATTTCTTTTTCATACCCAGCCTCTATAATGGGTGGTAAGTATTACAAGAAAAATCTTTCCCTTGATATGAAACCAGGCTGAACAGGAATAAAAGTTCCATGTCTACCCATAGAAATAGCCAATCCATAACACGGCTGAGGCAAATTAAAGAGGCAACAGAGGAAAATCTGACTGGTAGACATATCATGTATGATCACCTAAAGGTGCACAATTTTCAGGGTTGCATACCTGATATTTTGATCACTTATTTTTCCTACATTTCTGATATAACACTATTCTTATTTTATTAAAGAAGCTGGAGATCAGGGAGCAAGTGGGTTGGATTGTTAAGGTTGAAGAAATGTGGTTTATTGAAGCCTGCAGACAGCTACATTGGCAGATGTGCTTCCCCACACCAAGAGATGCTATTTGAAGAAAACAGCATGCACTCTATTGACTATTTAAGTCTTTATGCTGAACCATATATAATATATAAGGCCTCATACAGGCCATCTTCCAGGAACAGAGTACTATTAGTCCCTGTGCTCATTCAAAAGCTTGGTTTCTCTGCTGAAGATGTCAGTAGTGGTAATATATTAGTTTTATAGAAAAATGACTGAAATTAAAAGCTCACACAGCCATTAGGTAATAAATTATAATAACTACTACTTTGCACTGCATTTGTCCTAGCGGTAAAAGGTAACATTTCCCATTTAGCCATCCTCCAAGCCACCCCAACTGCTTAAATTAACTACATTTATAACTAGGGTCATAAAAGCCTGAGTGCACAGGGCTTGTCTAAGCAGCCAAATCTGTGTGCAATCACCTGGGGTGCAAATTTGAACAACTCTACACCAACAGCAACCACAGTGACATGTTGCAAACAAGTCCCCAGTCTGAGAAAGAGGTCTTGAAAGACAGAGTCATTCCAATACCATTTACTGTTTCTTAAAAAGGCACTGCCAGGACTGCCAGAAGACCAGCTAAGGACCTAACTGGTGATGTAGTATTATATATACCAAGTCCAGAGATGTATCACTCTGAAGTACACGGAGGATTGCAATCCTCTTCATGTGCTCATGGACAGCATGCAGATGCATTGTCCGTAACCACCTGCTCAGTAAAAGAGTCAGAAGCTCCTTACATACAGGTATGTGCAGTATGCCTTTTAAAGGGCTTCCCTCCTCTGAATTTTGAGATACTTAAACTATTTCTCCCCATCCATGAGTTAAGATATCTATTACCAGAGCTTTGGTAGAAAGAAGAACTGAAAAGAGGGGGCAAATTTGCTAGAAAGCTGAACTGAATCCATTCACTAGCTTAGGACTTCCAGGGGACTATGACTAGGCAATCCATGTTGGGCCTGTTGACTAGCCATATGGGTTTCAACCAGCCTTATAGGAGGCTACATGCTGCACTCTGTACTGGCAGGCCAATGTTCCTATGAAGTGTCTGTGGGCCTCCAAAGAGCTGTGTGAAAGCATATACATAGTGAGAACCATGAGGACTATGGGTCTGAAGGATCCAGGAAACATAATGAGAACTAAGATGTTTACGAGAATTTGAAATTATGGGTGAAGACGTAAGTATGATAGAGACAGATGGTGCAGCTTCAACCCTCCTCTCCTTCGTCTATGTAATTATAAGAGTCTCTCTTCTTATAGTGATAGAAATTCTGTCATGAGAAAGGCCCATGAAGACACAGAAAAGACATGTCTCATACTAGATGGGGTACTTCTAGTTATTTAGCTTATGTCACCAGGAATGTTATCCTGATCCAAACTTCTGGGCAAAAATAAAGCAGGGAAAAAATAAAGGAAGAGAAAAGGAAGAAGTATGCACAAGAAGCTCTGCCAGGCTCTTGATTTCAAAGATCCAGGTTGCAGGAAAAATGGTCAGTCTATGAGATGACTATCTTTTCCAGAGACACTTGGATATGCACTGTCATCTCTACTGCACTCTTCTGCAATTAATTCTCAAGGCTAAGAAAAAATGTAATTGAAGGCAAGATAAAAATTGTTTACTCTCTTCACAGGGGAAGTCCTCAGTAGTAGTCTGGACCTCCTACACTATACTGGGCACCATAAGACTGGAAGAACCACCTCACAACGATGGCGGTTCTCATACTCCTCACATCCTAAAGGTATCAACTGAGTCTTACACAAACATCATAGTTATAAGCTGACCTTCAGCCACAAGTGTCTTCAGTTCATCCTGTTCTCACATAACCCAATCCAAAGAAGTAAGTCTTTTTTAGGAGCAGGATGTAATAACAAGCCACTCCCACCTCTAGAAGCACAAGTGATTTGACTTTATTATTGAAAAGATCCCATTTCTTTGCCTTCCTGAAAAAAATAAATGGTCATGGAAGTTTCCTGATGCTTTTCATGGACTGTTTGCACTACCAAAAATTCCAAGATATTAGATGCTGATAAAGTCTCAGCAAAAAGTGCTAAATCTTTTATGATTTTTTTATAGGAGATTTGAGAATAAAAACAGGGATTAATGTCAGATTTTCTTGGAGAGACTGGTATCCTGGCACAATGACACTATATGGGTAAGTGTCTGACCACTCTTATGTTACTTCAAGTGCAATACAGTTCTCCTAAGATGGTTTTAAATATTTAAATGCTGAAAGATAAGGAGAGGGCTGGATTAACTGCCAATTCATTCCAAGATACTCCAAATCCAGAAGAAAGATGTTCCAGAACTGGGATAAGGTGGTCATCGCATATGTATTCCTCCACATGCCCTAGAAACTCATGATGAGATGGCTGTATCTACTTCCTCAGGGAAGAACTCCAACAAGATACAGACAAAGGAGTACACCATACCGTGGTGTACCAGTGTAACCAGTGTTGGTAAACATAGATTCATAGATTGTAAGTGGCTGGAAGGAACCTCACAAGATCATCAGGTCCAGCACCCCTGCACTATGCAGGAAAGACAACTGGGGCTATCCCAGCAAGGTGACTGTCCAGTCTCCTCCTGAAGATTTCCAGAGTAGGTGATTGCACCACCTCTGGAGGGAGTTTATTCCACAGTCTGGACACCCTACCTGTGAAGGAATTTTTCCTAGTGTTAAGCTCGAAATAGTCTTCCAGGAGTTTCTGGCCATTATTCCTCGTTTTCCCCCAGGGTGCCCTGGTAAACAGTTGTTCTCTGAGCCCTTGATGTATTCCCCTGACGTAGAGGTAAGCTACTACCAAGTCCCCTCTCAGCCTTCTCTTTCTTAGGTTGAAGAGGCCCAAGTCCCTCAGCCTTTCCTCGTATGGTTCATTTTGCAAGTCTCTGATCATGTGGGTGACTCTTCTCTGGACTTTCTCAAGCTTTTCCACATCCTTGTTGAAGTGCAGGACCCAGAACTGGATGCAGTATTCCAGCTGCAGTCTCATCAATGCTGAGTAAGGTGGAAGAATCACTTCCTTGGTTTTGCTTGAGATGCATCGGTTGATGCATGCCAGAGTATTGCCCTACAAAATACCATGCGACTTAGCACCCACACCACCCCAGCCCTCAAATCTTGCCACAGCCCCCATATCATGGGGCAACAGGTGCATTACAGGGTACCTGATAAGTGGTTCCTCACAGGCACCTACTCTCCTTCTGGGATCTTCAGTGATTATTCTCCGTTCTGCCACTGTACCATCTATGAGGGAGACTGCAGGGCAAGATAACAGAGAACACTTTGGGCATTCTGGATGAGAGCAAGTAGATTTCATCCACTGAAGGATCCACTGCCAGATCTGCAGAGTATCAGGCTAGGAAAATATTAAACATATGGTTATTTGGAGAGAACATTTTTCAAGCTCTTTCAGAGACAAGACATGACTAGAGCTGGAGTATCTGGGCTGGAGAGAAAAGAACTCTACAGTAAAGGTGGGAAGATTGGCATGAGAAGCCTTGACACCTGGAGATCACAATGCCAGAAGCAGCCTAGGACAAAAACAAACAAGAAACAAAAAAACAGTAAGTGAACCATTTGGTATTAGGAACACAGCATTGGAAAGTGTCTCCCAAGCTACTGAGTCCAGTCCCTGCATTCCCAGGCAACGATTTACCTGAGATTCCTAAAAGCATCCATTTCAAAACCTTTCATACAACTACAAGTTACGAACTGGAAATGTCACCACGCTACAACAAACCAGGGGTAAGGGTACTGCTAATACCGTGCAAAGCAAAGGCAGAGAAGTACTTGTTAATATATGCTTGACTGATCCTAGGAAAGAAGACTATGCCCCAGAATTGAGGAAAAGAATCCTCCACCCAGCTGCTGCCAGTCAGACCCAAGGGAAGCAGTCCCCAGGTTTTACAATCAGTTTGAACCTGACCTGAGTATTGTGAAGAGGCTCAAATGTGCGCATCTGTGGTTAAATGAATCTGGAGACTGCTTTTAAGTATATTGCTGGGGATCAAGGGTGGTGACTGGCACCATGACTTCCAGATATATTGTTCTATTCTGATTCTCTTTAAGGGTAACAAAATCTTTGAGAACAACTGATCATGCAGAAAGGTCTCATTTGGCACTGAAGAGAAATGAAACTAGTTTTCTCCCAGGCTTCTCAGGACCCCTCTACATATGCAGGTAAAGGTGCAATAGGATCTAATCCAGAATTCACATAATTGCACCTCCTGCCATGCCACAAGTATATTGGAGGTGTGAATGTGGGATTGTGCATTAGGACCTATTGCACCTTATCACCAGTGGAAGGACAGCCTAAGAACATGATCCCAGCACCAGCTCCCATAGCTGACAGGGCTCAGCCGGGCTTGCAGTTGAGGCAGGATTCCTCACACTGCCCCCACTGCAAGCCTCACACCTTATGAGGCTGTCACCCGGCTGTAAGCCCCACAACTGACAATGCTGCCACCACTGCAAGCCTTGCCAGAGGCAGAGCTGGCAGCAGGTGCCCACCCTTGTTGCTGGGAGCCCCTCAGTTGATGGGGATCCCAGACACTGGAGAGCACTTGGCCATATGTTTAACAGCACAATTAGAACAAGCCACCAAGTTATTACATATTTTCTGTGGACTAACTGTGTAGCTTATTGCTTGTTATATCACACCATTCATTGGTTGAATGTGTAACTAGGTCACAGCTTAAGGTGTGATTACCTAGTTAATCACACCTTAAGTAGCATGTAGAGAAGACCTCATAGGCAGATGAGGCTTGCATGGAATTTTCCAAGAGGAACAGTTTCATTGCAATTCCTTTCTCAGGAATGCTCTTGGAAAATGAGTAAGATAACTTTCTCTGAGGTAGATTAGGCACCAAGCATGCCTGTTAATAGGCATGGCAAAATCACACAAGTGTTTCTTCCATCAAGGAGATTTGAAGTTGACCATCAAGAAACAAGCCTCTGAAGAGGGAAGAAGAAGTTTGGTCAAAG
>NW_017728951.1:43592097-43633319 GCF_001723895.1 Crocodylus porosus | reverse complement strand
TGTTTTTTAAGACAATGGCCAAAAAAAGAAGAAGAAAAAACAGGTAAGATGAGAAGCAAAATGCATCTTTGTGGCAAGAAAAAAAATAAATAGCTGTTGGCGCTACAATAGTCTGGAGAGACAGGCATATCAAAAAAAAAAAAAGCTTAGTTCATGTATGTAATATACATACACAGTGAGAAAACAACGAAGTTGAGTGGAGAATCTCTCAAACATATTTTGTTTAGAGCTATCTCAATTTCCAAACAGTAAAAACTTCTTCTAAGTATCAGTGAAGTATTACGCATAAATGATATAGCTTTCCTTACCTGTTAGTGTTTTATTGTAGTATATTCACTTGTTCATATGGAATATGTTATAGAATTTCCATTACAAACCTTTAATCTCAAGGATTTAAAACAATCATATCTTCCACAAAACTAGAAGTGGCACCAAAAGTTACTTTGTGAAATAATTTTTCCCTTATACATGCTATTAAGGGAAAAAACAGTTTGCTTTTAGGATACAGTAGACCATCCTTTCCTTTCCTCTCCCTTCTTCCCTAAAAAATCCACACACTGAAGTGAAACCATGAAGTGATTGATCAGAAAATAGGGCCCTAGTATACAAGATTCATACGTACACTTAGCAAGAGGATAAGAGTTATTCCAACATTAAAGATTTTTAGCAGACATACACAAGGAAATAGATAAGCAGGAAGCATCAAAGCAGCCCCTCAAAAGCAAAGACAGCTGATGAATCTATACAAAGTACTGAGAATGGACTTCACTCAGCACAGAAATGACTTGTTCAACCATAGCAGAAATTAATTCCATTTCAGGGGGCTTTTTACCAGTTAGATACTGTTAGATTGTAAGGGTGCATCATGAAGATGAAACCATTTCCCTGGTCCATGTGCCTGATTTTGGGGCTCAGGTAGTCTGATCCCTGATGGACCCAAAAGTGGACTAGAAGTACTTCTGGTCCACTTCCGGGTCTGCTGTTGAGTGCGCTGGGGACCCCACCGCACTCTGTGGGATGCTCCATCCACCCCAGCTTCTCAGCATTGACGAGCCGCCTGCTACCTTGAGGTATGTAGAAAAAAACATTTAAAGCTGTGTCTATGTCCAAATCACCAAATCTTCCCAAATTTCTCCAATTCGGTTCAGAGGGTTCCAGTTAGATTTGGAGAGATTGAAGGGTCTCCTGCTTCGATTCAGATTCAGAGATTTGGCCACCGAACTGGACCAAATCGAATCACGGACTAAAGCTTCACACAGACCTGCTAATTAAAGATAGTAACCCTGTTTTTGTTGAATGACCCAATAACTCTTCAAATCTACCTGGAAGTTATCATTACTTAAATACAAATAATTGGGAAAATAATACCCCAAACATATTCTGAAATGTTCCATTATAAGAAATCAGATTCCTGAGCAACTGCCATACTGTTTATTTAGTACTGCTAACAAACTGGAGAAGAAATTGGGAAAAAATTAAGAGGCATTTGGACATGTATATATACACCTTGTGTAACAACCACAGAATAGTGTAGTTTGGTAGAATAATGTCTAGAGCAAGCATCTAAGTCAGAGGAGGAAGGCACATGCTCAAAAGCTGGAGTGTCCAAGACACAGAGAAAACCCAAGCACAGATCTGGGCTCAGATGCAGATTCTACAGTCAAGGCATTGCCATAAAATATAGGACTACTGGGGGTATCTGGGCAGAACACAGAAGGGGCTAAGAACAAGACTGAGAAAGGAATGAGAGCATGGACAAAATCAGAGGCAGGATCCAAGGCCTTGAGGGAACAACTCTTCAAGGCAGACAGGGACCAGGTGCAGCTGCAGGCTTGTTCAGCTTTGAACAGCCAATATCTCCCTGTTGGCTACTTTCTCTTATCTGGTTCTGCAACCAAAAAAGTTGTGAAGGGGAACCTATTACCCCAGTCATACCTAGTGATCAGACTCCCTTATACATAGACAGAAAATTTGCTTGGGAGCCATTTTCTATAATTTGGTTTGTAGAACAAGTATTTGATAGGAGATCAAAAACCCTAAATTCTTTGGTAGTACCTCAGAAAATCACTAAATTAACAAGTACAAGATTTTCAGTGGAAAACATCTCAGACATCATTAATAAGCCCATGGAAAACAAAAAACACCGCAGCATTATTTGTGTCCCAACACACAAGTGCCTTCAGACACTTGAAAACAGGTGTGTATCTAGGGGCAGGGAAAGAAGTACAAGTCCCATATTCTAATTGGGCCAGTATTTTGATCATGGCCACGTGCAATAGGAGAAACACTACTGCAATGTCTGCACAGCAAAATGTACAAAATCGAAACAGAAAGCATCTTAAAAATGAACCTGAGTGATAGGAAGTGCTGTCGCCATTCTACCATATCAAAGAGAAAGAGGCTATTAAACATAATACATAAAATAACATTTAGCAAGGAAACCAGTATAATTACTTAGCAAAAAGGACATTCGACCAGGTTCTAAACCATTGCTCTGAATTGGGAATATTACTTATGTGTTAAGTTAAATTGAGTAAAACTTCCTAAGCACTCCCTCAAAGAACACCTGTAAGTAATAAGATCGACTACCTAATCTATCATTCATTGCTTCTAGTAGAACAAAGTATTTAAGAAGGTATTCGATATCACCTTTCTTCACAAATTCAATGGGCTCAGTGTGGTACTCTGGCCCCCTCTACGTGTTTTATCTATTACACAATTACCTTGTTAATTGTGCAATAAATTTAGAGTGGCTACATGTGCAAATTAACTATGATGCCTTAAAATGGTCCAACCAGCTATAAAGTTATTGCTTGAAAATGTGCAATAACATCATAGCTGGTTTCCAAACAGATTTAACTTGCACATAGATTGTAAGGACAGAAGGGACCTCAGAAGATCATCGGGTCCAGCCCCCTGCACCACACAGGAAAGGTAACTGGGGGTCAGGTGACCCCAGCACACCTCTTGCCATGAATGTGTGGCATGACAGGAAGCATGACTGTGGATTGTACATTAGATCCTATGGTGCCTTTACGTGCATATTAGAGGGGCCCTCAGGATGACAACGCTACCTGAACGGGGTTTGGTTTCATACAGTTCCTGAACTGAGCATAAAATGATTCAGCTTAAGGAGGAGAGGAGGGAGCCAACAACTCACTTTTGGTTTTCTGCTGCAAATTATATGGGTTCAATTTATTCTGTATGAGAACATAATTTATTTCAATTTATTCTGTACCCTTTAGGTTTTAGTTTAGTAAAATGTGCTGTTGAAAACAGTATGTTACAGTAATTAAAATCACAATGACAATTTTTTTTTTAAAGGGCTTACTAATTATCACTGGGAGCACGTCAATAAGGCATCTGAAGATTACTCATAGTTCTGTACTAAGCCATGTAAAATATTAGCTGTTTACTCAGCTATATATTATTATGAAAAATGGAATGTATGCCAAACACTTTGATTTCTCTGTAACTGACACACTAGAAAAAATACCAACTTCAAGCCATCAGTAATATAATTACAAGACAAGTAGACTTCTGAGTAGAACAAAATTGCCTAACTAATAGTAATTATCATAATTTGTATTGCATTAATGCCTAAATGCCACGGTTATAGGGCAGGAACCCATTATACCAGGCACTTTACAGATATCTAACCAAAGATGGTCTTTGTCATAAGAGTTCACCATTTACTGGAATTGCATTAAGAAAAGGATATGTTAAGCTCTTAATAATAAGAAAAACTAATGGAGTGTTCTGTTAAACTGTGGAATATGAAACTCAGAGGAATGGCTCTCACTCAGTTTACTAAAAAGGCTCAAAACAAAACAGGGACACATACTATAAAAAGTCTTGCAATAGCAAGGAAAATGGGATACCATGATTTAAAGGTCTTTCTAATGTCTAGGATATTATAACAGACTGGGAAGTATGTGTCTGCCAGTGCAATCTACTAGATAGAACCTGAACTACTCCACTGTGTCACTGCCCCAACGCTGGTCACTTTAGTTCAAGTGGTTGCTATCTGTTCTTTTGGAAAAGGAAGTTCCAACCCTATGATTTACAGCACAGGAGGAACTGAAGTTTCTAGGTGGGCAAGGGCTTCATGCGGCAAGTCACACCTTTTTTAAAGGTCTCCAACTGTATAAAGTTTGTAAGCATATTTGTTAGGAGCAAGAGTACACCTGTTCACTACAGGAACCACTCACTCCAGTATCCTACCTAAAATGATCAGATAAGATGATGGTATCCACATTGGACAGCTGGTATAATAGAAATAAAAGTAATTGTAATAGAACACTGTCACAGGATCAATGTCTCCTGCTTTAAAATTGAGCATTTTGGCTCTACTTCAGCATTCATCAGCCAGAACCTATTATCCTATGACAATATTCCATTTTACTGATATCTGTTCATTATAAAATATATATATTTACAGTATTTGGAAGGTGATCTTTAATGTTGTGTGTGCCCTTTAAAACTAGACTATTCTAACATTACAGATTTCCAATGACTAGCCAAGACATTCAATTCCCTGTTTAAATCTTTAAATATACTTAGGAATTCTTTATTTCAATAGACTTTATAATGCCTGCTCCTTTACTGTTTAAATATATATTACAACCTAAAATGAGAAAGGTATTCATTAACTCATTGCACTTGGGGGACTTTTTATGTGTTAGTTTCAATCATTTATCACAGTGCACTATCAGTAACCAGGTTAAAGGTGACAACAGTATTTATGTACATCACTACATTTTAAATTTTTAGCCTGGGGTTTTCGAAGGGGGCTTAAGGGAATTAAGTATCCAATGCCCATTACATCTGGAAATCTCAAACTTAAATTTTTGTTCAACCTATATTTATAAGCATATTGCATTTTATTCATAATCAGGTACTTTACATATCAATCTCAGCTAGCTACTTCATAAAAAGACTTTTTGCAAAAAAAAAAAGCAGTAAAAGTACATTTATTTTATCTGGATCTTGTTCTTCTTATTCAATAGTATGATTGTAGATTCTTACTATTCTGAAGCAACTATTCACTTTGCCTGTATGCTTAAAGAGAAATAAAAAGTAAAAGCAATCATTTAATCTAAGAACTATACACTGAAAATATTTAATAGCCTTAAAGAATGAGTGTAATGTTATATTATCAATGTCAGTATATCGATGACCCAGATGGCATTTGTATGTTTGAAGTATGACATCTTTACTCCTCTGTCATCCAACACAAGTAATTAAGAATAATCAAGTGGGTGTTAATTGGATATAATGGAACAATCTCCAGTCAGCCTGAGCCTACTATTTGCCTCTTACTAGTAATTATGAACACTAAGTACTCATGCTAATCTCCTTCTTCTCACTGAAGCCAAACAGAGGTGCAGTATTTACTCAGCTGATGGCTTGTTTTGTCTGCAATTTAGTCTGTTTTAAGCCAAGAAACTCATAATTTGCCAAGCCGTCACCAGCTGCCAGGATTAGACAAAAGGATGTAAGGCCCTTGATGACAACAATTCAGCATATATCATCCAAAAGAAAGGGACAGATATTAATTAAACTGACCTCTGGTTACAGCCACAGTAGCAGCAGCACCTGGATGTGTAAATAGTGAAAATAAAGCTATAAATTTGTATTACAAGTACTCGTCTATACATGCATTTCATATTCAGCATTCCTTATCCAGAAGGGAGGTTGTTTAAACAGAAAAGTTTTTAAAGTAGCTATATTTTTCCTTTGAAAGACTGTAACAATCCTTTGCTGATATGAAACCAGTGAACAAATCTCAGTCGCATCACTTTAGAATGCAGTTGGCTGTTTGATTACTATTACTGTAGCAAATTGAAAGTATCTTATCATGAGTGACCATTAGAAACATATTACCAGCCATTAAGCAGATGGTTAGATGTTTTAAAATAGCTTTTACATAGTAATAGAATCCAGAGCAGTCAACTTTATTTATTATTCTATTAAGGGCAAAAAAAAAAAAAAAAAAAACAATGCACAATTTTTTGTGATGGAAGGGGGCATTTTTAGAGATACTATAAAAGCATCATGTTGCAAATATATTGAATCGGTGAATTCATTACAACATTTAAAGCACACTTACTGAGAATTCTATTACAATTAAGTTTACTTTTATATAAAAAATAAGCTCTCCATCATCATAAATTCAGGAATAATTCAAAGCAAGTAAGCCATATAAAATGTTTTTACAGAGCAGCAAGCAAGGCAACCCAGTTTGGTGGGCAGTACTAAAGAAAGAACCCCCAGCAAAAACTAACTCCCTGCCCTTCCCTCTCCCTCTCCCTCTGGGTAGAACTTTTAGTCAATCTATCCTAGACTATGCTCTGTCTGGCATGGTTGTGGGATTCAACAGATACTTAAGTTAATAATAAGGAGAATGACCACTTCATCCCTTTTCATACTTGATTTCATACACAAATGCCACAGGGCCAGTATAATCAGTGATTGGAGCAGGAGCCTGGAAAGAAGGGCCTGTAGATTCTGTTTTAGGCCCATTCATTCATTATTCTGTCTTGGAATTTAGGTAAATGGTTCATCACTTCCCCCAGGAACAGGACCATGAAGTTTTATGATTCTGTAAAAAAGGAAATCACTTCTACCTACCTCAGGAAAATATTCTCAGTGGTGTTTAACATTTAAAGAATAAAGTTTAAGGTGTCTAATTCTGAATACCTTGAGCCAAACTATGATCCATATCACTGTTTTACACATCACTGATATGCAGGCATCTTTGCTCAACTCTCTACAGCGAAGAAAAAATATTGAATCCAAGAAACTCTGGAGAAGTGTAGGTACAGTGAACATAATTATCCCAACTGGAATTTGCCTTGGCAAAAATATCCATCCATCATCCATAATTAAGGTAAATGCAGGCCAAAATGCACATGAACAGAACCGCTATTGTTTTAAAAAAGCTATGTGATCTAAAACAACCACAAAGTCAAGAATTTGGTTTCACAACTCATCCAAACAATAAGTTGGGGGTTGGGGGGAGGGTTGAAGTTTCAAAAGTCTTCACATTATTACACCACTCCACTTTTCACTAAAAAATTTATATTTGGTACTAAAAAAACCCCCACATATTGCTCTAAAGCATTTTCCAAATACATGTAAAAAAAATAACATTAGCTTTTTATTTTGTCTCTTTACTTAATAAAACTCCCACAGCCTTTATTGAGTTATTTTAGAACACAAATTCCTCCGGGCCTCCAGACAGTTCAGAGCACATGCAAAGCACTTGGGCATACCCGACTCTGTCAATGAGGAGTGTGCGAAGCAGGCCCTATTTGATTCGGATTCGGCCGAATCAGGGACAGTGATTCAATTTGTTGATTCAGATTTCATAGACATTAGGGGCTGGAAGGGACCTCGTGAAATTGAGTCCAGCCCTCCTGCCAGACGCAGGAAGTCAGCTGGGATCAAGTGATCCCAGCAAGAAAAGTATCCAGATTTTTTTTTTAGAAGAGTCCAGAGTAGGTGCTTGCACTGCCTCTGAGGGAGTCTATTCCAGACCCTGGACACTTGCACCAAAAAGAACTTTTTTCTTATGTCTAATCTAAATTGGTTGTTAGATCTTGTTATCCCTTGGGGAGCTCTGGTGAACAGCTGTTCTCCCAGGTCCTGATTTAGCCCTCCTATACAACTGTAGGCTGCTACCAAGTCATCCCTGAGCCTTCTCTTTTCCAGACTGAAGGGTCCCAAATCCCTACAGCCTGCCCTCCAGGCCTTGGATCAAGCTTTTCCACATCCCTGAAGTGGGGGGCCCAAAATTGGACACAGTACTCCAGCTGCAGCCTCACCAAGGCCACGTAAAGCGGGAGGATGACATTCCTGGTTTACTTGAGATGCATCGGTAGATGCATGCCAGAGTTTGGTTTGCTTTGCCAGCTACAGCATTGCTTTGATGACTCATATTCTTCTTGTGGTCAATCAGGACCCACAAGTCTCTTTCAGTTGTGGTGCTAGCAAGCGTAGCACTGCCAAGTTTGTAAGTGTGTTGAGGGCTCTTCCTACAGAGGTGAAGCACCTCATGCTTCTTGACCTTGAAAGCCATTAGGTTTTGGTCAGTCCACCTTGAGAGCATGTCCAAGTCAGCCTGTATCCCCAGCCTGTCCTGCGGCGTGACTGTCCACCCCCATAATTTCATGTCATCCGCGAACATTGCCAGTTTGCATCTGACTCCCAACTGCAGATCGTTAATGAAGATGTTACAGAGTACTGGCCTAAGTACCGAGCCCTGAGGGACTCCACTGCTCACCCTGTGCCACGTTGATTTAGTCCCATCAACTAATACTCTTTGGGTCCAATCCTGTAGCCGGTTACCTAGCCATCGGAATTCTAAGGTGATCAAGGCCACAGTTCCCCCGCTTAGCCATGAGGACATCATAGGGAACTAGGTCAAAGGTTTTCTTGAAATCCAGATGTATGACACCCACATCATCTCCCTTGTCCAGGGCTCAAGTTATCTGGTCATAGAAGGAGATGAGGTGGGTCAGGCAAGACCTTCCAGTCACAAAGTCATGTTGGCTGGGCTTCAGAAGCTTGCCTTCCATTAGTCTGGTGTTGATGGATCCCTTAACAATTTTCTCTAGGATTTTTCCAGGTATGGACATCAGACTGATTGGTCTACAATCCCCTGGGTCATCTCTCCTCCCTTTCTTGAAGATAGGAACCATGCTGGTCCTTTTCCAGGCTTCCGGGACCTCGCTTGAGCACCACAAATTTTCAAATATCTTTGCCAAGGGGGATGCAATGATGTCTACCAGCTCCTTCAAGACACTTATGTGCATTCCATCAGGGCCCATGGACTTGCGAATGTCCAGATTCTCAAGACGTTCCTTCACCTGATCCACTTCAATTTTCAACTTCCCATATATCTGAAGAAGGATTTTTTCTTGTCCGAAGCTAGCCTGAGTTTGGTTTGTGCCTTGGCTTTTCTGGACTACTCCCTACACGTGCAAGTGCCGAGTAGTCCTCTTTGGTGAAGCTTCCCATTTTCCGACTGGAGTAGGCTGTCCCTGATTCAATTTAGCAGAATCCGAATCTGAAGAGTCAATGCTGATTCAGTGAATCAGCGATTTGGACACACCCACAGCTTTAAAAGTTTTTTTCTACATACTTTGAGGTAGCAGGCATAGCTCGTTAGCGCTGCAATGCCAGGGCGCATGGAGCGTCCCACAGGAGTGTGGAGGACCCTCCATGTGCTGAAGGTGAACCTGGAAGTAGACCGGACCCTTCGGCATAACTACAGCAACTTAAACACAACACGAAACTTTTCAGCAACTGTAAGTAGTTACCTACAACTGGAGCTCAAAATATATTCAAACTTAATAAGCTACCAGATTAAAACTATGCATAAACTACTAAACCTTCAAGCTTCATTCATTTGTACATCATCACCAGAGTAACAATGCACATGCCAGAGGAAACTTGGAACATCTTCAACATCTGAATACTTTGGCTCTCCAAAGAAAAAGTGGTAAGGGAGTCAGTCAGCTGCCTATGTAATCACTTGCATAGTCAATGGGAGCTCTTAAATAAGGTGCATGTTCAGACACACTTATGCATGCTGAGTTGCCTTCAGGTTTGGTGGAAACAAGAGGAGATTTGGCTATATCCACTAAATCATCGGGCTCTGAGAACGTGCCCAGGAGTTGTAGATAGAATGGAGTTGGAAACATGTTTACCATGTTCCTGGAATTCCACAGGATCTCAAAGTACTCCTACACTGAATTACATGTTCTCTCAGAGGCCCTTCCATTCTCAGCAATGTGTGGTGGAGCAAGACCTATCAGGAAGGAGATAACAGAACTATGCAAGCAGATGACATTTCATGGGGCACAGGACTGCTGTGCATGTGCACTTTACCAGCACAATGAGGAAAAATGTATGGTTTTGAATTAGATTCTTACCCTTTCTCCTTCAATCCCTGGCATTAACATTTGGACCAAGTACAAGACAAGTTTTATGAACTTTTCTCCCTACTCTTCTCACAGCAAACTGGGGCACAGTAGGACCTACATAATTAATATTTTTTTTAACAGAGTTAATAATACCATAACATACCATGAAAATCTATGTTAATCATTGGTGATGCATTGGGTGGCAAAGGAGGACACATGCCTCCTCCACACCCAGATTTCTATACCAACAGCAGAGGCATGGGTTGACTGCAGCCTGGGCCGGGCTGCAGTTCCAAGAGCATGGGGCTACAGCCTGGCTGCACCTAAAGTCTAGCAGCAGCAGTGTGGTGGCAGGGGCTATGGCAGGAAAGAGTTGTGTTCCCCCACTGTGGCAGCGGTGCAGAGTTGTGCCCCCCCCACTGACAGCACTTGTGCATCACCTATGTACTACATAGCAGAAATAACCTTACAATATACTATGCAGCAGAAGTAAACTTAGTTTCCTTGAAGGTACTGAGGGATGGTTTTCTTAAGCCAAGTCTTGTTTTGATTTCACAGTACTTTGCAGACAGGACAAGATTTTTTTTGTTTTTGTTATTAGTAGTATTATTTATAGTAATGTTGCAGTAAATGTGCAACAGGGCACAATGGAAAACAGAAGGAACTTTATTATAAGTTGAACATATTGTTTTCCTAATAATTTATTAATTTACAGAAAAAAACCCAACTCTATTTTGAGTGCATTTGTGAGGCCTAGTTTCACAGAACTATGGATCATCTAAGTGCGTGAATTAAATACACACACACACAAACTTTTTCTTCCCTTACTGGAAACCAACATCTTGATGCTATCACTATCCCACTGGAAAGAAACCTGTCAGGACTCTCACTGGTACAGTGGAAGCATCATGGATGGCAGAAAGTTTGATTGATGTCACGGCCTGCCTGTCAAGCCAAGCAAGCAGGGCCAGTCTAATCATACCAGATTAGTGGATAAAAAGGTGAAATAATATTGTGGGTTTTTTTAATATACATGTGGATATCTACATGTACAATGGCTATGAATGTGCTTATTTCGTACACACATACACACACAGTGTCTGTGTGTGTGCAGCATGTGATACATTCTATTGAAGTCAAATGCTTTTCCAGCATTATAAAATATAATTAAATAGCAGACTTTGGTTAATAGACAAGCAGTCAGAGATGCAGTTAATAGAGAGGCTCTAAGTACCTTGTACAGCTTTGATTTTCTAATGATTCTTTTTGTGTTCATGTGCTGAAATAGTTACTTAAACTTTTAAATATACGTCTGGTATTAAACATTATTTCCATGCCTCTCAGGCAGGGTTGCCAAAAAACATGTCAAATTCAGATCTTGCTAACTTTGGTTATCATTCACTAGCTGGCTAAAGAACAAGACCTACAAACCAAAAACTTTCTTCTCATCAACTTTCTTCTTGTTTGCAGATGACATCAAATTATGGGGAAGTGCGGTCATGCTAGAGGATAGGCTGGCAATCCAGGCTGACCTGGACAGGCTAGCAAGACAGGCAGATCAAAACCTGAAGATATTCAACACGGAGAAATATAAGATGCTCCCCCTTGGGAGAAAAACCCCACATCATATTTATAGGTTCGGCAGTGCTACTCACTAGCACCACAACCGAAAGGGACTTAAGTGTCGTGACTGAACACAAGATGAACATGAGCTACCAAGGTAAAGCTGCAGCCAGCAAAGCAAATAAAACTCTGGCTTGCATCTACTGATGCATCTCAAGCAAGACCCAAGAAGTTATCCTCTTGTTTTACTTGGTCTTGGTGAGGCTGCAGCTGGAGTACTGCATCCAATTCTGGGCTCCACACTTTAAAAAGGATGTGGAGAAGCTTGAGAGAGTCCAGAGGAGAGCCACACATGATTAGAGGTCAAGAGAACAGGCTTTATGAAGAGAGGCTTGGGGGTGACTTGGTGGCAGCCTATAAGTATATAAGGGGTGTGCATCAGGAACTGGGGTCTTTTCACCAGGGCACTCCAAGGAAGATATGGTCTAATGGTCACAAACCACTGGAAGACTGTGTTAGACTGGACATAAGGAAAAGCTTCTTTACCATCCAAATCTCCAGTCTGGAATAGACTGCCCCCAAGAAGTGGTGCAAGCACCTACTCTGGATACCTTTAAGAAACTCTTGGATGCTTATCTTGTTGGGGTGATCTGACCCCAGCTGTCTTCCTGCTCCTTGGGCAGGGGGCTGAATCCAATTATCTCATGAGGTCCCTCCAGACCTAACGGCCATGAAATCTATAAAATAGGGTGTGTTCTTCAGCAAAATAGTAAATCCTCTTGAAAGATAAGTAAAAATATCTGCCTTCTTTGAGCTACCCAAAATAATATGACAGCTAAGAGCCTTCTAAGGGATAATACCTTTCCCCCATTATTATCAAAGAATAGTTAGAAACCATTTAACAAACTTAACTACTCTACGCAAAATCAGTTTTAAAAAAATTCTAACTAAGCAAAATAGAGAAGAAAAATAGCCAGAACTGCAGTTCTGAAGATAGCCATAGTTCCAATCCATGCACTCCTCTCTATTGGCATTATATATATTTTCAGCTATTGGATTTATCAACAATAGAGTGTACATTGAATCTGTATCTGAGATTCTCAGGAAGAATAGGTAGATATTTTACAATCAACCTAAGACTAGGAAATTTGCAAAAATCTTGCTCTTATTTGCACAAACAAATACTTTTTTCCTGAAGAGAAAAATCACACCAAACAGTAATGCATTGATCCAGCCATACTATTGGTCTTAATTGACAATGCTCAGTCACATGACTTGTCCCAGACCAGTTTGTTCCCAATTTACTCATTTCAAGTAGGAACTACACAGACCTTACATGACCTCTGTTTTTCCAGTCTTGGATGTGAATTTAGCTAGCACTGAAAATGTTTTAGGGCTTACACAGAAATTTGTAAAATGTCAACTTGAAAATTTTAATTGACTTATTAGCAATATCTCTTCTTTGAATGACCTTTTAGTCCTCTTTATAACATATCACCTACTTTTACTACCTTCTGGCTGACAGTTTTTAATATATTCCTTCCTAGTGGATGATATCATCTGTCCTTGGATGGAATTAGCTAAAGCACTACACATTTAGAAGCTGACATTAATCCATATCCACAGATTTTTAACAGCTGCTGGAATAAATATTGTGTTTCCATGCATTAGGCTTTATATAACAATGACTAGTTGAAATAAATTGAGATTAAATGTACAGTGGCAACATCAAAATTAAAGGGAAAAAACACCCAGCTGATAAATGCAATGTTTTAGTGGCTACATATATCAATGACTAAAAATACTTATTATAATTAACAGGAATAATTCAGTAATACTGTAACCATAAGCTATATTATGTTTTCATGCCATTGTTACATTTCTTTGGATGCTCTTTTTCATAACAAATTTTAGTAAACAAATAGATAGATAGCCAGACAATGTTTTGATACTATTTACATGAAATATAGCAATTATTATGGCATCATATTCTTTTGCAAACCATGAATGTAATATTATACCAATAAGTAGGTAAATGATCAAGGGCTCTAGATACAGCAGGGATGAATGTTCGAAGTGGTGCGCAGGGAGGTAACAATAAATCTTACTGTAAATGGAAACTATGAACGGAACTCCCCATGCACCGATGTGAAAATTTACCCTGGGAAGTCAATTAAAATGCCATACATTCAAAGGGAATTTCTCCTCTCATTTGCCATTTACTTATAAACAGAAAATTATGCATCAGGACATTAACTCAGAGTAACATCTGCAGCAAACTTGGTCATTATTGTAAAACAGCAGCAGAAACTGAGCAATTAATTTCAATACAATGTACTTATTAGAAACCATAAGTTGTCAAAATGACCCCTTGTACTAGTTATTTTCTTTGCTCTCTGCCAATATTTATCAATCGCTAGGCATGTCTACATGAGATGTTGACTGCACAGTAGCCAAAAAATAATGCATAGTAGTACATCACATCACAGACCGTGCTAATATGCTACTGGGCAGTATTATTAGGCTACTGCACAGTAGTGTCACCTAAAAGATGTTTGCCAGTGCTACTGTGCAGTAACTTTGGTTATTGTGCATTTATTTAATACTTGCTAATACAAGTACTAAATAAATGTGTAGTAATGACTGCACAACAGGATCTTGTGTAGATGTATCCAGTATATGTAATCTTCTATAGTGTTTCTGCACAAACACATTACCTAAGTTAGAGAGAACATTGCAAGTGCTACACTGCTCTTCTAGGTTCAAATACTAGTCCATGACTATACAGCTTCTAAGTGATTGGGGGCCACATGGCTCAGAGGCTGCACCAGTGAGTATGGGGCCCAAGCCATTGCCTAACACCTCCCTCCACCATTGTAGCCAACCCCCGCCTCCCCCCCAGATAACTCCATATCACATACCCATACAGCCGCAGCCTCATCCTGAGTGCCCTATGTTATGCCATGCTGCACCTCCCCTTGGGGCATGTACAGACCAACGAGCTGGAGATTCAGGACGTTGTTTCAGTTAGAGCAACAAGAGAAATAGCAGCCAGGTGGGAACCCAGGGGCAGTGATTTTACTTCTTGTGGGACTTGTGTAGCCTGCAGATTGTGAGTTGCAAAGTTCTGCACTAGCTTAACCCTTGCAGATAAGGCACTATACCTTGCTTTCTCTGTCCAAAACCAACAGTGGTTGTATGAAAATTAATACTTAATTGGGAGGAACTTTTTCCGTAAAAAAGAAAGTAATGTGGTATTAGTAATGTTTTAGTCTAACAGGGATGTAAGTGCCAAAGAAACCAAATCATGTGAAATGTTTAAATGTTTGATAAATCCAATAATAAATATGAAGCTTTCCTAGGCCTGTTCTGAAATTGTTGTGAAGAGCATATTAAACTTCCTTGTGGTCATCATTCCTTCATTCATTTTACAGTACAATCATGGTTCTGTAACAATGAATACCTTTGTAAACCCAAGTTGGGATCTGCAGATTCAGCTCTGTTCTGTATTGTGCACTAGCATGTCTGGCATCAATATCACTAACAAAGCAAATGTGGGCTATGTTCTGCATGCAGTTACTCCCATTCAACTCCATTACAGGCAGTCCTTGACTTATGACTTTTCAAGTTATGACAAACAGCATTTATGACATTTGTAAATTGACACCGTTTCTAGGTTCCAATGTGGATTTCACCTTTACGATGCTCAACACAGCTGCATCAGTCTGGTAAATCTGTTGGCGGGGGAAGGGAGAAGGGAAGGGGAATGGGGGTCAGATCAGCACCCCTGCAGCCAGGGAAGAATTATGGCTGGGGTTGGGACAAGCTGCCCAGTTTGGGTGGAGGGGTGTGGGGTGTCTCCTGTAGCTGTGCGCTGTGGGTTTGAGAGGACATGGGGAGGTGCCCCTAGATCTGTGTGGGGTGGGCAGGGCTGGAGCTGCACTCCAGGCAGAAGGCACTGGGAGCAGCAGAAGGGCATAGCCCCTGCTCCCAGCACTGCTGTGCCCACCCAGAGTGAGTTGCACCTGCATCCTGTGCCCCCCTGCCCTAGTTGAGTGAGCGGCAGCAGGGCAGACCCCTCACTCTCAATGCCTCC
The DNA here is from genome assembly GCF_001723895.1 of Crocodylus porosus. Lineage (NCBI taxonomy): Eukaryota > Metazoa > Chordata > Crocodylia > Crocodylidae > Crocodylus > Crocodylus porosus. The sequence continues at coordinate 43,617,728 of NW_017728951.1, read as the reverse complement.
GCACCCCCTCCCAGAGTGCAGTGCAGTGCAACCCCAGCCCCACCCATCCCATGCAGACCTGGGGGCACATGCCCCCTCCCCGTGTCCTCCTGGACCAGCAGCACACAGTGGCAGGAGCTGCCCCACCCTCTCCCCGAATCTCATGCTCCCCCACTCCGTCTGGGCAACCCTTCTCCCAGCCCCAGCCCCAATCCCTCCCTCACTGCTGGGCGTCAGTCTGCCCCACCAGGCCCCTTCCCTCCCCCCACCACAACAGACGTACCAGATGGATGCAGCTGTGGCAAAGGAATCAATCCCCCATTTGTAACATTGTTCTTATGGGAAAATTGGTTCCGAGTTGCAACGTTTTGACTTGCAACGTGGTTTTCAGGAACCAACTGTGCCATAAGTCTGAGGACTGCCTGTATCTATTTTTAAGACAACTGCAAGCTCGGGTTACAAAGGTATATACAGAGGATGCAGGCTGATCCTGCAGTTGGAACCACTGAACAATTCTGCTGATGCATAGGGCAAAAGAGAATTCAATTCTCACTCCTTAGAGCTGTACTACTAATGGGAATAAAAAGCAATAAAAAAAGCTTCAGTTTTTGTTTGTTTTTTACTGAAATCAACAGATGCAATTCTGAATACACCAGAGAGAGGACCTGTGGAGGAAGAAGGTGCCATTGTTGTACAGTTACTTTCCAACATAATACTTGATATTTTAAGACAAAGATTATATCCATGAATGAGAGAGAAAAATATATTTAAAAGCAAAAGTTGGTTTATTAACATACATTAAAAGAATTGAGGTGCAGCATGCATATCCATCTTTGTTGTCAATACCTTGTTTATGTGCGTTAATTTGAACAGGAATAAAAATAAATCTGTATGTTTCATGTAGAAAAAAATATATATCAAAAAGAAAGAAATGCAATGTGAAACAAACCAATGTGGGAATCTAAATTAAACTTCTCAGTGCAAACTCAGTTTTGCCACTCCACATATATGAGTTGTAGTAAAATCCTAAACTTGTTCCATTAGGTACCTTTCTCAGCAGAAACTGACTTGCATTCTTCTAGGCTCTCAACTCAGCCAAAGCCTGAAGAAAATTTTGCCATGCCTCCAAAATACTTAAAAAGGTCCTAAGAAACATTTTGCATGGCCAATTTCAAATTTCTATTCCCTAAGCTGAAAAATTATGTAGTAAAAATTAGAATATTTTTCTTCCATTTGTAAAAATGAAATTTAGACCTCTCCATAATCTGGGAGAATACTTCAAGGTTTGTTTTCCTGGTAAAAAAACAAAACACAACACAACAAAACAAAAAACTTGCCCAGAGATGCCTGAACAAACATTGGAATGCTGAACACTTGAAGACCACAGAACTTGCAGTGCTAACACCGAGTAGCAAGGGAGCCCCTGTGCACACATCTCAGCATGCTCTTCAGGCTCCCTCAATCTGCCTAGAGACAGATGGCAGCAATGTGGAGCATACTGTGGAGATTGTGGGGAAGGCATGTTCTGCTCCCTGCTGGGCTGAAACAGTAGAGTCCAATAGGTGGCATGCTATCCCCTGGGCTAGAGACAGACACTACACATAAACAGGTTTAAGTGATCAGAAACTGGTTTAAACCTGTAACAGAACAGATGTTCAGTGCACAAAAACCAGTTTGAAAATGGCTGATACTGGTTTGAGATAAACCTGGTTAGACTTAACTGATTTGGGTCAAACTGGTTCATGTCCCAGACCCTTTGCTGGTTTAAGCTAAATGAGACACTGCCAGCATCCCAGCATGGTCTCTGAGCTGGGCAGGGCTCTCTGCTTCACAGCAGAGCTGGCCCCTCCCTTCCGCTCCCTGGCTAGAGCTCCCACAGAGACTTGCAAGCTGCCCCCCCTCCAATTGCTGCTTCCTCATGTGCCCCCTCCCACCTGCTGCCCCTCCTTATGTGCCCCCCCTCCCGCTTGCTGGCTTCCCCATGTGCCCCCCCCCCACTTGCTGCCCTTCCTCTTCTCTCCCACAGCACAGACTGTAGCTAGAATGCAGTATGCTAGCTAATACTGTGTAAGGCAGATAGGACTGTGTCCACTCAGGGCTTCTTGGAGGTAATCCACTGCTCAGATGGTAATTCCCAAACAAGGTTCTTCAGGTAAATCTGATATTTTATATTAGACCAACTAAATAGTTGGAAAAAAAATTCTTAGCAAGCTTTTGGGTTTAAAAACCCTTCATCAGGCTCAGGAAGCATCTGCAGTTGGTATGTGCTCTTCTTGGATGAAATGAATAGTAAAGAAGCCAAAGGTTGTTATGCATTTTCCTTTGGAGAAAGCTGTTTAAGAAGAGCTTGTAATGAGTGAGTCTTTGTTTTCTGATGGGTTTTTAAATGCTGATAACAGAGCTGATAAATGCTCTGTTATCAAGGGGGGGACCCCTCCCTAACCACAGTGTCCTGTCAGGGCCTGGCCATGCCCCCCTCAGCTCAGCCCCGTGCAAGGGAAGGGAGGGCTATTCTAGTGCCCTCCAGCTTCTAGCCTGAGCCACTACAGGCATGTGCTTGCATTTCTGAGATGTTTGTCTGGTTACAAAACTGATTTAGCCTAGCTAACTTAAACCAACCTGCAAAGACTGAATCAATTCAGGCTCAGACTGTCCCTAGCCCTGGAGAAGGGAAAGGAAGCAAAGTACCCCAAGATGCTTGAGAACTGTGCTGTGGCTTCTCTCAGAAAAAAACATGTACAGACATTCTTACTCCCAAAAGAGTTTCCACAGGGGAGCTTTAACACTGGTTATTCCCAGGTTATTTTTCCCTTGGAGTGACCATTTTTACTTTGGGAGAAAAAGGCTGAACCATCCACATACCCACAGTTTCTCCTGACAACAGCAATTCTCACAAAAGAAAGTGAATGTCTCTGTGTGGCCTTAGTTGGCAACCAGGACAAATGCAAATGCTATAATTTTACTCTTCATAGAACAATCTCTAAAATGTAAGCATGTTTTGTTTTACAAAAACATCTTGTTACCCATAATAGGCATGGTTACACACATTAGATTTTTTTTTTATTACTAGCGCCATATTAACTAACCAAAATATTCTGAAAAGTTAAAAAAGATTATAAATTCCTTAAAACTGATTCCCACATTACCTCATTCATGAGATTTTTTTCTGAATCTAGGCAAAGCCTCTTACCAGTAATTGTATACAACTCAGGATCACAGAATAAAATTGCAGTACCTTAGTGTAAAAAATCATGAACAAATGTCAAAGCCAAAGACAATCAAGTTACACAGGTACAATATTTCACGTCTTAACAAATAACACTCCTATTGCTGTGCTAATTATTTTGATATTTATATTTTTACAGTTTATAACATTGGAGTTCAAGCTTTTGGCCTCACAAGCCAGATAGGCAGTGCAGGGCTGGTCTTTGGGCTAGATGGGGATTAGGGCCAGGCCTTGCTCCCAGCTAACCCCACATGTTGGGACTAGCACAGGACCCAGAGCTCCCCAAGTGTCTGAAAATTCAGCAGCAGGGGAGTCATACCACCACATCCTCACTGCCAAATCTCTGGACATGAAGGGAGCTGTGCAGGCCAGATGATATAGCACTGAGGGCTGGACCTGGACCAAGGTTTGAGCATGCCTGGTTTATAATAGGACATACTAAATGTCAGCTTTAAAAGTTTTACACCTTTACAATACTTCAAATTCACTTATTTTGCTTTGTCCCTCAATTTAAAGCCATGTCTAAGCAACACATGGGCACCCAAGAGAGAAAACCACTATACCCTAACATGCAAGGAACTCCTAATTTTCAATTCCATGTCAGAGTCTCTGGGATAACACTTACCACTAAGATTCTGATCCAAATAAGTGAGAAAGTGCGCCACCTACTAAGACCTTAAGGAAGAGCAGAAGTCACTAAGGCAGCTAACATAGAGCCTTCAGTGACAAGCAGTTTGGGATGAGATATATCCCAGGTTTTGCAAGAATAAACGTAGCTTGTTTAAATTGGGAGTTGGGACAAAAGCACGTTGGGGGATTTTAATCAGGGTAGCTCTTAAGCAACATATTTATGTAACATGTTGGATATAAACAATTGCCTAAATGACCTAACTTCATCTTTACAAATACATGTGCTGCAACTGTATAGGGTTAACACACAATAGAGATAGTGTCCTATCATTCACTATCACACCAGCTCTGCAAATGCATTCAATACACTGAAAATAGACAGTGACATTTTATTGGGAAAAATAAAAGCTTACTTCTCAGAGAAATTTCTTCCATAGCAGTGCAATAGAAGCAGCAAAATTTATTAGCTTAGTAAAAAGACTCAAGACTTGATACTTACATAGAACACAAGCATGCAACTGACCCACACAGAGACACTGGTAGTATTCATGGGCAATATACATGTTTGTTCACACCATATGACATTTTAGATAATTAACATTCCTTTGTTAAGATTAAAAATCCATCAGTATACTGAGCTCACAAACACTGGGCATACCTACATATTGTATTAGTACCTAGTGTGGACAACATGGCTTCATTATGACCCTGGCATTACTAGTATGCAATATAGTCATATGCATCTCTAAATCTATCAGTACAAATGCTTGAGGAAACAAGATTCTCCCCACTGGAAAAAATATTGTAAACCCAGCTACATATCTGTCCTTATGATGGCTAGCCATGACCTCATGGGAGCATGGATGGATGGCTGCTACCTGTCCTCCTGACACCAGTAGGCCCCTAAACACCTGCGAAATTATTTGATGCATTCAGTTGATCTTTGGTGCTGGTGGTCTAGAATGACTACTGCCCATGCCATAAAATCAGGACTTGGTTCAGAGCCAATGCTCAGAAGCTTTTTAGGCTTTATCCTATATGGGAAAATGAGAAGAAAGTTGGGTCCACTGTGCCTCTCCAATTTGCTACAAACTAAATACAAACTGGCTGTGGAAATGAACAGGTATAAATTCTTATTATAAGTTTTATTTGAATAAGAATTTACAAAAATTCTGCCTGAAAGACACATAAAATGTCATTAAGTTTATGATACCACAGAACATAGTTTAAAAATAAAAGTATTAGTTGAATGTGTAACTCCAATTAAACACAGGTTGACACTAAAGAACTACTTCACAGTCAGGGCAGCTAGGATCTGGAACCAACTTCCAAGAGAAGTGGTGCTGGCTCCTACCCTGGGGGTCTTTAAAAGGAGGCTTGATGCCTACCTGACTGGAGTCATTTGAGCCCAGTTTTTCTCCTGCCCAGGTGTGGGGTCAAACTTGAAGATCTACAAGGTCCCCTCCGACCCTACTTCTATGATTCTATGATAAAAAGACCTCTGCCCCCCACTCCCTCTTGCTTCAATCCAACAGGCTCTAGTCCTGTTCCAGCATGGTTCCAATCTGGTCCCAGGGCCTGGCTGGAGCTCCCACTGCCACCACTGCTACCAAGTTGGACTGGGGTTATGCTCCATGCAGCCTGGAGCAGGGCTGGAGCCTACAGCAAGGATAAGTGGCAAAGGGAGGGAGAGAGGGGATATGGAGGAAAACTGCAGGAGGGAAGGGGCTGAAATGGCAGAGGGGCAGGCATAGGGACCAAGGTGGTGGTGGGGGGAAGGCAGAGGGGCTGAGGCCCTGGAGTGGGGAGAAGGCGGCAGCAGCTAAGATGGGGATGGAGCTGGAGCTACAGCCACAGGTGTTGCCTTTTCGTCCACTGCCGTATATTCAAATCCCAGACAAGGGGTTCCCCTGTGCATGTTAACTCAAGGAATAAAACTCCCATCCTGGATTTGAATAAATGTGTTATTTTTGGAACTATTTCCATTTTGGGGATGCTTTTTATATGAGTGTTTATGTATTTTGGAAGACTAAAGAAGTTTGATCTCTGTCTCTAAAGAAAGATAGTGACATATATATAGTGACATACTGACATATCTATCTATATATATTCATATCTATAGATATAGATACACACATTTTATATATCCATTTAAAAAGCAGAAAAAACAAGTTGCATATGATTTTCTATGGAAAAAAAATCCTACATTTTAAAAGTTTACTAGATTTTTAAAACACAAAAAAACCCCAAAGCTTTGAGATGGAATTCATTAAATTAATTGAGATGATATGTATTTAAGATTTTGCTAGAAGAGTTTAAACGCTATGCTGTTGCTAAATCTTGGGTTTTGCCACATGGAAGGGGCAACCGCTTTCTTATGAAAAAGACTTGAAAGATGTATCCCTTTAATTCTTCCCCCCCACCCCCATGCTTCACGTTCATATGTGTTGAAACTCATTGCTTCTGGAAATGAAGATGCTTTGGTGTCAGCTGTAAAATCTGTATCTCACTTCCTCAGACAAGTGGATATTTATTGACAGGGTGTGAGAGAGAAAGAGAGGAGAGACTGCTTGTCCTGGAGCCAGTAACCTTGGTGAAGATGCAATGTCACAAACACCAAGCCATCATTCTCATAGATGTACAGCATATTATTTAAAGGGAAACAAATATCGGCCACTGAATGTCACTGCAAGGACACATCTTCAGCCTCTTAACTAAACTTATCAGTGCTGTGGTTTAATATGGTACCTTTTTCATCCTCCCCTCAAATTCATCTTACAGAACAGCTCTTGACATTACCAGAGAGCAGTCAAGACTAAGATTTAGTGACGTCTGCTTCAAACAGATCCAGATTTATTGATGTTTGGGCCTGCTTCCTCTCAGTAACTGCACACAGGATTGATTTTAACCACTTCTTAATGGTTAAACAAACTAAACAATGTGCCATGGTATGCAAGATTATCAGACACATCACAGTGTATAAGGTCACTTCCAAATCTCTCCATTTTAGTTGGAATACCACAACTTTAAATCAGGACATCTTATTTCTGTCAGTCTTGCAAGCTTTTGTTTCCAGAAATGAACTAAATTGAGCACGTCAAAACTGCTCCCTTGCAGGTGAAGATCTGTACCTGAATGCTTTATTTGGCACATGATTATCAATGGCAAATCAAAATCACCAAAGGGGATTTAAAAAAAAAAAACTTTTAAAAAGTAATTATAATTACTGAGTGGTGCTTGTTTAACTCAATTTACCACCACAACCTCTACTTCCTGTGTACTTCTAAATTCTAATCACAAAATAAAAGAAAAAAGCCAAACTAAACCGCTGCCATATGATTTTCCAGAGTATATCTCTGCTTTATTATATGCATGTGAGAAGTAAAAACTTGATGCTACAAGAATGTATGTTTATCTTTTTGTTACTATTTGCAAATTATACATCCAACAGTTAAACTCGTGATTCCCACATTTAGCGGTGACACTGGAAACCAAACTGAAAACTAATCTCAGTACATCAGATTATACTCAGTGTCCAAAATTAGCATATTCATACAGCAATCTTATTAACAAAGAAAAACTACTTTCCATATTGTTTATATAATTATGTTTAAATATATATAGTTAAAACAGAGGAAAAGACAAATAAATTCTGTCAACTCCCTTAATGTTAGCTAGAACAGTGAATTTGCAGTGTTCTGTAAAAGATTAACTGCTAAATGAAAAAGAACTGCTGAATGTAAATTTGAAAGTCCAAAAATACCCAAGAGGCATAACTATAATTATTGCTGAGGGAAGCTGTTTAAGACTAAAAATACATTTCCATTAACAATCAAAATTAGTTTTCATTGCCTTCTTCTTAAGCTTTCAGTGAATAACCTTTGATGATACTATACAAAAACGATTCATTAAAAAAAAAAAAAAAAGAATTCCCATTTCAAAAGTATGAATATGAAAGAATCAGCCCAAATATCATTCCAATATTTAAGTCAAACAGCAGAGAAAAGAGAAAGCAATTTTTGGATTTGTAATATTCCATGATAAAAGACCTGGTGACAGAGTATGTGTTTGTACATTTGTCTTCTGGGTAACAAAGAAATGAAAACATAGGGATATGAGGAATTATTGGTTTTACTTAATTTGAGTTCATTTTTACTCATTTAAAAAAACTTGAAACCTTGAAATGAGTGACTGCAGACCATACAACCCAATTTTAATTTGTTTTCTTCATCTTCTGTTTGAGAATGAAACAGAGAAAAAGTATAAAACCCATCTGCAACCTACAATTTAGATGTTACGTAAAATCGTATGAACTGAAAATTCAGTTTTTATGCAGTTTACTGTAGCTTCTGAAGAAGGGCGACCGTGTATTCTTATAACAGTATAAATCTCCAGAACTCTTGTGATGATATCTAATTTACGTGGTTGTCACTGGAAAATGTAGTGTAGTGAATTATACACAATACTAAGCTTAATTATGAACAGTGACCTAGAAATCTTGATTAAAAATCACTCGTTCACTAGACTCTTAAGTGTGTAAAAACAATGATGAATTTATACAGCAAGCTGCAATTCTAGATAAATTATTCCTTGAAAATCAAAGGGAAAGTACAGATTAAAGAAGAAATTATTTCTTAGGCTCACTGCCAAATTTAAGTATGCTATCAAATTCAGAGTTTTAATGCTATACAAATAAATCTGTTTTACAAAAAAATAGCTAGTTAATATTCATATGAGCCCCTCTTTCCCCATCCGCCCTAAAAATACAGAGTAGGTTTTTCTTATGGCACATATAAACTGGTTCTATAGAACACACTCCGTTTCAACCACATGTGCTCACCATTTCAGAGAAAGCAATACACACCTCTTCTAGGACATAGCTGAATCTTCATATTTTATAGTAGAAAGGAAGACTTGAAGCAATTTCATCAAAGAGCCTACAGAGTTTATTGTCAACTCTGCCACTGATTTGCTATACAACCTAAAGGAACAGTTAAACTTGTATTTTCAAAAAACTTTGCAATTTTGAATGATTCAGTGTGCCGCGCTTACTTGAAGCACCATTGAAATAGCCTGATTTTCAGGCATCTGAACATCTAAATACCTTTAAAGGATCACAATAAGCACACGCAAAAATTGGAGGCATCTGATTTGGAGAGTTTATACCATATTTTGTGCCATAATCTCCCTGGTTTTAAAATACATATGTAAAATATATATAGCCCCAACTGCATCATATCACATGAATATCATGAGACTAAACTGATGTACATGAAGCGTCATGTGATCATTCAGTGAAAGTTTAGGAAATGAAAGACACTAGAAATAGAAAGCAATATTTAATGTTACTATCAACTCAAATTTGTAAATAAACCTAACTAAATAAATATTATGAACGTGTGCATGTGTGTGTTGTTCACATGTGCATGTGTAATTATACTAAAAGATCCATATAATTCAATAAGGTTTGAACATCATCTTCAGTATTATAAGCAGTTTAATGTTTTCTTCCCCACAGAGGTCCAGCCACTGCTAAGCTGGTAAACAAAAGCCTCCTTCAGACAGAGAACTCCTGAAATACTTTATTTTAGAAAAGGAGCTCATATTTATATGTAGAACCAGATTAAATAAATCATGATTACAACAGTAAACATGTAAATTCTGATCAATAAGTACTTGCCTCCCCCCCCAACACTAACAGCTGCAATAAAGCTTTAAATGTAAAGCTGAGCACAACCAGCCATAAAAGTATGTAAAATAAATGAGGATAACATAATGAGGGAATCCAACATTCATCTCATAAATATAACATAACGACCACAACTAAAATGTCAGAGAATCTAATAAATCAATATGGTAGGACAGAGCTATCTTTATGCTTAGCATACATAAAAATATATTTACATGCCAGGTTTTTTTAAAGCAAGGACCAAACAAAAAGAATTATAAAGAAATTTAACTCCTTATTCACTTAGAGGTTCAAAGTTTCATGGTTTTTAATGTGTGTGTGTTTGCGCATGCATGCGTATGTATGTATGTATGCATGCATGCATGTATAAAAACAGTAGAGGGTTATATATACTAGGAGCGTGTGGGGCTTCAGTCACTGATTGGATTTGGAGACCATTCAGCCCAATCTGGCAGCCAAATAATCAAATCCGAATCAAATCAGGAGACCCATTAAAAGTTATGAATTGATTTGGAAAAGATTTGGAAAAGATTCAGCGATTCGGAAGACAGTCTTGCAGGGAAACAAAAACTAAGAAGAGGGACGGGGAAAGAGGAGGGAAGGACTGCTCTGATATTAACATCTGTAGCTGGCCAGTGACTGTGATCCTTCCCTGAGTTGCCTGCCAATCAGTGCTCTGGGGGAGGGAAGTAAAAACAACATGTGTGAACCCTTTCTCTGCCTTTTGTGAGCTGTCTGTCTGGAAGCAATAGGCTGTGTGAAAGGTACTGGCTTCCTAGGGGGTAGCATAGCATGGGATTATTATGAGTTGGCAGATGATCCCAGGTCTGCTACCTGCCCAGGCAGATCAGCCAAGGCAAGGAGGTGGAAGACTTCACCACCCCAGGCATGCTGCTGCATCTCAGGAGGCAGCACCCCCTTACCCTTGTTCCTCCTCAGCCTTGCACCAGTGGGAGCATGCCCCAAAAGAAATCTCCCTCTCGCTCCAAAATCCCCATCTCCAAGAAGCAGAGGCAGGCCACCCTGAACTAGTGGGGGAAAGCCACAGACAAAGTGGGGCACATTGCAAGGGTTAGCAAGGTCACCCAGAGCATTGGGGAGATGCTTGCTCTGGATGGCCAGACCTTCTCCTTTGTTGAGCATCCAGGGTTCAGGCAGCTCATGGCGCTCGTGGCCGCATACTAGCAAGTGCCCACACGCACCACCTTTAGCAGGACGGTGGTGCCCTTCCTGTATGAGCCATGCAGGGCATACTTGAGAGAGAAGCTGTGCAAGGCAGGCCCTCAGGTAGCTTTACACTTCACCTCAGACATCTGGAGCAACTGGGGTGGGGATCATGCCTCTCTCCCTCACAGGGCACTGGTGCAATCAGTCAGGGCATTGGTGTGCTCTCCTTCAAATGGAGGCGATGGATGAGTCCCACATGGCAAAGGAGATTATGGTTGCCATGAACGGCATGGTGCAGGTGTGGCTCATTGGGCAGAGTGAGCTCACCCATGGGTTCATGGTCACCAACAACAGGGCCAATATGGTCAAGGCAGTCTGTGATGCCAACTTTGTTGGCATCCGCTGTGTGGCACACAATTTCCACCTCATAGTCAGGGATGCCTTGGAGGGGAACAGGGGTGCCGGTGATGGCACCATCCTTACCATAACTAGCTAGCAGGAAGGTGGTGGGCTACTTCCACCAGAGCATTAAGGGGGACAAGATGCTGTGGGACAAACAGACAGGGCTGAGCATCCCACACCACAAAATCATGCAGGATGTGGAGACTTGGTGGAACACCACATATTTGATGCTCAAAAGACCATGAAATGGCCTTGCTCAGGGAGATTGGGATCAGTGGCCTGAGTGGGATACTATCTCCCAGATCTTGGTGGTCCTCAAGCCGTTCTTTGAGGCCACCAAGAGCCTCAGTGCTGGTGATGCCTTCCTTTGCCAGGCGATCCCCATAGTGAAGGAGCTTGAGAATCAAATGGAGAAGTTCCAAGGGATCGATGTTCCTGACTGACTTTGTTGCCTGCATACCAGCCTCTGGCTTCTTTATTATTCACCCCATCCAGGAAAAGCGCACATACCAGCTGCAGGTGCTTCCTCAGCCTGATGAAGGGTTTTTAAACTGGAAGGCTTGCCAAGATATATGTCTCCAACTATTCAGTTGGTCTAATAAAAGATATCATATCTACTCAAAGAACCTTGCCTGCCTGTTCCTTAGACCAACACAGCTACAACCAGAAACCCAGTTAGCACATAGAAGTGGCATAAGTTTTGCTTTCAACAGTTTGAAAGGCACTTTCACAGAAGCCCCTGCGCCGATCTCCTTGAAACCTGGCAGGATTCATGCCCTCAGAATAGGCTACCATCCCTGCTGCATTCATCCCACTCTACCTTAACACACACGACATAAATTTTACTTTCGACAGTTTGAGGTGCACTTTCTGAGAAATCCCTATACCCATCTCCTTGCAACTTGGCAGGCTTCATGCTCTCAGAAGAGGCTACCATCCCTGCTGTTTTTATCTAATTCTGCAAAAAAAAGACTAAGTTATAGGTATTTTATTGATTCCCCATTATAGTTTATGGCCGAATCATCAAGCCGCAGCAAATCAGTGCCCAATCTTTCAAATCTGATTTAGCGGAATCGATTCAGGACAGTGACCTGAATCACTGTCCACAAAATTGGCCAAATCTGAATCCAATACTGGCTGCTTCGCACAGGCCTAATACATACCTATAGGTATATATATAGAGAGAGATATTCCATATATCTGTATCTATCTATCTATTGATTAATCGATAGATAGATCTCCTTTCTAACTATAGAATGCATATTTTTTTCTTAATATAAGAAATTCACAACCTAATTAATGCCCAAAATAAATATTATAAGCAACTGTTGATCTTTAAAAAGTTACTTCATGGAAATTCCATGGAGATACATCCTTCAAGCGGAGGAGAAAAAAGACATAATGGTTTCAAGATATTAACAAGTCCAAAATGTTTAAGTTTCTGTCAATTATAGATTTTATTGGTAGCATTAGTCTATGGAGCTAACTTCCCAAGTAGTTAACCAGAACTTAGAGAAGTCCAGTTCATAAATATTAACAAGGATTATGCAGGAAAATCTCCTGTGCTAATAAAAACACAATGTCAAACATTTTTTAACTGATATATTTGTAAACATCAAGTCGGACTGTAATAGCCATACAGCAATCAGAGCCAGAAGCTAGGAAGGTAGTACGTGTAGGTTTTACTTCCAGCTACATCAATCGGTACGTTATAAAAACTTTGAAATCCACAAATAAATTATAACTGTACCACAGTATTAGTTTAGATCTATTGCAGGTTTTAGATTCTGGGTCTTATACCTTCCATTAGCATTCAGCATGTTGAAATATTGTTCCACCATGGTGCTAGCGGAAATAGCTACTGATAATTTCATTAATGGGCACAAGATGGCATTAGTACAACTTATACAAGATGAATACCCATTCATCCCCATTTTCTGCTCTCTTGCACAACTTTTACAATTACAATATGGAAGCAAAATTGTACCCACCCTCCATCCTGAAGATCTGACTCCCATTGAGTAGTGTGATCAACTTCTAGCTGTCTATAAAGATCCACCAATGCACTTACTAGATTACTCCCACTAGCATGCATGCACTCAAATGCAGCAGAACTGAGGGCTACACATTTTCAATATTCAATCCCTGTACCTTCAAACCTGCATCACCAAAGACAAATTACAACCCAGATGCTTTTTTTTTTAAATATTTTTTATATATTAAAAAAGGTCTGCCATTTAAAACATTATTAACTGGGGCCAATAACACGTTATCTAACAGATTCTATTAAAAAAAAAAACCAGCCACACCCCTATTTCATAGCAATCACAGAAAAGTAGGGTTGGAAGGGATCTCCAGAGGTCAAGTCCAGCCTCCTGCCTATGGCAGGATCATTCCTAAACAAACCATCCCAATCAAATCCATTGTCTACTATATCAGCAAAACTACCGCCAACCCAGACACAACCATAAGACATAACACCCTAGTTTGCCACAGGTAAAACAGGGGGGCTACAGTGGCCAACATCCTGCTACTGCAAAGGTTAAAATATGCCTGAGAGTGTCAAGACAGAGGGCCATGCCCACTGCTACAGAAGGCAAAAAAACCCCAACAACCCATCTGTACCAATCTGACCATGGGATAAAATTCCATTTGACTTCAAATGTAACAATTAGTCTTACCCTGAGTGGTACAGGGAGCGAGGTAAAAACCCTCTAGCCTATATTTTATATATGTTTGTATGTATGTATGTATGACACAGACATCAGTTGTTTGAATTTGAAATATTTATTCTTTTTTTCTCTAAAGGTGGTGTCTGTGTGCGTGTAACTATCTAGCTATATACATCAGTCAGTCAGTCAGGACACTCTCAGACACATTTTAACAACCTTTGCAGCAGCAGGATATTGGCCACTGTAGCCCCCCTGCTTTACCTATGGCAAGCTATACACACACACACACACACACATATATACACATGAAACTTGAGAGAGCTGTGCAATACAATGCTGATGGGACATGAATGTTTTCCTCCTGGTCTAGAACACTTGTGAACCTATTTTGCCATATCAAAAGTGGACTACTCTATCACTACAACACGAAAGCGAGCCCCATATAAAGACACCCCAGTGGGTAAATATACTCACTGGTTACATTTTAAATAGCAATTCCTCCTTCACTGTTATCTTCTTTTTGTATCAAAATGACTGAGGGCATGAGGGTTTACTTTGACAAAGAAAGCAAGTAATTGTGGATCCAAGTTGTGCTGTAGGAACATGTAATTAACTGCTGCAACATAAAGAGCAATAGTTCAGTGTGACCTCAGTAAGTTAGGTTTCAAACTGATAACTCTCTTAAGTCAGATAATTCCAAGATAGACACATCACTTGGATACTATCCTTTGACAAGCCTTGCTTTCTGTGACTATTCTTCTGTCTTGCAGAGATGCTTTCTAATGGATTATGACATCTGGTCCAGATAGATTGCACCCAAGAGTGCTAAAGGAACTGGCAGACACCATAGTGCAGGCACTAGCAAGGATCAGATGAAGTACCTGAAGACCGGAAGAGCATGAAAGGAAGGAAAGAAGATCTGGGAAACTACAGTCCAATCAGTTTGACCTCAATTCCTGGACAGATCTTGGAAAAAATTATCAAAGAAATCATTCTTGACAGGCTAACAGTAGGCAACATTCTGAGGGATAACCAGCATACATTTGTTGTAGGTTGGTCTTGCCTGACCAATCTCATTTTCTTCTATGACCAAGTGATGTATCACCTGGACAAAAGGGAAGAGGTTGATATCCTATATTTGGACTTTTTTAAAAGTCTTTGACCTGGTGTCCCACAATGTACTAATGGAAAAATTGGGCAACTGAGGCCTCGACTACACTACAGTCCGATGGCTGGGGAACTGGCTCTGAGGTTGGATCCAGAGAATGGTAGTTGATGGAACCAAATCAATATGGCACTTGGTGACCAGTGGTGTCCCCCAAGGCTCTGTTCTTGGACCTATACTCTTTAATGTTTTTATAAATTATCTGAACTCTGGTATCAGAAGCAGAGTGGCCAAGTTCACTGAGAACACCAAACTTTAGGGAAGAGTATCCACACTTGAGGATAGGCTGCTGATCCACCTCAATAGGCTTGCAAGGTGGGAGGATGAAAACCTGATGGCATTCAATATGGAGAAATGCAACGTGCTCCACCTTGGCGGCAGGGGGGGGACCCACATCACACTTTTAGGCTGGGCAATGATACACTTGCTAGCATCATGACCAGAAGAGACTTGGGGGTCAAGACTGACCACAAGAAGAACATGACCCACCAACGTGATACTGCAGCTGGGAAAGCTAACAAAACTGTGGCTTGCATCTACCGATGCATCTTGAGCAAGACCCAGGATGTCATCCTCCCACTGTACCTGGCCACAGCTGGAACACTGCATCTAATTCTGGATTCCACAATTCAGGAAGGATGTGGAGAAGCTTGAAGGAGTCCAGAAGAGAGCCACGCACATGATCAGAGGGCAAGAGAACAGGCTTTATGAAGAGAGGCTGCAAACCATGGGACTCTTCACCCTGGAGAAGCACAGGCTCATGGGTAACTTGGTGACAGCCTATTGTGAGAGAGAGAAGGAGCCAGCAGGCTCCAAGGCTCCTGGGCCAAGGGGAGGGCCAGCGGCCCCAGGTCCGCAGCCCCAAGGAACCCGGCAAAAATTCCCCTTACCCAGGTGTGTTGGGAAGGGAGGGGCCGATATTTCCCCCGCCGGTATAAAGGAGAGGCCGGGACTGGAAAGCGGCAGCAACGCAGAGGAGGAGGATGAGGTGGAGCATGCCGGCGCACGCTGCAGGGAACGCTAAAAGCAATGTTGAGTGCTGGTAGGAGCCTCTGGCAGAGAGCAAAACCTCAGCGGGGTTTACTGGTCCCTGCGGGGAGTAGAACGGTTTGTTTACCAGCCGGCAGCTGGCTGAGCCCGGCGGGAGAAGGGTACCGTAATAACCCTAATAGAGGGGCACTTCTGACTTTGGGTACCGTAGTCCCTGTAACAGGGGCACAGTGCAATAGGGAACTTCAGTTGTTAAAAAGGAATCTCGTTAAGCCCTACAAGGGGGCTCTCCGAGAGCCAACAAAGGGGGTGCTTGACCCCTCGAAGGTCAAGCTTGAGTTGGAAGGCGGCTGCAGACAGACGGAGCAGCTACAAAGATCAGGGGAACCTTCGTGGTTGTCGTGTTTGTTTTGATTGACCTTTCTTTTGTGGATTATCTGGGAGGAACTGAGGATACGTGGCCGGACCAACCAATTGGCCACCACCTTGTGGAACAGGTGAGGGTGTAGGGGTGGCAGAGCCCTCAGAAACTCGGGACCTCACAAGACGCCGGGAGACTCATAATTGGACTACACGTGAAGGCAACTCCATTAAGATCAAGTTGTGGCAGGCGAAACGTGTGCGTGAGACCCCAATTATAGCTGATGACACCCCAGGCAACTGGCAGGCAGTGTCTGTTAGGTCCACAGGGGACAGTGATACCCAACACCTATAAGTACATGAGGTGTGGCATCAGGATCTGGGGGAGTGCCTGTTCACCAGAGCACCCCAAGGGATGACAAGGTCCAGTGGTCACAAATTCCTGCAAGACCGTTTTAGGAAAAGCTTCTTTACCATCTGACCCCCCAAGGCCTGGAATAGACTCCCCCCAGAGGTGGTGCAAGCACCTACTCTGGACACTTTCAAGAAACATTTGGATGCTTATGTTGCTGGGATCTTTGACCTTAACTGACTTCCTGCTCTTTGGACAGGGGGCTGGACCTGATGATCTTGTGAAGCCCCTTCCAGTCCTAATGTCTATATGTCTATGAATCTTGATGCTTTCCCATGCAAAAAGTTTAAGTAGTTCACTGGTGTGTTTTCCCAATTTATTACCTGTAGCAGTGAACCTTTGGTATCTCTTGTTTTTACTGTTTATATCCCATTCCCAATAGAGATCAGATGCAAGGAACCATTTTACAACATACCGAATCTGCAACACAATGGAAGTCACTAGACTAATGTACTTCCAACTGAAGAAGTACTTAGTGTACTCACAGTACCAGCTGCGAAAACCACAAAGCAGATGAGGGCAATTTGCTTCCAAGACCCAATTAATTTAAAACTATCAATGATCAGAGCAAATTGGACATTTTCTCATAATAACATGAACCAAAGAATTTGTCATCACTATGTATCTCTGTCATTATTTAGCCAAAATGTTAGTTACCTATATTTTCAACAGTTTGGGTGCTGATGCCTTTTGAAAAGGTTATTTGTTATTTTATTTCAATTGTTAATATTTGTGCAGATTCCAATAACCGGAACAGGTGCTTTAATACTTTGAAATAAAGACAATGATAAATCTTGCTGGCCAAAATCTCAGTTGGGCAGCAAGAATTACTTTATCATGGACAAAGCTGGTAACAGATGCACCACTGGAGACGCGAAAGATAGAAGAGCTTACAGTGATACTGAGAGGTTGATGGCCTCAAACTTGATTTTGAACATTGTGCCTTTCATCTCTACTTTGAAGGAGTTAGTACTGACATAAGAAACAAATATATCTATTTGTTCATAGGCAGACAAGGTTCCTTGGGGAAATCTGCTATCTTTTATTAGACCGACTAAATAGCTGGAACATTTTTTCTTAGCAAGCTTTTGGGTTTCAAAACCCATCATCAGGCTGAGGAAGCCTCTGCAGTTGGTGTGTGCTCTTCCTGAATGGAATGAATAGTCCATCCAGGAAAAGCACACACCAACTGCAGAGGCTTCCTCAACCTGACAAGGGTTTTTAAACCCAAAAATTTGCTAAGAATTTTTTTTTCCAACTATTTAGTTGGTCTAATAGAAGACATCAGATTTATCCAAAGAACCTTGCCTGCCTATGTCCTTAGACCAACATGGCTACAATCTACATCCCTACTTGTTCAAGCATTCATGGCACAGATTTTTTATTTTAAAAATAAATAAATAAATAACTCCAATATTTCTGGTCAGAGCTGCTGTCTTCTGCTCTTAATATAGAACACTATCCTCTGTTCTAACTTGTTATCATCATTAGATTATGAATGGCCTCCCTGAAATTACATTGGGCTACAAAAACTAAAATAAATTGCAAGAATGGTAGTATCATTAAAATCCTTTAAAGCAAAGGTTCCCAAACTTTTTCTAATTGCGTAACCCCTTCCAGATTTACAAGCTATCCACATACCCCTACCAGCACATGTTTTATATGTTAACCCCTTAAATGCCAATTATTATTATAATGAAACTTAAATCCACCATTATATAATTTCTTCTACATACACCCCATATTCCAGTTTGGGAACCCCTTCTTTAGAGACACAGACATATAAATAATATGAATATTGATTAATCTAAGAACTGAAATCCCACTCTTCTCTCAGTTTGCAAAATATAGCCCACACAGATGAATACTCTCACTCCTCCCTATTTTATACCCTCTGTTTTGTTTTGCCTCAGTACAGGGGAAACTGTTTCAAACTGGCATGACAGGAGACAGAAGTTCTTTGAGAAATTTGTCAGCTTCATGGATATTATTTACCCCTCCACTTTAAGTACAGAAGGAAGAGAAAGAATTTTTCTCTTTAAGATCTCTGCAACCCAGGTGGCTGAAAAAATACTTTATTTTCTTTGAGGGGACAGTTTTACTTTGTTACTAGTAATCCACTGGTACTGCTACTTCCAGGCCTTCCTAGCCTTAGCATGTACAGATGCCTTAATTCATTGGTTCACTGTTTTCAAAATGGCTCTGCCTATTTTTTCCAATGAAAGGAGTAATGTACAAGATGAAATTACCTCTTTGATGACTTAACAGTGTTGTAAAGAGTTTGGAATTATGCTAACATTAGTGACAAAAACAACACCCTATATAAGAAAGAGCCTCCCGTATAAAACAACATCTGACCGTGGTGGGCTTAGACTAATCAAGAATGATGCAGTGTGGGAACAGACAACTATAAGTTCACACAATAGAAGATAGAATTTTAAATATTAAATGTCATTATCCAATGTATCCCAAACCAATATAAAATTTAGGTACTGAATTTACTTGTATGTTATGCACACCTTTTCCCAAAAATCAGCTCACCAAAATCAGGTTTACCCATCATAGCACTACGTAGCTCTGATACCCTTGTTATGTGATTAAGCTTGCAGAAGCTAGTGCCGATTAGAAAACAGCTGTGAACGTGTAAATACTGGACTGTGTCTTCTACTTCCTGGAAGGGACAGGGAAACTGGCAATCATTTTTTAGCGGTGTTTTCCTGAAAAGGCCAGCTCTAGCTCATGGGCTAGGTACAGACACTCAAAAAGCCTGAGGCTGAATCGGTTTTTGCAGGTTAATCTAAGCTGCACAGATTAAATTGGAACAGAAGTGAGCAGATGTTTACTTTCATTTCAGGAAATGCAGACACATGCCTTCAGTGGCTTAGGCCAGAAGCCAGGTGGTGCTAGAGCACAGCTCTCTGGCTGTTTGTTCATTTCCTCTTCCTGCTGCGCTCCCGAGATCTCTGGGATTTGCAGTCAAGAATTACAGCAGCAGGACTCTGCAGAGTTGCTCATCACTTCCTCTTTCTGCTTTCAGGTGCCTCAGGTGTGAATTTGTAGTTTACAGTGCAGCCAGCAGCGAGTTGGAGTACGGGAAGGAGTGTTTAACCCCTTTCCTTGACCCCTGACCCCAGCTGGGGTTTGCCTGGGGCAGGGCAGTACATTTCCCCTCCCCACCCCAACTGGGCTGCATCCCCAGCCCGGCTTGCTGCTCCTACCCCTTCTCAATCAGGGCTCATTGCTATGGTTAGAGAGCAGAAGGGTGGGGCCAGCCTATCTGAAGCAGACAGCACAGTACAGCTGAGGGCTGGAAAGTATATTAGGATGTGGGGGATTGTGATTTAACTTGAACCAGAAAGGGGTCTGAGACACAAGTTTCATAAACTGGTTTGACCCAAATCAGTTTAGTCTGATACTGCATTCACCCAGGTTTATTTTAAACCAGTTTCAGCCATTTTGAAACTGGTTTATGTGCACAGAACTTCTGTTCTGTTACAGATTTAAATCAGTTTCTGATTACTTAACCCAATTTACGTGTAACTTCTGTCCCTAGCCATAATCTAGGGAAAAAAAATTTCTACATAGCGCTATCCAAAAAAAAAATTGCATGTCTTATTTGGGGGTGGTACATGAGCAAATACAATAATAATTCTTCAGAAATGGTAGTGGATGGTTTATAAGGCCTTATAGCTAGGTTCCATACCTATCTTAAGAAATGTAGATTTAACACTTCATGCCAGTGTATATATACCATTTACTATAAAGAATCACAGAGAGGTGGCTAGCAGTGTGAGTCTCAAGTCAGGCAAAGGCAGGCCTGGGTAGCACCTTCAAGACTCTTACCTACAAAAGTGTATGCTTCTAAACCACTTAGTCTCTAAGGTGCCACCCACCTTAGCTGAAATGAACAAAAAATCATCAATATAAAACATAGGAAAGAAAATAAGGTAAACTGCTTCCCCACGCCCAGTAAATTATTCATTCAAACAATCCTTTCACACGAAAGATCTGAAACTAAGAAGTAATAGTAAGCTATTGTTTCTCGGCAAAGGAAATGCTTGCTTGCTTACTTAGCACTCTGGCAAAGGATATATTGAATAGAATAACCTATCCTGCAAGAAGGGAATTCCCATTTTGTTCTCAAACAAAATTCAACTTACAAGTCAGAAACTCTCCTGAGACAAGGAGGAATGTTAAGGTTTCAACACTATATTGAACAACCAACCTCCTTAATATTACTTGCCATTTTTGAACAAATGAGAACAACACTGACGTAATTTTCAAGAGCAAAAAATTGCCATTTAAACATTTTCAGATGCAAGGTTTCTGCTTTCCAAGGCAGTACTACATGGAACCACACCAACTCCTCTACCTGTAACATGCACACAGACATGTGACCTATTTATGAAACAAAGACTCTGATGCACTCAGTCAGTTGACTAAAAAACACAGTGTTTAAATTTAAGGGGGAGGGAAAGGGGATAATGCCCAGTATCAAATAATGTTCACTTTCCAGAAACATATGTAACTACAAAAGCACCTGCCATACATTGGAGCAACATTTCACTGTTTCTCATCGGCTTGCTCTGTTTTTAATAGCTATAAACAAGGAGAGGGTAAGTACGTAAGGCATACACATATTACTTACCTATCTGGCAACAAGTCAATGCAACAGAAATTGTACCCTTAGCACCTTAAGCTACAACCTGTGAAGAATAATCTCTTACTTATGTGCTTTGCTTACCCAATTTTCTGCTAGGTAAATTGATCACTGGTATGAACTGTGATAACTCCACTAAAGTAACTTTGTATCAGATGAAGCTTCTACCCCACTAGATTTTCCCTCCACTTTTTTTATGACTTTTCTGGTGGAAAACCTAATAGTTTAAGCATACTTTCCCATTCTTATAAGCTATCCTCTGTTTGTCTCTCAATGCATTCTGCCCTTTTCTTCTTTTTAGTTTTCATATCTTCTTTAAATTAAACCTCACCTTCCAAACCTATCACAAATAATTCCTATTTGACCTTCCACATTCATGACCAACATCGGCCAGAGACAACACAGAAATCTGAAATGAAGCAAGCTGATATCCTAGAGTTATGTATTCTGCATCGTTTTTTCAGAGTCAGTTTTATAGGCTATTCATCCTTGCTCAAGCAAAAATCAGGTCCAATGCTCATTTAAAAATATCCAATGGGAAAAGTAAAGAAGCCCTTTGGATGCAGTCACATTGTACATAAAGTACAGAGAAGAGAAAGGTCAGGGAGGAAAGTAGAGAAGAAACCCACAGTTACTACTGCAGAATTAAATTATCCTTTATTCTCTTTATACTACTTTTAAAATGCTTGTATCAGTGTGTGTGCTTTTTTGCTAAACGAATCAATTTTCCACCCACTCTTTGCAAATTTGCCTCATTACTTCTGCATAAATGTAGTCTTACTTTGAATTCAACAAGTTTGAGGGCCCAGTTTTGACTTGTTTAGCCTTTCTTGCTTTTCTTACAGCTGTTGCTGTTTAGCAACTACTCACATTAACAGAGATGGTCACCAATCTGTTTATTTTTAATCAACTAATAAAATGTTGTACCATGACCAATATAGCTAAGTCCTAAAGCTATTTCAAATGATTAAGAACAAAGTTTGCCCTATGAACAAATGCTAAGCATGCAGAAAAAGCACAGCGCATAAAAATCAACATAGCTGGATCATTCCTGCCAAACAGACACTAGACAGAGGGTCAAGAACAATCAAGACCAAGGATGCAGGGGTGTTATTTTGGCTAGCTAATGTCTTCAAAAGCTGTATCTGTTGCTTTCATTAATCTATACTTTTGGGTGTACCTTTTGCTTTTTTGTACCCATGCCACAAAGGTGGATTACTTAAGAAACAATTAGGTGCATATACAAAACAATTTGCAGGCAGTCTTACTCCTTCAGCTTTCTAAGTGAAGTGCCTTTCAAGGCTGATTTATAACACTGTCGTCTTGAGAAGGCAAAATAATTAATAGGAGCATGGACTTCTAATTTCACTGACTTCCAGAGAAAGTGGATTTCATTTGATTTATGATGGCCAGTGACTTTGCATTTTATCAGTTCATTCACTCATTATTTATGCTGATGACCAATTTCAATGGGTCGCTATCATCTAACTCGCTACTAATCAAAGAGAATTAGGGTTCACTGCATTATTTAGAAGCTACTAATTTATCTTCAGAACAAGTAGCAAGAATAGTTTGGGGCCTTCTACATTAAAAAAAAAAAGCAGCACAGCCAGCTAAGACACACGTTTTTGCTTGCTTTACAAATGAATGCCATAGTGGCTAATCGTAAGAAGAGTGACTTTTTACACAAATCCTAAAATTGGGCAGACAGAACACAGATCAAAAATAAATATAAAACATTGAAACAATAAAATGAAACACTTTCCATTGACCTCCTATGTCAAAACATTTTAAATATGTGCTTTCCATACCCTTTGCAGTTAAATCAAGGAAGCTTTTCTTTACAAATTCCAGTCTCTATCTCTAACAAAATGGAAGTCTTTGCACCAAAACAATCAGAGTTGGCATATTCCTCATTTAAAAACCATTTGAATAAATTCCAGATGAAGAAAAATAGATTAGATTCAAACTTAAATACTCAAAGATAGATTTTTATCAGCAAGTAATAATACAAATCATATTCAGTAATTTTGAATTTAAAAAAAAACCTCCCATAAGGCATTAAAGTGTCTTATTTTCCTCTGAACAGAATGCGAGAACCTGATTTTAATTTTTTGCCCTTTCACTATATTTATCTTCTGATTTCCCGTGAGTTTTTTACATGTTTCATCAGGTCTGTACTAGTCAGAACAGCACTTTGATCTCCTCATAGGGTAAATGTTCATGGCCTTTCCTGTATTTAGATGAAGTAGACAACTTCAGAACTAACTTCATAGCTATGCAGATCAAGTGGCATCTCTGGAGAGGCAACTGAACAATAATGTTTGGTAAATTTCATATTTTCAAAATCTAAGTGTTGAATCTTCTATATCCGCATCATGGTAATGTTCCTAAAAATACTACAGTAAATTCCATCCAGAATGAAATCTAATGGATTGGTGTTATAAATGGAGCCAAAGCTCCTAAAACATATTCCCAGTAGGAGAAAAATAAGACACTTTCTTTCATGCCTTATGGGAGGATTTTTTAAATTCAAAATTATTGAATATGATTTCCCTATCAGCACTAAACCACTTATAACCAGTTCATGACTCAGTTTACCTAATCATAAAATGGGTCCATTCAGCAAAGCAAAGTCTGAATTGCTAATAGAAAGTTCTCACAGGGGGCTCAGATTTAGACACAAAATAACCAAAGGAGGGTTTAGGTACATTTTAGAATAGCTAGTTTCATCCAATTTATGGCATTACTAGCCCCCAAAATTCAAAATGTTGAGTCAGGTGGCAGAATAGTATGAGAGCTCTCACTGGGTCCATGCGAAATAAAATTAAACAGATTTTCATAAAATGCTACATGATGGTACAGTTTCCAGGTTTCATGTACAAAATTTTAATTCTGTGCCCTATCCAGTCCTATGAAAGCCTGACTTCCAGCGTATAATGATTTACCACTCTGTATCTGAATCAACACTGCCCCACCTGGTTCCACATCACCTGCATTTAACTTCAGTTCACCTGAACTTCTCCTGAAGATCTAGGCGTTTTTTCACCCCTGAGCCCAGGAGTGGTGGAAGAAGTGGTAGAAAGATCCTCTTCCCCCACTGCCCCACTTCTACTTCTGAGGAGGGCACAGTGGATGGGGTTCTTCACTTCTCCCCAGGGCTGGTGTGACTAAAATGGAGAGGTAGAAAAAGGCAAGATCAGGCAGCACTAATTTCTGAGGAGGGAGATGAATGGCACAGAACTAACCTAACCTGCTAGGCTCTTCCTGTTCTCGCTCAATCTTCTGACCCCCAAATTCCTCTGCTTCCGCAACAGGTCCAATTGACTACTCTTCCCCACGAGTCAGGAAAGAAGAAAAGCCACCTCTCAGAGAGTGTTTCCCTCTAAGCAGAGTGGAGGGTGGAAGAATCATGGGAAGGCTTGATGCTTTTTGAATTGAATCGCACAGAGGTTAAAATGGCATTTTTAATAAATTACATCTTTTGCAGCATCAAAAGTAATGCCTGGCAAATCTCTTGCTGCCTTTCCTTCATGGAGCTTTACAATCAAAAAACTCCAAAAAAACCCCCAAAGTGCTAACACTTGCTTCCTGGCTTCTGATCAGTAAGATTTTCTTCTTTCTTACAGAAACAATTCAGTTCCTCCTAAATAGCTCCCTAGGCAGGGCTACTCCACTTACCCAACTACCTTACTGGTAGCTGCCACTTTTTTTTTTTTTTTTTTTTTTTTAATAATCACCAAAAGGAAAAAAGTTAAACCCAGGCCACCATCTGGCTCATCAGGATTTCCTCACAGAAGCTAAGGTAGATCTAAAGTGACTTACCTGGCAATATAAAGGGATCTGTCTGCATAGTTCTAACATTATTTTCCTACCTCTTAATGCTTGTAATGACCTTGCAGATCTTTAGGTGGGTGGTGTTATTTAGTAAAAATAGCTATAAGCATTATTGGGCAGTTATCAACTTGTCTATTAGATTTTTTCAAGAATCATATATGGGCACATAACCATTCACTTAAATGATCACACGCATTTACTACTACATACATTTAAAAAAAATGGGGTAATCCAAGTAATCTTCACTAATACTGATTTTTATTTTAATTTCAAGTTGCTTATTTACACAGCTCCCCATATATATGTACATACACACTTCTTTTGAGTTATATAAACTACCTTCATTTTCAGAATCCCATCTCTCAATACATTTATAACTTACAACACATAGCTTATACAATTCAGATCGTCCAGTACTCTCAAAAGCAACTGACAACTTGGA
>NW_017728951.1:43561356-43592086 GCF_001723895.1 Crocodylus porosus | reverse complement strand
GTCTCAAGTCAGGCAAAGGCAGACCTGGGTAGCACCTTCAAGACTGTTACCTACAAAAGTGTATGCTTCTAAACCACTTAGTCTCTAAGGTGCCACCCACCTTAGCTGAAATGAACAAAAAATCATCAATATAAAACATAGGAAAGAAAATAAGGTAAACTGCTTCCCCACGCCCAGTAAATTATTCATTCAAACAATCCTTTCACACGAAAGATCTGAAACTAAGAAGTAATAGTAAGCTATTGTTTCTCGGCAAAGGAAATGCTTGCTTGCTTACTTAGCACTCTGGCAAAGGATATATTGAATAGAATAACCTATCCTGCAAGAAGGGAATTCCCATTTTGTTCTCAAACAAAATTCAACTTACAAGTCAGAAACTCTCCTGAGACAAGGAGGAATGTTAAGGTTTCAACACTATATTGAACAACCAACCTCCTTAATATTACTTGCCATTTTTGAACAAATGAGAACAACACTGACGTAATTTTCAAGAGCAAAAAATTGCCATTTAAACATTTTCAGATGCAAGGTTTCTGCTTTCCAAGGCAGTACTACATGGAACCACACCAACTCCTCTACCTGTAACATGCACACAGACATGTGACCTATTTATGAAACAAAGACTCTGATGCACTCAGTCAGTTGACTAAAAAACACAGTGTTTAAATTTAAGGGGGAGGGAAAGGGGATAATGCCCAGTATCAAATAATGTTCACTTTCCAGAAACATATGTAACTACAAAAGCACCTGCCATACATTGGAGCAACATTTCACTGTTTCTCATCGGCTTGCTCTGTTTTTAATAGCTATAAACAAGGAGAGGGTAAGTACGTAAGGCATACACATATTACTTACCTATCTGGCAACAAGTCAATGCAACAGAAATTGTACCCTTAGCACCTTAAGCTACAACCTGTGAAGAATAATCTCTTACTTATGTGCTTTGCTTACCCAATTTTCTGCTAGGTAAATTGATCACTGGTATGAACTGTGATAACTCCACTAAAGTAACTTTGTATCAGATGAAGCTTCTACCCCACTAGATTTTCCCTCCACTTTTTTTATGACTTTTCTGGTGGAAAACCTAATAGTTTAAGCATACTTTCCCATTCTTATAAGCTATCCTCTGTTTGTCTCTCAATGCATTCTGCCCTTTTCTTCTTTTTAGTTTTCATATCTTCTTTAAATTAAACCTCACCTTCCAAACCTATCACAAATAATTCCTATTTGACCTTCCACATTCATGACCAACATCGGCCAGAGACAACACAGAAATCTGAAATGAAGCAAGCTGATATCCTAGAGTTATGTATTCTGCATCGTTTTTTCAGAGTCAGTTTTATAGGCTATTCATCCTTGCTCAAGCAAAAATCAGGTCCAATGCTCATTTAAAAATATCCAATGGGAAAAGTAAAGAAGCCCTTTGGATGCAGTCACATTGTACATAAAGTACAGAGAAGAGAAAGGTCAGGGAGGAAAGTAGAGAAGAAACCCACAGTTACTACTGCAGAATTAAATTATCCTTTATTCTCTTTATACTACTTTTAAAATGCTTGTATCAGTGTGTGTGCTTTTTTGCTAAACGAATCAATTTTCCACCCACTCTTTGCAAATTTGCCTCATTACTTCTGCATAAATGTAGTCTTACTTTGAATTCAACAAGTTTGAGGGCCCAGTTTTGACTTGTTTAGCCTTTCTTGCTTTTCTTACAGCTGTTGCTGTTTAGCAACTACTCACATTAACAGAGATGGTCACCAATCTGTTTATTTTTAATCAACTAATAAAATGTTGTACCATGACCAATATAGCTAAGTCCTAAAGCTATTTCAAATGATTAAGAACAAAGTTTGCCCTATGAACAAATGCTAAGCATGCAGAAAAAGCACAGCGCATAAAAATCAACATAGCTGGATCATTCCTGCCAAACAGACACTAGACAGAGGGTCAAGAACAATCAAGACCAAGGATGCAGGGGTGTTATTTTGGCTAGCTAATGTCTTCAAAAGCTGTATCTGTTGCTTTCATTAATCTATACTTTTGGGTGTACCTTTTGCTTTTTTGTACCCATGCCACAAAGGTGGATTACTTAAGAAACAATTAGGTGCATATACAAAACAATTTGCAGGCAGTCTTACTCCTTCAGCTTTCTAAGTGAAGTGCCTTTCAAGGCTGATTTATAACACTGTCGTCTTGAGAAGGCAAAATAATTAATAGGAGCATGGACTTCTAATTTCACTGACTTCCAGAGAAAGTGGATTTCATTTGATTTATGATGGCCAGTGACTTTGCATTTTATCAGTTCATTCACTCATTATTTATGCTGATGACCAATTTCAATGGGTCGCTATCATCTAACTCGCTACTAATCAAAGAGAATTAGGGTTCACTGCATTATTTAGAAGCTACTAATTTATCTTCAGAACAAGTAGCAAGAATAGTTTGGGGCCTTCTACATTAAAAAAAAAAAGCAGCACAGCCAGCTAAGACACACGTTTTTGCTTGCTTTACAAATGAATGCCATAGTGGCTAATCGTAAGAAGAGTGACTTTTTACACAAATCCTAAAATTGGGCAGACAGAACACAGATCAAAAATAAATATAAAACATTGAAACAATAAAATGAAACACTTTCCATTGACCTCCTATGTCAAAACATTTTAAATATGTGCTTTCCATACCCTTTGCAGTTAAATCAAGGAAGCTTTTCTTTACAAATTCCAGTCTCTATCTCTAACAAAATGGAAGTCTTTGCACCAAAACAATCAGAGTTGGCATATTCCTCATTTAAAAACCATTTGAATAAATTCCAGATGAAGAAAAATAGATTAGATTCAAACTTAAATACTCAAAGATAGATTTTTATCAGCAAGTAATAATACAAATCATATTCAGTAATTTTGAATTTAAAAAAAAACCTCCCATAAGGCATTAAAGTGTCTTATTTTCCTCTGAACAGAATGCGAGAACCTGATTTTAATTTTTTGCCCTTTCACTATATTTATCTTCTGATTTCCCGTGAGTTTTTTACATGTTTCATCAGGTCTGTACTAGTCAGAACAGCACTTTGATCTCCTCATAGGGTAAATGTTCATGGCCTTTCCTGTATTTAGATGAAGTAGACAACTTCAGAACTAACTTCATAGCTATGCAGATCAAGTGGCATCTCTGGAGAGGCAACTGAACAATAATGTTTGGTAAATTTCATATTTTCAAAATCTAAGTGTTGAATCTTCTATATCCGCATCATGGTAATGTTCCTAAAAATACTACAGTAAATTCCATCCAGAATGAAATCTAATGGATTGGTGTTATAAATGGAGCCAAAGCTCCTAAAACATATTCCCAGTAGGAGAAAAATAAGACACTTTCTTTCATGCCTTATGGGAGGATTTTTTAAATTCAAAATTATTGAATATGATTTCCCTATCAGCACTAAACCACTTATAACCAGTTCATGACTCAGTTTACCTAATCATAAAATGGGTCCATTCAGCAAAGCAAAGTCTGAATTGCTAATAGAAAGTTCTCACAGGGGGCTCAGATTTAGACACAAAATAACCAAAGGAGGGTTTAGGTACATTTTAGAATAGCTAGTTTCATCCAATTTATGGCATTACTAGCCCCCAAAATTCAAAATGTTGAGTCAGGTGGCAGAATAGTATGAGAGCTCTCACTGGGTCCATGCGAAATAAAATTAAACAGATTTTCATAAAATGCTATATGATGGTACAGTTTCCAGGTTTCATGTACAAAATTTTAATTCTGTGCCCTATCCAGTCCTATGAAAGCCTGACTTCCAGCGTATAATGATTTACCACTCTGTATCTGAATCAACACTGCCCCACCTGGTTCCACATCACCTGCATTTAACTTCAGTTCACCTGAACTTCTCCTGAAGATCTAGGCGTTTTTTCACCCCTGAGCCCAGGAGTGGTGGAAGAAGTGGTAGAAAGATCCTCTTCCCCCACTGCCCCACTTCTACTTCTGAGGAGGGCACAGTGGATGGGGTTCTTCACTTCTCCCCAGGGCTGGTGTGACTAAAATGGAGAGGTAGAAAAAGGCAAGATCAGGCAGCACTAATTTCTGAGGAGGGGGATGAATGGCACAGAACTAACCTAACCTGCTAGGCTCTTCCTGTTCTCGCTCAATCTTCTGACCCCCAAATTCCTCTGCTTCCGCAACAGGTCCAATTGACTACTCTTCCCCACGAGTCAGGAAAGAAGAAAAGCCACCTCTCAGAGAGTGTTTCCCTCTAAGCAGAGTGGAGGGTGGAAGAATCATGGGAAGGCTTGATGCTTTTTGAATTGAATCGCACAGAGGTTAAAATGGCATTTTTAATAAATTACATCTTTTGCAGCATCAAAAGTAATGCCTGGCAAATCTCTTGCTGCCTTTCCTTCATGGAGCTTTACAATCAAAAAACTCCAAAAAACCCCCCAAAGTGCTAACACTTGCTTCCTGGCTTCTGATCAGTAAGATTTTCTTCTTTCTTACAGAAACAATTCAGTTCCTCCTAAATAGCTCCCTAGGCAGGGCTACTCCACTTACCCAACTACCTTACTGGTAGCTGCCACTTTTTTTTTTTTTTTTTTTTTTTTAATAATCACCAAAAGGAAAAAAGTTAAACCCAGGCCACCATCTGGCTCATCAGGATTTCCTCACAGAAGCTAAGGTAGATCTAAAGTGACTTACCTGGCAATATAAAGGGATCTGTCTGCATAGTTCTAACATTATTTTCCTACCTCTTAATGCTTGTAATGACCTTGCAGATCTTTAGGTGGGTGGTGTTATTTAGTAAAAATAGCTATAAGCATTATTGGGCAGTTA
This sequence comes from Crocodylus porosus, assembly GCF_001723895.1. Lineage (NCBI taxonomy): Eukaryota > Metazoa > Chordata > Crocodylia > Crocodylidae > Crocodylus > Crocodylus porosus. The sequence continues at coordinate 43,587,259 of NW_017728951.1, read as the reverse complement.
TCAACTTGTCTATTAGATTTTTTCAAGAATCATATATGGGCACATAACCATTCACTTAAATGATCACACGCATTTACTACTACATACATTTAAAAAAAATGGGGTAATCCAAGTAATCTTCACTAATACTGATTTTTATTTTAATTTCAAGTTGCTTATTTACACAGCTCCCCATATATATGTACATACACACTTCTTTTGAGTTATATAAACTACCTTCATTTTCAGAATCCCATCTCTCAATACATTTATAACTTACAACACATAGCTTATACAATTCAGATCGTCCAGTACTCTCAAAAGCAACTGACAACTTGGATATTAAAATTAAGAATGAAATGTATAACCCATGTGTAAAAACTAATATAAAAGAGAGAATGTGGTGATTTTTAACATTGGTCTCAAATAAGGGGACAGATTTTAATGCATGAAATTCATACTTTTGTTGCCCAATAATAATTATGGACTTAACTGAAATAATTAAGTGGCCATGCAGATTAGTGTTCATAAGCGTTTTGTTCACATAAACACAACGTTCTCATCATACTAATGATATAAAATAAAACCCATGACTTGGTTTCTGCACCATATCACAATTTAAAATTCATCACTAGTAGAACCAAGCTTAAACACTACAAACCAGTTCATCTTCAAACTGTTATCATTTGTTTATTGCCATTAACTCATTAAAAGGATTTCACTGCACGTGAAATGGGTGTTTACAGGTAACTTTACAAAGTTCAGTGACTCTTTACATTTGTCTTCCAATAACTATATAAGATTTGTATATTAAGAGTATTCAAAACCATTCATACTTTTTTATTTGCACCAATCAGAAAATATTAATGCCAAAAGTGATTTTACTTATGAATTAACTCCTATCAGAAAAGACATGCATGAATGAAATCAGTAAATATTTATTCTATACTACATGTTCCCCTCCTCCCCCCACCAGTATAAACACAGTGTCTGAGTTCTCAAAATGTACTATCGTGAAATTTATTTTTGGTCTCACAGTCTTTGTGGACACATTCCTATATTCCCTCTTACTCTCTACCCCAACAAATACAAGTTTTGAATTGCACGGCTAAACTGGAATATATGTATGTATATATGAGGAGAACATAATATGCATTTGTCCATGCATGTGCCATTTGCAAATCTGAAGTTTATTTTTCTGAGCAGTTACTCAGATTTGAGTACATGTGGAACTGCAAGAAAATCTTGAAAATTTTATTTTGAAAATCTGGCCAATACAAGTGTTCTGAATGGGTGAAAGAACATGTGACCTACAATAATTATATCAGTCTGGGGACACATCTCTAATGGAGCTTGTCCAGTGAAATATAAGGTAGGATCCTAGCAGCACTCCTTTGTGTTTCCACCTTTTGTACAATCTTTCACAAATATGGAGCAAAGAAGCCTCCGCAGTCCTTCAGTTTGAAAAAGAACTAAAGGAAACAAGTAGAATAATACAAAAATGAAAAATAGGGAAAAACCTCCACAATGATACATATAGTAGCCCCCATGAGAAATGGACAACAGCACCATTTAACTGGTAGATCAAGTAAAAATGAAGAGCATATTTATCCACACAAAAGTGCTTCTTGAGAAGGGCTTTTTCTTTATAGGAAGCCAGATGCTAAGTGAGATCCTTGAGCATTATGATACAAACATATTTAATAAAACTAAATCATACAAGATTCAACAAGCAACAATTGGACTACCAAGAAACACTTTTTAATGCATAGTTTATAACAAGGTCAAAGCAAACTTGTAAGAAACAGACTTGATGTTACTCAGAGGATAGAGATTAATTCTGAGAACAGAGAAAACACCATTTCTTTCTCAGATTAAGAAGTTCACAAGGAATGGAAGAAGTGAAGCTTATAAAAAAACAGAGACAAGAACACGTTTCCACAAAAGGTTACTGCAGTTCAAGAAGCACAGACCATAAGCCTTTGCATTCCCCTTCAGGAGGGTGGGAGGACAGGGAGGGAAGGAATACTTAGCCTACTCAACCTATGCCACCTCTATACCCTCTTTTGCTGCCAGATAGGATTCTCTATGGTCTCATGGATTCAGCCCACCATAAACAATTATTTAGAAACATATTTTCCAGCTATTCCAAAAAGGAACATGCTTCAAGTCACATGATAGGTGTGATCGTTCCTTTCAAACCTATGCTTGCTAATGGATTCTTAAAATTGGACCTCTCCCATCTCTACACAAAATGATGTCATTACAGTGGTACATAAGAAAATAGCAAGTCAGACTAGTGGTCCATCCAGTATCTCATCTCTGACAGTGGCAAGAGTGAATTCTTTAGATAGACAGCGCTTAACTAGATAAATCCAGAGTGATCTATATCCTACTTCAATGGTACTCAATCTTTTTTTGCCCTGCAAGCTAGATGGGTTATGGCTGGTCCATCCACATGTTGGATCCAGCTTGTGGCTCTGATTTAATGCACAGGGAGGGCATGGTAGGAGGGCAGCCTGATCATGATGCAGCTGAGTAGGGGAGAGGGCCTGATATGGTTGTATGTGGGGTGGTGTATCCCACCATGTGGGGAGAGGGAGGTGGCATGGCTGGCCCTTATCCAACTGCGTGCAACTTGCAAATTTGGTAGCAGAGGGCAAGTCATAGTACAGGGGTGGGCAAAACATGGCCCATGGGCTGAATCTGGCCTGCCAAGCACTCTCATCCAGCCCATGGGCACCCACCAATAAACTGTGCCCTGCCCACACTCACTGCCCATGAAGGTGGGAGTGAGGTGCCCATGTATACACACACCACCCAACATAACCTACTGCACCTCACTCCAACCTTCACAGGCAGAAGAGCCCATCCCCACCAGCAGCAGCTTCTGAATGGGGCTGCTGCTGCCCCTGCTGTAGCTGCCCCCATGGGAACCTGCTTGGTTTCTCAGGCGTCCAGCTCACTCCGGGCACCAGGTAGGGAAGAGGCAGGGGTGGGGGTGAGGGCATGCAGATGGATCTGGAGCTGGGTGGAAGCACAGAGAGCAGCACAGAGTCCACAACCAGGGGGACAGCAAGAGTGCAAAGCTGGGCTGGGCAGGGTGTGGATGTGAGGGAGGGTGTGGGATGTGGGGCACTCAGGGTGCTCGTGCCTGGTGCAGGCACTGGCACCCGGGGGGGCATTGCTCCAGCCAGTGCTGCATGGGTGGGCAAGGAGCACAGCCTGCCTGGCCACATCTATCATGGGAGCTCTAAGTCACATGCCTGCAGCTCCCACACTTGCTATGAGGGGAACCCCACACTGGAGCCAGCTGCCTTCCCCAACCACTGCTACATAGGTGTCCCCTACCCCAGCACTGGCCAGAGCCATGCCCCACTGGCCACCAGTGCCTGCATCAGGCACAAGACCCTGAGCCCCCTGCCTGCTGCTGCAAGCGGGGGATGCGTGCCATATGAGGAAGTGTGTGGGGGGGGTTCCCCCCCAAACCCTGGCCCCACAATCTCCACTGACATATACACACACCTGAATGTACCCTATGCCTCCCCCAACACAACACACCTTCACAACCTCCCACCCTAGCACACACACACACAATATATATCAGAATAAGACTATTTTTAGTTATTATGCAATCACCTCTATATACAGTAGTCAAACACAAATCAAGACAAAATATTTTTTATAATAACATTAAAATATGTTATAGTACTTGTTTGACTTTCAGTATATGATTTAGTTTTCTTTTGGTTATAAGATGGCAAACCCCCCCTCCCAAAAGGAGGACTGGACAGGTGGGGGAGGAAGCAAGGGGAGGCATGTCTAGTGGCAAAGGTCAGGGGTTAGAAGGAGCGATTCCCAGTCCCAATACAGCAACCAGGGGGCGGGGCAACTGTCAAGAGGCAGGGCTACACACGATGTCCTCGACTGCTCACCAAAACTTGTTAAGCGGTCCTCCAGCCAAAATAACTGCCTGCCCCTGTTATAGAATTGTCACCACTTCCTTACCAAATTTCTTGAGCCCCATGCCAAGGCTCCACAGACTGGTTTTGGCGCATGTGTCTAGCACCCCTGCTCTATTCACTATCATCCCTGGCATCCTCCATTACTAGTTTAGATATGCCAGAGGAAAAATCTCCAACCATTCTGTTCAAGAGCTATTACTAAGTATATCATTCATGACTATCTAGTTTCTTTTTTTAAAGTGGCTATGCTCCTTGCCTCCACATCCCATCCACAGATTAACTATGTGGTACGTAAAAAAGAACTTTCTCTTGTTAGTTCAAATTTACCTCCTACAAATTTCAGTGGATGTCCCTTAGTTCTAGTATTCTGGGCCTTGGTGAATAACAGTTCCCTGTTCATTTTGTCCAAACCCTTCATGATTTTATAGATCCGTATCATATATTCCCCAATTTTTCTCATTTCTCATTACCTTTTTAGTGTCTCCCAGTATGGCAACTGTTCCATACCCCTAAAAATTTTCCTTCTGTTTCTTTATACCTCTTCCAATTCTAGTACATTCTTTTTGCAATGCAGAAACCAGAAGTGCACACGGTATTCAAGATGTGGGTGCACCATGGATATATATAATGGCATGACGGCATTTTGTTTTTAATTCACTTAATGACTATATTGGCATTTTTTTGGTCACTGCTGCACATTGTAGATAGTTCCCTAAAACTGTCAGCTCAGTAACTCTAAAGCCTCTTCCCTGAGTTGTAACAGCTAGTTGAAAACCCAACATTGTACAACTTGCAATTTAAGCCTTCTCCATAAAGGATTAACAAAAAAATAAACAAAAGTTTCATAAGGGAAATTCCCTTCACTGGATATTTTTAAATTAAAAGAATAAGCAGTACATTTACTTGGTACTTGTAGTTATTTGTCCTCCTACAAACATTTCGCAGTAATTGTTCATCTATCATCAGCATTAAATGCACTCTGAGTTCCTAGTTCTTTAGTATTTTACTGTACATCTTGTGTTTCCAAATGCTTAAATAAATTTTTAGAATTTGCTATGACCTCTTTAAACAAGTAACTGTAAAACTTCCATTTGTTCATAAAATTCATAAAAGCCTACATATGTACATTTTCAAGTTTCTCTTCCATTCAATATATATGAAAATGCAATTTACTGTACCTCAAATGAAAAATGCAGTTTTCAAATGCATGACAACAGGTGCTAGTTAAATGATCAGACACTATTTGTTACCTAGTCTCTTACTCTCATTTGTAGCATGATAAATTGCATTTTAGGAGAGTACTGCGATGTAAGGGGTCTTGACATGTTTTTATTGATTTGCATAGGTTATATGCATGTATTCCTGTTTGTAGGCAAATCGTGCCGCAAGTAAATTCTAGTCACTGTGCCTCTGTTTCAAGAAAATTGCAGTCATCACAGGGGAGCCAAGATGGAGTGAGGTTGGGTTAGAGAGACACATGCAGCCCATTGGAATCTTAGAACCTCTATTAAGATTTATAGGCTGCAGGATTCTTTTGGGCTTCAACATTATTCTTAGTAAACCCTTTCTGTCTTCAGTTGTTTATAAAAACTGGCAGCTTTAGCAAAGACAGAAGCTTATGTTGTAGGTAGCACAATTTAACATAATAGTGCCAGCCTGTCCTCCAAATATCCTGATGCTAATATTGAAAGAGAAAATACACATATCTTACAATCCCCTTTTCATGATACAAATCAAGATTCCTTAAAATGATATTAATACTAAGCACTTACATTCCACCTACTGGGCTCTACTTATTTGCAAAGAACAATTAATTAGTTCTTGCTACCCCATTTGAGGCTGGTCAGTGCCATGATCCCCATTTTACAGAATGAGAAATGGAGACATGTTAAATAAATTCCCCAAGGTGGAGTGAACCATGAGAAACAGTATTAGAATTTAGGAATTCCCTGCTCTTGGTCCTAAGTTTAGACTGTACCCTCTCTCCTTTATGCAACTTTACAACGAATAGGTGTCCAAATCTACTTATGTGATATTTTAATACTTAGTTTTAAATCGCACAACTAAAATAGCTCTGTGTTTAGACTTTCAGTTTATACTGAAATAGTATACTCCTTCTCCTGTTTAATGAACTTGGAACCAAACAAACCTGGTTCAATAACAGGCTTATGCTGCTCTAAAAATGTTTATTAAACATTATGAAGAATTTTAAAATTATAAGCAGCATGAGGGCAATACAGGCCAATATTCCAGGCTGGAAGTAGATAAGGACCTCTCGGGATTAAGGTACCACAAACTTTCATTCAAAATAATTGTGTAAGGGTCTCAGCAAAGAAGGAAAAGTAATTACCAATGGCGTGGCCCACAAAGATAAGTTACTTTGCTCTAGATTTCTCAAACACAGTTTGTTGAGTTTCTAATGCACATTTCTCCACAAACATTAACTTACAGACTGTTTATACACAGGCTATAAAATTGACTGGATCAGCACTTTGAGACATATGCTAAAAACATTATTAATTGCTATCCACAGGACATATATTCCATTAAATTAAAAAGCACATTATCTAGCAGATGATAATGATGTACTAACTGAGATTGAAAGGCATGATATGGTAAAACTACTTCCGATTCACACTTAAAATGACAACTGGACTTTGAATGTAGAATTAGAGGTTATGGCTACATGGAAACAAATAATAAAAATGTAATCATTATTAATTTCCCTATTTGATTATGTATTGAAAAACTATCTTAGGAATGCCAGCCTCAAGCACAATAAAATTCTAAAAGACTTATACAGTTTGGGGGGTGGGGGAAAGGGTATTTATGCAGGCTATACACAAATACACTTTAAATTCAGTTACTATTATTATTATTATTACCACCACCACCACAACTAAACTATCTGAGAGTTCTCATTATTGACCAGGACACCACTACGTTAGGCACTGTGAATTCAAAGAACAGAAAGAAGGCTCCTGCCTTTCAAGAACTTAAAACCTAAGTAGAAGACAAGGGAAAACAGATGACTAGAGACAGAAAGTGGAGTAGAAGGAAATAGAGAGATAATATTGGTCATCATAATCACCAGCAGTCACAGCACACTGGCAGTCTAACTGTTGTCAAGTTTTTGTAGACATCCATCAAAAGAGAATTTTGAGAAAGGGCTCTGAAGAAAGAAGTGGAGGCAGCTTTGTGGATGCTTAAATGGACATCCTCCTGAATATGAGGGGCAGTGCACGAGAATGAATGACAATTTCTATTAAAAAAAAGTAACAAGAGAATGATGGAAGCTGGCATCACCATCTGATCAAAGGCAGGAGTCAACTTTCTGGTAAATTATATGCGATAGAGCAGGTGGGAATAGGCTGCAAAATACTTGGAAGATGAGGGGGAAAAAACACACATGCAGCATATGGTTGATGCAACAGAGATGGTCTAAATCACAGGCTAGGAAAATTAGTGGGTGTGGGTAGGTGTACACACACTCGTACGCATGCTAATTGCATGCTGGTGCAATACTATGATGGTATCAATGGTTACATGTGTACTTGCATTACATATTATGCAGTTTCAGAGGCTGAGCATATAATAGTTTGAGTTGGAAGCCAGGAATGAGGATGTTTAGGTTGTTACTCCCAACTCTGCCACTGTAGGCAGACCCATGGCACATCAAGAGCACTACTGAGAATTATGCCTGTCCACTGGATCCTATTCCTGCTCCACACACACCAAACCTGAGATGAGGCAAAGAGGCTGCCCAGAGGTACTCCCTCCTGCCACCACTACTGAGATCTCTGTCTCAGACATGTACCAGTGATGTTAGTGGTGCCCTCAAGAAAGCTCCCATGGCACATTGCTTGGTTTGACCTATGAGGAACAACAGTGGATAGGAAAGGATTCTTCTCAGCACTACGTTCAGGAGCCCCAGGGAAGCAGTACAAATATACACCGAGAGAGGTATTTGGGCAAGACATTTCATTTCTGTGGATCTGCATCTCTTTTTTCAAAGCAGGAATCTTAATACTCATGCATGCGATGAAGCAATTTATGGCCTCTGATTAGAGGGTGCTGCAGAAGTGAATATCATCAGGGTATTGGTTATTTTGTACATACTTAAAATATCATTTGACCAGCCAGCCAGCTGTTGCTTCACCTCCAGAGTACATATATACTAGCTGACATCAAATGTGAAATGGTTTTTCTATGCCAGTAGGTCCTAAGAGTCCAAATCAATATAGCAGCCTTTTTTTTTTTTTTTGCTAGACCTCATACTAAAACACGCATTACTGAGAGACAGGCTCTTTCCTGAAGTAACTAACAATCTAAACAAAAAACCACTGTAACTACAATACAATTGGCTCAGGAGACTCAGATTGCTGGCTTTGCGTTAATTTTAAATATATATAAATATCACCTAAGGCTAGGAATACACATTTAATTTATCCCTGGATAAATGTGGCCGTTTATCCTGGAATAAAAATATCCCAGGTTTGGCTGTAATCCTTCGAATCAGGGTTTAGCGAGTAGCTGACTACAATGCTGCTTTTCTGCCATTGTTTCAGTTATGCTATCCTGAGATAAATGCACAGGTGTGCTTTCCAATATCCTGAGACAAATAACCTTTCAGCTGGGAACCTTTCTAAGATGAATCCTGGTATAACAGATGTGGACTTCTGTGCTCTTATACTTTACCCCAGGTTAAAATGATTTGTACTGGGATAAATGTGATGCCTGCTTGCAGCCTGTGAAGAAAAATGCCTTTTTTTATGAAGGGGAAAACAGTCAAAGCACTTCACAAAGTGCATCAAATTTCAGGTCTATCAACTCTTATTTATAAATGGGAAATAAATTTTGCAAGTGGTATTCCAAATTCCCCCTGGGACAAAGGTCTTTACAAAAATGTGATCACAGTACCTCCTAAGAAGATTCTGCTCTTCTAAACTGGCCATTGTTTTAAAAATGAACCGAGTTAATCAGCAAAAACTAAAAAAAGTAATAATAATCCAAACTGGTCCAACAATCTTAAGATCTGTAAAATTCACTAGAAGCAAAGAGGTCAGCATTAAATTCTTGTAGCATTTAAACTGATTAAATTCTTGCATAGTAAATTTCAAATCAAACACTATCCTTTAAAAGAGATCTCTCCAAAATGGTATCCATAATAGAAATTCAAGAGTGCAACTACCATTACAGTGGACAAAAATACCATTTACTTTATTGTATGTAGAAATAGCTACCACCAAACTTGCTCTGCAGAGTACCACTCTCTAGCACAAGGCCCACAGTGATGTACTCACAACACATAGATATGAAGGCCTCCATCTTCACTTGCCTAAAAAATCCTATCTTCTAAACCAAATTTATAGGATTATTTCAGATCCTTAGTACTTCACCCATGCAGTTAAGAGGCCCAACCAGACACCACATATATGCACACCTCATCTTCAGGATGTACAGCCATTCCTTCCAGGGCTCTCCTCAAATTTGGAATCTAAAATGTGTAAGAACATGTCAGCAGGATAGCTGAAAGTAAAGGCTCTTCCTCTCGTACTGAAAAAATCCCTGTACAGGATTAAAAGAATGTAAAAACTGTAAGTGGGGCAAAGAAAACTGCCAACATATTTTTCCTATATAAAAATGTCCAGTTAAGCTTTCTAAAAAAATTCAATGCATGTTGTGGGAGAGAAACAGCTTGCAAGATCGAAAGTATGTAAAAAAGTAGAAGCAAAATTAAAACATTTTCAAGACTCCCCTGCTGCTTCATTCAAAAGCCTGTAAAATGAACAAGGGCCCTTGGGATTCCTTACTAAAGACCCTTGCCCAAGGTTCAGATCACCTAATTGTACTCTAACCTAAAAAACAAATGCAGGAAATTGTTCAGTTTCTCCCTGAAAAGAATTTCCCATGGTTGGCATAGTGTTCCATAATAATATTTCTTTGTAACATCTTCACTAACACTTCAAAGCCATCGGAAATTTAACATGGAAAACGATAATTAATATTACAAAACATGAAGATGAACAAATTAGATTAAGTGGCACTATCAAGTTATTGTTTTTTCTCCCTCTACCCTCTCTTTCCACTATGTAGAGAGATAATTAGCATTCTCTAGGCTTATTACTAATTTACGCCTGCAAAACATATTAAAGGAGGTGTGTTTCACACTGGAACAGGCTAGTTGAAGAAAAGCATTTGCAAAAAAACCAATAATACTTGGTCAGTGTATTTCCTTTTAGGACAGAAGTACTTCAGGATCTTGTCTTTAGAATCTTATGGCATTTATACACATGCTCCAGAAGTGGGGGTGAGGGGTGCTTTAATTAGGGCAGCTACAAGAGCCTTTCTAATTAAAGCACCCAGAGCATCTCATGCATTGGCCTCCCCAGATGAGCTTTAGTGAAAGTGCCCCTGCTGCCATTTTTCAATGCAGGGATGGTGATAACACAAGATACTGGAGTCTGCTGGAGCATGGTCATTACCATGCTCCAGCAGACTCGATTAATTAAAAACATACAGAAAAGCCTGGATGATCAAGGCCTTAAGAAGTAAGCTCTAAGAGGCAGGTTGGAAAGGGGAAGAGGTGTCTAATTAAGCATGATGCACTTTTGGGTATCTTGGAGTCTGATCCTGATACTACAGAATGCTGTGCTTGTGCAGGGCTCCACTCATTTCACCACACCCTGCACAGGCACAAAAGTCCATAAACCACATCCAACTGCTAGATTAGGGTGGTCAGTGGGAAATGTTCAAAGAACCTGGTGGACCATCACAAATACAACATCACTCTTAGACTATCAAATATACTAGTGACAGTTAGGTACCCCACCTGCAGTTCATGCCTTGAAAACCTTCTCTACCATAAATCAATAAATGAATAGGCTTTTCCCTGCCCATCTTCCCTTCCTACATCAGTTGTGTTCATCCCTTCCAGAGCATGGGCTGGAGGAGTGGGAAAAATGATATATGGGCTGGATCTAGAGCAAGGGAACCTACCCTGAGTACTTAATCCAACTCCTGAGCTGACCCTGTGCACCAGGTCCAGCTACAACCTGATTCAGCACATGGTGCTATGTCCTGCAGGCCCTGGGATTCTCCATGGACCCAAAATTTTAGTGGTAGGGGAGTGGTGGCAGCATTAATTGCTGCAGGGCTCCCGAGGCCTTAGAAGTTAGTGCTGCTACCACTCCCCTTCTGCCTAATCTCCAATCCTGTGGGGAAGCCCAAAGATTAGATGACTTGGCTCTGTGGGCTGTACTTTCAGCACAACTGAGCTATGTTATTCTTCAAATCTAACAACAGTGTCATGGCGTGGGAAGAAACTTGATGATATTCAAGAACTTGAGTGTAGATTAAGTGAACAGACTGGAGAAAAGCTTTTGCTAAAACAAATGTCTTTAGCAAATACATTGAACAACAATAATTTCAAACAAGATGTGCAAGGCAAACAGATCTAGGCTTAGGTGTTGCTGATATGACCACATCACTAACAGAGCAATAGTAAATCTTTAAAGTACTTTTACAGCTGCCTTTGATGTTGCTTGAACTCTGGTTTTCAGGCAACTACAGCATGAATTACTGAAGATTGTGAAGAACTTTAAATACATGTTACATAGATAAAAAGCATCGTTGCAATCCTTTGCTTTATCAGCAATTAGAACATGGAACCCAAAATATTTTAAGACAAAAGTTTTTAAAAATTTCTGAAAAGAGGTTTGAAATGCTTAAAGGATTTTACCTTACGAATTGAGAAGCAGCAACCAACATTAGCTCTTACAATCAAATAGATTTTCCTTCAAAAATTGGTCTTTTTTATTTATTTAATGGTGGGCTTGATAAAGCAATAAATGAAGCTATGTTTGTATATTCAAAGGGCAGAGGAGGAGGAAGTACTTGTGCCAGTTTGCATGTGCATTTCATGAAGTTGATATGCTATTACAACGTACAACCAGTAAATCTATCTGCATTTTAGTATCCTTCTATCCAAACCTTTACTCTCCCTAAAAAATAGTGTGTTCAGCAGTATTATAGCACATGCACTTTGTTTGTGCTTATTAAATAAAAAGAAAGGATCACCTTCAACTATATTAATGATGGACTGGCGGATGAAGGATGCCTGCGAAAATTCACAACATCTGTTTGCTCCACTCTCTTCTCAGCATGCTGCACCTATTTCTCATGCTTAATGATGCTCATCCACTCTGCAAGTTTTACGAACAAATGTGTGTTTAGCCACATTCATCATTCTGAATGAGTGTTCTTGATGAAGCATCCACTGGCCTGTTTCGCTCTTTCTGCTACACTTTAACAAATGACAACTGCTCTACGTATTTTTCATTTGTTAAAAATAAAAAGCTAAGTGAAGGATAGGCCCAGCAAATTTTTCTTTTACTCCTCTGGAAATTTTAGTGGAAAATGGAAAACTACATGCATTTAAATGGTATATACATTCAGAGAGACAAATCTAAATGATGCATATAGCGGTGCAGTATTTTCTGAACACGGTATATCTGAGCACAGTGTCTCAGCATAGTACTGGAAAAAATTGCTGTTACAATAACAGCAAAAGTCAACCCTCTTTTGAAAGTGATCATGTGCCTCATTTTGATCAGATAAGGGGCCAATTCTGAGAGACACTAAAAGTCTTTAGAGGACATGACAAGCACCTCTAGTACTATGTTTGGACACAGTCAGCACCTTTGGGCACCAACATATCCAAGTAGGTACCTGCCTATCTTTTCCCAGTGCTCCTCCCTAGAAAGGGACAAATATTTCAAATGAAAATACTGTTTTTAAGACCCCTACCAGATGTGCAGGTAGAGCCGTGATGGCATCTGATGCACAACCCACATAATCACACTTCCTGCCATCCCATGCATGCAGAGCAGGAGGCATGATGGTGGGTTTATGGATCAGATCCCATCATGCCTTAGTAGGTTAATCATGTCTTAAGTGTTCATAGTACTTAGGGTTGGAAGGGACCTAAACAGATCATCAGGTCCGACCCCCAGCCCAGGGCAGGAATGGATATAGGGTCATATCACTGCAGCCAAATATCTGTCCAGCCTCCTCTTGAAGACCCCCGAGGTAGGAAAGAGCACCACCTCACTTGGGTGCCCATTCCAGAGCCTGGCAGCCCTGACTGTAAAGTAATGTCTCCTGATGTCCAACCTGAACCGTCTCTCTAACAATTTGTGGCCATTATTCCTAGTATCCCCAGGCGGTGCCCAGGGGAACAGAGCCTCCCCCAGTTCTTGCTGATCCCCCCTGGTGAGTTTGTAAACAGCCACCAGATCCCCTCTCAGCCTTCTCTTGTGGAGACTGAACAGGTTCAGGCCCTTTAGCCTCTCATCGTAGGGCCTGCCCCACTGCCCCTACACCATGCAAGTGGCCCTCCTCTGGACCCTCTCAATGCTAGCCACATCCCTGCTGAAGTGCGGCGCCCAGAACTGGACACAGTACTCCAACTGCAGCCTGACCAATGCTGCATAGAGGGTAAGGATCACCTCACTGGACCTGCCTGTGATGCATCTGTAGATGCATGACAAGGTGCGGTTAGCCTTCCTGACTGCATCCTCACATTGGCAGCTCATGTCCATCCTGGAGTCAACAAGGACTCCAAGATCCCTTTCTGCCATCGTATTAACAAGAAGGGTGGTCCCCAGCCTATAGATGTGTTGCTGGTTCCTTCTCCCTAGATGCAGCACCTTGCACTTGGCTGTGTTGAACTCCATCCTGTTTTCATCTGCCCACCTCTGTGACATGTGGCAGGAGCCTAAGGAACATGCATTACACTTGCTAATTCTAGAAATGAGCACAACTGTGAAGGAAACCGGAGTAAAATCAGGAGCAACCCTGTTAGTGCAATGGGGTCAGGAATTTACTCCTGAAGACAATGGTCTTGCCAACATCAGTGGCCATATTACAGAGAGGAAATCTAAAGAAAAAGGATCAGATACAGTTGCAGGAAAGAAAAAGCTCAAAAAAGTGGGAAAACAATCCCCCTTTACTAAAATACAGGAGTTGTTAAAATTTAAATTGATTTTAGTAATTTTCAGTTGAGTCAATTTACAAAAATAAAAACATCTACAGTTATTAATACTTTATATCAAGGGTGTCAAACTCAACAGGCCCAGCAGACTAGATGAGAAGTGTAGGTAGGGTGACTAATTGGGTGGGACAGCATTTATCCTGGATTCGCAGTGTTGTGTAAAGATCCAGGTTTTCTGTTTACTGCAGAAAATGGCAGGTTTCCCCTTGAAAGCTGGCAGCATTCCAGCCAGCAAGGGGCTGCTTGGAGCTGCTGGGACCAGGATGCAGGTGTGGCCGTGGCATGTGTGCACTTGCACACAAGCAAATGGCCGGGAATACAGCCAGGCAGCATGGATAGCATCTGTGCACAGATAAGCGTAAGGGGGGAGGGGTTATAAGGATGTGGGGGGAAGATTGAGACCTGACTGAGGCCCCCAAGATGAGGGAGGGAGTAGGGATGGGGGTGCTGCCTCGCCAGGGTAGTGCATGAGGCTTGGGGCCAGGACATAGAGCAGAATGGAGTCACGGGCAGCTTGTTTGGGGGTATGGCTCCCCACTTCTGTGCATGGCCCCCCCCAGATTTGTGCAAAGGGAGGGGGGTGGATGCAGGCTGCCCATTGTGGCCTCAGGGATCCCCGCCCTGCTGCTCTCTCCCCAGAAGCCATGTGCTAGCTGCACCACCGTGACAAGGTGCCTTCCTGCTGGGCAGCAGCAGAGACAGCAGCAGCATGGAGTTGTACCCCCCACTGCTGCCAGACAGGCAGGGGGGTGACCAACTGGCACAGGGCTTCCAGGGGAAAGGCAGCAGGGCAGGAAGCCCTGAGCCTGCAGCAGACAACCTGCACCCAGGGGGTCCACATGCCTAACAGGTCCACAAAAGATGACTGTGATCAATCATAAGTATGTGAATATCCACACTTACAATTCAGAAGTACCCACACTTCCATTCAAAATTTCCAGAGGGATTTGGCATCTCCATTCAAAATGTTTTTGGGATCTGGAAATGAAAAAGGGTTGAACACCACTGCATTACAGTATGAGATGGCCTAGATTAGCTTCATTTACTGCAGGATAAGTGTGGGATTACAGAACTGTTAAAGGATCACCTGACACAGACCCATCAGTGAAAAGTGACTCTCCAACAACTTAACATGCCTGTCCTGAGCCTCAGGCAAGTTAAGAATAATCTCACTTTCTTTGGAAAGTAAAATACCCGAAGCTGCATCCCACATTCAAATAATCTGTGAAAATTCTCCTAGGTTTGTTCTCCTGGTAGAAAAATTAACCAGAGATGCCTGAAAAGACAATCAAATGCTGAGCTACTGAACAGCAGAGAGCTTAAAGCACTGATGCTGTATGACTAGGGAGACCTTGTGCACAGAACTCAGCATGCTCTGCAGACTCCCTCAGTCTGGTCCAACACAGAATGGCAGCAGAGCACTGGGAGGCCTTGACTGCCTGTGTCTACCTGCAGCACAATGTGGGAATTGTGAAGGGGATATTTTCTGTCCTTTGCTTGGCTGGAGCTGCAGAGACCAGTAAGTGACACATTGTCTCTCTGGGATTACTGTGGCTTCCCTCAGAAGAAAATGTATACAGACATTCACTTTCCCAGAAGAAACTCTCCTAAGAGTGATTTAACTCTAGTTGTTCCTAGGTTATTTTTCTCCTTGGGTGGCCATGTGTGCTCTGGGAGAAAAATCCTGATTATCTATATACTCGTGGTTTCTTCTGGGAGACCAGTTACTCTCCTGAGACAAACAATGTCTGTACATGGCCTAAATGAAATATACTCAGTGAACTTTAATAAGAATGTGTGTCTACTCTCAACTAAAGTTTTCCTTTCTTCAGGTAGGTAGGTTCACATGCCTCGCCCACTCTTTTCCAAGGCTTCATTATAAGGGACTAAAGAAAAGTCCATATGTTGTACAGTAGATAAGTTACTAATCATAAGTTTAAGGACCTATAAATATAGGTTCTGTAAATACTACTTGCATGAGTACTCCTTTTCATGTCAATAGAATTACTAAACTGAAAAATACAAGACGCAAGTATTCTTCTGGGTGGCATCTTTTCTTGGACCAACTGCATGGTTGGGATAGACATAGGCAAGCTTTTGGGCATCACAGCACCCTTTTCAGGCCTCATAGTACTGTGATTCAGGTATTGCAGTTTCTGCATAAGGTACTGTGAGGCCTGAAGAAGGGTCACATGATGCCTGAAAGCTAGCCTATATCTATGCCAACTGTATAGATAATCCAGTAAATACATCCAGCTATCAAGTATGGAGTCCAAAAAAATTATAGCATCAGACTGATATCATGATCCAAAGCCCTCTATATTCAAAGGTAACACTCTGACAGCCTTGAAAGGGTTTTGAGTAAGGCTCATACTGAGGAACGGGAGTGATTGATTAAAAAAAATTAACCTACTAAAAGTAAAGCTTACTAATGAGTTATACATGCTCCCAGGGATCCTGGTATATTTCAATCATAAGACTCCAGATCAGCAAAGCCAACAACAAACCTTTTATTTTAGTAGGGGCAAAAATCCATCAAATGCAAATTACTCCCAAAACATTTATTCAAAAAAGATCTACTTACCTGTATTAATCCATCAGGATACCAAATATCAATGCCATCTGACCTTAAGCAAACCCATAATATGATAACCAAATTCAGTATAGTTACCTGTTGACTATCTGTTATGAACAAATAGCATTTCTTGGATAAGATGGGTAACTTACATTTTATTTTGTAACATATGCAGGAACTTATTGAAAACAGATTAAAACATTCTCGTATCTGAGACTTCTAAGAAGGAGAAGATTCTAAGATTGGAAGCATAGGTATCCATACTGTATTGCATCAGGAACAGGAAGATACTTGGACAAGTGTTATGAGAGGCTGGTAATGGAGAGGCCAAAGGGAAATGAGGAGAAGTGGCATCATTTGACTGTTTGAAGGAGGGTCATCAGAACCTGTAGAGCAGTAGATTGAAGTCAACAACTGCTTTCAAGAATTCTGTGGTGGAACTTCTGAGGAAAATACAGATGAAAGGACATCTGTAGGTATGAGGCAGAGGAGACAGCATCCTAGAGAGCAGGAAATTCCAGGCCACAAGGACAGGGGCTCCAGAACCACTGTGCCAAGGAATGGAAGAGTAGAGTAGTGGTGGCTGGAGACTCCCTTCTCCAGGTATGGGGCAACAATTTGTCATCCATATTTGTGGGCCCAGAAGGTGTGCTGCCTCTCGGAGCCCAAATTCAGAATGTCATAGAGAGACTACCAAAGCTCATTCATTCTTTGGATCACTACCCATTTCTGCTTCTCCATGTAGGCACCAACAATACTGCCAAGAATGACAAGGAGCAGATTGGAGGCAACTATGAGGCTCTTGGCAGGAGGATTAAGGAGCCTGGAACACAACTGATGTTCTCATTGATTCTTCCCATGGAAGGCAAGGGTCCAGGAGAAGACCACCATATTGTACAAGTGAATGTGTAGCTCAGATGGTGGAATTGACATGAAGGGTTTGGCTTCTCCAGCAACAAGTGGATGTTCTTGGGAGGAAGACTGCTATCAAGAGATGGGATACACAAAGAGCACAGGGAAGAGCATCTTCAGGCACTGTCTGGCTAACTTCATAAGGAAGTCTTTAAACCATGTTCCATGTGAAATAGCGATCAAAACCATTCAGCAACTAAGCACACAGTCCAGAGGGGTGTCAGAACCAAATTTAACAAAGGTGCTGGATAACACTGAGTTAAGCTTAACATGTACAGGCAAGTTAATGGAAAAACCCCAAGAGGCCAGTACACATGCCCGAAACATGCCCCACGCTTGACCCTTTTGACATTTACGAGGTAATCTGAATTGGCACTGTGCACATGCCTGGTCTTGTCCTAGGCATGATGTAATTGAACTAGAAACTTCCATGGGGGAAACTGTGTGAGTGGCCACCTAAAACATACTTAAGGCCAGTGAGTTTCCGCCCACAGCAGAGACCAGACCAGAAGGAGACTAGACCAGATCTCAGCAGAGACCGCTACAGTGGAGACTGCCTCAGGCCTGGAATCCTGGTTCGTAAGAGCCATTGGTCTCCCCGCCACCGTCGTACCCCTTCCTAGAGAACGTTCGTCTTCGTATCAACCACTCGTTATCGACCATCTGTCCATTCCGATTTTTATTCGTCTCGAATTGATTACTCGTTTACCATGTTCCGGTCAACTCGTTCTACGTTTCTGATTACTCGTTCGACTCGTTCCGATTATCTCGTTCATCGTTATCGTTACTGACTCAGCCTCGTTTCCTGTTCATCGTTTTTCATACCATTTGTAACCAAGCCTGACTCGACCTACGCTACATCTCCACCTCGTGGCGTAAGTAAAGAGAAAAATAAAAGCAATCTTTTAGAACCACACATGTCCCGACCGCTCTGACTCCTCGCCGCTAATCCCACCTGTTCGCTCGTCTTGGGCCCACCGTGACAAGGCACTCTCAGCGCCAACAAGGGGAAAAGGACTCAGAGAAGCAACATAATTCCGGGGAAACGCCAGCATAATACAGGACTGCAACAAGTGTTGCAAAAGGGAAGCAAGTAGGTCAAAATGCAAGATATTTCCAATGCATGTATGCAAATGCAACAAGTATGGGGAATAAACAAGATGAACTGGAAGCTGTGGCCTGTGAAAAGAACAATGATCTGATTAGCATCACAGAGACCTGATAAGCTAGCTCTTATGATTGGAATGTGAACATTGAGGTTTACACTTTGCCTTGGTAGGATAGGGTTTGGAGAAAAGGTGGTGATGTTGCCTTAAGTATCAGAAATGCATGTACTTGTTCCCTGGTTCAGAAGGAAGAAGACAGAAAAGCAGAATTTATTTTCACCCAAATACAAGGTGAAAAATGCAGTACTGATATAATGGTGGGATATATTATAGGCCACCTAATCAGGAAGAGGAGGTGGACGAGGTACTCTTCAAGCAGGTGACAAATCTATCCAAAAGCTATGGGATGGTACGGATCAGAGCCTTTAATTTTCCAGACATCTGCTGGAATGCAGCCAAACATACAATATCAAGCCAGTTCTAGTTCTGTGGAGGACAACTTTCTGTTCCAGAAATTGGTGGATATACATCAGAATGGAGGAGGTTTTGAATGGAATCCCACAGTGGTTTGGTCCTGGTACCAGTGTTGTTCTACATGCTTATTAATGATTTAGATGCTGGCATAGAAAATTTCTTGAGCAAGTTTTCAGATGACACAAAACTGGGAAGGATTGCAAACATATTAGAGGATGCACAGACAATTCAGAAGAACCTTGGCAGCTTGGAAAGTTTGGCTAGAGCAGGGGCAGACAATTATTTCGAATAGAGGGCCATTTACCAAGGTTTAGCAAGTTGTCAAGGGCCACATGGGTAACCCTGCCCCTTGATGAATGCCCCACCCCCTGGTCACCATCTTGGAACCAGAAGTCCCACCCCCTAACCCTGGCCTTTGCCACCAGAAGTGCTTCCCCTTGCCCCTGGAAATACTCCTTTCAGCAAGGGGTTTTGCCATCTCAGACCCAGAAAAATACCAAATTATATTCTAAAATCAAACATATACAACATTCATTCATTTGATTAAAAAAATATATATTTTGTCCTGACTTACATGCGTTTGTGTAATGTACACAGAGGTGATTGTACAATAGCTTAAAATGAAGTCTTACTCTTGTATACTGTAGGGAGGGGCATGGAGGGTGGGTATAGGTTTGTGGGTGAGGGAGAATTTGGGGGTGTGTGATGTGGGGCATAGGTAGGTATGGAGTTTGTGGGGGATGTGTGGGGGAGCGTGGCTGTGAGGTATATGAGGGGGTGTGGGGATGGGGGTCTGCATGTATGGGAGTGCAAGGGGGTGTGGGTGCATGTGTATGGAGGTGTGTGCTTGTGGGACTCACCCTACGAACACACACACACAAACACACAGAGTTCCATCCCTCGCTACTCTCTCTCCCCCTCTCTCTCCTCTTCCCTCATTACTCTCTCCCCCTCCCTCCTTGCACAGACATACACACGCACACATCGTCTCTACCTCCCTCATTGCACAGACACATGTACACCCACACCCACGGACACACACTATCCTGCTCCTGGCCCCAGAGTACTGGTGCAGCCCCATCCTCCTGCAGTCTGGCAATGCAGCCTGGGGCCACGTGGTGAAAGCCAATGCAAGTAGAGGCTTCTGTGGGAGGGGGCTGAGGGGCGGGACCCAGACGGCCTTGCTCCTGACTCCTGCTTGCTTCCCCTGGATCCTACTGTCCCTGGTTCCTGTTATCTTTGACAGGCAGCCAGGAGCTGATGAATATTACTTTTCTAAACTTTTTAGGTGCCCCAACAGACAAAATGACCTGGTGGGCCAGAGCTGGCCTGCAGACTGTATTTTGCCCACCTGTGGCCTGGAGCCAACAGGATGAAGTTCAATGTGGACAAATGTAAGGTGCTACACCTCAGGAGAAATAATCAAATGCAAAATGGGTTGACACCTGGGTATATGGCAGCACTGTGGAAAAGGATTTGTGACTTCTGATAGAGCAGACTCAGTATGAGTCTACCATGTAATGCTGCCACACAAGGCAAATGCAGTTTTGGGATGTATCAATAAAAGCATTAGGTGTAAGACATGGGAGGTGATAGTGGCTCTCTACTTGGCACTGGTTAGGCCTAATCTGGAGTACTGTGTGAAATTTTGAGCTCCTCATATTAAAAAGGATGTAGAGAAGTTGGAGAGGGTCTACAGGTGGTTAACAAAGATGATAAAGGGCTTGGAAAGCAGGTCATGAGGGGTTCAAGTAGCTAGGCATGCTCAGCTTGCAGAAAAGGTCCTTAAGAGGGGACATGATAACAATGCTTCTGGGTTTTGCTGGCTGCCCCCATCCCACCTTTTTACTACACGTCTCAGGGTCATTTTAGACCTGCCTCAGAGGTACTGAGTGTTGGCTACAGCTAAAACTGAGAACTGGGATGTGCCAATACTCCTGCTGGCTCAGGGTCTGGCCATTCACCATATTTAGGGTCAAGAAGGAATTTTACCCTGTGATCAGATTTGCACAGACTGGGCACATCTACAAGTGCCCCGACTGCATTTGGTACTGCACAGTCCCAGCAGCACACAGTTATTTTTAGATGCTATGGCACAGTAGTGTTGGAGTCACAGTTTGTGCCCACTCACACTACAGTGACACAGCATCTCATGTAGACACGCCCACTGTGGGATTTTTTTGCCTCTCTCTGTAGCAGGGGACATGGTCATCTACCCAGGATCTCTTGAGCGTACACTTATAACAGTTCATAGAAGCAGGACGTCGGCTGCTGTGTTTCTCCTGCTTTACCTGCAGCAGGTTAGGGTGTTAGGTCTGTGTTGTGTCATGGTTGACAGTAGCCTTATACAGAGTGGATATTATGGATTGTATATGACGGTTTGCATAGGGATAATCCTGACATAGGCAGGGGATTGGACTAGATGACCTCTGGGGTAGAGACAGAAGTTACACATAAACTGGTTTAAGTGCTCAGAAACTAGTTTAAACCTGTAACAGAACAGATGTTCAGTGCACATAAACCAGTTTGAAAATGGCCGAAACTGGTTTGAGATAAACCTGGTTGAATATAATAATCAGACTTAACTGATTTGGCTCAAACCAGTTTATGCAACGTCTATCCCAGACCCCTTGCTGCTTTAAGTTAAATCAAAGACCCACAGCATCCCAGAACACTCTCTGGGCTGGGCTCTGCTCCACAGAGCTGGGCTGGCCTGCCCCTCTGCTCCCTACCTGGAGCAGGGGTAGGATATTCTGGTTCTTACCATGATCCAGCATGTCTTTTTTTTAATTAATATCTTAAAAGTTTTCCCATGGCCTTAAAATATTCTGTTTAATAACAGCAAGGTAGAAGTTGTAGGTACAGATTACTTTTGTGAATTAGACTAAGCTAACAACCCTCCTACACACAATGAGCATATACATAAGATGCTGGCCTGCCATGGCCCTTGAGGCAAATTCCTCCCTCCATCCCCTCTCCCCTGCACTGGCAAACTCTGTGGACCATTGGCAAACCCTTTGGTCCTGGAACATGGGAGAGAGGCAAGCTAGTCCCCTGTGTGCAGATCCAAGACCTGCACCTGTGAGCCCACAGCTAAGACCTGCAGGACCAGACTGAGAGGTGGGAAGTGTTAGCAAAGACCTGACAATCATCACACATGTGTTGGAGATGGAGCTAAGGGAAGCTGCAGACAGCTTCTGGCTGGAAGTTATGGATCAAATAACGCAGAGAGCTACATTTACATTATAAAGCAGGACCTGTAAAACCCAGACAAAGCCTTTTGAATGCCTGGCTGTACGGAGACACTCTGCCCTCATGATTAGTAAGACTTATGCAAGGCTCCCTCTCATATACCTGCTTTACATTTTAAGTTTGACTAAGTTTTATATGCTGTTTTACTGGGCTGTATCTTAGCTTAGGCAAAGATTTTTGGTAGTTTCCTGATGTAAGCTTTGCAGATTGCTGTGTTCAATACATACTTGCTTCAGAGAAAGGACTTTTTTCCCCATCCCCAGTCTGGCAGCAAAGGCTCCCCCCACCCCACCCTGCTAAGGCTGGTGGCTGGCATCCTGTGTCCTGCTAGCCCCAGCTTATGCCTGGTCATGCCCCCTCCACTCCAGAAGGGAGAGAGCCTTGGAGGGCTTCTCTCTTTCCTCCTCTATGGCAGTGCTGGCAGGCATGCTGTAGCTTTCCCCCCGACCCTCCCCTGGCCCCAGCTTCCGGCTTGAGCCACTGCAGGCATGTGGCTGCATTTCCTGATTTAAAAGAGAATGTCTGTCCAGTTATTAATCAGTTCAAGCTGCAAAGCTTAGACTAACCTGCAAAGAGTGAATCAATTCAGGCTCAGGCTTTTTGAATGTCTGTCCCAGGCCCTGGAGGTCCCTTCCAGTCTTACTTCCCTGTAAGTCTATGAACTGAACATACAGGAGTTAACTATTTCACTCCTCATTATCAATATTGTATAAAAAGGAGATCCATAATTTCTCCCAACTGAAATCGTTCTAAAAACTTATTTTGGTATCTTGATACTGGTAAAAAAAGGAAACATATAGTCATAGTAAGTCAATGAAATGCATAAAAATTGAATCACTAAGATTTAACAGAAATTGCATCAAATACCTATTCAGGCTTCTTCAAAGTATAAGTATTCAAGAAATCAGTTGTTATACTTAATGGAAAATTGTCTATGACAAATTTATAATTCACATACAAAGTATTCCTTCTTCAGAGACCTGCAGCGAAAGCTGTAGGAGAAGTGTCATATTTTCTTTATAAAAAATGGAATTTGTAATTATAACAAAATACACAAATTACCAATTCCTTAAGAAAGAACAACTCTGATTATCTTATTTCAGAAATTAGATCCCACAGGGGAATCTTCTTTAGAAATTAATTTACATTTTTAGCGACAAATGCACTTTCTTCTACTCCAGAAAAAATTTGTACTTGAAAATAGTAGAAAGGATTTATGCAAAAATAACCTCACGGGGATCATTACAGATATAAGAAAAGTAATTTTCTGCTGGAATTATACAGTGCATTTACAATAGATGTTTAAAAATATGGCCACTAAATTGTATAAAACAGAGATCGGGGGGTATTAATACAATCCAAAACTTACACGGTCACCTTATTTAAAATTAATGGCCGTCTTAGCTATAAAACGTAGTGTCTAAGAAAAACACTTTTGCCAATATACAAATTACATCAATGTCAAATAGACTGTGGAGACTTAAAATATTCTGTGCTAAATAAATAGAGACAGTGTTTCTTGCATCTTATGCATGTGCTTATACTGTGTAGGAAGGTTGTTAGCTTAGTCTAATTCACAAAATTAATTTATACCTACATCTACTTTGCTATTATTAAACAGGATATATTAAGGCCATAGGAAAACTTTCAAGATATTAATAATAAAAGACATGCTGGATCATGGTGCTCACTCCATAAGAGATAGCCCCTTATACTAATAGCAGTTCCGCTAGTGAGACTACTTACAAGAAAACTACTCAACTTGTGTAAGAACATCATAGTCTGTCTCCATAGCATGTAGGGAAAGAAGGACTACAAGTATTTAAGAGGGGATAGGAAAGTCTAGCATGTACATTAACTCAAGCTACAATAGGTCTCAAGAAACTCATCATAGAACTTCTGTGAAAATCAAGCCATGAATAACCCAGAGTTTACAGCAAATTACTCTGGAAGAAATAAGTCCAAGCACATCTGACAGAAAAATTACACTGTCCTCAGTAACAAAGTCTTGCAAGGTTTCCCTCCACTCTCCCTTCCACCCCCTGCCCCAAATATTAAATTGGATCTGAATTTTATAGCAAATCAAGGCCGAGCTGAATACTAGTCTTAAAATACTACTTTTTATCCCACATAAACTATGTTCCTATTGA
The DNA here is from genome assembly GCF_001723895.1 of Crocodylus porosus. Taxonomy (NCBI): domain Eukaryota; kingdom Metazoa; phylum Chordata; order Crocodylia; family Crocodylidae; genus Crocodylus; species Crocodylus porosus. Next base: position 43,562,792 of record NW_017728951.1, on the reverse strand, counting down.
ACAGCATGAAATGAGGTGGATTTCAGTAACATCATAAAAAGGAAAGAAAAAAATGATGCAAGTGATATACCATTATCTATGTTATTAAAGAGCACCATTATCTTTGTTAAGTACAAGAGAGAAACACCCATATTCATCTATTTAGGCAGAACCTATTAGTTTCAGTGGCAGCCGTAACCAATAATGACTGACTTTAGTACCATCTACAGGAAAAGATGAGATTAAGCTACCTCAAACCTTCCCTTAATGCTGAACTACATGAATTTTCTATTGATAAAGTGAGAGATAAGGAGCTGCTTAGGACAAACGTAAGGGATTAAACTTTTCTTTTTTCATGGAAAGTCATTGTCATGGCTGACTTAAAAGAAAAAAATACCAGAGGATGAACTTTCTAACACAAAGTCCAATCAAATAAGCTAAACAAGCTGGCGTGCTCTTTTTGTTGTGACCATATAAAATAGAGAATGCCCTTCAACTTTTTTTTTTTAACACACCCCAAAACATGGTAAAATATCGTAGAAGTCAACATGGAAACGGACCTACAGATCTTCCAACCACCTTGTCAACCTAGGATTAATCCTTCCAATATATTATTGTTTTGTCATATCCACTAGCAAAAGCTTTGCAGCAGTATGATTAAAAGAGTTAGTAAAACCAGAATGAGGGCAAAAGGCCAACTAACAAGAAATCTAAGTGGGAGTTCCAGTGGTTTGCTTGCAGTGTTAATATTGTCTTGTCAACACGGATCCAGGTTTTCCATTTCCCATGATAAAACGGAGTAAACCATGGATTTTACCTTTTAGCAGGGGCAAACGCAGATTTCTCATTTTACCACAGAAACCTGTGGATTTTGCAATTTTGCCATGAGCTCCCTGAAGGCGGGCAGAGTTCCAGGCTGCAGGGAGCTGGGAGAGAGTGGGAGGAAGGTGGTGAGACAGGGGGTGCCACATGCATGTACAAGAACATGATCATCACCTGCTGGAATTCACCATCCAGCGCAAGGTAGCAAAGGCCTGCAGCAAGGCAGCAGCCAGAGATTTCAGGATGGCAAACTTCAATGAGCTAAGGAGAATAGTTGGGGAAGCACTGAGGTCCCAGAGGGGAGGGGAGCCAGGTGTCCAAGGAGAGTGGTCGCTCCTTAGGGAGACGATGCCCCAAGTCCAAAGAGAGGTAATCCCAACGTGGATCAAAGGGAGCAGGAAGGCACAGCATCCAGGAATGTCTCCTAGCTAAAAGGGAGGCATACACCCAATGGACAGGAGGGGCCATCACCAGGGATGACTATACTGCAGTTGCTCAGGGATCATAGAATCATAGAATTATAGAAGTAGGGTCGGAAGAAACCTTGTAGATCTTCACGTCCGACCCCTGACCTGGGCGGGAGAAAAGTCTGGACTCAAATGAGTCCAGCCAGGTAGGCATCAATCCTCTTCTTA
>NW_017728951.1:43524144-43561345 GCF_001723895.1 Crocodylus porosus | reverse complement strand
AGTCAGGGCAGCTAGGATCTGGAACCAACTTCCAAGAGAAGTGGTGCTGGTTCCTACCCTGGGGGTCTTTAAGAGGAGGTTAAATGTACACCTTGCTGGGGTTGTCTGACCCCAGTACTCTTTCCTGCCATGGCAGGGGGTTGGACTAGATGATCTACTCAGGTCCCTTCCGACCCTTGAAACTAAGAAACATGGCCCCAGACAGCCTGCAAAGCTACCTCCAGCAGGTAAGTGAGGGGAGGGAGGGAGGGAGCTCAGCAGAGTTAGGGCTGCTGTGCTGCCCAGCTGGGCAGTGCTTGCAGTCCAGGGCTGCAATGCGTGCCTGCAGGGCCTCAGTGGAGGTGGTTCATCCAGGGGAGGAAGAGGACCAGCTCCTTGCTGCCGCGCTCACCTGTGGGGAAGCAGGGGGTACCTGCACCCCCAGATCTGTATGTGGGGCAGGAGCAGGCTGTGGACTTAAGCTTCTGCCTTGCTTCCCTCGCCCAGGGCCTCCGTAGCCCAGCAGGCATGACCCGGTGCAGCAGGGATCTCCGTGCTGCTGCAAGCTCTGCCCTGCCCTGAAGACACACCTCCTGTGTGTCGCTACTTTGAGGGGTAGAGCCCCGCACTGCTGCTCTCTACAGCCCAGCATGCAAAGGATGCTTCGCCAGGGGAGGGTGGAGCTCTCAGAGGCAAGCAGCTTCTCCACGCAGCTCTTCTAATCCCTGCCATGCTGGTTCATGCCCACTGGGCTGTGGAGGCCCCAAGGGAGGGAAGCAGGGTGGCAGCGAGCAGTGGGCCCACATGGAGAAGCTGCTTGCCACTGTGCGTTCTGCTTTGCCTCCCTCCCTTGGGCCCTCTGCAGCCCAGTGGGCGTGACCCAGCATGGCAGGGAGCAGAGGAGCTGCATGGAGAAGCTGCTGTAAAGCAGCTCCAGCAGGTAAGTGGGGGTGCCCTGGTGACACACTGCCATGGCGATGTGACCCATGCACATGGGGCTGCAGCGAGTGCAGCAGGATGGAGCTGCACCCTTCAAAGCAGTGGCACACACAGGAGGTGTCGCCAGGGAAGCACGGAGCTCACAGTGGCTAGGAGATCACCATGTGGCCTGGCTATTCCCTGCAATGCCAGATTATGCCCGCTGGGCTGTGGAGGCCCCAGGGGAGGGAAGCAGGGTGCATCTGTCCTGCATACAGATCTGGAGGGTGCAGGTCCCCCCTGTAGCCTGGGAATGCACATGGTGGCAGGAAGGAGTGCAGGCAAGGGGCTGAAGACCCAGGTCCATAGCCCTGGAAGCTGGGGGCCCCCTCCGGCAGGGCTAGAGGAACAGGGGCTGTGGTTGAGGACAAGAGGCACCATCAGTGCTGTGGGGGCTGTGGGAAGGAGAGTAAGAGGCACGAGCAGGGCCAGGGGCCTGTGGGTGGGGTGTGAGGGGTACCAGCAGGGCTGCTGGGGGCACTGTGGGGGATGTTTCATTTTAATTATGGATTTGGGATTTTTTAGTCAAGAATTTGTGATTTTTTTTTTTTTTAATCAGAAAAAACCAGGATCCCTGTTTATGAATGAGGCAGAGAAGCAGGATTTCTTAATTTTAACAGGGACAAGAAAAAGTGAGACAATAGCTGAAAGGTCCATCTCACCAAAACCATCACCAGTGCTATTTCACTTTCTGCCTACATCTTCCCTGACCTTACATGGTTTTACTTAGGCCCTGGTCATACTTTGCAGGAAATGTTGCCTTCCTTGTCCCTGTCAAAGACAACCAGGTAAAGGAGTGCATCTAGCATGAGATGCCCATTTGTAACTAGGGAAACAGATAAGGTAGCTGCACAACATGATGTCTCATCTAAGAAGCATCTAGCAGCATAAGATCTTAATTGACATGACACACAATGAGAAAGAAGAACTGACTGTTCAGGAAGGTAGAAGCTGGCAGCTGGTCACTCTAGTAGTAGATGCTATTCCATCCACTAGCCCCTGCTCACTGATACAAAAAACAGGTGCAACTCCCTGGTGTCACAGGAAAAAAAGGCAATCATGGTGGTGGAAGAGTGCCTCAATCAGGGTACAGGATGCATGATAGACATCTAATGAGCAGTTAACAGGTTATTTTGAACAATATTTGGACTCTGTGCCTCTTTTACTGTACACTATTCAGACCTTGCTCTAAAAAATGAACTAATTCACTTTTGGGATTTTCTATGGTAGCCATCAGTACGTGAGCATAACACAAATGCAAATTCACTGCCCCTCCATGTCTGTCAAGTGAGGCAGGGAGGATCTAAAAAACAGAGAGATTAAGGTCAAAACTCTTCACAAATTATGGACACTGAATCTGCCTGGGAGGAGAAGACCACACCACAAGCGCACAGCCAGGATTTTTCTTTATTTTAACCTTCCTGAAACAGGTAAGAATCTTCACCCCACCCCCATGCTGTCCCATTTTTGGAACCCTCTCCCGTCCCTTAGGTTCTCATGGCACCATCCTTCCCCCTTTCTATTTACTTACACCTTTGGGTGCACAAAGGGGTCAGAGAAATATGCTGCCCCCTCCACTGACCTGGCCAATCCTATCCCATTTCAGCTGGGGCTTCAGGGAGTGGTTGCATGGGTAAGGCTTACCTGGGGGCAGCAGCAGATGGGTTCTCACTGCCTGTGCCTGCTCTTAGTCTGGCACGGACCACCTTTGTGGGGGAATACAAGGCAGGGAGAGGAAACCCACTTGCTGCCACCATTGCTGCTGTCCCTGGCTGAGAGCAGCAGATGCAGCTCTGGCCTCCCCTCTCTACCCAAAGTCAGCCAGGTAGAGCAGGGGCAATGGGTAGGAATAGAAACAGAGGGGTGTTCCACTAAGCATGGAAAGATTAGTAGGGAGACCTCCTTCAGGGACTTAAAGCCCCTGCCTGATGCTCCTGCAGTGTGGTGTGAAAATGGGGCTGTGACCACACCACTGCACCCCCTTGGAATCTGCCCCCGATTACACAGCACTTGATCTATTTAATTACAGCTGCTGCTGACTTCAGTTATCATTAAGTGGTCAACTCATCTGGGAATCAAATCAGAAGGTCTTGAATTTGGCACCCAGAAAATGCGGAACAATTAGTGAGTACTTTTATACAAAAATGAAGCTAAAGTATCATGTAAGAACTAAAGGGCAGTACTGACGTGTCTTAACTATAAGACCATCTTTTCTTTTCCTGTTGCATCATTTACTACACATCTTCCAAACTCTGCAACAAATGAATCTGGGCCTCTATAAACAGTCTCCTTTTCATCCCTGAAGCAGGTCATTCCTGCACAATAAATAAAGCAGGTACTCTGCAGAAAAAAATGTCTGCGATCATGTCATTAGGACATGGATATATACCAGGAGTGTCAAACTCATTCAGTCCCATGAGCCAGATGTATAGCACCGGGCTGCCCACAGGTCAAACGAGTTGCCGGGACCCAGTCTATCGACCAGATCGGGCACGCAGCGCTGGCCTGCAGAACCAGAATTTGACAGCGAGACAAGCAGCGATAGCATTAATTGCTGCGGTCCCTGGAATGGTGACACCCAGCCACCACCAAATCTTCAACCTCCAGGCAGCCCCATGAACCCATCAACACAGCTCCACACTCCGGACTGTTCCACAGTTTCATAGTAGTTAGGGGTCAGAAGGGACCTAAATAGATCATCTAGTTTGGAAATTTGGTGGAAGGGCAAACTGGTGCCACAGGAATTAACACTGCTGCTGCTTGCCCCGTCACCAAATTTCCAGCCCTGCAGACCAGATGACAGGTCCATCAACTGGTTCATAAGCCAGATAAGGCAGAGGGTAGATTTAAGTTAGATATCAGGAAGCACTACTTCACGGTCAGGGCGGCTAGGGTCTGGAACCAGCTTCCAAGAGAAGTGGTGCAGGCTCCTACCCTGGGGGTGTTTAAGAGGAGGTTAGATGAACATCTTGCTGGGGTCATTTGACCCCAGTACTCTTTCCTGCCATGGCAGGGGGTCAGACTAGATGATCTGCTCAGGTCCCTTCCGACCCTACAAACTATGAAACTATCTGTGACACCCCTAATAAGTACAATGTGAATATACAAGAAGGCAGGGATAAAGCTGTGCAAATAACCTTAAATCTGGTATTTCCTAACACTTGCTTAATTTTGCAAATGTAATCTTTTTGTGTATTCTTCTGGTATATGTTGGGGGAGGTAATTTCTAGGCTTTTAAAGAAGTATACAAATAACAGAAACTCCATCATGAGATACTATTTTGACATCTACGTGAGTCAACAGAAGGACTGGACAGTTTAGATCCACTGTACATAAATAAGAAAGTAACTGAGAGCAGTCGTAGCCTGCCATCTTCATGTGGCCAACATTTTTTTCCAACGTTTTATTGATTTGAAATTGCAACACAAAATCCTAAATGTATATTTATCAATTACATATATATGAGTTTGAGCTACATTTCTGTCCGTCACAAATAATAAGCAATAAAGTAGAAAATTCAAAAAGGAAGGAAGATGAAAGGAAAGAGGAGGAAAAGAGTGGTTTCCAAAGAGTAATAATTTATTTGCAAAAATATTCTAAAAAAGTCTTTCTTAATTGCACTAAACTTTTCAAAGCAGTTATGCCTGTAAAACAGTTATGTTAAACTCCATGTGGCCAATATTTAGAGGGAAATGAGAATGTTTTGTTCTCAGGTCCCCATCCCGATCTTAGTCCTCTCATTCAGCCACATATGGTTCCTCCTTCTCCCCAAAATTTCCATCCCAAGTCTAGTCTTCCCTTTACAGCTCCCACTACCCAACCCTGCTCCATATACCATTTTCCTTTCCCATTTTACCTTGCTCTTGCTCCCTCTCCTCCCCAGAGTAGCCCTAATGCCCTTTAGTGGCTCCTCACATAACCAACCTGTATCATACCCTCCCAGCCATTTTAATACTCCTGAGTTCTTAGCTCCCAACTTTCACTCCCATCCAACTTCTCCCATTTTCAAAACTACCTCCCCCCACCTAGTGGCATCTTGTTCCATTGTCTTTACACAGTCAGTCCTGTGTACCTTGGACTTCTCAACTCATTCATCTCCTTTCTCCTCCCCACGAATTCCCAGGCTGTGCTATCATTCTCAGCCCATAACAGCTTCTCCCTCATACTGGATGACAGTCTGTTTTTTTCCTTGGCTCCCAGTCCCAGATTCATTTCTAGCACCTGCTCCCTGACAGCCTCCAGTTCTAGTCCCCACATTCCCCATAAATAGTCACTACTACTAGTCCTCATTGTGTGATGCTTGTTTTCTCTACAGGCAATGCATTAATTCACTGCAACTGTTGATCAACCTATCAGTCAGACTCCCTGCCCATGCTTTAAAATTGTCCTCTGCTGCCAACAGAGCTGAACAGGGTAGCCATGCCATAAGTGCTCCATTTCCTTCTGGGCCAATTCAACACTTGATTGGTGTTGCATCTGAGAGCAAAGAGGCTCAGAAAATTCACACCAAGTTTCGTAGGTGCGTCAATCTAATCTTTTGTAGTTTCTGAAGAGAAACACTAGATACGGACAAGTCCTTAAAGATCAAGTAAAAGAGTAAAAGTAAAAGATATGATACACTTGTACCATATATTCTACTACTGCTGGTGAAACTAATGGTATTGTTTGATGCCACACACTAGAAATAACCATAAAAATAGCCCCACTTTCAGCCTCTAAACTTGGGCGTTAATCTTCCTACACATTCTGGGTCTATGGTACTTAAGTGCAGCATCTGGCAGGACTGCCCTGACAGTCTCCAGCACTTGGCAAGGGAAGATCGAAAAGATGCAGAACAATGTCAACTTGAATTGTAATTTGTTATGCGACTGGTTCTGTTGCTTACTATGCTAGAGTATGTTATGGTTTCATATATCATGTTGAATGTGCTATATATATATTTTTTCAAACCATTCATATTAAAATGACATAAATATTTTCACTACTTGCCACATTCTTGGGTGATAAGCTTATGCTTACTACTTCTGTTTATTTTCCAGTGCTGCACATCTTCAGTCAATCAGACTTTTTTAAAAATGGTGAATTTAGGTCAATATTCTGCATCCCTTGTTTAGCAATGTACTCCATAAACAATACCATTTGAGTGTAACAGGGATAAAGAGGACTCTTGTAACAGGGATAAAGAGGACTCTATCTTCCTTTAAAAATTAATTCTTCCTTTTTTACAGTAGAGATCAAAAATATTATTTCTATAGTAAGTTGTGTCCAGGGTATGCAGTGTGGTAGTGTTAATACTAAATTACAACATCAGAAGAACATCACACACAATTCTTCATAAAAACTGTCATCTAACGTTAATGCCTACCCCTGTAAGCCTAAATTGACACATTGATGTGTTTTGCACTGAATAATAAATGGTATAGTATAATGAACAGCAAAACTAGCCTGAATTCCCATACTTCAAATAGGATGTTTCAGTATCATATAAACCTAAAAAGTAATATAGAGCATGCACTTGTGATGGAGTTAACTGGGCACCAGATAGGACTTGTGCTTAGAGCTGCAGCTATAGATATGATCTGGCAAAAAAAAGAAAAAGAAAATAATTAAACAATACTCAAAGGAAAAAGTTTAGATGAAATATTTTCCCATAATTGGCCCATCTCTTAAAAGGAGTTGTTTTCATTAGTCTGAAAATGATAAAACAAATTTAAATGTATTTGAGGAAACTGCTCAAATGCTAAAAAGCAATTTCTGCAGGTAGGATTTCATTTAAAAAATTTTTTTTCAGCATACAGAGAAAATGATTTTTCTTATTGAAATAAATGAAGGGTGACATCACTAAGTAGCAAACACTTACAGTTTTTACAGGAGCTGCCCTATTTGAACAACTAGATTGCATAGCTTTAAATTTAGGATCATTTCTGAAAACTGACACCTAAAATGTGACAATTTCACATGCAGCTCATGAGTATACACTACGCAAGTACATGGCTCCCCCTGAGATAGATTTAATTGCAAAGAATGTTTGATACCATTTTCCTTGTAATAAAAATCTCTAGCACCTTTGCTTTCTTACACTCCATTTTCAAACTACACAAATTATTTTAAAAGCAATTTATTTAATATGTTTAATTTTTACTTTCCATAGGGAAAGGAAAAACGAACAAAAATAGCTTTTTATTTTAGCCAAGGAAGCAAAATGGAAATATCTGGAAAAGGGCTTTCAGTATATGAAAGTGTGGCCAGTAATTCGATCATATTGCTTGTTGAAGTCATACTAAAAGCAAAACCCCCAAAAGAAGCCTAAAACAAGTTCATCTTCAGTTGCCCACTTTTTCAACAACAAGACATGATAAAGAAATTTAAATAAGGGAGTGTGAAAGTGTAATTAATTTTGCATTCTAATCCCACTGCTGACATTGAACAGATGACTTTGGCTAAGTCATAGCTTCCGTCTAGCCCTCAACAGACATGCATAAAATGGTCATTTGGATTTTTATACCACACCCAGTCCCTTCACCACACCAGGCTAAGCCGCTTAGCCCTCACAGTCAAAAGCAGACGAAGTTCCTGAATACACAAAGCATAAAAGCGAAGGCATTCCAATTCCCTGGTTTGAGAACCCTAGGTTAGAGACTGTGATTGAAAATCCTTCCTGTACATCTTGACAGCAAAAGCCAACCGCTCTTGGTATAGCCATTTTTCATGATTTTATCACGAGTCTTATGATATTGGTTAATATCTCAGCTTCTTGAAACAAGTCAATATAAGAGACTCTTAGCATCCACAAAATAAAGTACATTTCTAGCCCTTGCTTTTTTGTAGAAAAGTTTTATGTACAAACAGAGTGCACCCTCAGGAAAAAAGACCACAAGGATTTCCCTCTTCCAAAATATGTTCTTGAATATAATTTGTTTTTATGCAACAGCCTGTAATGAATAAATACTACGGTCCTGAACCCCTGAAACACAACCTAAAGTCTTAAGATATTTTAAGTACACACGTTTTACCCAAAGAAGCATTACGGGGCAAAACTCTTCAAGTGTGAATTTAAACATGCTTTAGATCAAAAAAGAAATACATGGGACACTGGCCACCAGCACTCTCATCCACCACATGGACCCAGCTACATCAGCAGCCTGTCCCTTTTGTCCAGGGGGAATGGAGGAGGACCTTAACCATGCCTTCCTTGGATGCCCCTGGCTGTCACAGCTGTTTGCTGCCCTCAGCGCTTTGCTTGAGGCACTGGGTTTGGCCTTCTTGGAGATGACTTACTTGTTCTCCCTCCCCTACCGGGCAGCCAATGGAGGTATCTGCCTGGCCAACTTCCTACTCAGCCAGGCTAAGATGGCCATCCTCAAGAGCCACAGGAACCGTCTTGACAGGGCCAGCTCAGATGATTCCCTGCAGCTCTTCCAGTTTTTGGTATGATCATGCCTGTTGCTGAAATTTGAGCATGCTGCCCTCCAGATTGTGCCCGCCTTCCAGGCATGTTGGGCAGTTGACTAAATGTCAAGGGTGGCCATTTAGTCCTTGCAGTGTAATACTGCTCCCCCCTTTATGCCAGCAGGGGTCTCAGCAGGCTGATGGTTCACTGGATATTTTTGTTTTTAGATTGCGAGGGCAGGGCATACAGGCCATAGCCTTAGGCTCTGTGTGTTGTATCTAGGCCCCTGCATGGGCAGTGTTTTATTACTTTGTTGGGTTGTTATCCCCTTTTTCCCTTAATAAACCCTTATAAATCAAAGGAAAGAAAGAAAAATTAGAACAAGATTTATAGCAGTGGCGATGCATAGGGGGTGCACAGGCCGCACTCCCCCTGAGAGCACTGCTGCACCTCGTGTCAGGCCGCACTCCCTCTTTAGGTGACAGGCAGGGGGGGCAGGCAGAAGCACCAGTGCCCCCCTCCCCACCCCACTGTGAGTGCTGGCTGGGGAACGGGGCCTCCAGCAAAATCAAGATCAGGTGAGTGAGATTGGCTGCTGGAGGACCACCCCCTTCGGTCAGTGAGCTTGGCCACTGAGGGACACCCTCCTTCCCCAGTCACTGACTGGTGTCTCAAGAGGCACCAGTCACCCATGACTTATAGATTAATAAAATATGGCCCTAAGGAGGTGGCGGCACTAGCAGGAAGCAAGTTGCCCATTGACCTATGCAGTAAAGGGACAGTAATGACTTACAAACTTATCTTTTTGGGGTTTCATTAAATTGTGACCTCAAGAGCATAAGCTAGGGTAAAGGGGAAAAAAATCCAGTTGACTGTTCTTTGTTCAGTACCATTTATGCCTTTAATGCTACCTTGTCTTCCCTGAAAAATTCCAAAGCCATATCTATATTGCGCATTAGCTGTAGCGACAGGCGGGTAGCCAACAGCATTGGCCATAATGTTGCTATAATGCAGGTCTCTTTAGTACACTAGTAAAATGATGATTTGTGAGACCCTAAAGCAGGACGCAAGTGTGTTTTCTGAAAACTACCTCACTCATTCAGCATACACAGAGTCCACTGTTTACTGGGTACATGCAATATAGTGCTTGTCCATATACAGAGTCTTTCCAGAAGAGCTATTCTATTTCAGATTAAATTCATGTGTGGGTTCCAAATTGTTCTAGTTTAATTTTAAAGTGTATCAAGCTAAATTGGAAAAAAAACAACCTCCCAGCCCTCCTCCCACACACACAATATCAAAAACCAAAAACAAACAAGCCACTTATTTTAGAAATGAGTATCCAAATGTAAAGTTAATTCAGAACAGTGACAGTACATATTTCTCTTTGCATCCAACCTTAATTCAGTTTAACTTTGTAGAACTAAGCCCTTAATTAAAAAATGACTTCTAGTGTCAGGAGGTACCTACCTTCAGATTCACAATAAATGCAAATGCCAATTAAATGTTTCATTACCCAATTTCTAATTAATCCAACTATTTATTCTAGTTAAACTTCTCAAAGGAAAAAGATTAACTCGATTCATTTTGTTTCCAAGATCACATGTAGGTTTTCAATCTCATGTAGCATAATGGAGTAAAAAAAGTTACAGAAGTAAAGACATGGTACTACCTACTTCCAAGATGTATTATACAACTAAATTAATATCTGTAAAGCACTTTTGATTTCTAAGAAGTACATAGAAACAAAGTGTGATACTAATGGAAAGTACTCTTGCTAATAAATACTGTAACTACAAAACACTGTAACAGCAAAACTTACAAAGCCCTCCTCTCAACTTGATAGCCTTTATCCATCTGTAACATTAACACGATTTGGACATTTAGAACTATTTTTCTACACTTGAGTAGGCAGAACACTGTTGAAGTTGGTGGAATCTGAAAACCAGGGGACACACTAAGACAATTCCATGTGATTAGCAATGTTCAATCAAGTCTGAAATGTAAATCATAAGATTAGTTCATCCTATCAATTTTAACACCCTCCAGGATAGCAGTACCTCCATCTCTGCCTAAGGTCTCTGTGCAGCTGAAAATGCCAAAACCCTAAAACAAAAAAAGGAAGAAAGGTTGCTGGCTGTGAATTACAGAACAGTAGGGAGATGCACAGAGCCATTGGTATGGGAGTGGCAAATATAGGATAGCAGCAAAGGGGAAACATGGAGGAACTAAAACTCTTGAGGAAGAGACATCTCTCATGTGGGAGAAGGGGCAAATGCCTGGAGAGAGCATGGGTGACAATGACCTCATGGCAGGAAGGAGTGAGGATACACAGAACGCCTTGCACAGCACAGTGTCCCTGGCACTAGGGATGGCACAAGAAGTTACTGGAAGGGTGGAAGGAGAGTATACAAAGGGAATACAGAAAGCAACTGGTGTGTACAATTAATTCAACCTACAGAAATAATAAAGCAGCCAACCCTCCAGTACAGAAAGGGAGCCCCGCTGCTAGGTGGATACAGGATTCTGTACCCAAGTGTAAATCACTCATGAACAGAACATAAGACTTCTTCACGAGGTAGGAACTGTACTACATCTGTTTCAATACAAGCTGACTTATGAACACTCAGAAGAGGTTGAAAAAGGACAAGCTTCCCAAATAATTTAAGAGCTGGGGTAATACTTTGCCTGTGAGGTACTTGAGGGGTATGCAAAAAACTGGCAACACATTAGAACATTAGGATATTTGCAAAAATGAACTGATCAATTTAAAACAACAAAAAAACCCTTTTTTAATACAGAAAGGGGTAAACCTGTTTAAACAAATTTTAGAACCCGAGTCAAGGCCAAAACTCAGAAGTCCTTTGACTTCTGCCCTCTTTTTCCTCTGGTCCAGATATCGGGCTGTTTTACATCATTGATTTTGTTAGAAGTCACACCATTGCACAGACAAAATATTGATGGACTCAGTCAGACCTGACTGGCAGCACTTAAGCTATACTTAGGCCCCCTACTGTTTCTGGCAGCGGGGAACCTAGAGAAGTAGAACTACAATGCAGTGGTAGGAGACTTAACAAAATACTGGCAAAGACAAGCCCTTCGTCCCACATAACAGAGCTGCCCTTCTTGTGGGCAGAACTTATGCGTAACAGCTGTTGAGCTATGGAACCTATTCAGCTGCAGGCAGGCATCTGGCCAGGAGTGATAGCAGAGTCCCTAATGTCTCAGCAGCAATCTGGGCAACACTCCTGCCATCACCACAAGCTGATCTGGGGTGACCTCAAAATTCAAAAGGAGTACGGCTACTGCTTTTAGAGACCTCTCCTCTACCCTACCTCAAAGCCAGTGTTCTTTAGGAAAGACTTTGTCAGTCAATTTCTGTTAAAAATAAAAAATAAAAAGAAATGTGACAGAAGATTTTAGTGCTGGATGATCCAATGCCAACCTTTGTCATTGCTCAAAACTGGGTTTATACTACTTGTTTACTAAGTAAAATACTGTGCAGTGCTTTCTTTTGGAAGACGATGCTTCACATAAAAAGAAAGTTTCAGCTTTACGCACTGTAAAATTCAGGTACTAGAAGCACTTACAATTTTGCGATGCATTTTTTTAAATCTATTTTAAAATTAAAAGTTGGTATTTTGGAGCACTTCCAACCACCCAAGACTATTCTGCCAAAAAGTGACTTGGAAAAGACTAGCAAATAAAACCCAAGATAAAAGACTGCTCCCTCCAGCTTGCATCCTGTTGTTAAAATGTCATTGTTTGCATAATAAAGTGCTTAGTATCATTAACCTTTGATGTAAATATTACAAATCACATTTCTTTTTCTGATAATTAAACTTGTGTACAAAAGAATGGTAAATGGTTTATAGAATCCCATTTACACTTACCATCCATACTGCTGGTGGCATGAATGATGGCATTTTTCAGCAGAGTTACTTAACCATCATAGGCTCAGAAATACCATTTGTAATAGAAACTAGTTTTACACAGGGACACTTCCACATATCACCAAAGTAACTGGATAGATGAGTACTCATTCATGCAAATAGCTGCAATGAAACCAGTACTATCTACTCACATAAGCATTTGCCAAGGTGAATAACCATTCTATCATGGGGCCCTCTGTGACCATTCTAGGCACTATAGAGAGACTACAGTGTATTCCTTTCCTCATCATGTCTCCACTGTTATCACTTATGCTGTTAAAGGCTGAGTTTAGAACTATTTGCAGAAGCTGAATATGCTAAGTTATGCATGACATGTAACCAGCCAGCTTACAATCAACTACAGATTTGTCTTTATGTATCCCTCATTTATTCGCTGGCACATCCTAAAATCTTTGCTTTTGTCCATCTGCCACTACTTTGGTAGGACTCTGACTCTTTACCCTCCGACATATGCCTAGCCAATGCAATTACCATTTAAAAGAGCAAGCCTTGAATGTTTATTTTCTGATTGTCAGTCATCATATTATGTGCATTATTAATGATTTTATGCTGCAAACATGTTATACGGTATACAACATGTCACATCATATGATCTCTACTACTCGTTGCATGAGGCACATTGATAATTGTCAACAGTGCTCTATAATTGAGAAGGGGTGAAAAATCATGGTATTAAGATGAGCATGGGAACTGCATTGATTTACAATTGTTTTCTCAGAACTAACAAACTGATTAGAAAGTCAGAATTTAAAAAGTGCCGTGACAATTTCATTTTGTAATGTCGCATTTTAAGTGTCGTCTCTTATACAAGGCTTAAAATGTGCTAATTGGAATTCTTCACTGTGCACTGAATGCTGTTTTCAAGATGACAACTGCTTCTCTTTTATCAGAGTACTCAATAGCTGGAGAAAAATCATTTTCAAAATTCAAAGCATTTTGATCTGGTTCTGTCAAAGTGCTCTATGCACTCTGTTGGTAATCTGTCTTTGAGCAAAACCTGAGTACCTAAGCTGAGCATACTGGCTTCTTGAATAAAGTTACTTCCAAAAACTGTGAAAATAGGAAGACTTAAAAAAGTAAGACAATTTAGAAAGATAGCTTATCAATATTTTGGCAAGACTACCTGACACAAACCTTAGGGTGAACTTGCCTTTTTAAGCCGCAATATTTCTAATACTGGCTACCACATATAGATAGGATGAGGTTGTTTTATCAGCATCCCCATGAAGCACATGGGAAAATTTTTGGTGGAGAAGCAAGCTGTCAGTTATATGTTGAGGCCTAACAATACCTCACTGCTTTCCAACTTCTACCTTTCTACAGGTATTAGGAGACAGCTGTTCTCCATCTATTCCACAGTGGGTATCAATTCTTAGTGATCACAAGATTATATCTACTGTTTATGGCAGCAAAGCCATGCAACCTCCCACTGACAACTCCAGCATTTGCTCACATGGGAAAAAAAAAGTAGAATTATGTAATTTTTAGCTGTTCTGCTTGTGTAGGGGTCATTCGTAATTCCATGCCTCCTTCATGCAATCAAAGTGGCTAATAGTAAAGGCAGCTAGGCTGGCAGCTTCTCCTCACTTCCAGCTGTTTTACAGACATCCAGGCTCCTCTTTGCAATGAAGGCTCTGGACATCTGTAGAAGCATTTGGCAGCAAAAAGATAAAGCCAGGACTAAGCAAGCTGCCAGATGTACATGGACAACAAGTTGCCTACAGCTTGAAGTATGTGAATCACTGATGTAAGTCGCACACTCCCTTTAATCAAGAAAGATATTAAGAACGAAACCCTCAAACCTGTGGGAGAGAACAGTTTGCTCACAACACAGTGGCAGATTGCTGACATGCTGGGGCCTCTTCAGTATGCTGAACTGCCTCAAATGGAGCAGAAGGCTGACTAGTGGATTGCTAAATTCAAGACCCTATTTAAGAGGTACTCCTCTGTTCTAACTGAACATGCCAGGATGTCTGTCCTGATGACAAGCCAAACCCACTGCTGGTTTATTGGTGCCAGGCCAGACCAAGTATTATAAAAAGAAAGTCTACAAAGCCCTTGCTAAGCCACTGGCCTTCCCCAAGCACAATGACTCATATATCCTTGGGCAAAGTTACAATGAGTTGTTAAAGAGTGGCAGATATCCTAACCTATGGTTGAGACCATCACGTTTTTGGGCAACTGAGAAAAATCATAGAAATACTATGCCTCTGAAGGCTGGACAATTACAACCACAGGAATCGATAACTAAGCATTGTTTTACTGATTACGAAGCTGATAGGCAGAAACCTTCACACCCCTTGCAGGGTAGTGTCATAGTGAGTACTGGCATTTGTCAAACAAAAAAAAAGGTAAGACCCAAGTAGTCACCATCTGATATTTCATTATGATATTAGGAATCCTACTCTGGACCTCAAAAGGACAAACATGATTTCAACTCCAACTCTATGGAATTATGACCTGCCTTCACAATTGAACATAGAAAGAAAGGTGTCATACCTGCTTTTTTGGAGGAGTCAAGAAAAAGCCTTGTTTTCATGATGGTTTGCAGTAGTGCCACGTGGAAGCTCTCAGGGGGGCTCAGTAAGCTGCTCCTACAAACTGCAAGTCTATCAAGGACAATGATGCAGTTTTTAATGTATACCATTTGAAATACAAAAGATCTGCTTCCCATGTAGTATCTTTACCATCATGGTTTCAAGTGGATATCAGCAAAAACAGACCACAACAAGTTTCCAGATCTTGCCTCAGCAGTCCTATGTGCTTCTGGAATTGATATAAGCACCAAAGACAACTAATGACAGAGGTGTTGTGTGTTTAACCTAAAGGATGTGGAAGAATGGAGTTGCAGAGACAGCCAAAGCAAGATGTGATGGAACGTTGCAGAAAAGATAAACTGTGCAGATGGAAAGTACATTTTTAAAAGAACAACATCTAAATAAATGTCACAGAGTTGTTCTTTCTGGATAAAGCTAGCTTCATCCACATTTAGAGTTCTCCCTAGAAAGGCACACTTCGTCACCACAGTCATGTTGTTTGGTCTGCGTGTTGACTTGGGGGTATTTTCATAAAAAGGGGACTGTTTATATATCTGATAAGCTGGAAGTGAAAGCTGTTATTTACTTATGGAATATTTAGTCACAAATACAGAGTTAGAGGAGCTCCCAAGATTATGTACCTTGGCCACAATCTGATAAAGACATGAGGATTACCAGTGAACACAGAATCCCCTCCACCCACCCCTAACAAAAAAACAAACAAACCCATAACCAGCTTTTCTTGCATTTAAATTTATCAGGATTCACAGCAGGCATCAAAGCTTTGACTCCAAGTAATCCCAGCCCAAAAGAGAAATTCATAACCTCAGTTTTAAAGTCCTCCTATTCCCAACTCCCTGAGTTTGTCTATGAGATGAATGTCTACCCTACTTTCTCCACAACAGGCAAAACTCTCTGAAGTCTGTTCCTCACTTTTCTTAAAGCCACCTTTCTCATTACCAAGGCACATACTGAACACAGGGGATGCCTGTACACAAGCCAGGAGGCTGCTCTGATGCGCTGTAATCACAGCACATCAGAGCACACTTAATTAATCAAGTCTTCTGGAGTGTAGCAATTACTGAACTCCAGCCAGCCTCAGCATCTCATGCATCTGCATTCCCAGGCTTCAAAATGGTGGCAGGGGCACTTCAACTAAAGCTAGTTCAACAATCTTTAGATAAAGCACTTCCACTACCATTTTGAAGTATGGGAATGCTGATATATGAGACAGTTTGGGCACTTTAATAAAAATGGCTCCAAGAGCTGCTGTAATTAAAGTGCCTCCCCAACAGGCACATGTAAAAATGCTCAAGAAAAACATTCATTGGAAGATTAAATTTAAGTAATGCTATAGCTACAACATCAATTAAAATCTTATGATAGACTACATTAAGCATCACCTCTATCCTGAACATGAAAGAAGCAGGAATTAATGAACATTTATTTTACTAAGTCACTGATATCTGCTTTATTAATGTTAAGGTTGACTGCCATGTTTATTGTACCACATGTAAATTAAACACCAGCATAGAATTATAGAAATTGTGGGCTGAAAGGGACTTCAGGTGGTCATCTAGTCTAATTCCCTTCTCAAACCAGGACTATCCCCAACTAGATCATTCCAGCCAGGGCTTTGTCAAGCTGGGCCTTAAAAACCTCCAATGATGGAAGTTCCACCACCTCTCCAGGTAATCTGTTCCAGTGCTTCAGGATGCTCCCAGGGAGAAAGGTTTTCCTAATATCTGACCTAAACTTCCCTTGCTGCAACTTGAAACCATTGTTCCTTGTTGTCATCTGCCACCACTGGGAACACTCTAGCTCCATCTTCTTGGGAACCACCCTTCAGGTAGTTGAAGGCTATTATCAAATCCCGCCCTCAGTCTTCTCCCATCCAGATTAAATAAATCCAGTTCCCTCAGCCTCTTCTTATATATCATGTGCCCCAGCTCCCCAACCATTTTTGTTGCCTTCCTCTGGAATCTCTCCAATTTGGCCACATCCTTTCTGTAGAGGGGGGCCCAAGACTGGACACAGTACTCCAGATGTAGCCTCACCCGTGCTGAATAGAGGGGGATAATTACATCCTTTGATCTTCTGGCAACATTCCTACTAATGCACCTCAGTATATTGTTAGCCTTCTTGGTAACAAGGGTACACTCTTGACTTGTATCCAGCTTATAGCCCACTGACCCCAGAACCTTTTCTGCAGAGCTGCTTTTTAGCCAGTTGGCCCCAAACCTGTAGTGGTGCATGGGATTCATCTGTCCTAAGTGCAAGACTCTGAACTTGTCCTTGTTGAATCTCAGGAGATTTATTTTGGCCCAACCCTCCAATATTTCTAAGTCACTCTGAATCCTAGCTCTACTCTCCAGCATTATCTACTACTTCCCTCAGCTTAGTGTCATCCACTAACTTGCTTAGGGTGTACTCCATCCCATCTTCCACATCACTAATGAAGATACTGAACAAAACTGGCACCAGGACCATAACCTGGGGCACTCCACTTGATACCGGCTGCCAGCGAGATATCGAGCCATTGATCACTACCTTTTGAGCCCAACGAGCCAGCCAGGCTTCTATCCACCTTACAGTCTATTCATCCAATCCATACTTCCCTAACTTGCTTGGAAGAATGCTGTGGGAGACTGTCAAAAGCCTTGCTAAAATCACAGCATATCATATCCACTGCTTTCCCCTCATCTAGGGAGCCGGTCATCTCACCACTGAAGGCATTCAGGTTTGTCTGGTATGACTTGCCCTTGGTAAATCCATGCCAACTGTTCTAATCACCTTTTCTCCTCCAGCTGCTTCAAAATGGATTCCTTGTGGACCTGCTCCCTGATTTTTCTGGTTGAGGCTGAAGTTTCCTGGATCTATAGTTCCCTGGATCCTCCTTTTTCCGTTTCTTAAAGATGGGCACTATATTCGCCCTTTTCCAATCATCTGGGACCTCCTACGATTGCCACAAGTTTTCAGAGATAATGGCCAGCAGCTCTCCAATCATATCTACCAACCCTTTCAGCACTCTTGGTTACACTGCATTCAGCCCATGGACTTATACACACCCAGCTTTTCTAAATAGTCCCTAACTTGTTCTGTCACCACTGAGAGATGGTCACCTTCTTTTGAAACTATAATGCCCAGTACAGTAGTCTGGGAGCTCATCTTGCCTATGAAGCCTTTGGTAAAAAAGGCGTTAAGTACTTCAGCCTTTTCCCCCATCATCTGTCACTAGGTCGCCTCCCTCGTTCAGTAAGGGACCCATACTTTCCCTGACCCTCCTCTTGTTGCTAATATACTTATAGAAGCCCTTCTCGTTACCTTCACATCCCTTGCTAAGCTGCAACTCCAACTGCACTTTGGCCTTCCTGATTTCATCCCCCCATGCCTGAGCAATATCCTTACGCTCCTCCTTAGTCACCTGTCCAAGCTTCCATTTCTTGCAAGCTTCCTTTTTCGTGTTTAAACTCACTAAAGAGTTCTCTGCTAAACCAGAGTAAGGGAACTGATTGAGATAGTCACTAATATTTTTTCTAGCTTCATACCTTCTTGGGTAGCTATTAATCTACTCAAGAATACCTTATATAGAGCTACACTTCTATCACTACCCTATTGCAGGTAGCTGCTGCATGAAACTGTAAGGCATTTCAGGTTCCAGATTATTCTGACTACACTATGCAGTGCACAATACTTAGTGGTTATGTATTTTCTTGACCATAAATATTCTTATATTAATTTTTCAGAAATTTCTCTCTTTCATATTTTAATGGTGACAAAGTATTTTTTCATATAATTATTGAAACGAATGCCCTGTGTTCAGAAAGCATGGTTAACTTTATTCCTTTTTTATGTGAAAAATAAATCCAACTTCTTTTTATGAAGTAACCAAAAGATATGAAATAACATGATGCATCTTACGTAACATGTCAAATATATTTTCTTGGTGACCTGGACCATATCAGTTAGTACTAAATTCCTAATTCTAACTACTGTCCTTCCAGCTCTTATCTCGTCTGCCTCATTACGGAAAACTATTTTGTAAATACTTTGGGGAGAGACCTATTATTCTGTTTGTCTGGTTAAGTGCCTTAAACACCTATGTTGATGAAAAAAACTAACAATCATTAGCTAGACTGTAATGCCTGCATTCACATAGAGTGGTGCCTCACCCTTCATTTTGGCACCACTGATGACAAACGGTACCATCTATGAAATACAGTACTGCCCATCAAAAACAAAGGTATCACAGATAATTATCCATCAGAGACAGTTGCCTCAAGAGTGAGAAAAATATAAGACACCAAAGTGCATAAAACCTTTGACCCTGCTCCATTGCCCACAAGCAGATGGCTGGACCTGCAAAGATCCCCATCAATTTCATTGGGAAAGCAGTCCTCATACATAATGAACTGCAGGATCATAGCCTTCTCCTCTTATACCAGGGAGACTAAATTTAAATTATTTTTTTTTAAATCATAGGTGTATTTTAAAAACAGGTGGAAAAAATCCAGTCCCCACCTGCAAAGTAAAACCATGTCCTTGTCAAATAAGTATCAGTAATTTAAATAATTCCAGATCATTACACATTCTATTAATCTTTTTGTGCAACACATACATTAGCAATAGAATATTGCAAAATGTTTAGGAGGGACCTCATGCACATACTTAATCTTGTATTTGAGTTTTTTTTGAAAAATGTGTTTCTCACATAAAATAGATCACTCTTTAATTTTGAAGAGCAGGTTGTAAGACCTGCATTTACACTATTGTGAGTCTGCTTGGAATCAACACAAATACAGGTATATTAGATTTTTCATGTACAGCAGATCAAAGTTTATTACATTACTTCAAAAGACTGTGCATTATTCCTCTTCCCCTTTTCAGTATACTATATGAATTCTTGTCATTATATCAATTTAATCCACTGCCATTTTTTAGGCTACTGTTTGTCTAACTGAATGAAGAGCAGAATAGCTGGCATTTAATGCGACTGCATCGCTTTTTCCAACCCGCCTACTTTAAAGAAAAAGTTTGTTGAGTGCACACAATTCGCTTTACAGATCATTTGAAATGCATAAACAATTCCAAATGCAGAAATAACAAAAACAATAATTTGTCATTTTGAAATGCTGAAACGCTTGGAGGAAGATTTGAATATAGTACACTCTTTTGTTTGTAAGCATGGTGATTTGCCAAACTACACCTCACACTGCACTAACCCTGGGGCATTCCAGTCACAAACACACTTTGATCTGCTGTGCTTTTGGATTTTCTCTCTGAGGGCTTTACCTTTCTTGACAATCCCAGAGGGAAAACGCAGCATCGCATTCTTTCCCATGTACCACTCCAAAAAGAACACTCCATATGCTTGCTGTTGGTTCAGCCTTGCACTATTATTCCACAAGCTTGTTTGTATAATAACGACAGCTGCAGGATTTTTCAGCTGAAGTTGTGAATTGGAGGAAAAAAACCTACATAAATTATGTGACAAATGAGAAATATAAAAACAACAATACTTCTGTGTGGTCTCAGTACATACAGTTAAGAATTATATGCAATCAGAGTCAAATATTAGGATTTCTATTCAAAGACAGTTGAATATAGTCAATATTTACTCTGTGATCATCAGTACAGAACAAAGCCAGATTTTGAGGGGGTACATACTGTACAATTAAATTTTTACCCTGTTTCACTGATATTGTATTGTCTGAGAAGGAACATAACAAGGGAGTCAAAACTGATACAAATCAGTTAGACAAAATACATATGCATGATGGTTTTTTACAAAAAGTAACAGAAAATAAAGCAGTGGAAAGTATGATATTTGTTGCATATTTGAAACAAATAAATATATAAATAAATCAGATCCATTGTTCTTTGACCTATAGCAGTCATGCTTTCCTGCAGTATTAAAAAATGGCAAATCTTCATTCTATATATTCTTGGTAAGTTGGTCTTAAATGTTCAGAGTATGTTTGCAACTTATTGCTGAGGCATATTTTATTTGAGTTTCATCACTGAGAAGCATTCTGGTTTCAGAAATACAGAAACACTGTTTTAGAAATCCTTTATTGACCTGACAACTCGGGTGGTTGGGATTACAGTGTGCAAAACAGCTGGAACTTTTTGGTTTCAAAACTACTGCACTTTTTTCCAGGAGAACACCCGCTCCCCAGCCAAACAAACCAACATCTCAGAATTCTGTTACAGCTATCAGTTGTGAACATCTGTCACTCACCAAAACTGAATGATTATACGCACCCAAAACCTTGGTGATGCATGCCTCAAGCTGTTACCATCTTTGTCCACTTTTAAGTGAAATCATTTTCAATTAATTTGTATATGTCTATTTGTAGACCTACTATTCACCCAAAACACATGTAATGTTATGTGCAGCAGCTGTTATTTTACCTTTTGAAGACTTAATGCTTTCAAGAAACAATAATGGGCAACTGCATGTACCACATTACCATACAATGAAAATAGTAAGTCTGACCATTAACCACAAAGTAAAGTAGACCCAACTGAAAAAAAAACCAAAACTGAGTGTTTGACTTTCCAAACTTGGAAGTCACGGTCTGTTTGTTTCTCTCAGGACACCAGGCCTGTGTTTATATTTTCCCTTTTAAAATTAATGTAAAATTAAACCATAACCCCATTTGTGCTGGCATTAGAGAAACAGCCTTAGTAGCATAGTCATAAATTAATATGCTGAGTTTTTAATACTATCTAATGGAAGAAAGAGAAAGCAAAAACAAAAGACTCCTACATACTGGGAAGAAAATCGAACACTTGAAAATTGAAAAACGCAAGATGCCAAAAGAGATTCTTCAGTGTCTCTGCCATTTACTGCAGAGATCTTTTCTCATTTGCTGATGACTTTGGCAGACCTGGTTTTGTCACCAGTCACTCTGCACTTTGTTTAATTATGCAGCACACCAACAGAAATTTTCTTTTTGATCGCATAAATCACATTGCTTTGACACCACCCTCAATAGGGGCTGCTAGAACAATAGAGTGAGAGCTATTGACTCCATCTCTCAAGTCCACAAGGTGTATCATTTAACCAAGAGTGATAATTAGACACAGAATATACTGAAAACTGTCGATAGGCATGTCAATAAGAGGACTCTTAGCATCTAACATCCAGTGAATCAATGGTGTTTTTCAGCTATAAAATCAAGAAAATGATAGCTTTCAAATGAATGGTGGAAAGGAAACATGAGGCTCCTTGGGGAGGAATAAAACAGCTCAATTTTCCCTCACTGAGTGGCTCTCCAACTGCCTCACTCAATGGAAAAGGTCACAGAACATTACAGCAAAATATCTCTGAAACAAGATGTACAACAACGCTGGGACATGACATGAAGTACAAGCACACCACAAAGGCCTGTATATCTCTGACCTGACAGAATTAAAGCATGGGTCAGCAGATGCTAGACAAGACAGGAGTTGAAAGACAATGATTGATCTACATAGAAGAAAATATGATTGCATGTCCATCTCAAATAAGTATGCATGCATGAGTGTGATTATTATACACAGAGCATTCCCCTCTCGCATCCAATTTAAAGCTATGCGGGCTTTTTATTTTGAAAGTATACTCCCCAAAGAGCTCAAAGCAAGATGTAAAACTTATTTCAAGATCACCAATTTTATTCCTACTTTATGAAAATAATTCTCATCCTAACATCGTGTGCATTTTCTTAAAAGACACTAACTACAGCCTAGTTAGGTATGATTCTGAACATTTTATGTAATGATGATAAGAAACTATGTTCTGTTTCACTTTAAACACTGTCTCCAATAAAGCTGTTTTTAAATACCCCAGTGGAACAAGAGACTGGTGTTACAGGGGCTAAAAGATACCACGACCTCCCAGGGCTACCAGATTGTTTTAAAAAAAATAGCCAGAGCCTATAAATTGTATGGTTAAATTTTGTTAGAAAACACTTTGTCTGGGGTCTGAGTTCATAGATGGCGCTCTAGCATGATTCATGAAAATATAAAGGGGAAAAAATAGTAATTTTTTAAAAATTTCACCTATCAATTGAGTGACCATCTTAACGTCTCTTCAAGATACTAGACTTTTAGAGTGCAATTTCTCTGTACCTTCAAAACCTTATGATATCTCAGTTTGGGTACCTGAAAACAGAGGCACTCAACACACTAGTTACATTGGAAAACCTTGCCTTTAAAACACAGCAGTAACTGAAAAGCGACTGTAAAATAGCATCATATTCCACACCTGTAGTGACAACCAGATTAGGGGGTTTTTTGTAACTGAAAAATGTGCAAACTCCTCCTGGATTTCCAAAAAGTGAAACTAGATCTTTTTCTAGTCGAGCAGCAGTGCACATAGTAGGGATTCTACAATACACACAGTTAATGAAATTTAGCTGATGAGCGGAAGAGCTCTAGTTCCTGCAAATGCATAGGCTTTGCAGAAACAAGGAGTTAAAAGTAGCAACAACTTCTGTTGTTGCCAAGACAGCATATATTGACTCTCTATCCAAACAGCAATTAGTTCTGTTGAAAAGTTGCCATTTTACTCTGTCACATTTCTAACCATAACTGTACTTAAACATCACTGTGGCTGTTGCACAAGGTACAAAGTCACAAATACTATAAACCATAACTCCCTCTGACAGAAGTAACAAAGGAAGCATTTTCTTCCGCTATTCTTTATCTGGCAGTTCTATTACTGAATATAAAATAAGCTCTGTAAAATTTGTGTTCAATATCAGATGAAGGTCCTTCTTCCCTAAGTTAGTAGAGGATTAAAAAATGCCACCAATAACAATGATGGTCTCTAGAGGGAAAAAAAAGTTGTTAATGCTCTTCCAAGTCTCCCACAATTCCTAAGGGACCAAATGATAAACTGACTCTAAAAATAGTTGACATTCATTTACACTAAAATCCCTTTATAACACTTAACCAGTGTAAATCATTTACACCCACTGTAATGCACCTTGTGTTGCTCCATTCTGGCAATCTTAACTGCCTGAACTTACAGCATCATGTACTGAAATGGCAAGCATCATGGTAATTAATAAGTGGAACTAAGCAGTCCAGTTTTAAATAAAACTGAAAATATAATAATGTAGCATTAGATATTAAGTGCCGAGGACCAACATTTTCAACAAAAGTAAACAGTTTTCAAAACTGGCCCCCATAGCTCTAACTTCTAGTTAAGTTAGGTTCTTGGCCTCAATTGAAAATTATTTTGGTAGTCTATGGGTCCAACAACATAAATGCCAGAAATAGCATAATTCTAGTATTCCTTACTATGATGACCATGCATCTTAAAATGCTAAAAAAATATTTTAATTAGAAGCTTAATATGTTTTGATAAACTGTAAATGCAAGAAAAGGTTACTATTCCAGGTAAAATCAAGAACTTGAAGAAACTTGCTTAAGTCCTTTGGTAAAAACAAATAAATAAATAAGAAACATTTGTCCTCAGAAACATCAACAAGTTGTTAGTGCCTAGTGTAGCACACATACCAACCATCTACTTCTACTTGTGTATTTTCAAGGACTGTAAAGATCCACTCCTCTACTCATATAATTCACAGAAATGGAACTTCTCATCACAATATCTTTGTGACCTGTTCAGGATTACTTGCATAGCTCTTGTTTTTTTAGAAAGTTTGGATACATACCTAAATCCCAGAGTGTCAGAAAAAAGGGAACTTCAGAAATTAGGAGTGAGAGGAAAGATAATGAAGGATTTTAAATGTCTCCTGTAAGGTCTTCATCTCATGAGATACTGAAAGCCCTAAAAATTTTCTGGACCCTATAAATAAGGACCTGTCAAAACTGTGGTTATATGGCTTTCACAGCAAACATGAAATCTGGCATTGCCTGCAAGAATGGGCAATGTACGCAAAATCCACAAAAGCAGAAAACTTACTGAACTTAAAATGATGGCTCCCCAAAGGGAGCTAGCAGTTGTCGCAGCCCTGTGGCCTGGCTATGCAGCTTGCTGGAGAAAGGGGGAGAGGATTACCAGCCCGCAAGGGAGCCCAAGATGGCTGCCATCCCTGCCCCTCATCACTGAGTGGCTGAGAGGGCTGCCT
This sequence comes from Crocodylus porosus, assembly GCF_001723895.1. Lineage (NCBI taxonomy): Eukaryota > Metazoa > Chordata > Crocodylia > Crocodylidae > Crocodylus > Crocodylus porosus. The sequence goes on along the minus strand of NW_017728951.1, from coordinate 43,536,423 downwards.
ATCATGTGGCTCTACCAAGCGTCAGCAAAGAGTGGGAATACATGACAGGCAACCCTTCCTACCAATCAGTGGCAAAGCGTGGGGCCATATGACAGACATCCCTCAGTTAATAAGAGGCATGCACAGCCCAGCCACAATAAGCCCTCAAAAATGGCCACTGCCCCTGAGGTGTGCCTGCAAAATCGGCTGGCTGCCTCCTTGAGTTGGGTAGACCTCTATCTATAAAAGATAAGAGCATTAGTACTTTACTTCTATCAGGCCTAAGGTTCCTGCCTCTAAAATGCAGTCTCAAAAAATGAACATCCCGATGTGCAACTTTTTACATGCCATAAGTACATGCAATAAAAATAATACATGGTGAATAAAAATCTTAAATTTGGCACTTGAAGTCATTTATCTAGAATTCACTACAAATCTGCAAAGCACCAGGTCCTTTGTTATTGCTGTGTTTTGCGCTGTAATACTCTTCTGAAAGGTTAAAAAACATGAGTCAGTTCATATCAAAACCCCAGACATCCAGAATTTGTAAGCCAATTCATTAATTAGTAGATGCACAGTGAACAACTTTTCACTCTTAAAACTTACCTCGTTTTTTTCTCCTACTCAGATATTTCTTTTTTTTTTCTAAAAATATGTTACTGAGTGTCCATATGAACATAAAAGATTGGGTCTCTGGCTGTTTATCTTTTTCTTTTCTATCAGTGGCTTGCTGAAAGACAGCCATTGGATCAAGGCAGAGGCATGTAAAAAAAAAAATCAAAGAATGTTCCTTTGGGACAGCCTTATTTGCATGCTCTTAATAAATACTTAACCGCACATCTGTCCGGCACATTAGATTTTTTGGTAGGAAGTGGTCTTTTGTGATGACTTTGCCAACTTCCAAACAATCAGCCTTTGGTGGGGTGAGTGAAGGCACACTTATCAGTTAGCTTTCAACCTTCTTCTTAACAGAAACCATGAGGAACTGCTAATTAGAATGTGCAAAGCTAAAAGTTACATTAAGCTTGGAGGATCCATTACTGAAATGGAAGTTTTTATACTCATATTTACTGTGCTCTATTTATATGTAAGAAATAATACTGAATCTTGACATCAAACAAATAGAAGTAAATATTTTAAATAGAAGGGCAGATGATTTTGTTTTGAAAGCTTTCTTCTATGCTGCTACTAAAACTAACTACTCTTAAGTGAATAGAAGGGATAAGATTTAGTCGTAAGCACATATAAAAGGAAAAATGTGCACACACAAATATAAAGTTATAGATGTCAACATTTTCAGTTCTGAAGCACAATGATAAAACTGAATAAATGTTCTGGAAGTAAGCTGTATCTAGAATAATTCTCCCCTTCCAACCCCACAGATACCTGGGGGGGGGGGGGGGCGCGTTAATATAGGATCAATATGTAAGGAAATTGTTTAAAATGTTTATCAAAATAGAACACATCTCACATGTACATCTGAATATAATAAATGGATAACATGATAATAGATGGATAATATTCATAGGAAAGTTTAGAAGATGCATTAAAGCTTACATACATTAGTATACATATTTACTTGCTACAAAATCAGATCCATTTGTCCTTGCTGCAAAATATAAAAAAGAGCAAGTCAATACTGAAATTGATAAAAACTATCAAAATGACAAAGGCAAGCACATCTGCTATGATAAGATGACAGGCTCTGTGGATGGGGGCAAACAGTGGATGTGATCTACTTTGACTTCAGGAAGACTTCAGATTGCATCTCACAACACTCATTAACAAGCTAAGGAAATACAGACTAGACAAAAGTACTGTAAAGTAGATACGTAACTGGTTGGATTACTATACTCAATGATTAAGCCTCAATGGCTCAATATTTAGTTGGCAGGAAGTATCAAGTGCTGATCCCCAAGAGTCTGTCCTGGGTCTAGTACGGTTTAACATCTTCATTAATAATTTGAACAATGGGATCAACACCACAATTACCAAATTTGCAGATGATACCATATTAGGTGGAGCTGCAGACACTCTGGAGGGCAGGGCTAGGATCCAAAATGACCTGGATAGACTAGAAAAATGGTCCACAATCAATCAGGTGAGATTCAGCAAGGACAAGGACAAAGTCCTGCACTTGGGACAGAACAACTGCATGTACAAAATCAGACTGGAGAATAAAAGAATGGCTATGCTTATGGTCCACTACAACTCCCTGGGGCTTACAGTAGACCATAAGCTGAATATGAGACAACAGTGTGCTCTTGCTGCAAACCCCCCCAAACCTTAATGGATTGTATTAACAAGAATGGTATTAACAAATCAAAGGAAGCGATTCTTCCACTCAGTTAAGCATTGGTGAGGCCTCACCTGGAGTCCTGTGTCTAGTTTTGGGCCCTACCATTCACTAAGGATGTAGACAGATTGGAAAGACTCCAGAAGACAGCAACAAAAAGGGACTAGAGACCTACAGGAAAGACTTATTAGTAAGGGCTGAAAGAACCAGGGTTATTTAGTTTGGAGAAGAGAAGACTGAGGGATTTGATAGCCACCTTCAAATACTTGAAGGACCATTATAGAGAAGATGGAGATGGGCTTTGCTCTGTGGCCACAGGGGACAGGTCCCAGGAGCAACGACCTCAAGCTTTAATAGATGAATTTTGGGCCAGAGTTTAATGAACGTCCTGATTGTGATCGTGGTCAAGCCGTGGAACAGATTACCCGTTCCACTGCAGATTGGACAGACACTTGTCTAGGATAGTTTGGCTGGCAACGATTCTGTCTCAAGCAGTGGACTGGACCAGATGACCTGCTGAGGTCCCTTCCTAATACTAAGTAATGATCCTAATACTAAGTAACTTCTTTTAAACATACCTTTTAAAGAGATATAAATGTCTTACAAGATTAACATGAGTATACTGAGTTAAGCATTACAATAGCTAAATTGAAGAACAAAATCAAAACTGTTAGTTTAGTGCCAGCTTCTATTCATTGTCTGGTACAAAACAAGAGCAATTAATTCCATTTTGCAGGAGCAAAAAGTATATGGCTGATACTTTTGTTTTCACTTTTCAAAAGCTGATCTTCCCTTATGTAACCTAAACCCACAGCTCATCCTTAGCATCTCAGCATCCTCAATGTAACTCCCCTCAAAACCATGTTTTATTACTCCAAATTAGACTGTTCCTGAATAAAAATGAAAGTATTTCCTCACTTTTAAGAAATTAAATGCTTTTGAAAAAATGAAAGTATATATTAATTTTCATTTCTTTAACTAGGATAAAACTAAAACTTTTTATCCTGTTTTTTTGATAATTTTTTTTTTTGGCTACAGCTGAGATCAGGGCCTTTTATGTTTAATTGCAAGATGCAATAAAAGCAATAAAATAAGAACAGCCTGTGCCTCCTACACATTGCACCAATCTGCCTTTTTAGGCAAAGATCTCTCTTATCTACTTTAGACTTTTGTCCATCTGATAAAGAAAGCTCACAACACACAATATCATTTTTCTAAGATTGTAAGATCTTCTTTTCCCTTAAAAAACAAACAAAACATTTTCTCCTAATCATTTCTGTCTTGCAATACAAAATAAATCTACATACAAGACATAGTATATGCAACTGTAAGTGGAAACACAACATATTTCATGTTCCTTTTATAAAAGTTAAAATGTAAGGGTTACAAACTTTTATAGCATCAAACTGTTATGGGTATTAGTATTTAAACTGAAAACCTTTACTGACTTTAAGTTAATGTTTCATATCCAATAAAGAAGCCTAAATAGCTATAGTTTTGATAGATTACTATACATGAAACATTACAAAAGCTTTTAAACACCCTGTTTAATATCTTCATTACATGAAATTAATCTTGAACGGGAAATCTAGCATAATTTAGTTGAATTCTGCCAAGTTCCCTGCTGGATAAGCTGAGGTTGGGCTGTTTGCATATGCCCTTTCTAAATGAATTAGAAGAGGCAAAGCACCCTACAAGAAATAACTTCATAATGGCAAATGACTCATTTCTTCTGTTAATACACATATGTGTATCCATGCTCCTAAATACATTGTGTTTTCTGTTACTTGACATATTGTAACAGCCACAATCTAGTAACAAAAGTATCCTTGAAACGGTGAAGAATTCTAAAACTTTTTTAAAGTTTTTTTGAAAAACTATTTCTCTTTAGAAAAAGTTATACATTTGGATTAGCAGTTTTCACATTTAAAAATGCCCATAAGCAAAGCTACTCTCTTACCAGAATTATTGTGAATATACCTCTAGAACAGCAGCTGTGAAGAAAAATTGTATTAAGAGCAGGAAAGCTTGAAAGAAGCATTTTGACCAATTCTGATCTCAATCAGTGACACTTTGAGAATGTTTCAAGGAGGGAGGAAATTACATTCCCATACAACTTCAATACAAGAGACAGGTTTCCTCATTAAGGGCTGAGTACAGGCATTACATGTTTACTGGGAGAACTGCTGTTCTTCTGGTACAAATGACACATGTTCTTTCCATTTCTCCCAGGGAAACATACCCCTTGCAGGAGATCTTCCAGGTGTCAAGCAGGAAGATCCCCCTTGGGAGATGTTTTACTCAAAAGAATGAACGTTTGTACACCCCTCCCTGTCTTGGAGGGGAGGTCTGAGGAGCAACAATGCAAAGTCCCCAGCCCAAAGCAGTCCCCACTTTCAGGACCAATCTGAGAGGAGAGCAGAGCAAAGGGCAATGCTTAGCTCCTGAGGTGGGGGAGAGGGGAGGGTCTGCACCTGGAGCTTGGGGACCCCGGCAGTAGGGGGCTCACCTTGAGGAACACCAGCTGCTCCCCCAAACCAGGATCCAAGCAGGTGTGGTGGGGTGTCACAACATCCGCAGCCATGCTGAACACCCTCTCGCTTGGCACACCGGTCGGTGGACAGGACAGGTATTCCCGGGCAACTGTGGCCAGATCCGGCCACATTGGGCTGCGGGTTGCCCAGCAGGCCAAGGTGTTACAGTCCAGAGGCTCCACGGGCTCGGCAAGATAAGCAGAAACCACAGTGTAAGGGCTGTCTGCCTGATCCTGGGGTCTGGACCCCCTAATGTTTGCCATGGTCTTAGCCCATACTGGCAGCACCTGTGGTGGAGGGGAAGACTGGCTTGTGGATGGCAGGCTGGGTTCAGGCAGTGGATCCCCCTGTTCCACTTCCCCCCGCCTCCGCCGTTCCACCTCCGTCACTTTCTTAATAAGTACCTCCCTCCAGTGACTCAGTGTCTCGCTGCCACATATGGTGCCCTTCACCCTTGGGTCACAGACGGCGGCCAGCATATGCACTGTGTTGGACCCCAAGGGTTCAAGCCTTTACCCAAGGCCCTCCTTCAGCTGCCTCACCAGTGCCTGCACATCTGGTGAAAGCGGCCTGCCCCAGCCAGGAACATTGGCCCCCAAGAAGCTCTTCATTTGGCTGTGGAGCTCCTTCATTATGGGGACCACCTGGCTGAGGAAGGCATCAGCAGCACTGAGGGTCCCAGTGGCCTTGAGGAAGGGCCTGAAGACCAGCAAGATCTGGGAGATGGCATCCCACTCAGCTTCGGTCAGGGGACTGCTGATCCCAATCTCCCCAAGCAAGGCCAGCTCATGGATGGCCTTCTGTTGCTCCACCAGCCTCTCCAGAATCAGGTATGTGGAGGTCCACCGAGTCTCCACATCCTGGATGATTCTGTGCTGCAGGACATTTAGCTCTGCTTGTTTGTCCTGCAGCATCTTGCCCCTCTTAATGCTCCAATGGAAGTAGCCTGCCACCTTCCTGCATCTGGAAATGAGCCTGCTGGTGTTGCTGGCGCCATCACCAGCAGCCCTGTCCCCCTCCAAGGTATCTCTCATAATCAGATGTAAATTGTGTGCCACACAGCAAATACCAGCAAAGTTGGCATCATGGACTGCCTTGACCATATTGGCCCCATTGGTGGTGATCATGAAGCCGTGGGTGAGCTCAGCCTGCCCAACGACCAGCCACCCCTACACCATGTGGTTCATGGCCCCCCTTATCTCTGCTGCTGTGTGGGACTCATACATCACCTTGGAATGAAGGAGAGCCCACCGACGGCCTGACTGGCCACACCAATGCCCTGTGAGGAAAAGGTACGCATGATCTCCACTCCGGCTGCTCCAGATGTCCGAGGTGAAGTGTATGGTCACCTGCGGACCTGCCTTGTTCAGCTCCTCCCTCAAGTGCTCCCTGAATGCTTTGTATAGTGAGGGCACCACCGTCCTGCTGAAGGTGGTAGGTGCGGGCACCTGGTAGGATGGAGCCAGCAGTGCCAGGAGCTGCCTGAACCCTGGCCGCTCAACAAAGGTGAAGGGCTGGCCATCCAGAGCAAGCATCTCCCCAATGGTCTGGGTGACCTTGCTCACATTTGCAACTGGTCCCTTTTGCCCCCATGTTCCAGGGTGCCCTGCCTCTGCTGTGGGGGGACGGGGGCTGTGGAGCGAGCGGGGGTCATTCCTGTGGCAAAGGGTTGGTACCTGCAGAGATGATTCAGCATCCCTGAGGTGATCATGCGCTTTGTCCCCTTGTCCCGGCTGATTTTGGCTCGGCAGTGCATGCAGATAGCAAACACGGGAACATCTGCCAGCTCATAATGATCCCAGATCATGCTAGTACTAGGCCTTTCCCTCTGGCGTGTGGGTGCATCTGTGGATGCTGCTGAACTCTCCCCTTTTCAGCAGTCAGAGGCACAGGAAGAGAAAGAGCGGACTCAGCTGAGCTGTTTACCTTCACCTCTACAGAGGCACCTTCTGAAGTGCTTTCTGGGAAAGACCTCGTGGCTTGAAAGGAAAAAAACCTGAGGGGTGTCAAGCACAAACTTAACTGATTCCCCCTCCTTCCCCAGAGCTTCCCTTGCCAGGGCACTGAAATCCAGATCCAGTGCCAGCTCTTCTTCTGGCGCGGGAAGGCTCAACATAGGCAGTGACACAGGGGTGGAGTGTGCTGCTGTGCTGGTTGCAGTTATGGTGGGAGAGGTTGTGGCTGCTGTGTCTGAACATGAGAGAGTCTCAGGCACAGGCAGTGGCTCTGATGGCACTGCTGCTCCCCTCTCTTTACTGCTTGTAGCAGTCTCATCCCTTGTAGCGGGAGGAAGGAGGCTGCGTCTGAGTTTGGTGGGGGGAGAAACTGCAGCTCTCCTGCTTGCAACCCCCCTTTCTCCCCTTCGTGCAGGCTGGCCAGTGTGGCCACCTGCCTTTCCGCCCCGCTTCATAATGTGTTCCTTTGTATGTAAACTGGAACCTCTAAGTCTGCTGTGCGCTGTGGATTATATTTCTGGATGTTATGTAAAAGTGTTTGCGTGTGTAAATAATATATTGAGAAGTGTTGGCGTGGTGGAAAGAATGAATGATGGATAAAAAATATATATATAAACTAAATTCCTATATATAGAATAGATCCTAGGCTACTACTAACCCTATCCAACATAAGTGTAAACTAATATGAAAAGTAGTTATAAAATAAAAGCACCAAGTTCTCAGAAATCCCTGTTGCTAGCATTGCAAGCAGGGAATCTGTTGAAGATCAGGACTTCCAGCCATCATGGTCTGACGCAGAGGTGCTGGAGAACACCAGCAGCTCAGAAACTGCCCCAAGGCAGAAAGCACGGGAGCTGAAAAACTGCAGCCTTTTATGCATTTTCTCTGGCCCTCCCACAGAGCACTGGGATTGGAAGGGACCTCAGAGAATGCTGACAGGTCACTGGCCAGCCACACATGTCAGTCATGAAAGCACTCCATCCCCCTCTCCCCCTCCCTCCCCTTACTTTCCTTTTTTTTTTTCCCCCTAGAAGGAATCCAGTATAGGCAAGTCAAATACTCGACGCTTCTCGAATATTCGACTTGCACTGTTAACATTTGACTTCCAGTATTCGATTCGACAGCTATTCGACCAGCTGCTATTCGACTCGACTTTCACTTTTCAAGGTCGAATATGTTGAATATTTGTTGAATCGTATATTAAGTCGAAGCTTTGCAGAAATATAGCTCCACCTAATATGGTGTCTTCTGCAAATATAGTGCCACTGCCCAGTCATTCTCTTTCCTAGAATTACCTAATCAGTTGTTTAATATTCAGTGAGAAGTACTCCAGAACACGTTTTAAAACGAGCATCATTCTGCTAAATGAAGCAGTAAGGTTGAAACATTTAAAGGACAGAATAGGTCTCCCCAACAAATCAACAACTATCTCCAGAACATAGGCACACAGTAATGTAAAAGTCTAAAGGGAGTCCATGTGAACTTGTATTTACTTTATTCCTAGTAAATACATTAACATATTAGCAGGAGGTTCTCAAAGAATCTTGCCTCCCTATGTCCTTAGACCAACACAGCTACTACCAAAAACCTAACCATATTATTAACAGAAAAACGACGTAGACATACCTACAATGATTCAGGGAGGGTGGTCAAGTCCCCATAACTGCTTGGTAAAAAAAAAAAAAATACCTTTAAAGTATATATCATGTCATTCTATACATGTTATAAGGTATATATAAACACAGAAATGATTCTTTATTCACAAATTACTAAGATTGAAACAATTGGACACCTCCTGATAAGGATCATCCTGGGATGCAAGTTGGGAAGCACTTTCCTTTGAGAAATGTAAATGCTGTTGTATAAAAAGGTTGACCAGGTACTTTTAAACAGTTTATTCAATATATCAAGTGAACAGCCTATGCAGGAAGACAGCATAGAGTACATTTCTCAGTCACTTTAGATACCTAATCAATATTTTTTAAATGCATAAAAATCCTTTTCTGTGTTGGCTTTACCTCCACTTAGGTTTCATTTTTTAGCAAAAGAGGGAGGCAGCACCAATTCAGTTCCTCCATAGGTGAATAAGGCCTCTAGCATTCAGCACCCCTGAAATAAGGGTTTTGCAAAAAATATATTTCACTGAACAAAACACACACGCACAGTACATATATACAACTCGATCAGTTACTATAAGCATTTGGGAGCATGACATCTGTAAGTGCCATTCAGTCTTACACACATCCATCTCAAAGTACAACAGGCAAAGAAAAAAGTGTTTACAAATATCCCCAGCCACAAAGTACACAATATTCCCCAGCTTGTAAGGGACACAGAATGTCCTGGTCACATCCTCTCACTGGTAATCTATGATGAGATTCTCAAAAGGCACCTAGGACCATTTCTCCTCGTACCTGTACTTAAGGAAGTATCAAGCATCCATTGTTCTCAACAAGAACAGTAGGTGCCAAGCAACAACAGAAAAATCCAGCTACATCTGTCTAAGGAATGTTAAAAGGCAAAAAAAGAATGCAGTACAACAGGGCTGTCCAACTGGTGGCCACGGCACACATACAGCCCACAAGTAGGTTCCTGTGACCACCACTCCCCTCTGGCTGCAACCGGAGGGGAGCCAACTGCAACTGGGAATGGGAGTCTCCAGGCTCCCCTCCCTCCTCTGTCACTGCCTATCCCTGCACCCCACTGCATGGCCTGGGGAGCTATGGGAGAGCCTGGGGCCTGTGGAGAGATGTATGGTGCAGTGGTGGGAGAGCACGTGAGCCCAAGTGGAAGGGCAGGGGGGACCCAGGGCTTGGCATGGTATGGCTTACTGCACTTAGAAATTAGACAGTTTGCACTATGCAAAATACACTGAAACATATTCCACAGTGCCAGTAAAGCACACAAGATTTCATATAACCCAGCAGTTGAGGTAACAGCTCCCTTTGTTGTTTTTTAAACAATGAAATGTCTGACTAATAAGCAAGATATTAAACCATGATTCTGCCTTTCGTCCTTCAAAACAAAAGCTTCTGCAGATTTAGCTGAATGATAGTGCTTCCACCTAATTCCTCTACTAACTGTATTTCTTTCACATCTCATAAAACCTGTTTCATGTTCAACTTTTGATTTTAAGTTGTATGGTAATAGTAATAACAATAATACTTCATTATTAAAACAATGTATGCTAAGATCCTGTGTAATTTCCACATTTTTATAGAAACTGTGCAACTAAGGACACAGCTAAAATACCATATATTAATTTCATTATACCTAATACCCCCCCGCAAATCCCACCAATTTACTCTTCACTGACAACACTAAAAGAAAATGATTTATGCAGATCAATCACCTAGCTCATCAAGTCACACACTGACAGCCAGCCTTCATCATTGCTATTTAAAAGGCACTGCTGACAGAAAAGACCGACTCTTTGATTAAGGGCTCTGTCTGGCTAACCTTTTATTTGAAGAATGATTGCTGCTGAGTGACAAATACTTCTCCATTCATTTCAAGGCAAAGATATTGACATTCAAATTCTTGATGTCTACACTGAGCAGATGCCACTGTTGGCAAGTGGCTTGATAGCAACAGCAGGTACACTACTACTCTGGGGGGCAAAAAACAGCACCACTGGCTCGAGTTAAAGGCTCGCAACAAGTGAAAGCTACAGATCTCTCAGCCAAATCCTCTCTCTTGAACAGTTATCATCAAAGAACATCTGTTTGTTGTTTCTCCCTAGTCTTCTTCTTGAAAAGTGTCCTAGCCTCACCTTGACCCCACTTTCAATTGTATTGGATGTTATTACTAAAATAAAGAGAACTCGGGAACGAAGCAACCCTTTGCATGAGGAGCGCATCCTCCCTTACACAACATCCCTGAACACTGGTGAGTGGGAAATCCTAAAGCAAGAACTGCTGCTTCCGTACTAATGTGATTTCTGTTGACAGTAATGTAAAATGGAAGTTACATTTGCAGTATCAAATACAAAATCAAAGCCAATATGTTTGTTGCTTTAAGCTGATCCTGCTGTCACTTTCTACTTCATTGCTTTATAAAAAAGAAGAAATGGAGGAGGGGGGTAGGGGAGTGGTTAGGAAAGCTGACCAAAGGAAATATCTCAACAAGCACTCTAATGCACTGAAGGTAATAGCAGTTTCTTTCATGTTTGATGGGGACTACTTAATAATTTATAGATGTGCTCATTAAACAGAGTTTTAGTATTTCTCAAAATAAAAATATGTTTAAAATACTAAGGAATTGAGATATATACCAAAGTCATAGCTACCAAGATTAATTATTTTCATATATAAAAATATCACAACTTAAAGTCAGTGATTTCTTCATAAGCATAATTTAAATGCATCACTAAAATTCAGGATGAAAGCAGCATGCTTAAGAAATAATTACTGATGGAGTTCCCTCACTTTTATGCTTACAGTAAAACAAAGTTATGTTACAGATAAAACACATAGTTATGTAATCCATTCCCTGTGTCAATCCAGAACTGTTTCCTAAAAGAATTTGTCCAGATTTGCCATACAAAGGTGTAACTGTTATTTCCTTTGAAAAAGTCTATTCAGACTGAAAATAGGATTTTGGGATTCAGCCTAAATTTATTTTTCTTTGCTTTATCTCAACACTTCTGTTTATACGCTCTTGTACCAGTTTGAGCAACTGCCTCTCTCACTATTTATGATTCCTTATCTAGCAAACCATTACATTACACAAACTGTTTAAAAATAATAGCACAATATTCCCCTTAGCTATGTCTCAGGTAGATATCATTTAGAGTCACTGCCTAGAACTGGGACCCAGCTCATGGGCATCACAAGGCAATGCTGGGGGGGGTGAAGGGGTGATATTCTGGCCACTAGGGAAATGCAATGAGTTCAGGACTGGGCTGAGTCATGACAGCCCAGTATTTACTTCGCCTACTGTCCAAACATGAGCCACTTACCTAGCCATTTCCAGTTCTGGAACCATTGGTGAAGGTAGGTCAGGAAGGAAGCAGAAGCCATGCGGGGGCGGGGAGGGCAGGGGAAGTCTTATGAAGTACACAACTGCCTCCTCCTGGGAACAAAGGTCACTGGTAGGGATTATCTGGATCTCTGGGAGAGAAGGGCTGGAGGGGAACTAAAATAGTACATATAGCCACATTTTTGTGAAGAGGAGAAAAGATAGAGGACAGAAGAAACTCTCTCATCATTCCTGAAAGTTCCTCAGGCATAAGATGCAGTATCCAAAAGGGCTGGGTGAAGCTTTGGGTGGTGATTTGTTTCGGAGGAGATTTGGCCCAATTCAGTGGCCAAATCTCTGAATCCAAATCAAATCAGGAGACCAGTTTAAAGGTCCAAATCAATTCAAAGCTCTCCAAATCTTCGGAAAAGATTCAAAACAATCCCCGGTGGCTGCAGCAGGAAGCTGCAGCTGCTTCCAAGCTGATAAGTAGTAGGGGTGGGGTAGGTGGGGTTGGAGGTGGGGAGGGGATCATGGGGACCCTGCCAGCCCCCCA
>NW_017728951.1:43495286-43524044 GCF_001723895.1 Crocodylus porosus | reverse complement strand
ACCTTTAAAGAAAAGCCCCAGTGCTCGCCGGGTGGGAAGGTGATCCCCGCTGCCCCACACTATCCCATGCTGCATGGAGGGCTCTGCATGATCACCCCAATCCTCCCCACTGTCCCAGAACCCCATGGGTGCCCCCCCCAGGCCAGCTCCGGCCCTTTAAGGAAAAAAAAAGCCCCAGGACTCATCGCTCCTCAAGCAGCCTCAGGGCTTTTTTTCCCTCAAAGAGCCAGGAGCTGGGGTGGGCAGGGCAGCCATTGCCGGGCTCAGGAAGATGGGCCTGGCTAATCTGACGATTCGACCGAATCGATTCAGGACAGTGATTCGGATCACCAAATTGAATCGCTGTCCCCCGAATTGGCCAAATCCGCATTGGAAGCGAATATTAGCCACTTCGCACCGGCCTAGTGTCCAATACAGTACAAAGAACAGACAGTGAAAAGACAGCACCAAAACTGTCATCTAACATAATAATGTCAATACTAAACAAAAGACGACCCCAGGAGAAATTCTTGAGCTATCCCAAAAATAACTCATTTAAAATGAGAACTGGCATGTGAAGACAGTAAAAACCATGAATACAGCAGAGGACAGAACAGTTTCTCACTACTGAAATAAGAGCACAGTCAACAGTATCAAATGATCACAAAACATAACCAAAATTATTAAGAAGCCTGGCCACACAATCCAGTGCAACTACAAACTAGAAGAGACCCAAACAAGTCAAATACACCACTCCCATAATAACATTTGGCATATTAATGTGCATTTTTTTCTTGAGCACCCAGTTTATACAACTATTAAACAATAGGCAGGCAAGGTTCTTTGAGTAGATGTGATTTTTTTTATTAGACCACCTGAGTAGTTGGGAAAAAAATTCTTGGCAAGATTTTGGGAGCAGTCACTCTTCTTCAGGAATGGGGAGTCTCTTCTGTTCAGAGACTCCAAGAAATGAAAGAAGCTAAGAGTGTGGCAGGATGTCAGTAAAAAAGTAAATCGATAGAAATAGAAAGACAAAAGGTGAGGCTGTGAGGTGAAGCAGGAGGGAATGGAAAGGGAGAAGACAGCAAGAAAGAAAGGGCTGAAGGGAGACAGTGCAGTGATAGAGTACAAGGTAGAAAAGAGGCTGTCAGGCAGGTACTTGGTGAATCAGATGTCAAGCAGGTTGTAACGTGTCATAAAACCAATGTCTATATTGAGTCCATGATTTTTAGTATCCAGTAGATTTATGAAGTGAAGTTCATAGGCTCATCTACAAAAGGCATCTTGTAAGTTCTCTTTGAGGATTAGAAAGTGAGAGATCAGAGAGGGAGTGACTTAAAGAACCTTGTCTGCCTATGTCCTTAGACCAACATGACTATAACCAAAAAACAAACTATAAAATGACTGCACTAACATCACCTTCTTCCCATGTCACATGGTTGTATATGGAAATATTAACATTCACAATAATGAGAGAGTGGTGTTAAGTCTGAAAACAGGAAGAAGCCCAGTTAATGGTTTTGTTTGTCCCTTTCAATTTCTTCAACCCACCTTGCTATCCTTTTTATTTAGTATCCCTGCTCTCTGCAAGTCCGTTTATAGCATGTGAGGAAGTAGACTGTCACCTACGAAAGCTCATGCTTCTCTGAACAAATTAGCATACAGGTAAAGGCCCCCATAAAGGCCACTCTACACATCAATGAGATCTAATATTTGATCCACACAATTGCACCTTCTGCCCTGCCACATGTGCGTGACAGGAGGTGGAATTGTGGGATTGCACATTATAATGCATTGCACCTTGGGATCACGATCCCAGGCTCCCTCTGCACTGGCTCCCCTGGCTACAAGCCCCACAGCTGCTGGGACTCACAGTGGGGGTAGCACTCCCTGTGCTGTCTCTGCTGCAAATGCTGCACCGAATGTGGGCTGTGGGGCTTCCAGCAAGGACAGCAGGAAGAAAGCTTCTGCCACTGCAAGCCTCATGAGATGCAGGCTCCTCATTGCAAGCCCTGACTGGAGGCAAAGCTGGAAATGCTGTCACCACTGCAAGCCTTGTTAGCTGTGGGGCTGGCATTGGGTGATGCGCGACTGTCTGATGAGGCACCTGGCCACATGTTCAATGAATGGAGCAATTAGTACAAGCTACTAACAGGGCTGGCCCACAATTTTTTGGGGCCCCCTGCAAGATATAGTTTTGGGCCCCCTGATCCATTGAAAAATCAAAATTGCAGTTAACTGCAGTATAAACTCACTGAAATAAAATAGTTGGGGCTGGGCTGCACACATACGGGCTGTGCTGCAAGGGGCAAGGTGGGGGCAGCATGTGCTGGGGATGCCTGGGTTCCTCCCCCGCTCAGCCAGGACCAGGAACTCCACCCCCACCCATCCAGGACAGGGCTCCCTGCCTGAATCAAGCCCTTTAAACATGGTGCAGGTGGCAAGAGCGGGGTGAGTGGGGCACAGCCCCTTGGCTGCGGGGCCCCTTACAGCCGCAGGTTCCATACAATAGGACAGGCCAGCCCTGACTACAAAGTTATTACACACTTTTTTGTGGAATAACTCTGTAGCTTATTACATGCTTTATCACTCCATTAATGGGTTGAACATGTAGCTGGGTTGCAACTTAAGGTACAATTCACTGGTTAGTCGCATCTTAAGTATAACATGTAGAAGGTACCTAAGATGCCATCCCGCCCTGCGTTCTGCCATTCATAGTAATTATATTTAACCTCAAGCTTGAACAGCTAAACAGACAAAAGATGCAATAAACAAATAGTTCATTAGTACATCACTGATTCCCCCTTTAACAATCTTCTCCAAAATTCAGGTAACCTAGGTAAGTATCTTCTTTGAGCAAGATCAGCAAATGTTATGGTACTTATGCTACTTACGATAACAGGTAAATGACAAAAGGAAACCAAAACCATCCTGTTGTAATATCCTTAAGAATGCCTTGTAAACTTGGTCAGCAGCAACAAGGTAGAATAGTTAGAACTGTGCAGGTTTACTTTATCAAGCAGAGGCAGAGACAGAGACAGGCAGAATGCTTTCCAATTTAGTAATCCATTAACTTCAACAACTTAACATGCCATCAGTTATGAAAATGTTTGCTATTGTGCATGTAGCAAATAAACCAGCATATTACCACAATATTTGTGTTTGTTCACCATTATTTAATAAACTACTTGATCCTGCACTGGTACTTTTCCATTTTAAACAAAGATTAATCTGTGATTGAACTCTAAGGCTGTCATTGTAATAAAAAAAGAAAGTGCTTTTTCGGTTATTACTGGCTCCCCTGTATGCTCTAGTAATACCATTTTTTTCCCTTAAGCATACTTGAATGAACTGTTTGAATGTGTTTACTCTTTCATCTTTACAGCTTTGAAAACCTCAGACTTTGTATCTGATCTACAACAAAGCAATAAGGACTGCAGAGGTTGACAGCATGGACATAATTAAAGACTACCATCAATAAACTGCCATGTTGAACAATACTGTCTTATAATGCACTCCATAATCAACTGTTTACATTTCAAACTATTTCACTGAAAGGTTTAAACAGGTGCAATTTGGATGATTTTCATAAAAAGATTTGCAAAGCAGGTACAAACTTCCATATAATTCAGTTATAACATATATATTCTCTCTTATTCTTTACCAATATTTCTTGCATATAAACCAAGATAAATGTTATATGTAGGAAATAAGAATGCAATTTTTAAATGATATTTTATTAGCATTATGCCAAGATAAGGATGTAGAAAAGAACTTTACCATATGTACCTTCTACTTCTCCAGTAACATGCCTTAAGAATCGTTTATACTGGATGCATCTACGCATGTACTTAACTAAGCAGTAAACTAATTTGCTGTGATGTAAAGCATCACAGTCTACATATGCAATGCTATTAGACCTCAGCAAACTAATTTTCACCATTGTAAGATAATACATAAGTCAGGGGCAGTACTATCTTATGGCAGCAAAAATAACTGTGCCTGAGCACGTGTAAATGCTGACTCAGGCATACATTGCACCTGATCAGACCAGGCAGCAGGGGGCCAGACCCTGGGCTGCCATCTAGCCATGCAACTCCACTCATGCTTCAGCCAGCCTTTCTGCCACCTGACACCATGGCCCAGAGCCTGGGACTGATTCTCAAAGCCTGCTGCCAGCCCAGAGCTGCTCCACCCCAGCTCAAATTGCTGCAGTCCCAGGCGCACATGTGGATGCTGCACATGAATGCTGTTAACCCTGGCGTGAACTGCATTGCAGTTTACTCCACTGCACTAATAGCATGTGTAGATGCACCCACTGTGTATAAAGTTAGTACAGACAATATAACTTAAAACTAAAAGCTAATTTTTTTATTAAGGCAAAGTCATGATTGAAAACAATTGCAAAAAATTCAAGATTTATGTTTCTGTAGCAAACCTGCGTCTCGTCTAGCATACATAAATTACTAGAGTCTTTTATGGGCCAACAACACTACATTGTGATATACTATTCAACAAATGGCACATAATGTCTCCTGTAACAGAAAAATTCTGCACTTTAATTACAATCCAAGTAACACATCAAAAAGTTACTTCTTGAGAAAAAGAAAAGCCTTGTAGTGCTCCAGCTAAAACAAAACTACAAACTCTGTGGGGATGTGTGCATGTTTCTGTATACAACACACAGAGAAAAATCCCCAAGTGTGAAAGAACATTTAGTATAAAATAACTCATTTTTCTCCCAGTTTTCAGTATATATCAACTGAATACCCAAGTCCTAACTGTATTATATACTCAAAACAAGACACCAAAAACTCTTATCACCCAAAATTAGTACTCACCTACAATAACTTACAAGAAAGGTATAAGCTACAATAAGTATATACCAAAAGCTTTCATACTTTTCTTATCTTAGTGAAACCTATATACTAAACTTAAATGAAGAATGCAGTGATTTGTTTGGGGGACTGTGTACACTAAAGAGCAAATTCCTTTTTAGCAAGGGGAAACAGCTACAGAATATTTCTAAAGAGACAGTTATTATGGGCAGAAAGAATAATAAGAATGCGCTTACTACTACTTTGAGTCTGTTTTTCTTCCAGAAAGTTAATATGTGCCTTAGATTTGGACCAAGGTTTAAAAAAATGACTTGTGGTGTTAGGTACACTGGTTTCTAGGTCCCAAACTAAACACTTTGAAAGGCCTTGATATTTTCGAGGGGGGGATTCCAGCAGTCTAAAATATAGCTCTTTCCATCTACCTTTGGTTAACTATTGTGAGTATAATTCTAATATAGATTCCATAGATTTTTAGGGTTGCAAGGAACCTTAGGAGATCACCGAGTCCAACCCCCTGCCCTAGGCAGGAAAGAGCACCGGGGTCAGATGATCCCAGCTAGGTGTTTGTTTAGTCTCCTCTTAAAGCCCTCCAAGGTAGGGGAGAGCACCTCCTTCTGGGAAGCCCATTCCAGATTTTGGAAACCGTCACCATAAATAATTTTTTCCTAATGTCTAATCTATATCTGCTCTACCTCACTTTATGTCCTTTCCTTGCTGCCCCACTTCCCTTAGCTCCCCCAATGAATTTGTGAATGACCACAAGATCCCCTCTCAGCCTCCTTTTGTTAAGGCTGAAGAGATTCAGGTCCCCCAATCTCTCTTTGTAGGATCTTACTTGTAGGCCCTTAACCATTCAGGTAGCCTTCTTTGGACCTGCGTTGCCCAGAACTGGATGTAATACTCCAGCCGCTGTCTTACCAATGCCACATAGAGGGGAAGCATCACTCCTTAGACCTGTTCATAATGCACCTTCTAATGCATGAAAGACTGTGGTTGGCTTTGCTTATCACTTTGCTACATTGACAAATCATGTTCATTTTGGAGTAGACTATGACTCAGAGATCCCTTTCTGCTGCTGTGCTGCTTAAAAAGTCATCTCCCAGTCTGTAGGTGTGATGGTCTTTCTCCCTAGATGCAGAACTTCGCACTTATCTTTGTTAAACTGCATTCTGTTCTCCTATTAGATAAAATCACCAAAAAAGCCCCACTAAAGCGCCCAATCTAATACAGATATTGGGGAAGCTGAGTCCAACTAACGCAATACCTCTTCTAGGCATGCACTGGGCTTAGCACAAGGTCATGCAGAACTTAAAGCAAAAAACTGGTTCGGTTTTTTTTGTTTTTGTTTGCTTGGGTTTTGGTTTGTGTTTTTTTTTGGTTTTTAGTTTAGAACCTTCAATTACTTTGAAAAAGCATCTGAAGGGACACTGCCAGTCAAAGAAAAGCATCATAACCAAAAGGGGGTACCAATTTTACCAGTTAAAACTTTTCCCAATTAATATTTTGCACATTTAGTCCATTTAACCATATTCAGTTCTCTGTTCTTAAGCAAGACATTTCAAGTACCTGAACAAAAAGGAAAACAAATATAAAAACAAGTTAGCCATAAGAAATAATTTTAGAATTAAATGTAAAAAAATTTCATTATCATCCTAAAGTTCTGAGTGTTTGCTAGGTTTTGGAGAAAATACTATGTGAAAAAGCCCATAATGTACAAAAGCCAGAACAAATCAAAACTAAAAACCCTTAATACTCATGATAATGCTACATGTACAATATGAATTCAATGCATACAAACACATGCAAGCAGAGGGAACAGACATTGTAACACAACAGAATCATGACTATCACAGCAGTTTGTAGATAAATTATTGGGTTTATGACTATATAAGTACTTTGAATAGAAGTGTTCCAGCTGTTATAGCTGATCACCAGAATAGTGCCAATTTACTCTGCCAGATAGTCCTTTTGTGTATTGGGAAACTTGTTGCAATTAAGGGATTTTTTTACTTTTTTATAATTCTGTGATTTACAATGTTTTCTTATAAGTAACAGCCCAAGTGGGTGCAGCACATTCAGCTATTTCATTCAATTGTGCAGCATACTACACCTAGCGGAACCAGCAAATCTACTCTGTGCTAGAACTTCAGGATAGTCTTTCCCATTGCGTTAGGTGCATTTAGAATTTTCAATCATCAAATATGACAGAAATATTAAGTCTGGAGCAAACCCTATAATACTAGTACGTTTTAACAAAACGTCTGTGTAACATTTATGTTAACATTTGTGTTAACATAATCCCTCAGTACCCTCAGAAATGTATTTAGTATTGCAGACTATGCTATTTATATGATTTATTACCAACATTTTTAATTTAACTGAAAAATGTCTAATTAAACAAGATACCTAAAAATACAAAACAATACTTGACACGAGACAATGGAAAAGCATTAAGTAGTAAAAGTCAAACCTACTCAAATACAGAACTGTATTATAATTACATTTATTCAGCTCCTTTCACTCAAAAGGGTCCCAGAGTCCTTCACAAAGTTCAGAAAGGAAAAAAAAATCAAATCTTTTTGCCACAGGTTATTTAATAGCAATCACAACCGCTATACAACTGAATGGGACAGGAAGTGATGAACGTTATAACTAAAAATGTGCAGCAGGAATTTAAGCAGGTACAACATATGGGAATAGTGTACCTGGCTAAAAAGACTAGTTTTTTTGTATCTGCTGATTCAGTAATTGAATCTGATCCTTCCAATACTTACAATTATTAACATGTTAGTTTTACATCTTAAACAATTATAAGATGCCAAACAACATAGCACCCCGCTCAATTTCAGGCTTGTTAAAACCGAATCAGATGGTTCACCTATACAATTACTATTACCTCACTTTAGAACCTTTGGTTTTCCTTGGAAGTTTCTCTTCAAAGTGTTAAGTATGCCTGGTCTTGCTTGGCTTGTGCTATCTGACAAGATTTCTGTATAAGGTAATATTGTAGACAAATGTATAGCCAATTTACAGTAACTATGAGCTTTCAAGTTCCACAGTAGCAGACAAAGGATCATTCCTCATATGAAAAAACAAGTGATTTGGCACCACAGAGCCAAGAATGTCATTTGGAACAACAGTCCCACTGACAATAATGCACTGTTCTCTGCTACAGTCATGCCCCTTATCCTTTTACAATCCCATGGACACAAAATTTATTATGAACTGCAGAATTTTGAACACTACTTGTGCAATCTATCTACAAGTGTAAATGTATTAAGTAACACTGCATGCCCAGTCAAGGCAATATTTTCAGCCTTCTGTATCTATTTAATCTATGCTGTATAGAACCATATTTTTCTATGACACAGGATAGGACAGCAGCTGGGTCACATATTGCAACTGTCAGGAAGTCTATATGCTGCCCAGCAACTAGAAAGCTATGAACTAGTCCACAAGCAGGATGGTAGCATGAAGGCCCTCTTTCTGTCTACTCCTGTCCTTCATACACGACCACGTAAAAATGAACAGGACACAGACATTAGCAGTGGATATATAGTCCCCTCTGCTCCGAATACTATAAGCTCAGTTGATCTAAATGTATCCTGTCTCATTACTTACTTCTCTGTATCCTCAGGAAAAAGATGCCCAACTCAGCCTACAACTAGAAAAGGAATTTGTACTCATAGCATTTTTGTTGAGTCCCAAAGGATACAGGGGATATAACCACTCATGTTTCCAATTCTGCGTTCCCCTACTTAACTCGAACTGTAAAAAGCCAAACAAACAAAAAAGCCCAACTGAACTTCAAGAAGTGATCAGATGGAAAAGGAACTGCAGAAAAAGAACAAACTCTCTTCGTAAAGAAGGGGATAGGAAGCAAGGTGAGAGAAAAGTGAACACACAGGCTGGGACAGAAATTGCACATAAAAGCTGGTATAAGACATCAGAAACTGGATCAAATCTGTAACATAACAGGGCTAAGTACAGACATTTGGGGAGGTTAAATCAGGTTCAAAATGGCCACCCAATTTAAATTTAATTTGTTCTGATGCTAGCCTTATATTTACACACCCGGTCTCAGTGACCAGCAATCAGTTTAAACCGGTAACTATACAGAAGTTCCATGCACACAAACCAGTCTAAAAATTGCAGAATTTGGTTTAAGATAAACCTGGATCTGTGTAGTATTCAACTTACTCGATTTAGGTCAAACCAGTACATGGAAGTCTGTTTATTTCCCCTGCACAGTCCTGGGGCTGGGAAAACCCAGCCTCAGCCCTGGAGCTGCTCTTTTCAACTCCCCTTTCCTCCCACACTGGTCTATTTTTTTGCCACCCCCCAGCCAGTCCTCTCAACCCCAATCCCAAAAGCTGTTCTGGGTGCAGCCACTTTTATCAGTGTTCACCGCTGTTGGAACCAAGCAAGTAAGTCCAGACTCTCTGTACATAGTTCCCGACCATCTGTACTTAGCCCAGAAGTTCAGCACGCTTAACCTGTTTTCAAAGTGGTCAAAACTGGTTTACAATAAACCTGGATGAATGTAGTATCAGACTTAACTGATTTAATTTAAAACAGTTTACTGAACTTCTGTCCCAGATCCCCTCCAAACTCAAGTTAATTCAAGTCCCCCAGCATCCCAGGATGCTTGGCACCTCCTCAACAACCTCTCCCCCCAACAACATGGGGGGTTAACCTTGGCCCAAGCCGTCTGCTCCAGCTGAGCAGGCAGGTGTCCTCTAGCACCCCTCGGCTTGTGGCCTAGGCCACTGTAAACATGGCTGCGTTTCTGGAATCAAAACTGAATGTCTGTTCACTTGCTTAAAAGCTTAATCTACACAGTTTAGACTAACCTGAAAAGATCCAATCAATTCAGCCTCAGGTTTTTTGACTGTCTGTACTTAGCCACAACGATTGTGCAAGTCCTTACGCTTTGGTAAGTGCTGTTACTAATTTCAGAGAATAATATACAATACACCTAAGAAGCACCTGTACTGCTGTTATGGCAAACCAGATTCCCACACTAACTCAAAATACCAGGAACAGCTTAACTAAGAAATTAAGCATCTAGTTAAGAGACAGCAATATTGCAATCCTTGTTTTCTGTCTAAAAATTAACACTGAAATGCACTTTGTCTTCATTAAAAAGAATAACCACATATTTGTGTGCCAAGATTGGGTCCTTAAAATACAACATAATTATAAACCTCCACAAGGGAATGGTGTTCATTTATGAACCATATGTAATGTTGTTGACCTATTCAACATTTTAAGCATTTGTATGTTCAGTACAAACTCCTAAAAGATCTTAAACTACTGTATTATTAGCTATTTTAGTGTGTGTGTGTGCGTGTGTGTATGTAGATATACAATGTTACAATATAGATAAGTTAAATATTAGCTTTCCCATTCCATAGATTTGGAGAGACATCAAGGTGAAATGACTGGTGAAAAAGTCATAAAAGAAATCACTGGAAGAGCAGGGAAGAGCGTCTGCAATGCATGTCTTCAGTCCCATCTTATTAACCATGAGAGCACTTTTCTGCCATTCTCCACATTTCTATGCTGTAGTTTGCTGCCACAAAACCCTTCCTCAGGGCTCTGCTGCTATAGTTGTTCTAGCTGATGTTATCTGACTTTACCTGTGTCTGATACAGACTCTGCCTGACATACCAGGGAGATGCAACAGATTTTCCATTTTTGGCTTCTGGTACACAATGAGAGCAGAGAAAGAAGCCCCGAAGCAATAAGATCTGCCATTCCCCCTTTTCTTTAAAAGATGCTGCTTATATATATATATACATATACATATATACATATATATATACATATATATATACACATATATACATACATACACACACTATTATATCCTCTAGAATGAATGACAGTCTGTGCCCCATATAATGTTCTATATTAGGTGGCTGTCCTAAATTTTACGAAGAACGAATACTTAACATTGTGCAGGTTATAGTGATCTCAATGAAGAAGGAATAATGAACAGCTTGCAGGTCTTATTATCATTGCTGTAGCATTGCAAAAAAATTGATACAAATATTGGCCCTGAACTGCAAAGAGTTTTAGGAATGTATTTATCAAGAAATCTGGTGAAAGTCTAGGGCAGTTGCCTGCTGACAAATGTACAGTCTTTAAAAGGCCAAATATGCTTGTTCAGAAAGTCCATTAAAAACTGAGTTTGATTGAAGATCCATCATCAAAATTAATTGGGATGCCAGTGTTGATGGACAGAGAGAGCAGATGAGTGCTATCTTGCTTCTAGACTGGAGTGCAACTTGCTGCCCTCATTAGGGCTCTGTGGCTCACAGGAGCCTCCATAGCTTCTCTCTACCTCCAGTCACTTGCTGCCACTGTTCTGTAAGCCACTGCCCAGCTGTAATGGCTGCTCACTTCAAAGGTAGGCAGGGCCATGTGGCCCCAGGCAGGACATGTGAAAACATGTTATTAAAAAAATATTTGCAAATTATCACTACAAAAAACATTCTTTGGCTGTCAACCCTGTTCTAGGGTCTCCTTTGGCATAGATGTACATCACCAAGTAAAACTGGAAGTTATAATAATGAAGAACAGGGTGGATCTCCACAGTTCTTGACAGAGGACACTACACTGATTCAGATCCAAATGGATAATTTCTCATCTTGTGCAGATAGTGCTTTCACCATCACTGGATTGCTTTTATTAGTTTTTCATAGTTCTAGGAGATTTTAATGAAGAAGACTGGGATCACTAATATTTGATCCAGAGGTTCTGTTTCATTAACTCTTCCCTCTTTATACTTATTGTCTATGCTCTGCTGCATAAAGCACAGGGGACATGCCTGAAATTAACTTACTAAGCAGTTTAGTTTATGTCCTTATGTGGTTAAATAGCTGTTTATAAGGTATAAGCCATGTCAGTTGCATATTAGGTTAGCAAAGCAGTCTCATGGAAAAAAAACCCAGACTATAACTATAACCATAGAGATAGGACGTGTAGACATTATGCTGACTCTCCTATCACCTTCCTTCTCTCTCAAGGCAGTATAAATGTCAGTATATTTTGAGAAAGAATCATCTCTTTTTCTTTTTCTACCATGCTTTGCATAATAGAGTCCCAATCCTGGAAAAGACATCAGAATACAAAAAGCAACAACAGGTACTGCTGTTCACATGCCTAGAACATATGGCCATCTACTGACTTGGATGCCATGTTCCTGCTCAATACTGGTTACTTTCATTGCACTGACCTCTCTAAACATACCTCCGACTAAAAAAACCAAGATCCTACTTGACATTTCCAGTCTTTCTCTAGAGAACAGACAGATTTCTCTAAATAAATTCTTAACTCAGTATTATTTTGAAGCTAGGTGACATCAAGGTCTGATGGTATTGACAACACCCCTTTCAAATGCTGCATAAAGTTTTTTGCAAGCTAAACTCAGCAATCTAATTTCCCAATTTTCATTATTTAGGCTGTAAGCAATTCAGGAGGATAGTTCATTTCCTACGTCTGTACAGTGCTCACTGTATAGGATTCTGGTCTATACCTAGAGCTCCCAGGTACTACAATAAAACAAGCCAGCAATCATTATCTCACCCAGAAAGTATATACACCCAAGCCTCAACCATTAAATATGTATTATATCTGTTTGCCATGCAAAAAATAGTATTAAAAAACAAATATTAGTCTATCATCTGTTTTTGGCATCTTAATACTTTCTTTGTTGTTTCAGTTAATAATTTTAGCTTTTCCCCCCTGCATTTTTCACTTGGTTGTCTAAATATTTACTCTCATTGGTCCTTTCTGCATTTAATTCTAATTTCAGACCACAGAAGAAATTAAATATACAGATGACCAGTTGAGGATGGGCGGTTTCTAACATTTTGTCACTATTTGGAGAATTCTAATATTATAAAAGCCTTAGTCTGTCTGTCCATAATGCTTTATTCACACTCTGATTGGTTGTCTTGGCAGCCAATCAGAGAGCTCCAACAGATAGAGACACATGATGGAGTGCCTCCATGACAGCGGGGACTGAGGGACCAGAGTTGGGGGGGGCGAGACCAATGGCACTCTGGGTTATTCATAAAAATTAAGCCCCTCCCTCCCTAGAGGGAGAAGATGTACTGTAACTGGTTGTATGGGTCAAGCCGCTATATTGAGAACAGTTTCTTTAAAACACTCTTAAAACTGCCTATTTAAAACTAAACAGAACAAACACCAAAACTCTAATGCCCATTTCTGAGAGTTTTTCTATGGCTTATGTGATACGCATGGTTTTTGATTATGGTGTGCTGTAAATATTTTCTAGGCTTTGTAATGATCTGTGCATCTTGCCCATTGTTTTACTGCTTGAGAATAAGGTATTTTTGGAGAAGGCCATTCTGATAAAATATTGTTCTTTCACCAGTAATATATAAATTAAATGCCATTAAATAAAAAACAGGATAACATTCTTGGAATAGTTTTAATAAAAATGTCCTTTTGCTAAAACTAGAGAACTTGTATGCAATTTGAGAATGTTCATCCCTCTCATTTTAATTGTCATGATGTCATGACTTGCTCTTGAGCTGGATTTAAGTGAGGGAAAGTTGTGCAGAGTCACCCTCACTCTCTCATCCAGGCCCACCTGAATCCAGTTGCATGACAGTGTCGAGATGACTGGAGACAAGTCTGGATGCAGCAGATAGCTATCAGGTCCTACTGCATCCAAACTGATGCCCTACACTATCCACACAGCTCTTGCCATCTGCCTCCAGAGCCGAGAAGATTAGCATATCTTCTCAGCAACCTGATCCACCAGAGATTTTCCAGAGGGAGCTTGTTGTAGCTGTCCACTCTGGTCAACAATCTGGTCCTGCCCTTACTTTTATTTCAGGGTCAGCTCCCCAGTCCTTTCTCTGCCAAGGGCTAAACTGCAAGGCAGTGGGGCCTGGGGTTTTAGGGCTTCCCAGACTCACCCTTCCCTGGGGTTTGGCCCTGATAGCACTTTCTAGGGCCTCCACCACAAGCAGTCCCACCACAGTGACTCCAACGTTCAGTAGGATGAAGTTTCTGGTCAGACCCAGTTTTCGGTCATTACCTACACTTTAATTGTAGGAGTTCAGTAAAAACAGATGCAACATAGACACATGCTTAAATAAGTGTGGATATGTGAATATGGATCTAAATAATTACTAGATGAGATTGCAATCTTGTTTTGTTACATGCTTCACTTCTTGAATTTGCTCCTGTTCAGTTGCAAATGAGCCCAGTTTCTTAGTATATATTAATTTCACTATGTTTAAGATGATTGTAACTTTTTTGTCAGGCTTTAGATTCCAATTTAAAGAAAGAGCATCTGAAAATAGAATTATTGTTTGGTTGTGTGGCAGGATCGTCCCTAGGGGTGCCGTGACCTCCCCTAATGTCCTTGCCTATCGTGCCAACCTGGGCCTTGAATCCACCCTCTATCTCGCCCGCCACGTCTTTGATCTTATTATTATTAATGGGAGGCTGCCTTCCTGCTTGGCACAGGGCTGGTCTTGCTACACCGGGACTTCGTTCTGTTCCCTGTGCTGGTCCTCTCCCGGGGCCTACTCGATATGCTTGCCCCCTCTCCCAGGCCTGCTCAATGCATGTGCCCCCCTTCTGAGGCGTCTCTCATACTGCGCCCTTTTTGCCCACCCCAGGCTTCTCAATGGGCTTACTCCCCTCTCGGGGCTTTTCAATCACAGGCAGTGCCCAATTCGGGCCTGCCTCCCGTACGTCCTGCGGTCACTCGCACTCAGGCCCGTGCCTTGTGCTTCCCGCACTCGCCCACACTGGGGCCTGTGCTTGCGCTCCTCGTGCTCCTTGCCCGCACTCGGGCCTGTGCTTGCGCCTCTCGCGCGCCTGCCCGCACCGTGGCCGCCTATACTTGCGCCTCTTGCACACCCGCCCACACTGGGGCCTTCTATGCCTGATTTGGGCTTCCTGTGCTTGCGCTCCTCGCACTCCTCGCCAGCACTCGGGCCTGTGCTTGCGCTCCTCGCGCTCCTCGCCCGCACTCGGGCCTATGTTCGCGCCTCGCGTGCGCCCGCCCACACTGGGGCCTTCTATGCCCGACTCAGGCTTCCAAGGTTGGGGCTCAGGTGGCCTTAGCCTCACCTGGCCCCCCAGACCCGCCTTCTTGGGCCTATGCCCCACTGGGGCTCTTCCCAATTGGGGCTCGTCCCAATATCGCCCCCGCTGGGCTGGGGTCAGGACACCTCACTACGCGGCACCCTCTGTGGTGCTAGGAACTCCCCCTCTACCGGGGAGCTCCCTTGAGGCCTCCTCCACCCCTACAGCCTCGCCCGGTCCTCCGGTGTAATAATCACCACAACCCGAAACAGAAACTCAAAGCCCCTCTGCTACAACGTAAACCTTAAGCCAACCTGGCTAACCTTCTCTCATCCCTGTCGGGTCCTCTCCACCCTGGTGCACAACACTGCCCTGCTCGCTGTAGCAGAGCTCTTGTTCCTTAGGCTGTCAGAGGGGAACTGGCTCTGGCCTTAGCCTCCTCTGTTTATAAAGGCCAGGCCCTGCCCCCTTCTGGTCAGCTGACACAATCAGTTGCTTTAGCAACTCACACCTGTGCTGCCCTCTCAAGTGGCAGCCAAGCCCATATTACCATTATCAGTAGCAGGCACCTTAGTGCCTGCTACAGGTTGATATAAATGGAACCTATAAATGCGCCCTTAAGCTCCTTGGCAGATAAAAACCTCAACTCAATGGCAAACCTCCCAACTACTATTAAGCCCTAAACCAATGCTGACTTTGGATTATATGGTCTAATCATTCAACATAGATGATTTTTGGGTTTTGAACTGGAACTTAACTTGACAAGCCAACCCCTTGCATATGCAGATTTAGACATTTAAATTCCAATTTGCATTCAGCTTTCAATTAAGCAGTATTTTTCAGAATACTCCATTTGGTTTTGCTTAATGATTTTCCATGCTTCTCTGTTTTTGCCATTTCTGATTGATGAATTTGTCATTTCTGAGTAACTATTAGTATTCTTTTTCATATTCATTAAAGATTACAATTCAGTTTCAAGTGAGTCATAGATGCATCAACTTAGCACAACTTGGAAAGTACTAGGATAAAGTAAGATAAGATAGAAGATTGTCACACACATAGCCCTGGCAGAACTTCCTTTGTCTGGACCCTACTGAGGTCTCCCGTGTTAGCAATCTACCTCATAAGGTCTTGTATAGTTTAAGTGTATGGAGTCTAAAAACATTCTGCCTTCACATCTTGTTTGGGGACTTCATGCCTGCTTTTCAGATGCAAGTCCTCTGATGGCATTCCCTGCTGAGATCTGGGAGCCATGTTCCCAGGAATTATTTCTGACTGCAAGCTTAGACCCCTTTTAGACTGCAAGCTTAGATTGCAAGCATAGTCCACTCTTGTGGAACTCCAGTTTTAAGGGAATACACAACAAAGTCAGCAAAACCATAATTACCCTTTTTTAACAGCATAAAAGATACACAAATTGGACAAAATATGATAGTCCCTCACACAGCCTACACAGCTTTCCCCACAAAATCAGCTCTCCAAAACTGGAATGTGTATCTTAAGCGCAGAAGTTTATTTTTTCTTCCCTGAACTAGAAGCAGGGCAGATTAGAGCAAGTACTGTGTCTCCTAGCCACCAAGATGATTGCCACTTCCCCCTAGGGCTCCAAAGCTCAGGGATGGAGTCCCATGTTAACCTCTCTGTAAGTCATCAAAGAGGTAGTAGTTTTTATCTGAAGAGCCACTGATCTGGCTGATGGTAAGTGAACTTCCACAAGCAGTCTGTAGCATTTTGATGACACTTGTGGTTTGAAAGCAGCACATTATTTTTTACATCAGGGAAGTCAAATATATGGCCTGCAGGCCATACTTATAGCCTGGGCTAGTAGTCCATGTACCAGTCCATTCTATCTAGCTCACTTCTGGTCTACCAGAGATCAGGAGTGTGGCCTACTGTAGAATTTGGGGTCTTTGGACTACGATGGACATGGCCATCAATGACAGCCCCAGAGACTCAAGTGGTGAGTACCACTGGTTTAGACTATAAAATCCTCAGATTCCCTCTTATACTGTGGCCTCTTAGTGCTAATCTACCGTAAATGAGATCACAGTTTATCACATGTATCAACTGACCATGACAGAGGTAGTGGTAGTAGCAATAGAAAGACAGCAGTCAGCATTCTTATCTGCTCAGTATAGTCAACTCACACTTTCATACTTTTATTTTAGTTTTACTTTGATCACCGGTATTTCTTAAATTCTCATCTTCTAGGATTATGAATTCATGCTTCTTTTTTTGCCCCCTTTTTATTAACACATTTACAGTTATAGAGAGAAACTTGAAAAAGACCTAAAGCAGCACACACTCTAAAAACACTAGAGCCCCTGCTACATCACATATACTACACAACTAACTAGTTAAACATGTAATAAATTTAGACAGGCCACATGTGCAAAGTAAGACTGGCTACAAATGCCAAATAACGATCACACAATTAACTGATTAACCATACAATAAATTTAGACCAGTATGTGTGCAAAGTAATCATCACACAATAAAACGATTATCCAGATATAAAAAGAGCCAACCAGTCATGAAGATAGTGCTTGAAAGTGTGCAACAACTCTACAGCTAGTTTCTATCCAGCTTTAATTTGAACATTTGCAGGGCTCTAGAAGCCAAATCAACTGAACCTTAGAAAGTTTTTTTTTTCTTTCTTCTTTCTATATCTCATGCCCCAGGTTCTCCCATGGTTTTGGATTGTTTTTTATAAAGCAAATGACTAAGCAATGTTAAGATTTGGAGACAAACCACTGCTTCTTTCCTCCTTGTGCCCCTTTTCCAGTTTTGTTGTAAAAATATTTTAATCTACACTGCAACACTTCCACTCAGTGTTCAGTATTTGGAAAGCTCTAAATGTGCAGATATGGCATTAATACTTCCTACTTTCTCATTATAGAAAACATTCTGCTGATGTGGTATGTATCTGATTATTTGTGTATGTACTTATGTTGGAAAAGTTCAAGAAAATATTGCAAGAAAGAGTCAGCTAATTAAATTATCTGACAATCTATGGCTGAATAGGACGACCTTATCGCAAGGGGGTGGAAGTGCGGTTTGTTGGGTTTTTTTGGAGCAGGGTTGGTTTTTTTGCTTTTAGACCCCATCATTTAAAACATAAGTTACTTTATTAAACTTACAAATACTAAAGAAAAAAAAGAGAAACTGCCACAGCATAAGCAAAAGGCTGACTATACAATCAAAAGCCCAGAAGACCCAATTTCTTCGTAAAGTACCTGATGGACATCGTGACAACCTGATTGCTTTCCACCACCAATTTTTGGAACATGTGAAAAATACTATATGCTGCTTGCTGGTATGTGGTCCAAGATGACTCATAAATCTTCCTTTATCTCCTTCGTGGTGTTAGCAGAAAAGGATGAGTTGCTTTTTTCCATCTCATTCACATGTCTATCTGTCTGTTACCTGTGCCCTTGAGCAAAGATTACTGATGCCCTGTCTTTGATATATGACACATCACATGTAGCAGCTTTTCATCAAGTGAATTAACCTGGAAAAATGCAAACCTACCTGCCAGTTGCTTCCAAACTTTCCACAATTCCTTTGTGTACTTCCATCCTCTTATGCAGCATAAAGCATGCAAGAACAAGGTTGCCAAATACAGAATATTACAGTATCTATGCAATAGGAATAAGAAATAATTTGCTTAAGTATACCACCAAATATAACTTTCATAAATGATTCAAAACTGTGAAATAATCTACGAGTCTTATTCATAGTTTAAAGTGCTTTAGGCTTAAAAATAGAGGATGCAATATCAAGCTTGGGTCTCCCCAAATTATGTGCTCTGAGTCATGGACATAAGCAATTATTGCATTTCACATAATGCATTATTGATATGGTTACAGAAACAATTCTGCAATGCTAATCAATATGGCATGATTGGTCAGAATGATGTATACTCTACAAGCATTCTTCTGTAAAACTTAAGATGTACAAGTGCAGTCTGAAAGCAGAAGCAGCATCTTCATGCATTGAAGCTTTTGTAATGGCTACACTGTTCCCTGATTTTTTTTAAATATATTAAACTGTTTCGCTGTTTTGTTTTCCTCAAGGTTTTCTTTTGAAAAAGCAGACAATAAACAAATCTGTTGGGTGCTATATCCCCTGTAAAGGCCTTCAATCTCGCATTCTGAAGATGCCAATTAAATAACTATTCTGTTGTTAATTAGCAAGACTCAGAAGCAAAAAAAAAATAACTTCTCTGACACTAATTCTTTGGCTTAAACATACTTTATTATTATCATTATTATTATTATTATTATTAATTGGCCCAAAATCTTAACTGATTGGAACCAAAAAACAGAATTTAAAATGCCACAACTGTACTTCTTGTGTTTCTCATATTTTCAGATGGAATAAGAAAAGTCTCAGCAAGATTCAGTTCAGGATATAAGCAGCCACAATACACGTTGCATGTTTCCAGAAGGAAAAATGTATAATTATTTTTTCGTTCATACATTAAAATTTCACCTATTTATTACAAGTATTAATGAAAGCAGTGACTGAAAAAAAATAAACATTGATATATAATTTCCAATGAATTGGCCTAAGAGTAACTTGTAAAAATAGGATTAATGGTACAAAGCATGTACTATATAAAAATAGCCTGTAGAAAAAAGCATTAAGCAATTACAACTCTAGCACTGAAGGCTCCAATATTATAGGGTAATATTTCCTTAATGTTAGACTTCATTAACCCTAAGATAATCTCTCATAAATTTTGCTGATTTTTAAGGAGAAAAAATAAATTATATTTATTAAACTACTGAATATGTTTATGAAAACAAGACATAATCTAGTGCCATAAACTTCTTGTCTTTATCTGAATAATCAAGAAGCTCATAAATAAAATATCACATAACAAAGTGAGCGTTAAAATTCATTACCGTAATAGCTATGTTCATGATCTATTTCATTAACACTCCTCCTCTCCTTGAATAAATGGGTTCTTTGGTCTACCAGAGCAAGGCCATTTACAAGACAAAATACTAAGCTGCTTTTTCTCATTTTCCCTTATCTGTTCTATTCCTAACTTTCTAAATTAATTCTTCCCTTAAATCTTATTGTTCCTTCCAGTGTAACTCAGAGCACATTAGAGAAACCGGAAAGAAATATAAGCAAAAAAATGGGTCTATAGAGTATAAGTTAATTAGGGAACTAAGTGACTAGTGATGAGATTTGATGGCATGTAGTTCTAGAGTGAATTTAAGAAGCTTAACTTTACTTAAAATATTTAAAATACAATACAAATATAACAGACATGCAAGGGAGCTGTATCAATCTAAAATTGTCTAATAGTTTAGCTCTAATGGCCGGGAAGACTGTACATGGCTGCATAGTGATTGCATCCCAATATGAAACATCCCTATATAAAACAATTTCACACCCTCTCCTTTCATCCCACCTGCATTCCTACTCAGCCCACACAACCCTGGTTCCCCCTAAACAGCCTTGACAGTTTGGGAAATCACATTCCAAACATGTACAGTTGAACACAAACAGCTACAGAAATTACTTGTTGAGGTGTATATATACACACAATTGTGACTCTAAACGTAAAACCTACCACTCATTAATACTGCCTGTAAAAAGTAAGTTTCAAATCTCACAAAAAGCTCTCTTAGTTCTACCTCTACTGCAGTGACAACCATCACCCTTTTCCTTTATGGCTTGTTTCATGCCCAAGACGTAATTCAGAAAAAACCCTTATTTAGGCACTTGAAGTTTTGTAAGGTCAGATTACTATTGTGAAAGATGCTGTGAATTATTTGAAGACTATTATACTGAGATGCGACAGAGTCATGGAATATTTAAATACTAACTGCACTGATTTTATAAATGTTATATGTGGGATTGCTTTGCAGATGCCTTCTTGAACAAACAGTTAAGATGAAGACACTGCAAACTGACAGGCACAAGGCTATGTGCAACAAAAACCAGAGCCGCAGAAGGACCTCAAGTGTTTTACACCCACTCTCATATCCAGGTGGGAGATGGTCATGTGTGCTCCAGACATATCATTTAAAGCTCTAATTTTTTTTAAACACAAATTCTGTAACTATACAGGAATGTCAGTCTTCTCTCTGCACTCTATGATACTTGTCCCATAGGGTTTAATTGGTCTGTAGAAGATCTAAACTCGAGTCCTCAGTTTAGCATGTGATACAGTCATATAACTTTTAAAAATTTAGATTAAGAAGTTCTGTATTTATTGGTATTTGCCTAACTACTATCTCATCCCTTATATCAGCACTTAGGTGCCACGCAGATGTGCACTTCAAGTCCACATACATGTTTAATGTCTTAGGAATTACTGTTCAACTGAAAACCTGGAATTCAGGGCACTTAAAACTTAGGGGAAAGGGTAGAGGACTATATAAGAAAAGGCAGAAGTCTGTAGAAGGTTCTATAGGAATTCATCATTACCATAAATCTAAGAAAATAAAGTACATATGAAATCCTGTAAACTTGTAATAACATTCAGTTTTCAAATAGTATGAAGAGGACATCTTCATTTCCAGAAATTCCTGAGAAATCACGACATCAGGATTTAAGAAGGGATGTTGTTTTTAAAACCATGAGTATTAATACTTTTAGTCCTAAGAAGGTCAAATATGAGATTGTAACAGACTCTGATGGTATTGTAAAATTTCTGATTAAAATGTATTCATGCTACAGTTTCCTTAACTTGCACAGGTAAGGAAAAAGTGGGGACAGGGACCACAGAGTTAATACTCCTAATAAATGCTTTTACTGAAGAGATGCTGGTCTTTTCTACTGTGAGGAAGCCCAGTATGGGGGTGTGCTCCTTTTCCCCCTGAAAAGGACTCCATGATGTATGTAATCAATACGGGTCAAAGGACTGAAAGGCCTCGAGTGGGATGAAACTAACCTGCCAACTCCCCATGACCTTCCCTCTGCTCCCCCACACACACTCTAGAAGCCATAACTGGGATGGCTTCAGGGAGTAATCGTTATCCCAAGCAAGGAAACCCTCAAAGCATCTATGACAGATACAAAAGAATACTGAACAACCACACTAACTGAGATTATAGGATCATAGGAAAGTAGGGCTAGAAGGGACCTCACAAGGTCATCTAGTTCAGCCCCCTGCTGCAGGGATCGTCCCTGATTAAAATATCCCAGTCAAGTGTCCGTCTCACCTGCTCTTGAAAATTTCCAATAGTTAGTCTATTCTAATGCTTGACTAACCTCATAGTCATTTTTGTTGCTCTGTGCTAGACTCTTTTGCAATCTGGCCACATCCTTCTTGAAGTGCAGGGCCCAAAACTAGATATAGTACTCCAGGTGAGGCCTCCACAGTTATGACAACATGAGGTTGATCAGTAATTGTTCAATACAATTATCACATCTACATGCCCCCATAGTGATACTAGTGTACCAAGCCCCTTTTCAATAAAAGTTAAATTTATAGCCATTTATGTTACTTGTAGTGCTGCAGGAACATGCAAGAGTAACCATTACAACCTCACAGGTGATGCACACTCCAAGAAAGGAAGCAGTCATTCTTCAGAAGTAGTTATTTCTGCCCATAACCTTCCTATTTGGGCAGGCATTCAGCAAACAAAGCTAGGCTGAAATACTGTTTGGTATATTTTGTTTTATTTATGATCTTCTAGTTCCACTTTTAAATGTTTCTGTTCTCTTACGGTAAGCCTCCTCGATCCATTGTTGGGAAGGGTGGTATATAAATTACTTTAAATAAATTAATACAAACAAATTAAAAGGAACTAGAAACTACATTTTAAAGGCTGCTGAATCCCTGGCCTGGGGCCAGATTCCAGCCCACAGAGCCATGTTACCCAATCCATGGAGCTCCCTACAGTCCAGCTTGGAGGCATGGGAGTGCTGGCAGCTAAATGCCATGCCCTTGCTGCCAAATATCCAGACTTGTGAGGAGCCTTGCAAGATAGACAGCTTGGCCCTGCCTGCTAAATGCACTTGTATGGCACTAATCAGGCTAGAGTGAGGCTGACTGTGGCCTAATCTCTGCATGCAGGCCAGGTGGAGGTACCATGGGGCATGATCCTGGCATGTAGGGCCTGATCTGGCCTGTAAACACTAAGTAAGACTTAAAGTAGGCCAACGAGTAGTATTGTCAGTTGCAGAACTGTAGTACACAGTTAATGTACTAGTCAGAAACATGGCCAACATAATAGCCAGGAACACAGCTAATGATTAAGTAATTGGTGGTCTTCAAGATATTCAAAATGACGGGATTAAAAAAGTTAAAGTGGCAACGCAAAAGCATTCACAATCAAACCATGGTAATGAATGAGCTAATGGATTACATCCACAGGATTTTTGTTAAGTGGCAAGACTATTTTAGTTGAGTTTCAGTGCAACAAAAAAGAGGATGAAAAAATTACCAAGGAAATAAAGAACTTACATTAAAAAATGTTGGCTTGAAGACATTGCGGATGGCCCCTGACATTAAATAAGTCAACTGTCTCTCGCAATATAAAAAAGTAATTATTTACAAAGTGAACTAATACTAGCAACTGTGACAAGTAAAACAACAAAGCTCATAAACACATAAAAAGGCTGATCTGTGCAGTTAGACTGAAAAAGAATATATTCAACATTTTGGATGAAAAACATTTAGGTTGACAATTTATTGTAACACAGCTTGCATTTCATGTTGGAAAATGAAACAAATTTAAAAGCTCAACCTTGTCCTCAACTTTTACTTGGAAAAGAGAGAATACATTACTTTTTAAAGCATGAATTCAAGTCACGGATATTTGTTGAACATTTTGGATTGATGCCAATGACTGCCACAATTGCTATGTCGAGTAATTTAATGGTAGTAATTGCCATTTTCCTCATCCTTAAGTGTCTTTCAAACAAACTTGCAGATGCAACACCTTTAAAATATGGTCAAGTTCTCTGACTCCAGCCAGGAATCCTTTTGTTTGTATCTTTAGATTCACAAATACAGGCCTCCCAGAACACACTCCCAGGCCTCCTATCTGTCATTCTAGTCAGTAAAAGTGTTTCAGTCTACTGAAGCAGATGCAACCAATATTTTTAAAAAATGAATCCTCACATACTGTTATAACTAACAATAAAGACAGCCCTAAAATATTTCACTATATTGTTCCTCAAGCTAGGTAACACTCTAAATTTTAGCATTAATTAATTAATCAGTCAGCTGTCAAACATCTACCAGAATTACAGTGAAGTTACTGCTACACTATACTAGCAAAATCAAACAAATCAAGAGTAATTTGCTAATACTGCCGAACATCATTAATAAACGTTTTAGCAAATGAGCTCTAAGTCAGGAAGATATATACTTAACATATTTAAAAATATTCACAAAACATTGATTTTAACCACAATATATATGAATCTCTCCCGTGAAAACTAACCACATCACTTAGAGCTATGTTGGTTATTTCTCATTAGACTTCTGCTTTCATATAGGAAATCACAATTAATTGCTCTCAAAAAAATCATTTAGTGAAAAAAATCTAACTAATAACTCCAAAATATTAAGCAAAGTTCAGAAGATAATTTTTATTAAGCAAAATTCAAACTTGAGAAGACTCGATATCTGCTGTATAAATTGCCCAGCTTACCAAAGCACTATCTGTTGAAAGAGCACTTGCTCCAGGTCCTCGTACCAAACTTTAGAACACACAGACACAATTTCTGTTGAAGCACTTTAAGCACTATAACATACAAAATGCAAGGAAGCAGTCCCCAGATCAGGCGGTCAAATGTAAGAGTAAAGAATTTTGCAATTCTGCTTTAGCAAAGATGGAGGTACATACAGAGCCAGAATACACTACTGAAAAGACTCTAAATGTGACATTTAAATACCTTCATGAAGATTTAACAGCTCTTGCTGAAGTATTAAACATAAAAGGTTTTTCTGTATTCCTTATAATTAAAAGGTACTTTTAAAACGCAGGGGGGTTTTTGTCTAAAATGTGCAAAATTTACTTGTGCAACAAAATAATTAAGTCACTAGGATTGTATTTTACTTTAGAAAATTGGAAGCTTATTTCACTGAACTGTCATTTTTATCTCAACAGTGATTTTGGCTTCTTAATCTAATTATTTTTTTCTGAAACCATTTTACTGCTAATACATGAAAGACATGAAAAATTAAATTACATAATAAAGCATGAAGGGCACATAGTTATGAGATACAGTGCCCCTGAGAGGAGTGAGCTCTGCGCCTTATGCTTGATGAAAACTTTTAAAATATATATACACACAAAAATTAAGATAATATTTATGATAAGGTTAACATAGCCATTACTCGTGAGAAGGATATATTTAGAAGCCCCTTGATTTTAAGGAACCAAACCATAGATTAGAAACTTTTGAGTGGTATAAAAAACACAACAGAGAACTATTTTTACTTAGTGTTTCCTGTCAGACACTATAGGTAGGCCTGTGCAAAGCAGCTAATATTCACTTCACATTCAGCCAATTCGGGGGACAGAGATTTAATACAGTGATTAGAATCACTGTCCCGAATCGATTCAGCTGAATCCGATTTGGAGATTTAGCTGCTGCAAATCAGCCTAGTCTTCTACTCACACAGGCCCCACTGCCCGCCCGCTCTCCCAGCCCAGGCAACGGCTGCCCCTCCCACCCAGCACCTTGGGGGAAAAAAAAGCCCGAGCTCACTGGCTGCTGCCAGGTGAGGAAGGAGGGTCAATCCCTACTGCCCCATGCTGCATAGTGGGGCACCACCACAAGGCCCCTGACTACCCTCGACTACCCCTGCCTTACCAGCCCCCACCTCCCCATGGCTGTCCTCTTCACCCCAGCTGTGGCCCTTTAAAAAAACAAACTTCATTCTCCATAGAGGAGTTTGTGCTCAAAGGACAAGTGATCCTTGCTTCCCCCCACTGTGTGGGAGGCTCTGCCATGAGCCCCCAGAAGCCCCAAAGCCACTGCAGGAGCCAGTGAGTTTGGGAGGGTTTATTTTTTCTTAAAATGCTGGGAACTAGGACCCATGGGGGAGCCATGCGGGGGGCTGGGAGAGCAGGCAGGGGTGAGAGGGGGCTGGGGGGAGCAAGCAGGAGATGGAGCCTAGCAGGGGTCCCTCCATGGGCCCCTCCCCTCTCCTCCAGCCCCACCTCACCTGGCTCCTACTTACCAGGTCAGAATCTGCATCCAGCTCCCTGCTGCAGCAGGTGAGGACTGCCCAAATCACTGAAGCTCTCTGAATCTATTCGGAATTGATTTGGAGAGCTTTGAATCAATTTGGACCTTTTAATTGGTCCCCTGAGTCGATTCAGATTCAGAGATTTGGCCACCGAACTGGGCCAAATCTCCTCTGAATCGAATCAGCACCCGAAGCTTTGCACAGCCCTAGCTATAGGTAACTATGAGAGGTAATCACCGCATAGCCACCTCAGCCTTGGAGGCCACTAATGTTTCACCATTAACTTATTTTACGCATATTAACCATCTCCTAACCAACATACAAAGACGTATTCCTCCTTCTCCCCCAATTCAGTACTTGAACAATTAATGGCCGACCCTTTATGCTGCTCTCATTTCCACATCAGATTCCTCTACAGCACTGATTCTGAACTAGGTGCCCTAGTGTGACTTTAGATCCTTTCAAGGGTGCTGCAGTGTGCCACGCAATGTTAGTACTGATAGTCATGCAAACATGACTCTCAAGATAAACCCAGAGATTTCATATAGGAATTTACAGTGTTATAGATTCATAGACACTAGGGCTGGAAGGGACCTCAGAAGATCGAGCCCATCCCCCTGCACCAGAGGCAGGAAGTCAGCAGGGATCAGGATCCCACCAAGATAAGCATCCAAATTTCTCTTGAAGGTGTTCAAAGGAGGTGCTTGAACCACCTCTGGTGGCAGCCTATTCCAAACCTTGGGGGCTCGGAGAGTAAAGAAGTTCTTCCTTATGTCCAGCCTGAAACGGTCATGGAGGAGTTTGTGACCACTCAACCTCATCATCCCTTGGGGCGCTCTGGTGAACAGACATTCCCCCAGATCCTGATGAGCACCCCGATAAACTTATAGGTGACCACCAGATCACTCCCGAGCCTGTGCTTTTCCAGGCTGAAAAATCCCATGGCTCTTAGCCTCTCATCATATGGTCTATTTTCCTGACCTCTGATCATGCATGTGGCTCTCTTCTGCACTCTCTCAAGCTTCTCCACATCCTCTTTGAATTGTGGAGCCCAAAACTGGATGCAATACTCAGCTGTGGCCTCACCAAGGCCGAGTACAACAGGAGAATAATTTGCTTGAGAAGGACCCGTGGATGTAAGCCAGCATTTTGCTCACTTTACTAGCCGCAGCATCACAGTGCTAAAAATCTTCTGACCTGCTGTGGTCTTTCTGAGTTCTTTGCAGCAGAGGAATTGCTCCATTATTTTTCTTTATTCAAAAAAATGAGCAAAAAAATGAATAGCTGGCATTTTCCAAGAGGTGCCTTGAGTCTAACAAAGGGCTCTGACTCTAAATAAAGTTTGAGAACCATTGCTCTCCAGCATTTTCCTATTTCGTCTTTGGTAAATGCAGCCTTCATAGCAGTCACTCCATCTCCATTCTTGACCTCCCTTACGTGCTTTATAAAAACAGTTGTGTGACCATCTCTATGCGTTTAAGTACAGCACAGAGTCAATACCACCAAGGACCATTTATTTAGAAACTCAGAAACTTGAAACAAAATTAGATGTAGAACTCTCCTACGCACAAGAGGATCCACCACAAAGTCTAAAGCAGTCTTCAGATTTCTTATTGGGCAAATTGTATGTTTACTCATAATACTGCACAAACTTTTCCCCCCAAAAATAGCCTTCCAAAATTGGGGTGTGTGTCCTAAGTGGGGAAGAAGGGAACCTGCTTGCAGAATGAATGAGGCAACAGACTGCCGACTTAGATTAGATATGCACCTATGCTACCCACTTCTAACCACAGTAAGTGAGCCAGTGCAGAGGACCCACTGCTGCACAGTTAGACTCTCTAGGTACCTGAAATAACTCAGGTTTCTCTACACTGCACTGCATTTCCCTTAGGAATGCAGAAGTATGTAGAGCAATTGCTATGGACCTACCTAAATAGTGATTTTGAGGATTTCACAAAAACTGCCAAATATAATCCATGAAGAAAAAGGTAATAGTCTTAAATTGTTATTA
Source organism: Crocodylus porosus (assembly GCF_001723895.1). Taxonomy (NCBI): domain Eukaryota; kingdom Metazoa; phylum Chordata; order Crocodylia; family Crocodylidae; genus Crocodylus; species Crocodylus porosus. The sequence goes on along the minus strand of NW_017728951.1, from coordinate 43,495,960 downwards.
TTCCCCAGGAGTTGAAAGTGCCAGCTGGTGGGGCAGCACTACAGCAGAGAAGATGGCAGCTGCCCCTCTCCTTCCTCCCCACCCAAGGCGGCTCTGCCAATCAGTGCTGACCAGCAGGACCAAAGGGCAGCCAGCAGTCAAGCTAGCAGCCACCCCCCTTGTCCCTCCTCTTACCCGTGGCCTCAGCCAATCAGTGTTGAGGAGGCAGGGCCTCTCCATCAATAAGCACTGAATGCCAGGGCCACCACAAAATGCCTGTGAAATGAGTTCTTCATGTTGGGAAAAAACTGCAATAATGGCTTTCTCTTGCCACAAGTTAAGTAGGTCTCTAGCAATTGCTAGTCATTTTAGTGAAAGGAGGAATATTAAACAAGTGTTAGTCTTTGGCTACTAGGTAAATAATGAAAGAAAAATCCCACAGGATTCTTTCTAGATGTTGCCCGATCAAATGCCATAATTGTGTGCGCACGAGTACACACTATTTTGCCCACCATGATGTAGAAAGTTACTTTTGAGTGCAACACAAAAAAAGCCAAGTTCCAGTCACAAAGATTCCATAACAAATTACTCCATTAAAACTGAGATATTTTAACACTGGTGTTTGTTTGATCTAGTTCTACTGGTCCAAAACGCTGGCTTGGATCCATAGATGCTTCTCGAGCAAATCCCGGGAC
>NW_017728951.1:43481203-43494761 GCF_001723895.1 Crocodylus porosus | reverse complement strand
TATGAAATACCTTTATTTTTAACACGGATATTGTTTTGTATGACTACTCCAACAGGTGGACATGCGTGTACAGACAAGAGACCATTTAAGCAGTGGAAACATTTTCCTCATGAGATGAATAGACTTAAGGATAACAAAAGCAAAAATGTTAGGGAAAAAAACTTCATTTTTATATACTGGAGTGTATTTTTTCTTTCTTTCTTTCTTTTATGATTTGTGTCTAAGATCCTGTTAAATATTTAAACAACAATACAGCATCAGTAAGTAAACTCCTTAAATCAGGCATCCTCTCTACTGCATAGTAGTAACAGATGTGATCTTATTAAGGCTATATTGTAACTCAACAATAATTTGTCATATTTGACATATTGTTAAATTATGTGCACCTGCCAGAACTATAGTAGCAATTACAAACTATATCTATTGCACTTTTACTTAAAGTACCTAAACAATTTTATGTAGATGTGAATACAATGTATGGAAAAAATGTCATTTCCTAAATGTCATCACCAAACAACGCCTAATGTCTCACAATTTCTTTTTATGTATATTTTATTATAGCGCCCAACTGTTTCAACACTCTAGTGGCTGGACTTTAATGTGGTTCAAGCAGCCCCAAGTAACATCACCAAATGTTTAACATCTGTGAAATTTGGACCAACAAATGCTCGTATTTTTTAAGGAGGTCATGCTGGCCAGCTTTCATTAACAATTACTTTAAACTTCAGTTTTCTTTATAGCTTTTCTAATGCAGGAAGGACACTTAGAGTTCACCTTACTAAACTGTCAAGCTTATTGCAAACTAATAGCATGCTTCTCTTTAGCCAGTTTAACAAACAAAAAAAAATGAGTTTTCAAATATTTGCATCCAGCTTGCTTTCCCCATTTTTTAACTCAAGTAAAACAGTAAGTTCAAGTGTTTGACTTCAGGATATTTCCAAAGCAGTTTCAGAATGTCCTGGCTCTATATTAATTTTATTTGTTTTCCAACTTCCAAATTTTTCATTTAAAATATTCATATGTGCTTTCTGATCACAAGTTCTGTACATCTAAAGATTACATTTTTAAAATTATGTTTAGCAACAAACATTGAAACAATGAAACATTGTATTTTAAGAACTGCACCAAAATTCTCCTAGGGGGATGAAGGGAAGTAATACACGTGTTGTTTTTAATCAGAAAGCTGAGATCATATCTGACCTGTGTAAATACTACTGAAACCAATAAGGATTTTTGTACTGGCCTCAGTGACTTATTTTGTGGTATCCCATAAATGCTTTTAAACACTCAGAACTTTACAATTATAAAACCTGTTCTTGACATACTTATTTGTAACATCACGCTTTTCATCACAATCCTATTTGTAATTTCTCACTTGTAATAACCAACACTGGAAGTTTTTTCACTTGCTCGTTTTAAATAATAGCAATATGTGTTATTAGAGAAGGGGCTGAATCCCACTCTGGAAATAACAGGCAGAGAGAGTTACAAGAATCCACACTAATACTGTCCTCAGAACTCTTAAATTAGATGCAATTTAAACAAAGACAGGAAAAGGAAATGACAACAAAGTTAGAGAGGAACTAAATTAAAAGGATAAGAAGCACATCATTTATTTTGGGAGGTAAAATTTGAGCATTTTTGAAAGTGAAGGAAAATGTTTAAGGGGTGAAACCTAGACAAAAGTTAATACATTGATACAAGTTGTCTTTTAGCAACCTGAACCTGCACTACATTTACTTTCATGTGATTGGTACCTACACAATTCAAGTAATTCCTTTTGCTTGTCTTTTTCTAAATGAATTTTTTTTTTTTAGAGGTGACCCATGAAAGTGTAACTGCCTTCCATGCTCATTTTTATCTCATTTTTATGTAGAGACATTCCCCCAGCAGAAAACCTGAGTTTTATCTCACTTTTTTGAACCTAGTGGCAGAAGCACTTTTATTACTCTCCATTACTACTGGTTGACTCCAGACTGGATTAATGGATTCACATAAACCCACACCTCGAGCCTGACTGCTAGGGCTTGAGCAGCGTGAATCTTACGAAGCCTAGTAATACTACAGCATCTTGGACCTTGTGCATCTGGATGGGGACTATGATTTCACCCTGCAGTCTTGTTAGTGGCTGCTCTAATGCTTTTCCTTTTATTATTTATAAAGGGAATCAGTGCAAACACATTGGAAAGGCAAGCTACTATAAGACCATTCTTAGAACACAATTTATGTCATTTTATTTTAGAAATGTATGCATTATGTATGGGTTTACATAAATGTTTTTATGGAGTCTCTTAAATGATTTACCATAAGGTATATATTGATTATAATCTCTGCTTATTTAAAAAGGAGACTTGTTTACCCCACAGCATTTAATACCCCGAATCATGTTTCAACTTAATAGTGACACCAGTAAACAAAAGTTACCGATCTACCTAGTGAGTTATAAAACTTGTAAACATGCTGTAAACAGCTCTGTCATTTTATTTAGCATATTGCATTGTGTGAGCTGCTTTATCTACCTAGTGGTAAATCTTTATGTATCAAAAATGCTACAGAAGGCACAACAAATAAATTACCAACAGACACTAACATCTGACTAGTTAATCAAACAAATAGGACATGTAACAAAGAGAAAAGCTATAAATATTGACAACAAGCTGCTTCAGTCGCAAAAACATTCAATACTTCAGTTCTCAAGTGTGAGTTTTATATCAGTCCCCTGGAAACAGTTTGTATCCTCCAATAAATTTTTACAGTTGATTCACCTGCCTGATACCCTTCAGCCATTTTCTTCAGAAGCTGTCAAACCCGCCAACTATAATATATGGCCCGACCAACAAGAACAGCTGTAGCCATTCTCTCTGCTGGTTCCCGCACCCTGTTCTGCATAAAATAATACATCAAGATTAATTGATTTCCCGTCAGTCTCACAGAACAGAAAATTAATTTTCATGTAGCTATTTTCCTCAGCATATGAATTTTGTACATGGCAAGTAATTTAAGTTTTTAATTATTCATAAGAAAAAAAATTCACAACACATGATAAAGTGAGCTACTGAAAGCCCAAAGGCCATGGCTTGGGCCTTGGTTTGTGCTGAGACAACAATAGCATTCACTAATGCCTATATAAATAATATATGTATTAACATACATCTTAGTACAACACCAATTTCTCTCACTCTGACCCAAGACTACCAGGTCATACAGCAACACTTTGTCAAAGTCCTTGCACTGAGTTACATGTAGCATGCTAAAAGAAAAACATATAACATGTCAGCCACATTGGATTGACCTCCATTTGCCTCCAGTGTATGCATGCACCCTTATGAAGACAGGAGGAAGCTATTTAGTGGCCAATATCTGAGCAGGATGCAAGTACAAGTTGCTAATCAACCATCTCAGCGGGTCCTCTATTTGCAGGTGACACTGACTTGCTGAGGAAAAACTGTTACTGGAAAAATAAAACAGAATCATCTGGCTGGTTAGAGATCAGTCTGTTCTAGAGACTTGCCAAAGTTCAACATGTAAAAGGGCATTCAAAAAGAAAAAAAACCCTCCACCATTAAGGGGTAGATCAGGGAGAGGAATTAATAATTTTAACCATCTAAAATGTCATTGGTTGGCCTCACATACTGCAGAGTATATATTTTTTTACCTTAAACTATATTTAGGATTATTTAAAGCAAATATATGAATAGATTGCATTCTGATTATAACAATTAGATTACAGCTAAGGATTAGGTATTGACTGCACAAGCTAAGGATTAGGTATTGACTCTACAATGTGCAAACTCAAGAATTATGATCTAGTGAAAAACTAGGATACTTCTGTAATAATTACTTATGCTGTAAGAGAAATGTTTATCACTGCATAGAGAAAAAGCCCAGCTCAAAACAGTGAGATCCAGAGTACCATGATTGTACTCTGTTGAAAAAAAGTGATTTTTTAGGAACAAAAAGCTTAGCATGTTTATAAGAACTTAAACAAACTTTCACAAGGAGCATACTGCAAGCTCATGCTGTAGGCACTGCAAGTTTTAAACTGTGGATTCATTTGGAAGGTCAGTTTTAAGTTTCAAATATTTTCAGAAGCTTAAGTTATAAATCAAAAAAATGTTGGTGTGTTCCATAAAGCTGTCCCCAATGGAAAAGTCCCCCAACATTATCAAATAATGCCAATGATAAATGCCAATGAAAAAAACCCACCAAAGAGTAGCAGCCAAGAATAATATGGCTCATCTCTTCTCTTATATTATGGTGAAACATGCAGGAACAGAAGGATACCATATTTACCACAATTCAGGGTAACTTCAAATTTAAGACAACCCTCCAATAATTACATTCTATATATGAAAACGTCATAAATTTGGTATAATGTTCTATGTATAGAATTTAATGGGGGGACTGTCTTAAATCTGTTCTCCCCCACCACTGCAGCAGAGCACGAAGTGACATTGGGGAGTTAAGTAACCTTACACTCACCTCTTACTCCCTGCTGTCATCCCTGGCATGATTTGCTCCCACTGGTGCTGCCTGTCCCCACACCCTGCTGCCCTCTCCAGCTTGTATTCAAATCCAAGAAAAGGTTATTTTCTTCCCCATGAAACAGGGAAGGAAAACCTCGTCTTAGATTCAAATAAACGTGGCCCAATTACTTCCAAACTGGTGATCAAATGGTATATAGATTCTAGTTAGTCTGAACAAGTAGTGAAATATCAACATCATTAGAGAGGCATTGGTACACACTAGAAGCATTATGCTTAAGGTTTCTTCTGTGTTTCTGTTACAGAAATTTTTTTTCTCAAAGTTTTAAACTCTTTCAGGGAAAAAAAGTGATTTTTCAGGAACAAAAATCTTAACATGTTTGTAAGAACTTAAACAAACTTTCACAAGGAGCATAATTCTATTTTTAACATAATAGATGCACCCAACAGAATAATTAATTCTTAATTATTTTTCCATAGAAGTTAATCACTTTTTTTGAAAGAAGAGAGCATACGTGTGTGTGTCCATGTGCATGTTTTAAATAAGGGGGTTATGTTGATTCAACATTATCCTCCTCTGCATTTTTAGGCATATTAAGAAACATGAAGAATAACATCTGAAACACTTACCTGCCAACATTAACATTCTGTTTTAATTGCTGCCAAATATGATGAATATCCAGGCACTCACCCACCTTGTCAGTTTTACCTGGTACAGCCTAATGTTCTACAGGTTCCAACGGAATGCTCACTAGAAATCAACTACTCAACCAATGAAAGGGTTAAAATTATAAAAAGATTTGCACAGTTCAAAATCAAGATTTATATTTATTCCAAGGCAGTGAATACATTTGACACCTTATACGTACTTTTAAAGACCCCAAATCAACAAAACGGGTGATATAGATGCTATTCCAATCACGGCATAGCATTTCTTGTGCATAACTCCATGTGCATGAGCGCACATGCATAGGGCAGGCTGTCAGGATAAAAAAAAAAAGGCACAATAGTTAGTGCTGTTCTTGCTGACCAGATGGGGGAGATCTCTCTGGTCAGCAGCACTCCCAAAGGAATTGGATGCTTCTACTAAAGAGTCATCCCCCCAGGACCCCAAGGATCTCCTGGGCAGCAATAGGCAAGGGGTGGGGGGAGAGGAAAATCAAGCCTCCACTCCCCCACATGCATTCAGGGAGCAGGTAACATCCTGTCCAGACAGGCAGAACCCAGTGTCTCCAAGGCAGTAACAAGTGGGGGGATCCTCCCCACTCTCCCCTCAGGTGTGCAAGGAGTGTGGGGGACATCCTGCCCAGCTGGACACAGCCAAGGTTTCCCAGGCAGCAGCAAGCATGGGGGGGACAGGGAATCTCCACTCTTCCCCCTCTCCTCCGAGATTGTTGCTGCCTGGGAGACCCTGGGTCTCTGGCCTGGCAGGGTGTCCCCTCACTCCCTGATGTAGAGAGGGAAATGGGGGGGAAAAGGGGGCATTTCCCATGCCCCTGCCAAGTACTTGCTGCTAGCTGGCAGACCCTACTCCCCCTAGGCAGGGTATGCCCCAGCTCCTTCAGGCTGCCCAGGAGATCACAGAATCTTCTCTGGTCGGGCAAGGTGTCCCCCTGCTCTGTGCTTATGTGGCGGGGGGGGGGGAGTTGAGGGGAGGATTTCACCCTCTCCTCCCTGCTTGCTCCTGCACAGGAAAATCCTGGGCTGCTCTGTGGCTGGACAGAGGTGTCCCTACACACCTGCTCTGTGCTCATGTAGGTGTTGGGGAGAAATTTCTCATCCTGCTGGGCAGGGGGAAATGAGCCTGGGGCTCAGATCTGTGCTGGGGTGGTGGTTTCCTTCTGTTCTTTTCCATAGAATTTTCCACCAGAGATGCAGCAGTGCAACCTGGGATGCTAGAAGTTCAAGAGACGACCATGACTCAATGTATTGCTTTGCTACACATGCAAATTAAAGATGGATAGAAACCAACTACAGTAAACTCTCTGGTAACTGGCACCTTGCAAGCTGACATGCTCTGTTAACCGGCATGCCGGCTTGTAAGGAAAACTGAAAATGGAAGTGCCCACCACAGCACTTCCAGTTCCTCTGAGCCCCCATGGCCTGGGGCAAAGTAGACTGTGCTGCTGAGTTCCCACAGCCTGGAGGGCATAACAAGCTGCATGGGGCTGTGCGGGGCACCCGCCTCCCTGTCCTGTGGGGCCCACAGGGCTCGCAGGAGGGGCGGCAATGCAGCGGGAGGGGCAGAGGGATGCCCGAGACGCAGGAGGAGAAGTGGCAGCTGGGGCCACTCAATTAACTGGCATATTTTGTTATCTGGCATCCCCGACTCCTGGGGGATGCCGGATAACAGAGTTTTTACTGTACATAGTACAAATTTTCAAGCTCTAACTTCATTGCTGGTTGGACCTTTTATGGCATGACTGGTACTTTGCACATGCAGCCTGTCTCAATTAACTGCACAATTAATCAGGTAATCGCATAATACCTGTAACATGTCAAAGGGGGGCAATATTATTGCATAATCTAATAACGGTATATATTATACTAAGGGTCTTATTGGGCATTGCATTTTGAGCTGCTCAAATATTGACCATTGTTATTGGTACCTCAGGTTAGGAGCAGTCGCACCTTTAGACTAAAAACCTTCGCTGACTGTCTCCCACCTGCACAGCTGTGACTTACCACTAGAGGGCTAGTAAGCAGAAGCCTGACTAGGGCTAGGGACAGACATTTGAAAAGCCTGAGCCTGAATTGATTCAATCTTTGCAGGTTAGTCTAACCTGACTAGGCTAAACCGGTTTGTAACTGCACAGACATCCCAGAAATGCAGGCACATGCCTGTACTAGCTCAGGCTAGAAGCCAGGGGGGCACCACAGCATTCCTCTCTTCCCTTCCACAGTTCTGAGTTGAGAGGGGGCATGGCCAAGCCCAACAGGACACTGATTAGGGAGGGGTTCCCCCACCCTTGATAACATTTATCAGATTTGTTATCAGCAGTTAGCACCCCATCAAAAAACAAAGCCCTTCTCATTAGTTCAAGCTCTTCTTAAACAACTTTTTCCAAGGAAAGGATCATTCCAAGGAAGGACATTACCAGCTACTGTTGATCAGCTCCAAAAAGGACACAGTCCTGTTTGTTCTTCTTTCGTCTGCCACAGCACAGACTTTAGCCAACATGTGGTATGCTAGCTAATGCTGAGTGGTGTCTGTGTAAGGCAGATGGGAGAGGGGAATCTCTGTTTAGCAGCAGGGGTGTCCAAAGCTGGCCCTATTTCATTTGGATTCGGCCCAAATCAGGGACAGCGATTTGATATGTTGATTTGGATCACTGACCCCAATCCAGTTTGGCCAAATCTGAATCTGGAGAACTGAGGCTCTCTGGAGAATCAGTGATTTGGAAAATCAGTGATTTGGACATAGACGCAACTTTAAAAGTTTTTTCTACATACCTGTGATTGCTGTGATGCTGGGGCACATGGAGTGACCCACAGGAGTGCAGGGGGGCCCTCCACATGCTAGGTGGTCAACCTGGAAATGGAACATAAGTACTTCTGGTCCACTTCCAGTTCTGCCAGGGAGCACGCTGGGGGGGCCCCCATGCCTCCCTGCCTCAGTGATCAGCCACAGAGGGACCCTGGATGCCCCCCTCCAGACCCAGGAGGCATCAGTCACTGAGTTGGGGGGGGTAATGGAGGCCCCTTGGCATGCTCCCCAGTGGCCTTGGAAGTAAACCATAAGTGCTTCTGGTCCACTTCCGGGTCTGCTGCTAAGCATGCTGGGGAGCCCCCCATGCTTCTGTGGGACACTCCATGCACTCCATCATAGCAGCACTCATGAGCTCCTGCTACATAGAGGTATGTAGAAAAAAACATTTAAAGCTGTATCTATGTTGGAATCTTCGAATCTTTCTGAATTTATTCAGAGGGTTCCGATTCAATTTGGAAAGATTAAAGGGTCCTCTGATTCGATTCAGATTCGGAGATTCAGCCACTGAATTGGCCACAGGGTGCTCCCCCAAACCCAGGAGGCACCAGTTGCCAAGCTGGGGAGGCATGGGGGGGCCCTGCATGCTCCTGGTGGACCCGGAAGTGCTTCTGGTCTACTTCTGGGTCTGCTGGCAAGCATGCTGGGGAGCCCCCCCTGCTTCTGTAGGATGCTCCATGTGCCCCAGCATCGTAGCGTTCATGAGCCCCTGCTACCTAGAGGTATGTAGAAAAAACATTTAAAGCTGTGTCTGTCTGAATCACCAAATCGATTCGGAGGGTTCCAATTCCATTTGGAGAGATTAAAGGGTCCTCTGATTTGATTCGGAGATTCAGCTACCAAATCAGGGTGAATCTCTGCTGAATCAAATCAGGGACCAAAGCTTTGCATAGCCCTACTTAGCAGGGAGTGGTGAGGGGAGCATGGGGGAGCAGGGGGAAGCCAGGCAGATGCCTGCAGTCTCTGCTGGAGCTGCAGCCAGGGAGCAGAGGGGAGGGGCCAGCTCTGCTGTGGAGCAGAGAGCCCCACCCAGGCTAGAGAGAATGCTTGTGTGCTGGGGATCTCTGATTTAACTTAAACCAGCAAGAGGTCTAGGACAGACATTTTATAAACCAGTTTGACCCAAATCAGTTAAGTCCAATACTACATTCAACCAGGTTTGTCTGAAACCAATTTCAACGATTTTCAAACTGTTTTATGTGCAGTGAACATCTGTTCTGTTACAGGTTTAAACTAGTTTCTGAGCACTTAAACCTGTTGATGCATAATACCTGTCCCTAGCTTAGGAGCTATAGCTTTGAGTTGCCATCACAGGGCTGGTGAGCCAGGACAAGCTTCTATCTCTGCTCTCAGTGGGGATGGGTGAGAGACGGGTAGGCAGGGGGTCAGGGAAAAGTGGCAGGGGAACATGAGGCTGGAAGGCAGAGAATTAATGGGATGAGGTGGATAATAAATGGGATGTGGAAAGGAAATAGCGGTGGGGGAAAAGTGGTGAAATGAAGAAAGAGAGTCACTAAAGGACAAAATAAAAAGAAAAAAATGTTAAAATGAAGCAAAGTGGTAGTAAATTAATGAAGTTGTCATGTTTTAATAAATTGGATTTGGGATTAGTGTGTGGGGGCACTGGTCATGCTTTCCAGGGTGGCTGGGAGATGGGAACAGTGAGGGAAGGCACTTGTGATGAAGGTACTGCCCCTTCCACAGGAAGGAAGCCTCAGCTCACAGGAATCCAATCCAGTCCCCCACCTTGTTTCTCACCCATCCCCTGCTAGACCACACTCTTAGACCTGAGCATGCTCTGTGACCTGCTGTTTGCATGGGTTTGCACTACTGTGGGGTAGGAAAGTCACACACCCCAGGTGTGGTAAGGGGAGTTGGTTTAGTGCCAGAACCACCCCCTGGGCAGTAGAGCTCAGGGGGGTAGAAAGTCTGTCCACACAAAACAGGGAAGTGGCGGAGGGGACAATGAATCCTGGGACACTAGAGGACTGCAAATTGGGTGGCTCATCTGTGGGGAGTGGCCACACATTAATGGAACACAAGCTATATAACACAGATCAGACATAAACCTGCCCCCGAGTGGTGTAAGTTTAAGACTCCTAAAGAGTACTTAAAACTAGTTTCAGGTGTTAATATATGGATAAATCCAGGGGTTAAGAGATCCTGAAGCCAACTAAAATTAATGTGTAAGAAAGCCCTAAGTCTCTTTTGCTTCAAAAGGAGCGATCCTGTCTTTAAAAACATTGCTGAATTGAGGCCTAAAATTTACAAAACCTCAGAAGTAAGAGTTGAAAGAGGAGTGCGAGGTAGAAAGCTTAACTCGTAGTGAAAAGAAAAGTTTCCAGAAAGTGAAAAGGGAGGGTTCTCTATTTAGTAACATTCACCACACAATAATTGTCTGTCTCAATACAACAAATTCTTACCTACCAATCTGATTTGCAGTTGTCTTTCCTGGTATTTACTTGAATTTGCTAGATCTCTCGGCTTTGCATCGAGAGAATAATCCTATTGAGCACATAATGAACTCATTATAAAAACCATGAAATAATACATTTTGTGATTCTGTAACTAAATATATATATATAAAAAAACAATGTCAAGAAGTTGATACTGCTGCTATAGAACTGCTCCTGGCATAGCTTAAAGGTCTTTGTTTCTATAAATTCAATTGAATGTTTCTATTTCTAAGTCTAGAAAGAGCTTCTAATTATTGTTAGAAGCCTAATTAGCATTTAGTATTACATTACAACAACTGCAGCAAAATTGTACCCGTTCTCCAATAAGCAGTATTCACAGTGTGCAATCAAGCTGCTGTACGATGCAATGAGAATTAATAGCACTGCACGACAATGGTAAATCCTACAACTCCCGCTGTGTGTGTTTAATAATTTTTCACTCCTTCCAGATTGTTCCCATCAAGCACAATTCCCAAGATCCTAATCAGCTTCCCTCCCCATCAATACTACACAGAGATCTGAGCACTGAAAATTATCTGCAATTTCAAAAAGTGCTTTGTTGCATTATTAGGCCACTGACCTAAGAGGTAATGGGTAAATAGTTTCTGAAAAATGTCCACAGCACAACATAAATTAAACCTTATAGTCTTGCCTGCTGTTCCTACTAGAGCTATAACTGCAAAGTGTTACAGTTTTTACACAAAATCCTTAACTACAGTATTATTTTTTCACAAAAATTAACGTAAACCTGACAGTACTCTATATTTAAATGACTTTATTTACTACATTTAATGCAGAGTGTAGAATTCAGAGGAGAGTCATAGGTACCTTTTAACTTATTGAATAAGTAAATAATCAGAAGATAAAGATGGTTTGTGTTCACAGGCAGGAAATGTGCAGTTCACTAACAACAGGCTCACACATAAGTATGCATATGTAACTGGGATTGGATTGTAAAATAAGTTTGAAAATTATTTCTAATCAAAATAAAGTTAAAAACTACACATGAGACAGTCACTTGAGCCCAAAGGTAATGATTCACTGAATTTTCTTAGAAACCATCGTAGTCAGTTTTTCTTTCGCTTGGATCCCCCTTCCCTGTGATTTGAATATCCTTGGCCTTCGATTAAGAGACTCTGAACAGTGCAAACAGTGACTTCAAATGTATAACTCTCATCCTCAGCTAGACAGGCTATTTCACACATAGCCAATCAGAAATGCTCGTATAGTTTCTTCTACTTCCAGGCTGACTGACCCACTTGCATTAAATCAAAACTATGGCAATGATTGGACATGACTAGGTTCTTATTTCCATAGGTACCAAAAAGAGGGACAGGATCCCCATATGCTGGTCATCATATATCAGTCAACATTTGGATGCTGAGCTGTAAGCTATGGCAAAGCATTATCTGTCTTGGTAGTAATTTGTTTCAGTTAACAGAGTGCCAAACTTCACCCACAATTGCCCGCCTCTTATTACAGAAATCCTAATTAACATAACCTAATCTATTTGCATGGGATTTCTAACTTGCTTTAATTGTTTGGCAGTGCACCACAACTTAAATTTACCTAGTAATCATGATATAGTTTACAGTTTCACCCGTATTCTCCGAGGTATGTAAATGTAGTAATTTTAACTTTAATTGCCAAGCAGAATAATTTAACAAGCACATAGCACATTTATTAATCCTGAAACAATAAGAACAGTCTTAATAAGATAACACTTGTGAAAGTGAGAATTTCTCCTTTGCTTAATGTACAAAAGCTCTATTTACTCTAGCTTGTTTGAACCAATATTTGTACTGTATCGATATGTACCAAATGATAGTTCTTGTTCATTAGTTTCCTAACCGAAGGAACTATAGGCAGTTATGATATAACTCCATTTTTCTTCTGCCACAGAGATTTGGGGGTAGGGTGAAGAGATAGAAGAAAGACTGAAGTAATCCATCAATTTTGAGAGTAATTCATGGCACCTTTTCCCAGGATGATATATCCCAAAACTTCTACCTCCATCTCTCCCATTTCCTCACACTGTGTTAGCACTGTTATTTACGGCTGCCTGCATTTTCATTTTGTCTTACTATGTTTATGAATTGCAGAGTAATGCATCAAGCTATACTGCAATAATTTACACTCAGTTCATTGAGGATATTTATGCTGACCAAGTTGTGCATTTAGTAACTTCTTCTGCCAGTCTGCCACTACACGTATGTCTGTGTAGCTTTTGGCTGGTTCTCCCTTTTTCTCTCCGCGGAGGGAGCAAAGGACAACAAACTACTGTAGAGCTTCATTACTGAATTAAGAAACTGAGGCACCAACAGAATATAGTAGTACCTTTCAAACACAATTAATTTTATGCCATAAATCAGGGGACATAAATCTTCAAACAGCAACAAGACTTTAGTAAAAGGAGAGAAGTAAGCACTTCACAACACTGAGCACCAAGGTTTTCTGTCCCATGTTTATCTTTGATGGAGATAGTGACAGTAGATGGAGATAGTGACAGTAAACCAGTAAAGGTAGCTCTGTTTTCCCCATAGATCTAGTGTGGCAATCTGAACTATTGAACATAGTCTGTTGAGTACAGTTTTCTTGAATACTTTTAAGAGGAAACCATCTTTCTGGAATGGATTATGCGAGCCCATAAGGAAGTGTATCTTTAGTCTGTACTTTAAATTTAAAATGCAAAATAAACCTAAGGGTGAAAAAAAAGGTTCCAAATACACAGTTCTGTTTCTGGTGCACAATATTCAACAACTCAAACTATGCTTCATTCAACTAGTACAACTAGTGTAATTGAAATGGTAAAGTGCAATTATCAGTTACAGTACAACTACTGCCACTGGTTTACAGCCATTTGCTATGATGGATCAGTATCCCCTGCATTCCTATGCAAAACAACAGCATAACAATCACATGCAAATAAAAACTTTCTGCAAAAGATTTGAAAGCATACTAATTTTATGATGAACTACTGCTACCCCTATAGAGGCTGCAACAGCCAGATGACAATTTTCATTCTGCAGTGACACTTGCCTCCATGGAAGGTTTCATAGTTTCATAGTAGCTAGAGTCGGAAGGGACCTAGGTAGATCATCTAGTCCGACCCCCTGCCTTGGCAGGAAAGA
>NW_017728951.1:43413888-43479943 GCF_001723895.1 Crocodylus porosus | reverse complement strand
AAGTTCGTGTATCATACCTAGTTTTGAAGTTTTGATATATAACTGAGGATGTCTGTTTCATTTCATTTAAAAATATGAACCCAATAGGCTTAATCCAGAATCTTCAGCTCTGAACTGGGTTACCATATGTTGTATTTGATTTGTATTTCTATCAGTATCAACCCAAGCATCCTTATATATACACACCAGCAATGTACATGATTTATAGCAAGTCAGTCAAGGCAAAGCCTATAGCTTCCCTTCACAATTTGACGTTATCAGATTTCTTCAGAAGCTGGCAGCAGCTACCATAAGTAACAAGCTGTCACTGTAAATAAATCACTCCCTCAGAAATAACAGTTAAAAATATAGATTAGTAAGAGCAGAGGTCAGCGCTTTTATTTTGTTTTGCTTCCCCTCTCAGCCAAGTCACAAACCAATATTGCATGTTTTTGGACCAAAAGGAAACACAAAATACAGGGGAAACCCGCCTGTCTCCCCCCCTCAAAAAAAATTTTCACCAGTACAAAAGAATGAAATTTAAAAAAACCGACAGAAATAACATCCTTTATTAGGTGTATTGGTGTGTTTGGGGGGGGCTGCCTGCATGCAGATTTACCTGCTACTAATTTGTAAAAAATGCTGAGGTTCTGAAGCATATGTTGTACTAGGGGTAATTCAAGCTGATGAAACATGCTGGGTGGTTTATTGTCTTTGATTTGAAAGGAGATGTCCATTTCTGTGAAGCAGAGCTGCCTTGCTGTCCAAGAACTGCAAGCTGGTGCAGTAGCACTGATGATGATGACCTGAACCATGGCATCCAACCTCCTGCCTCAGGCATGACCATCCCTATTCAAACCGTATCATAAAAACCATAATCTAAACTCTACGTAAGACTGCCATCAACCCTGATACAATACAGACTTAACACCCTAACCTGCCACAGGTAAAGCAGGAGAGCCCTGGCAGCCAATGCTTCTATAAAATCTTGTCCATATACTCTCACTAGACGCATGGTAGAGGACCATGCCATCCGCTACAGAGGAAGGCAAAAAGCCCCATAGTCCATATCAATCTAACCATGGAGTAAAATTACTTTCTAACCCCAAATATGGCAATCTGTCTGACCCTGAGCAGAGAGACAAGACCCTTTTGCCAGGAAACTGTGGCTTTAGTTCCAGCAGGAATATTGGCATGCCCTAGTCAAAGTCCCTAGCCTTACTTGTGAGAACGCTTAAAAACACCCTGATATGCGTAGTAGAAAAGGAAGCATAGGGGCAACCAGCAAAGCGCAGAAGCATGGGAAATATTCATGGTAGAACACAGGCACAGCTGTACCTAGATTATACCCAACAAGTGGCTGTCCAAACACTTCTTGAACACCTCCAGTAATGGACTTCACAACTTCCCTAGGCAATCTATTCCACTGCCACACTCTTTTCACAGCGAAGTTCTTCCAGGTATCCAGTCCAAACTTAGTTTTGTTGCAACTTCCAGCCATTGCTTCATGTCTTCATCCCTGCAGCACGAACAGCTGCTTTCCCTCTTCTTTACGGCAGCCCTCCAAGTATTTGAAGAATGCTATCACGTTGCCCTCTTAAGCACCTTTTCTGCAAGCTGAACATGCCTAGCTTCTTCAACCTGCCATATGACCTGCTTTCCAAGCCCTTTGGGCACTTGTACATGTGATGATCATGTACTGGGCCCCTTGTTGCTCCTCCCTTCAGCAGGTGCCTGGAGGCTGCAGGCACCTACTGAAGGCAGGGTCTGATCCTTCCCTCCCCCCTCTCCACCCCCAGAGAGCCTATCTGCAAGCTGCCAGCAGGCTGAGTGGAGGGGACCTGGGGTCCTTCCCTCTGTGGTGGCAGGCCCCTGGAGCCACCCAGGAAGGCTGCTAGCAAGCTGGGTGCTGCCCCATCTCAGAGGTAGTACCTGACCAGATTCAACTCTTCCCCAAGCCTGCCAAGGCTTCCAGCACCCATGTACTGTCCCTGCCACCTGGAACCACCCAGGAACAGGCTGACTTGCCCCTGGGACAGTGTGGAGTAGCAGCAGAAGAGTGGCTGGGTGTGCTGGCAACTGGAAAAGGTGGCAGGGATGGTGCACAGGGCACGGGAAGCCCAGGTGGGCTTAGGGAAACTCAGGCTTGGTGGGCTTCCATCACCCCATGAACCATCCCTGCTGCTTTCTCCAACCACCAGCACATCCAGCTGCCCTCCTGCCACCTACCTGGGCTGCCTCAGGAGCAAGCCATCCCATTCCCGGGCAGTCCCAGGCAATGTGGCAGGGACAGTGCATGGGATGATGGAAGCCCCAGTGGGTTTGGGGAAGAGTTGGATTGGAATGGGTACTGTCTCTGAGCTGGGGCAGCACCTGGCCTGCTAGCAGCCTGCCCAGACAGCCCTAGGGGGTGCTGCCACTAGAGGGAAGGACTGGGGCCCCTGCAGCTCAGGGGCCACCAGGCCAACTGGCAGCTCTGCCCCCAGCAGCAGGCAGCCTCCGCCAGAAATAAAAAAGAAAAGTATCAGACCCCTTTCCATAACAGTGATGGAAGCTCCTAAATTGAAACGGTGGGTTTCAATTTAAAATAATTTCAAATTAGGGGGCATAGAATAAAAACCTGAGGTCTAAACCCTTATTATGTGTACAAGTACACTTCATCATCTTTGTTGCACACCTCTGGATCCTCACCAACTCCTCAATGTCCTTTTTAAAATGAGGAACCAAGAACTGCACACAATGTTCCAGATGAGGCCTAGCCAATGCCAAGTAGAGACACACCATCACTCCCCACGTCTTGCACCTAATGCTTTTGTTGATGCATCCCAAACCTGCATTTGCCTTGTGTGGCTGTATCACACTATATAGACTTATACTGATTCACAGATTAATAGCTTAGCAGATCATTGAGTCCAAACCCCTGCCCTGGGCAGGAAATAGTACTGGGGTCAGATTGCCCCAGCCAGGTACATGTCTAGTCCCCTCTTAAAGACCCCCAAGATAGGGGAGAGCACCACCTCCCTTGGAAGCCCATTCCAGATTCTGGCCACCCTCACTGTGAAGAAGTTCTTCCTGATGTCCAACCTAAATCTGCTGTCAGTTTGTAGCCACTGTTCCTAGTTACTTCAAGGGGTGCCCTGGTAAACAGAGCATCAAAACTGGATGAAGTATTCCAACTGCCACCTGACCAGTGCCGCATAGAGGGGAAGTATCACCTCCCTGGACCTGTTTGTCATATGCTTATTAGTTCCTTGAATCAGATCAAATCTGCCTTTTTGAAATATAGCATCCTAATTTTGCTGACCTCATGGTTTCCCTGTCTCAGTTAAAGTATGATTCCATACTAAAATTTACAGCTATATAGCAACATGGAACAAGCTATCTATTATTAATATACAAAGTCCTACAGGCTTGGCTTAGTATCTGCTTCTCAAATGAAGTCTGGAACTGTGGCATGTAAGTACTCAAGTACCACCATAATAAGTACTATATAAATACCAAAAAGACAAAATTGAGAATCTAAAACCCCAGAAAGAATGTCTATAAAAATATCCACAAGTTGTTTTGATAGGACAACAGTCGCATCTAAAAGAAAATATTAGCATTTTGAAACAGGGAAAGGTAAATCACAATATAATTAAATTAGATATCTTTATATCACCAGTTTGGGCTTCCTTTTGTCAAGTCTATACAGTATTAACATGAAAAAAATGAACTGCAAAAAGTATAAACACCTACAGCTTAACAGTCTTTGTTATGTAAATAAATTGCTGAAATCCTCTTTTATATGTTTTGCACTGTCATATTGAAAATGCATTTTTACTTTAAAATAATATACTATGATTATATGTACATTTAGGTGCATCCCTGACAAAATGTATTTGTATGCAGTATACTAAGAGAAAAAAATAAATTGTATATATTATCTATAAAGTATAACTGAACCCCAATACCTTTGAAAGTATAATCAGTTTACTAGCACAATGTGTGTGTGGTTCTGCACACACTTGTATGTGTATTATACACAAAATAATCAAAAATTGGCAATCATTAGAAAAAGAAAGAAAAGCTACAATCTATGATCAACATGAACTTGAGCTTTCACTGAAATGGACTCGGGTACCCTCTAATAAGTGAGGGTATTTTTTTTTAACCATTTAGATTCATTGAATATGTCAGTTAAGTGGGCTTCTATTTTTGTGTGGATTGCACAGACAGAATATATGCTTAAAAAGCCGTTCTATGATGAACATGATATAACTACCAGTTTACCCACCTTGACCCTAAATGACGACATAGGTGTTCATATTATATTCAAAAAACCCAAACAAATGGCTCATTTTGCACCATCTCCTCTAACATTTTTTGCAAAGTTAAAGATAAAACCAATTAGTTGGGAACAACTTGAAGAGGCATGCACATGTATCTCTATGCAGCTTCCAAGGAGGAAAAAAAATCTTAAGTACTTCGAGTCAACCATATCATATTTTGTAATTAAAAAAAAAAAATCTTTGAACTTTGCTATATGAGAATAACTGGTTCAACAATCTGTGAAAACTAGTGAAAAGCTATGCAAAACATATGACTGTCAAAATCAGGATGCTTATGTCAACCCTCCTAGGACACAGTTCCATAACTTTGTACACTGTGTCAACTTCCTGACTCTAAACACTACCATATGTTTGCCAAGAGACGATTAAATTGTTTGATTTGGCATGGTTGAAATATTTCAGAAGTCTCTATTATCTTTTCTTTTTTTTTTTTTTTTAAACTTTAAAACTACCTTCTCCACCACATGACAGTTTCTCTCACAGTAGGGGCTTCAGTCATGAGAAATGACTGTGTTACTTTGTGCCCCATAAGAAATCTTAAGACCTGGTGTTAAAGCTATTCAAGCATAACAAGTTATATCCCAGCATGCTCACTGATTAGCTAGCTTCCATAACCATAAAGTCAACAATAATCTACCTACATGCCCTTTCTGCAGGTGGTTGACCTATAAATGTTAAGTAAGTCAGTGGCAGTTCAGCCTAAATTACTTGGAAAGCATTATGCGTAAACATTAATGCTGCAGCATGTCCTTAACAGTACAACTGGGACGCTGCAGTCTGCAAAATAATCTGTTACCTGATATGATTCTATTTTTTTCTCCTGCAAAATTCTTTTCATCTGCATTTCCCATTGTAAAAGAATCTAATGCATTTCTAATCACATTTACTACTATTTCCTTCAAATATCAGCACCTACAAATAAAAATAAATTCCTCTAATTAGCTGAAGGGACACAGGCAGAAACCTATATTTAATCATATTGACTACAGGCTCTCAAGAGTTGGTAAGTGTTTCTACTCAAACTAATGCATGAGGGGCCTGGCTTCCAAAGGCTGGTAGGGTAAGTATTAAGACTTGCATACAAATATTTTAAAAATTACTGGCAGATCATAGCATAAAACATCATGCACTTCTTAAAATTGTGTTTGCTTTAGATCAAGGTAACATATAAAGAAAGTGGATAAAAGTCATCTGCATTATTGCAGCAACAGAATTCCTCTGTGCTAGGCCACAGAGCAGGGAAAAGATTGCTCTTGCCCAAACATCTGAGAACTTGTAACTAACAGAACCTGCCTTGGGCAAGTAACAAGGTGATTTTTCACTAGATATATAAAGTTCTTTATCACGTTTCATTCTAGCAAATGGACCTCCATGGTATCTAAGCCTCTCTTCAAGACGGTAAGAGAAACTTGATAAACAACCTTCCCTACACGAACGAATGAAGAAATCTTACCCAAGAGTAGACAGGATGGAGGGAGTCAGAAGAAAAGCGTAACAATTTGGTTTCTCCAGCAGGATAGTTTGGTGTTTTTATTGGAGAAGGGATTACAAATGTGCTCTCCAACTTAGTAGGTTAAAGTTACTGCTGTTCTGTCATTAGCAAGTACATTTGTCAACACCCCCACCACAACTAGGTGATTAGGGTCAATGTTTTCCAATATAGAAAATTAAAGATAAGTTCCTAAATCTATATTTAGAAACCTAAGCATTCAGTTTTTCAGAAATCCTGGTCTCCCATCAAGTCCCATAGGGCACCTATACATGTGCATCGAGGCTGCTCCAACACACTGTAATTACAGTGATTGATTAATTACTTGATTAATCAAGTCTGCTGGAGCATGGTAATTACCATGCACCAGCTGACTCCAGCATCATGTGTATCAGCATCTCTGCACTAAAAAAATGGCAACAAGGGTACTTTAACTAAAGCTCGTTTGACACATTTTAGTTAAAGCCCCCCACCACCATTTTTCAGCAAAGGGACACTGATACACATGATGCTCTGGGTGCTTTAATTAGAGCGGCTACTGGAGGCGCTCTAATTAAAGCATGCCCCCTTCCCCTTCCCTCCCCTCTCCCCAAGTGTATGAACAACCATAGACTTTAAAGAAAGGGCTCAGTGGCTTTGTACTTTTGAAATTCAGTTCCCTTAAATTCCTCAATATGGATTTACAAGCTTAAGTTTAGGTCCTGCTTTTTTGTTTGTTTGTTGGTTTAATTAACAATATTCAACCAACAGGGACAAGAAAATATTACAGAGCATGCTAGAAAAGGAATATGGCAATGTTTGTAAGTCTGGTAAAAGTAAGTCAAACAAAATAGCCAAGTTTCCATAAAACTCTTAACATTCACCTGAGTGAAATAAATAATTAGTGATGCATATCTCCTGCCCTGTCCTTCACATCCTGAACTATTCAATGTTCTTCACCATAATTAGTAGCTAAAGAAGTCTGACCTTCCACCAAGATCCAAAAGTCTGTGACAAAGGTGAGGGATGGGAACAGACTTCTGATACATCTTAAACCACTTAGCTCACACGTACCACACAGTATATGTATATTACACTATTATAATGCATATATATAGTCAATAGCCAATATACAGTCTAGATAAATATAGCTATTTTTGTTGTATGGGTTTGAAACTCAGGGAATGTATTAGAAGCACCCGAAAGCTTTGGAATTTTATGATCAGCGATATTATTGGAAAATCCTCTACATCAGCTTTCTGCCTCAAGCAAACACCACCAGTATTAAAGCCATGTTTACATGGTACCAGCTCCATTGGACAGTGCAGCATAAGGATGCTTGACAAGCAGCTCCCAAAACAGGTCCTGTACGCTCATTTTATTATGAGTGATGCTCTAGAGATGGGCAAAAGAAGAGATTCAAGGACACCTTGAAGGCTAATGTGAAGAAATACAATATTAACATCATAACCCAGGAGACGTGAGCACTGAATTGGCATATGTCAAAGTGCCACTGGGGACAGTGCATTGATGATTTTGAGCAAACTTGACTCACTATGGGGAAAAATTGAGGGAGAGAAAAGGAAAGAGCTGTGACCTGACATCACCAGGGTGTAACTCCATCCTTCTGAAACTATTTGCCACATGTGCAGTCAAGTATGAGGATCACTGATCAGCCTCCATCACTTACAGACTCAACAACGACTTCTCCATTTACTGAGAGACTCATCCTCATATCAAGAGATTGCTGATGATTATGTTATTCACTATATATAAAGTGGTGAAGAAGATTCACATACCCAGATTCAACAGAGGAAATAAAAAGGTACGTTTCTACCCCAGTGAAAACATTGGACCACCTTATTTACCTGTGGACAGATCCCAAATTCATAACTGATCCCACAAGTATGAATACAGCTAGATCAGTTTCCAACATTTTTTTCAATAGGTCAAGGTAAGAGTATTTTTATATTTACAATCTAAATCATGCCAGAGTCTAAGCAAGCCACTGTTTTTGTACATTGTTTCTTTGGAACAGCTGACATATATGCACATTACAGTTAATATTAGAGCACCTGAATATCTCTCATTATAAAAGCCAGCAGTGTAAAAACCTCAACCCTTGTTCAATTTTATTTATCCTTGACTTCCACAAAAAAAGCATACGTTACTTTTTAAAAAGTATGATAGAAAACCACCAAAGCAATTTGCAAAAAGTAGTAAACGATGTTTTAAACAATTAAAAATAGTAAATAGAAAGAAAGAAAGAGATGCTAAGTTCAGCTGTGATACAGAAGTTTCCTATTCATTTCTTCATATACTTACTAAGGTATCATGCTAACGTAAATAATATTTTATATGAACAGGCAGACACTGGCTGCCTTCATGAAATAAAGGCTTTATGCAGTCACTGAAACAGTCATGAAAGAGTTCACAGGTCATTCCCAAACACATGCTCAGAAATTATATCAACATCATAATCTGCATATTCACCATGTTAAACAAATTTTTTTTCTTTTTGGAGAAAAAATTATGCTGGTCCTACGTTTGTATCCCTCATCTTCTAAGGCCAAATGTTTTACCTCCAGGAATCCAACTGTGCTGGCCTCAAGCAGCAAAAATTATAACATTTGACAGACCTAAAATGCTACCCAAAATAGATCTTTTATACACAGCTTTTATATAAAACAAAATATAAATAAAATCTTCATGGCTTCCAGACCTATGTGGGATATTCACACCACTGCAAATATATGTACCTTACAAGATCATAAGATATTGGACCTAAAATTTATTTTAGGTCCAGGCCTTAGACTGTTAAAAGGCCCAAGCTGATCACTTTTACTGTTCTGTATCCCCATAATATCCAGGCCCCAATCAGTGCCAGTGAAAATACAAGTAATATCACACAATGAAAAAAAGGTTTCTTCCAAAGCTTCTCTGAAATTTAGACTGTTGGAGGCAGGCAGAATTTAAGTGAGGCAATCAAAAGCTATGCCATCTGCTGTAGAGCGATCACTCCCAGGTGACACATTCACATGTATGGCCACATATCCCTGTTCTACAGTCAGAACTTGAAACTATTTCAAAAAACTAAGTGTAGTAGTGGCACAAAAAATGGAAAAACTACAATCATGTACTTTTTCCCTGTTAATTTGGACCCCTTTATATTAAATTCTCTCTCTCAGGTGGTTGCTGCTGTAAAAAAAAAATGTAAATATTTCTGAGAAAGAGCCCTTCATAAAATTAACCTGTCTTCCAATGCCCTGCTACGTTTAAAAACTAATGCTAAACAGCAACGCATAAACTATTATTACCCTGTACATATTTATTGTATTCTAAAGCTCGAAAACAGTTAGGAAAATGGAAAAGTTACTTTTTTCCCCTACACAAATTTGTTAATGGGTAGCATAATGGTGAACCATGTTTGCTGGCATTCTGTGAAACATCTACAAATTGCCTCTGCAAAGCATTATAGGTTGTCAGACTAATGTAGTTGAAGATAATTTGGCCTTTCAGTGAATTGAACCTCACAGCACGATTATACTCCAGCACCAAGTAGAGTGTCACAATTATTCTTTCATGCTGAATTACCATATAATGTCATAAGCCTACCTGTCATAAGTCCTGCAGCCTAGCTTGAATTTTTTTCTGAATCTATGGTTCATGGCAAAAAAATGAATTTTTTGCTTCTAATGGAAATCTGATTGTTTTTATCAACAATAAATTTCATAGCAAATCAAAGGATATGCTTGGACAAACAATCCGATACTCAAGGTTAAAAAACACACAAATAATAAATTGCTGGTGTGTCATGTTCAATTTTTACTACTGCATTACACTGCAATAACCATAACAGGATCTAAATTGTTGTCAGAACATTAAACAAACCCCCATACTTCACAAAGGCATCCTGCCTGAGTAATTCACACAACGGAAACAACTATCAAATTTTCCACTGTCCCGCCACCATACCATACTTCAGAGCAGTTTATGTATTTGGACAATTTTTTGAATAAATTACTTCCATCCTGGTTGCTGTTGCCACTTCTGTTAAGAGTCATATCAGTTTTAATTGTCTTGCTGTCTATACTGAGCCACTGTTTTTCTGGCTCCTTCCTTCCCTTACATCCTGAGCACCAAAATAAACTATGATCACATAAAACTGCTTAATGCTAGGCATTGCTGTGCTAAAGAAACATGTGCCTGCTTTTCATCTGCATTGTTGTTACCCTTCTTCCCTGGATCTTTTTTGACATTTTTATAGAAAATTTAGAGGATATATTCTATTTATATTCCATACTTACAGTTGGTTGGTTTAATTCCATTACTTAACGTGCTAAAAACTTTAAACGTGAAATACTTAACCTAGAATAAGCATCATCCATAACCAAGCATCATCCATATCAAGCCTAAGGGACAGACTCGTATGTAGGTGAAAGCTTACATTTTCATCACTACTGATTAAAAACAACAACAAATATGTCTTTCCTTTTCCAAACATGAATGTATGTGCATTAATTTAGTTAATTACTGAATGTGGTATAAAACTTAATGGGAAGGCATTATCTCTATATTGCATAGACACCATTTACTAGTGAAATTACTGTGTTTCTTGTTCTATACCTGTGCAATAAAGCTCTGTTACAGTGCAATAACGAGGAAGAAGTAAAATCAAAATTACAATGATTTAGCTATAGAGAGAGAGATTTCTGTGTACATCTCCCTCTTTAGATACTACATACATACATACACATGCACATGGAAGACATGCAGCTATGCCCCACCTACAGATACAGTCAACCTTCCTCTTGCTTATTTCTTGCTTAATATTGTACCAAAACAAAGCTTAATATGCAGCTGTAAAACAAGAAATACAGTAATGGGCACAAATAAGCTGTACCTACATAATACAGAGTTAATGACTTCCCATCACATTTTACACTACCTTTAACAGTGAACTAAATTGACACAAACCAACAGGAGTCAGATCAATCTGATCCAACTCTATTTTCTAAATAAAACCCCCTTGTGTTTGCCTGAAGCTCAGTGCAACTATTTATACCACTACTGACTATGAGCTGGGTCTCTTCAGACAAAGTCCGACTACTAAAATATTGCTGGACAGAGTAGAAAACTTTTGCCCATGGCAGGGGGTCAGACTAGATGATCTACTCAGGTCCCTTCTAACCCTACCAACATAATACACATATGCCCCAAATGTCAATATTGGACTTACTTCCCCATGTTAACTAAAGCCATGCTGGTTGGTACTATTTATTTATAACCTCAAAAGCAATAATAAACATAGAACTATGATTTACTTTGAGTCTTTCTATTATTAAAACACTTTGTCTTATTGTTTTATTGATTTACAATCTGTCCTACTTACTTTTTTAGCATCTGAAAACAATCAAGGCACAAAGCTGCAAAATGTTTAGACATTAATAGTTAAGAGACAGCATTTTATTCCAGGCTAGGGGTTTGAGTACTCAACTGCTAAGCATTCTGGTACGGAAATGATTTATGGCCTTGTAGCAATAACGATGCGGCAGAGCCATTAACATATTGGCAGACCCCAGGATGGATTATCGACATTGATTATTTCATGGACCACTGATACCCATTTGTTAAGAGAAGCTCGAAGATGGCCTGTCCCTGACTGAAATCTTTTACGAGCAGACAGCATTTTAAGTATTAGGAACCT
Source organism: Crocodylus porosus (assembly GCF_001723895.1). NCBI lineage: Eukaryota > Metazoa > Chordata > Crocodylia > Crocodylidae > Crocodylus > Crocodylus porosus. Next base: position 43,468,458 of record NW_017728951.1, on the reverse strand, counting down.
GGGATTTGGGGTTTTGTGTTTTGGGTTTTTTTTGTTGCATTTGTTTTGGTACAAATCTCCTTCAACTCAGTCCTTAGTTCTAACAAAAAGTGTCAAAAAATAAAGTTCACCCTTCACTATGGCCTTAATTTCTCAACTCATCATAACCATGTCTTCTTTAAAAATTAATGATTGCCAGCATTTAGCCACTGGTTGTTGCTATGAAGATCTATGCAAAAAGCAAGGATCCCTATAGAGTGTGTGATATATGGAATTCTCTTTATTACTACAATAAAACTTACTGACATTTCAATACTTCTGCAAATAGCATTATAGTATCAATCTTCTGAATTAGGTTGAAAATTAAGTTGTAAATTAAAAGAAAGTGTACTTTGGAATACAACATGATATGTCACCTAGAAAAAGACCTTTGTGCATAACAGAGCTGAGCAGAAAAACTGAAAGATAAGCCCAGCTGCTTCTAAAGTGCCTATTTCATCATAAAGGATCTGGGTTATATTTTACAACAAAAATATAGCTTGAAAGCCTCGATATTTCACCTCCAGAGAACAGATTCTGAATCTCTTTAAAAAATAAAAAGATGAATTTGACAGTGTCAGTTCATTACTTCATATGCCAAGGGCATATGGGGGGGGGGTTAATTATTTTTATTTGTTTTTTACATTCTTTACACAAATAAAGCTGAAGTTCAAGAACCTAAAAAAATGTGAAAATATATTTATCTTCTGTCTTTTAAAGATATATGCACTGGCTTGAGTTATCAGAAAGAAACAAATGACATTTCAAGAGAAGAGAAAAAACAAACATGGATTTTGCTAAAAGCGTAAAAAACGTTAGATTTTTCACTTTTAAGCTCTGGACCTATTTGACACAGTTATTAATGCAGGTTAATGGCTGAAAATATATATGTCTGTTTCCCTTCCCCTCCTTCCCAATTCATCTTTCAATATTTTCTAAAACAGAAGTTGTTAATGAGGTGATGCATAAGACTGAGATCTCAGGCAGCTTAAAAGAAATGTGTTTATGCACAGCAGCAAAACACAATGCGGGGACATTGCTTTCTGGTATAAAAACCACAGTAATTAAAATCTGAATAAGTTGTATGCAACAAAGAATGGAAAACTTCATAACTCCAGGCATGAATACTTTATTAATTTTCATATTTATACAACAATTCTGGTGGAAATTGTTTTGCTATTGATGTGTCATATTTTGTTAAAAGACTAGAAGAGATCACTAAAATTTATTTATTTAAGAGACAACTGGCTATTTTTGCATTCAATCTAATGAGCTGACAATATCTCTCAAATATATATTTTTAAATGTGAGATGGTCCGGATTCCATAAGAAGCACTTGCCACTAGTAGGGACCCATGACTTCAAATGACCATCTGAAGTGAATGGAGAAGAATTGTGACTTGGGCCTTGACTACATTTAAAAAGGTTCTCCAAACCAGCTTAGTGGAAATACAGCTTAAATCAACAAAAGGACTTCAGCTGGTACTATTTAAAATCCAGTTTCTCAAATGAAATAATGTATAACGACAGACAAGTCTTTTGTCACTATATTTGCTTTTATGCCAAAGCTTTTACAAAAATCAACACTATTCTGATGCTACATATTGATGACAGTAAGAGTTATCTAGCCTACAGACTGACAAAAAACAGTAACTATCCGGAATGAGAAATCATAAATTGGGATCTTCTATCACCCATAAGTCTGTAACACTTTTCGGCTTCTCAAGAGTTAAATGTTTGTAAATGAAATCATTATTGTTAAGTCTGTACCTTTCTCTACTCGTACACTGTTTAAGAAGGATGCATCTAGAGATATATCTACCCTAAACCACATAAGCCATCCCATCTGGTCTAATCTCATATTCCTTGAACCCTTCTAGAAATCAGTCATCGGATGTCCCATGTCTCTTCCCACACTTCTCTTCAATTGTATGCAGCCCACATAGAAAGAAGGATACAAGAAGGTCACAGATTCAAGAACGGGAAGCTGGAGGTTTGCTCCTTGTGGTCTTAGCACATTTACAGACTGCAATACCTAGGTGAGTTGCAGAACACACCGCAGAAACACATCAGCTCAGAAGTACTGAGCTTTCAAGCTGGCCTCCAACTTGTAAGATCAGCAGAGCTTTCTGAGTCTGGCTGCAAGGCCACTATCAGCTGAGTTTAGTATGGAGAGAACAAGGAAAACCAAAGCTTGTACAACTGGATGGCATCATATCTAAGCAAGTAAGGGTTCAGGAAGGCTACAAAATCTTGGTAGTGAGACAGTAGGATGCTATCTAGAGTGCACCACAAAAGGCCCAGAGCCTATAGTTCTGGTACGGGACTTGAGGAAACAAAAATTAGCACCTAGATCCAATCATAGTTTGGTATATTCCCAGAATTTGGGTCAGAGCTTAATGGCGACACCTTCAGAAGGTGAATTCAGAAATAAATCTGCTATCTCTACATATCATAATTTCAATCTAATTTTAAAGCGCCAACCATGGAAACAAAAATCATTTTAGAAATTAGAACAGGCTTTTCAGTGCTCAACACATCAATCGTCAGTGGAAGCCTAGTTATACCAACTTTGACTGCTTTTTGAAAATCCCGCTCTCTGATTTCATTTGAAAATGTGCCCTTGGTAAATTAGCCAGAACAATTTTTGTTCAAATCCTTGACCATGCAAGATATTAATTATACCATATTCTCCTTTAAAGGAGCATAAATAGAATACTAATTTCAATAAAAATGTGAAGGAGTTGCAGGAAATGATTTACCACTATACAACACTATGTTCCAGCAGTATATAAACTCTATTTTGCAGGGGAGTAAACCAGAATCACCATTTTAGGTGGTTCATAAATGCAAAATTTCATAAAAGAACAGGATAATCACAGAAACATCTTGGAATTACAGGTACTGAAGTTATGGACCACTAGCTCTTGGCAGTATCAATTCAAAAAGGAGCTTATGTGAGTTGCAGATTTTGGCATAAAAAAATCCATGAGCTCCTTTCAAAACTGAACTCGTTTACAATTCTAACCCCACTGCCCCCCTCCACTCCTAATAAAACAAAACTCAAATAACCTTTCCTTAAATATCTGGCACTTCAGTTAGACAACCTTTAGTTTAGAGGCTTTGGGATGATCATGCGCAATTATAAATACATTTTAGCTACTCATATCCAAGTTATAGATTCCTCTTTTATGTATTCTATAGCAGTAATGAAGAACTTGAAGACTTCAAAAATCAACTGACAAAAACAAAAAAGTTTTAGGGTTTTATTTTGCAAGTTTTATCCTCCAATTTTCTGATCTTGTCACAAGAAAACCCAGACTTGAGGGTCTCCAATGGAACCAGCAACTACCTAAGCATACCAGGACAGCATAAGGGGTCTATTGAATTATTCTTCTCTCTGTCTAGTTTTGATCTGACTCATTTTTGGGGTAACAAAGAGCTTTTACCCTTTTCTCTTTCTATGCTGGCTAATCATGAAAAATGCTATTTCATTCATTTTTTCCACTGGAAAAAAAAAACTTTGCTGGGTAGTACAGACAATGTAACCTATAATAGATGGCAAGTGAATATGGGTAAAATGGGTTCTAGGAAACCTATAATAGACTAAGGAAAAAAAAGTCTTCATTTTCACATGTCAAGGCCATATTCTATTTGAAAACTAGGAAAACGTGTACCAAGAAGTGACTTGGGTATCTGGCATAGTATCATGCTCTGTAAAACTACTTCAGTACACCCTCCAGTAAAAGAGCTAACTTATGCTGATGGATACTGTGTGAAGTATCAATCAACTTGAAGACGCATACAATTCAATTATGAACAAAAAGAATCCCCATTTTTGCCATCTTCATTCTAGTGACTGGAAGGTCAACCATGGTCACCCATTCCAGGTCATATTTCCAACATACAATGCAACCTTTAAAAGGCACATGAAGAAAGTATGCAAGAAGAGCCAAATACTTCTGTACCAAGTGGAAAATAGTCACCAAAGAAAACCATGTGGCAGATTCCTTGCTGGCATAAATTAATATAGCTCTATCAGTGCAGCTATTCTAACTTTCACCAGCTAAGGATCTGAGTCCCATGACTAAACTTGAAAGCTTAGAGCACCAGATTTCAAACTAAGCATGCTTGTGAATTCTGCCCTAATGAAATGCAAGGTTGGAGCTATTAAACCTAAAAAAAAAAAAAAGTGAACTACTAAAAGCAGCCTTAGTATCTTGTACGGCCAGTTTCAGTGCTTCGTAAAAAAAAATGTTTTATTGTAATCAAATTGTATTTGTACAGAGTGAGACATAGCAAAAGCATCTAACAGAAATCTCAATGATGAGTCTCTGAATCCTAAGTTAATTGCACATTTGCAGTACCATGTTGAAATCGCTGTCACATTTCTGTCTCTTCATGTGACACAGGGACTTCTATTAAGGTTTGCCTATAGATCCCTACAAGCCTAAAAAGAATGTGGTTTTCTGTAGTAAAACCTCACACACATTGCACTGAGCAACATTATTCTGTCCACCTAGCACTATTTAACTGCAACTGATACAAAAATATTGTATCCGTTCTATTAGTTAACGTTTGAATGACTAATATACATGGAGAAGAAATACCTTTGGGGGGAGGAAACAGAAGAGAGAAAGAGAAAGAGAGAGACAGAAAGAGAAGGAAGAAAAGTGACTCAGTCATGTTTGTGAGATTTTCACAGCTAATCACACACAAGACTGATTCACTGCTCACCTCGCTCTGTTCACTCATTTTTCATATCATACTTTTCACTGCCCCATCAGCTTGCTCCACCAAGGTCAAATGAAGGAAATGATAGCACACATACCATACTAAGATTTATTATAAACACATTTGCTTTTTTTTGTTTGTTTGTTTTAAACAAAGGAAATGGGTCCAGAAATTACCATTTACAAAAATTAAGGTAAGCAGTAGAAGCAATCAGATACTTTATGCATGTCACACACACACAAGAGAGACTACATATATTCAAAGCAGATGGGTTTTATTACATTAGTGAATTTTGCTTTGCTTGTCCACAGTATAATCATCTACTTTTTAAGATCCCTTTCTTATTTACCACAATCCATATTTCCAAATTAATATAACATTAAAATTAACACTGAACCAAGAGCACATGATGGACCTTGAAACAAAAGAAAAGAAGCACTGAAGATTAACTGCTGAATATACATTAGTTTGCTGGATCATGCATTCAACTTCAGCCATATTTATACTGCATTAATAATTCGCAATGCATGTATTAAATAAGCATTACTAGGGATGGTACACTCAAAACAATCATGTACACTGGAGAGCAAATCCATTATATACAAAGGTGCATGGCTGTACATTGACTAAGAAAGCTCAGCTATTTGCCCATCAATACATTTCTCATTAGGAAGCAAATTAAGCGACTACAAAGGAGGAGAGGTACTTTACAATTTGGTCTCAGCAAGTAACATGGTTCTGGCCCATGAATTACCAGAATAAAATGCTACAAAGTTTTATGAGAGGCAAGCCAGCAACAGTCATCTGTCCGTCCTTGAAATTCTTAATGTCCTTAATATTTCCTAATACAGTAAAGAAATAAATGCATTATTTGACACTGTCCCTGAATGACCGTAATGTACAAATTCACTTGTGTTCCAGGTTAAGTGGCTGCAAAAAAAGACCATAAATGCTTAACACCTTTTTATAACCTCGCCTAAGCATTTCTCTATTTTGAACACTCATCTCTAAGAAATTAGCATCCATGTTTAGACTTTTGCCATGGCAGCTGACAGAACGAGACTTTCTTTAAGATGTACACTCAGCTAAGAATAAAAAAGATACATAAATTGAATTTAACTTTAACAGGTCATGCCAGTGTCTAAAAAAACATACCACAGAAAAACTATTGAAGAATGTGGGGTGACACACAATAGTCAGTACCTCCAGTACATGACAGACGTCAAGTATTTATTACAAACACAAACAGAAAGTCAATTGACTTGATGCCAAAGCTCTTCTGCAAACATAAGATGCATTAAATGAATCTATGCTCAACAGGTTCAGAAAGCACTGACTAATCAAGCAGTAATAAAACAGACACTATACCAAAATCAATTTGACTATGATAATAATTATAGGCCGTCAGTAATAAGGCTGCACCTCAAAACTGACTATAACTATTTTTTTTTACATGCCCTCATTGAACATATGACCTTGTAAATAAACAATACATCTTCCCTTTGCTAAGGAGTCTTTCTTCCACCAAGTAGTAAACAGTTGATCTTTTAAACTCGCTGTCGAATTTCCACATTGAAGTGAGAGACCACTGACTCTCTACACAACTGTGTTATACTGAAGGATCCCATGCCCAATTTGGGTGAGTCAATGTGAAGCCGGGAGGTAACAAAACATGATTGAATCATAATTCATGTAACCAAGTTCAGAAATATAGTGACCAGAATGAATTTACGAAGTTCCAGAAAGGTAAACAAAAGTCCATATATTGACCAGAAGGAAGATTATGAACATCCGTTGGAAGACCTGCATAACAGATGAAACTGCATCTGGAACAAAACAAGGTATGCATTTTTACATTTCGTTCATGTTTCCTAATTGGAAAATCCCAAATGATTCTACATACCAAGGAAGCTGCCAATCTGTAAGGCATTTTTGGGCTAATACCAGGATCTAAATTACCTCTCAACATAGGCATAAAACAAAACTTTGCATAATCCAAAACTCAATCTACTATCCCTAATGAAAAACTTCCTACTTTCACCAATAGCAATATCCCCATTAGTCCTTTTAATCATCAAAAAAAAAAAGCCAAATCAAACCCCCCAAAAAGGCAGAGATCCATTTGTTAACTTTAAGAATGTACAATTCCGCAGTAACGGAGATAGACACACCCAGAACTTAATTCATAAACCTGGCAGGTGTCATACCCGATTTACCAATCCATTAAAGAGAGGGTACAGAGTAAACTAAGAGGTGACTAAAATATCTCTCATGAGTAAATCCCATGCTTCCCAAAGACACCTGAAAAATATCTAACAACCTCCAAAATTCCACATCCTGAAACCCCTGCCGGCAGTCATGTGCTTAAAAAACGGATTAACACTTTTACCCTGCAACTTGAACCAGAAGCAATTTTTCCCTCATAACGTGCCTGTTTCTTTTCAAGTTCAAATAATTCCTGAAAAGATGTTTAGCTAATCTATTAATAAGATAAATTCTCTAGTGTAAGGTCCTTTATTTGCTTCATGGAAACTCTGGACAAATCATTAGTAAAAAAATATGTGTGCGAGCACGTGTGTGCGTATGCGTGCAAGTGTGTAATTTTACTAATGACTTGTCCAGAGTTTCCATGAAGCAAATAAAAGACCTTAAACTAGAGAATGTATCTTATTAATAGAATATCTAAACATCTGATTATATATATACTGAATATACTGTAATTACCTGATTTACTAGCAACTTGCACAATGACGTGCATATATTCCTTTTAGGAAAACTGCACAAGTTTTATCGGAACTCAGTTAAATATATTTTAGAAGCATTTAGATAATCTTTTCTATTGTATTAATACAAACAGGATTTGGAAATTATTTTCCTCCTTACCTACCAAGAACAAAGTTTCAGATTCTGTTCTTCACTATAATAACAGATTACCTTATGAACACTGACACTATAAGGAAATGCTGAGTTGCCACAATACATTTCTGCTACTTCATAGTTTTTGGATCTCAGGCCAAATCCTGCTCTAAGTTATTTAGTGCAGAGCCATAGCAGTATCACTGCTTCAGTGTGACAAGAAATATAAAAAAGTAGAATTCAGCCCACTATGTTACTCTTAAACCTCAGTTTTAATGCAAAGTTTTTATTTAAAAATATGTATCAAATTATATCCTGGTGAAGTGAGTCACATCCTTTAGTTTCAATATCCATCATCAGTGCAAGACAAAGAAGTGCTCATCTTGCAGTTCTCTCTCAAGTGAAATTTGATGGGAATTAAAGGCTACAAGCCTGCTTCTCTTAATAGTCACCTTTTTGGGGGGGTGGGGAGGGGTTGACATTTGGTACCATATTGAGTATCCACTTTCTCACACACACTCACACCCACACACACACTCTTTTGAAAAAAATATAATAGGTTTATTACTGAAACTCTTATGCATCTGAATACAATACCAAGATTTGTCTTCAGACAAGTTTTGAAAAGAAATGCAAATATTGTTATTTAGCATAGTAAAAGAAACTATAACCGATAACGGTAAATTTAGTGGAAAGAGTAAAACAATGGTTGTGGAAAGAAAATCTATTCTATTGAAACATACTGTAAGAACTTACTGACAATAATCAAGAGCTCTATTTGAATGAACCAAGTGTGAGTGAATCTAGGAGAAGACTATAGGAAACTAGCTTGAATTTGCTAGGTGCTTCTGCTGTTCCATCTCCTCATATATTTTAGGAAAATCTGCAAAGATGCAAAGAATCCTCCTGTGTTCGGTTAGCAGTAAGTAAATTGCTGTGGGCTCTGAGTGCTGGAATACTTTAGCAGGCAATTCCTCTCTGTCTTTCATTCTGTTTGTCTGTGTTAAATTCCCCCTCTGCCCTCATCCATTCTCACATCCAGTTCCCAGCTTTGTCCATCCATCAATCCACACACTTTGTCAGTGCTGACTTCATCCTGGCTCTCACAATCACATCCAAGCAATACTGCTGCCACTAGGGAGCTTTTCGCCTCCCATCTGCGTCTCCCTGATCTGCTGACTGAGGCCCTGACGCTTGTCGTTTTCTATTGCACAGGCAAGCAAAAACACTAATACTGAACCTGATTTCTATCGTGCAGCTTTTCACCTTTTCTATCGGGGGGAATAGAGAAAGAGAGAGATAGACAGAGAGAGAGAGAGAGATGTTTGCTGAATTTTCTAAAACAATTCGTACTCTAGTCAGGTTGAGGCTCAATTCGTCTTTGGCTCTACAAAACATCAATAGAAATCACAGGGAGAAAATGTATCACTAATTAAGGGTTGATAAGCTCTATGTCAAGTGCAGTTTAGGAAAAAAGCTCACCAGCTTATACAGATTCTCTGCCAGTTGAAATCCATACTGCACTTTCATGGCAACTTCAAGCCCATGCATATTTTTGCTTTAAGCAAAATTACATTACTTTAAAGAAACATTCTAGGAAGACAGCCTGTTAAATACAGATGCCATTTTGTTCAAAAGATAATTTACAAAGCCTTACATCACAACTAAAAAACATAAAATTACTAAATTAAGAGAAGTGTTACCTAGCAATGAAACTATTTTAAAACATTCTTCAATGTTTTTGCCTCTTTGTATAGCCTTAATTCACAAGTGCACAATTTAAGTATAGCACATCTACTAATTTTCTTCTTTAAAAGGAGAACGAAATGGGCATTTCTTTAAAGTCTTCCTAATACTGACTAGAAATTACAAGATCATGTACAGTATACTGCTGCATACTCCAAGCTAGATGGCAGTGAAGGGAAGTGTAGTAAACCAACATTTATAATGGTAAGCTAAAAGTCCTATAGATTTGGATTTGCTCAGTTTTTTTAATCTTCATATACTTGCTTCTGCCTGAAAAGGATAAATATGGGGTAACAACAACTCCCTGAAGCCAAGGAAAAGCAATTTACAGCTTGAGGCTAAAGCACTGTACTATGAACCAGATCAGTGGTTGTCAACCTTTTTGAAGTCCAGGCACTCCTCCACATTTTTTGCGAATTGTGAGGCACCTCATTTCCAGACCTAGGTTATTTATTACTATGCTTACCTCCTTGCCCAGGAGGCAGGTGCAGGGCAGGTAGGAAGAGGTGGAGCAGCTGAGCAGAAAAGAGCATGTGCTTATTTCCTTGCACAGGGGCCAGTCAGTGGGAGGAGGGGAGTGATGATAGGGTCAGGTATGGGCCTGTGCTTACCTCCTCACACCCTGGTTCAGGATCACTGAACCAGAAGTTTTGTTCCGCCAAAACACAGGCTCATCCCTGCCCAGCTTCTCCTCCTCCTTGTTCCTAGCTTGTAGTTCAGTATTCAGAACAAAATTCTTGTTCCTAGCTTTGTCCCTGTCTTCCTCTGCAGTCTTGTGCAAGTTGTGCTAGCTCCCCACGCTTGAGCTTGTAGTATTCTTACCCATCTCCTAAGGATGCTGAAATGGTCAGTACTTTTGTATACTTTGGCACCTTTAGATGAAAGATGGTATAAGTATATATACTTTCTGTTAACATGCAAATTACTTTGGCATCCTTGGGGGTTATTTACTGCTACTTTCTCCTATGACAGCAGTGTGTTGAGAACAGATTCTTATTCCAGAAGTCATAAAATAAAGTTAGAGTCCAGATTTCACAGGCAAAATTTTCACTGGATCATATTTTCCTTCTCACTGGATCATGTTTTCCTTCCAAAACGATAGATGTACAGAACATTTCTGGCTACATACTTCCCCAAATATCACTTCATATTAGCTGTTGCTTTCAACTGAAAAGCTTAAATGTAAACCAAGATAAGAGGCTGGGAGGTTGAGGGGGATGGAAGAAAACAAAACAAAGGAAGCAAGAAGCCACACCCACACAGCCAAAAAAGGAACATTTGACCTTCTCTCAAAGCACTTCTACCTGTTTCCAAACTTCAAGCCATGCAAGTTTGTGCTTCACTCTGCGCCTGTTACTCGAGGAAGAAGCTTATAGTAACATCCCCCTTTTGTTTCCCAAAACTGATGGTCTCAGCTCTGTTTGAGGCATGATAGAATAGCCCTAAAAAGCAAGAGAAGAAAGTCTTCTTTGCTGTACTACTACACACATCAGACATCTCTAATTAGACAGCAACAAAATTTTATTAATAGGCTGGACATTATGGAATGAGCTTGTTATAAATGGGCCCTGTCAAAGCCTTATTCAGCAACCAAATGAGTATTCTCAGTTCACTGCTCGCATCTGAAGCATCACCGCTGGTGCCGGATAACAAATGATTGCTATTAACCGTATTGTTAGTAATGATGGCTGAAAACAAACAAAAACCCATAAATAACAGTCTACAGAAAAATTAACCCATAAACTTGATAGATATCCAGCTGAGAAATAATAAATGACACTTTGGATCCTGCTGGGAGAAGCTAGAGGTTTTTGTTTTCTTCTCTGTCATTAACACATTTTCTGTGCTAAAAATTAGATTCTGATATATAATTATCAACGCTTCCAGATATTAATTCTGCTATCGCTCCCTCTGTTTCTCTGCTGGCTGGATGTAATGTTATTCACAGATTACTCTGAGAAAACACATCAAACACTTAACAGAGCAGGTCAAAGTGACAAGCAGCTTTTCCTGACAACACCAACCTGCACAGTCTTTTTACCAGGGACACAAAACAAAATTCTCATATTAATTAACTCAGGTTTCTTTGCAGCCAGAACAAATCTTTACTATGTAATGTGAGCTAAGCATATTCCCAGCTGTCCTAATGAAGGCTTTTTTGAGAAGAAAGAACTGACAAATATTATCTTGCATTTATATATTCAAATTCACATTCGTTAACATGTTAGAGAAACATCTCTATTTTCAGAAGCAATCAAAACAACAATCTATTTACCAAAATACAGCACAGGTGGCCCCTTCCAAACCTCCTTTTTGTCCCTTTATGCCAGACAAATTATAAAAGACACAAGCAAAATGTTTCCATTCAAACTAAAATGCAACAGTGTCTTAGTAAAAATAAGTAAGTAAGTAAATAAATAAATAAAAGGAATTTTTTGAGGAACCATTCATAGTGCTCTTCAAAAACAAAAATTTTACAAGCTCTGCGCACTTAATTGACCTCAGCAGTGTGTTCATCTTGAAATCCTGAATACCATTAGATTGGAAGAAATAGGGTAACAGCATGAAGGAGTTAAGAATATCAATCTTGCAAATGCTTGTGCACACAAGCAACTTAACAGTACTGCTACCGAAGTAAGGAAGTGATTTGTACTTTAGAAGTACCCCAGGGCCCCAATCAGGAATATATCCCCATTATCTTAAGTGCTATACAAACCCATGGGAAGACACCTTTCCATCCCTGAAGACCTTATCAATTTAATGTGTGTCAGGAAATTCAGAAGGACAGTTCGTATGAGCAAAATTTACCTAGGTATAAGGTGTTTACAGGAATGCCCCACTTCGTCTGATTCATTGTCTCTTCAGGTTGTGATTTCTTGCATCAGAATTATTTAAATGTGTGTCACATCTATTTATATTGAGCTTATGCAAACCTGCCATCTAGATTTGAGCATTCAGTTAGTGAACATTTCCTGTACAATATTTTACAGATTATTTTTAGACCTCTAGGTAAAACAAAAAAGTAAGAATCAGCCACATTTCATAACTGCACAATAGGAAACAGGCAGCATATTAAGCAATCAATTTCTTGGATCGCATTTTTACTTCATTTACAATAAAGAAAAGCAGCAGAAATAGAGTTATATCTCTGCCAACAAGTTTGCAATCCCCTTAATTGTAATTATTCAAGGGAAATGACTTGCTTGCTATTCATGTCTTTTTCCAGTTAAACAGATCTCCATTATGTTTATAGCAGCACCCAAGGAAAAATGCTTTGGAAAATTATTTAAATAAATTAAAATGGAACAGGAAAGAATAGTTCCTGCTCTACGCATCTAGCTTTTAATTTTTATGTTGTATCCCCATGGCCACGTTTAGCTGATGACAGAGCCCAACTACAAATCCCATACATACTACACACTACATTTTCTCAGTATTTGGCATCATGATATTAAATAACTATAAAACTAGAAAGCCAAAATAACTAAATCACCTGGCAGCCAATTTCTGAGAGTTAAACCACAAACCCGGAAAATGGTGGAGTGTGTTGAAATAATGTAAAGGAAACCCATAAATTCAAACTTTATGTTCTGTAAAGAACAAATATGAAAAAGGCATCAAAATAATGAAAGATTGTTTATGTATTCTGGCATGAAATGGGAATGTGTTATGAGAGAGCGCGCAATGGCAGAGACAGATCGACAGAGCTGACAGTGTGGTATTCATCCTGCATGGTACAGCAGACGTCCTGCTAGTGGCAGTCGACAGCGCAATAAATCAAGGGCTCTCGATGCTGTACCTACAGCTTATTACATCCAAGATGACAAATAAATAATAATCCCTGTCACAGCGGCCCTTTGCTCAAGGATTGAGCCTGAAACCTTTTGCTCATCACTCCTGGTCTTAAGTGAAAATACTAGAACAAGGGAATTGAAGGCCACGGTTTACTGAGCTCATGAAACACAAAGCAAGCTGGGCATAGGAACTAGAGCTGAGCAAGAAAGGTCAAGCAGTAAGAAAGGATAAACATTTAAATAATCCTACTAAAAAGGTGGCAATATTTAGCAGTGATGCAGGTACAAAGGGTCTTAGAACAGAAAAGCTTCTTTCCATTAACTGGAGTTCAAGATGTGTACTGCTATAGACCCACTCCACTGTGGGTGCATGCGAGTCTTCAGCAATCAAACTAGAAATTTTTTGCCATAGTATTACTCATGCAATGTGATGCATATACATAAGGAAGCCACTTGAATCCTGGTAGAATATGCTGTAACCACCCTTGGTGACTTAACACTTTCATAGCACATGTGAAGGCAGAGTGAGAGGCATTTATGTAGTTTTAAGTAAGTGCCTTTCAATCTCTCAGCTATCGGAATTAGTAATAAAGTGATTTTGAAACAGTTTAGTCCTTGTAAAAGGACAAAGCTCTCTTTGCATCCAACAGGTAAAATGATCCTTCAGCTCCTAAAGAGCAGAGGCTTTTCAGAGAAAACTAGTGGCTGAAACTACTAAGGGTGAAATTCTGTGCAAGCCCCAGCTAGGAACCTGGGAGGCGTCCATAATATGCTCGGGTAAAATTTAGTACAGTATATCCACAATGAGTGCCTGGATCCACAGATGTCTGGTGAGCTGAAACAATAGCCAGGTGCATCTTGTCACCATGCTTCGGCCCTACAGTTTAAGGATAGCTGGGAAAGGATTCCTCAAAAGGAAAAAGATCTTGGACATCAGGCTGAAAACTGTTTAGAGAATGCACTTAGCCTGGTAAGCCTGTCCAATCATCTTTCCCACTATAAGCACAAATGTCTCCTATAGAACAGAGAGCACCATTCTATTGTTGTGATATGGACAGTGTGGCAGTCTGAAGGGTGCATCCTTACCCCATTACCCTATAATGGAGCACAAGCACAATTCTGGCACTCCTCAGCACAAAGCAAACAAACCAGGATTGCCATGAACACTCAACAACCAGTAGAGTCTTGTCCCACCTTGTGCGCCCAAGGAATCAGAAGTGTAGGTGGGAAGTCCTGAGCATATCCATAACTAGGAGATGACAGAGGTGTCTGTCAGAGAGCCAAAACTGAGCCCTTCCCCGAGCAAAAGGATCAGCATTTCCTGTTGATGTCAGAGGAAAAAGACGGTGACCACTGGATGACCCCTATTCAAGAAAATGTAATGCAGGAAAGGGAGTTCTTAATCTGGTACAAGGAGATTTGCATGCTGAGGCTGCACACGAAGACATGCTGCATGCCTTGCAGGTGTACTTCCAACACCTGTTTTCAGTGACAGGTGCACTAATTTCAGAGACTGTTTACCTCCTGCACAAGGGAAAGATTTTACACCCGCTTGTTCACGGATGATGAATACTGTCTGTTATTTAGATCACATAAATAAATAAAATAATCCAAATGTGGTATATCCCCTGGTCTGATATAGGACCACCTGATAGGCTGCATACCATCCAGAGTTCAGAACACAGATATGTAGCCACTTTTCCACAGAAAACCAAAAACCTTTCTGCTGAAGATTGTTCACCTGCATCCCTCACCCTTATGTGGATGCATCCGTCAATCGTGAAATGATGGCTAGAAAGAAAGAAGTATCAGGCATTGGCTAGCCTTGGAACAGCATAGGAAGGGTTACCACCTCCTATAACCATGTCTGCACAAGCCTGAGGTATAATCTGACATGCAGCATTATATAGACATTTCCCAATTTTTGGCATAAAGGAACTCATAGAGGCCCACTTAACACAGACATGATCTGGAAGGTCAGTTGTGGCTAACAGAGTTGTGTGTAGGCCCGATATAGTCTAGTCTCTGAAACGAAACCAGGGTCTTCATCTTGAGGATACCAGTCTTAGAGACTTTCTGCAACACCTGCACAATATTAGCCAGGTATTAAGGCCTGGAATGGATAAACAGCCTGAAGTGTCACTAGCACTGCAAAGATCTTAGTGAAGACCTTCAGGGCTGTTGATGGACTAACAGGAAAAGCCTGGTATGATAATATCCCTGACCTATAACAGAGAGAAGTTATTTCACACAGGAAGGTGTAGCAGCCATGAGAAGAAAAAAAATAGCATCCTAAAGATCAAGGGATGAGAACCATTCTTCCAGTTCCAGAAAAAGTGTTTAGGACAATAACACTGACTATTTGAACTCAAGCTCACAGATGAAGGAGCTGAGCTTTAAGTGCAAGACTGGATGCCATCCTTTTTTCCTCTTCTTTGGACCAAGAAGTAACCGCTACAAAACCAATTTCCACTGTGTTGCAGAGAAGCTGGTTCTTCATGATTCCTAAAACTGGAAGGGAGGAGAGCATGAAATGATACAGAAGACTGAGTGGGCACTCAATAGCAAGCCAGCCACTATGTGTAAACCTCACTTATCTATAGTAACACAGGCCCATGCCTCCCAAAAGTGAGACAAGGGAAAAGAAGGGAAAGACAGAAGTTCAGATTGTGGTTAACAATCTCTTGAAGGCAAAGGATAACAGACAGGCATAAATTCAATCTAGACCAACAGCACCTGGCAACTTGGAACCGGAAGTTAAAAAGAGGATCATTCCCAATGCTTTCAGTGCTGGGACAGAAGTTAGCAATTAAGTGTCAAGCCATGACGGTGGAGAAGCCCAAGATGATCTTGGGCACTTATCCTTGAGTTTCTTTGGCACTAAAGTGGATCCTCCAATACTGGGATTTAGTGCAAGGACATTTCAGAGCTTGTCTGGGATCTTTAAATAGCCACAAACATCTCAGAGCAGAAAAGAAAAGGGGAGTGTGTCTCCTGTATTCTAGAGTCAGAAGCTGAACTCAATGATTTACCCAAGAGGTAAACCTGGAGTCCAGCTTTATCACCCCTTCAAGGCCCAAAAAACAAATGACCTGCAAACAGAGCATCTCCCAGTGATACAGAATAGCATTTACAGTGCTTCTCTGGGGCAAAAATAGCCCCATCAGTCCACACACAGTGTTACTGCACAGTAACTAATTGGCATGATGCAGGTATCAAATTTACACTCAAATCAGCATAAATCACTATATTTACTGTGCAGTATGGGTGTACACATGTAGATGCACACCTGTACTGAGCAGTAATTTCAGTTACTGCGGAGTAAATGTGAATGTGCAGATGCACTCACAGTGTTGTTCCTTTGCTTCCTCTATCATTGTAATCCTCTGAGCTACCTCTGGACAAAACACTAAGGAAACTACTACCTCTGTCTGTAAAACACAAACCCTTACAACAGCTGTCTCTTCAGGAATTTCTATATAAGATCAGAATGCCATTCACTAAGAGCGTATGTATCACTAGTACCCATAGTGGAAGATGGGGGAAAAGTTTTCATACCAGTAAGTCACATTACATATGTTGGCACAAAAGGGCAAGTTTCCTTCTAATATTACAGAAAATCAGCTAATGCCCTGGTGCATAACATTTCTTTACCCTTGGAACAGAAATAGAAATATTTTTGTTCCTCCGGTCCTTTTGGAATTCTATGCATTATATTTCATGGAACTCCTGGAATTGGGAATTTTTCCAGCTGACCATATGCTCAGAGAAATCTTTTATTTATCCTGAATACAAAATTATAAAAATAAATATGTAAATAAATAAAATTACTTCTTCCTTATTTGTTCAGATATAGTGTACACAACCCTGTGCCCTATGTGTTACATAATTAGTTGCTATTCAAAGAGGAAGGAGAGAAAAATTGAGGCAGTAAACAGAAGACTATAGCGCTGATGCCACTATGAAGGCTTCAACTTCTATGACCACAGTCCGATCTCCAGAGAGAGAGGGAGTGGTCTGTTTGGACCTCACTCCACTGAGGAAGGTCTTCTCAGTCAGAATGGCGGACTTGCTCAACTGGGCTTTAAACTAAGCTTGCCATGAGATGGGCAGACAACCACCAGAGCAAGCTAAACAAGCATCAACTGCAAAACCAGTAGGTTAGCATACTCAAGTGAGCCCACTCCTACCCCAGCCCAGGAACAGAGCTTCTCCATGAGTACAAGGAAGCCTAGGGCCTACAATGGCACACTTACATGCCTGTACACTAACGCTAGGAGTCTGGGAAAAGAACAGGAGGAACTGGTCCTTCTGCTCAAAAAAACAACTATGGTCTCACAGGGATCCTGGAGACCTGGTGGGACTCCTCCTATGACTGGACTATGGGTATAATGGCTATACCCTGTTCAGGATAGATCATGATGAAAAAAGGGGCTGAGGTGTAGCTCTCTATATGAAGGAGAGCAAACGTCTCTACAAGCTGAGACTGGCACCCAAGCCGGACAACTGAGACCCTTCAGGTTAGTATACAAGGTGAACAGAGGGAAGGGGATACAATGGTAGAAGTCTACTACAGACCTCCAAACCAGAAAAGTGCTTGACCAAGAATACACCAGGGAACTGGCCAAAGTTGCACACTCTTGGTGCACAGTCGTCATGGTAGACTTCAATTACCCAGACGTCTCATGGGAAGAGCACTCGGCCAAATCCAATCAGTCCCAAAGCTTCCTCACGTGTGGATGAGCTCTACCTGTCCCAAGAAGTTTATGGGCCAACAAGAGGCAAGGCACTCCTGGACCTGATACTGGCCAAAGGGAATGATCTAATTAGCAATCTAAGAATCAAAGGGAAACTGGGTGACAGTTATCATGAATTGATCGCTGCCACTATCCATTGCAAAGCTGGCAAGTCAGTCAGCAATGCAGTAGTCCTTGACTTTAGGAAAGCTGACTTTCATAAGCTCAGGAGGCTTATTCTTGAGGCCCTGAGAGGCCATTATTTCACAGGGAGGGGAGTTCATGATGAGTGGTCACTCCCTAAGGAAGCAATCCTAGAAGCACAAGGGGAGTCCATCCCACCCATAAGAAATGTGGCAAAAGGGCTCAACAACCCCCTTGGCTCAACAGGGAACTCATGGACCTCCTACACCTAAAAAGAGAGGTGTATAATGGATGGAGGACAGGAAGCACCACTAAGGAAGAGTATCCTGCACTGGTCCGCACCTGCAGGATGCGAACTAGAAAAGCCAAGGCTACAACTGAACTCCATCTGGCTACACAAATCAAGGACAATAAAAAATCCTTCTTCATATATGTGGGGAGTGGAAAGAAAAACAAGGGCAACATTGGACCCCTGCTAAACAAAGTAGGGCTGCTGATTACCGACACCCAGGAAAAAGCCAATCTGCTTAATAATGACTTTGCATCGGTTTTCACCGGCCCAAAGGGACCGCCCTGCCATATATGATGTGGGATGACCAGGGTGAAGATGAATATATGACCACCATTGGTGTGGATCTTGTGAGGGAGCATCTTGGGAGGCTGGACCACCATAAATCAGCTGGTCTGGATAGGTTGCACCCAAGAGTGCTAAAGGAACTGGCAGACATCATGGCACAGCCACTGGCAAGTATATTGGAGGACCTGTGGTGCTCAGGCAAAGTACATGAAGATTGCAAAAGAGCCAATGTGGTCCCCATCTTCAAGAAAGGGAGGAAAGAAGTTCTGGGAAACTACAGGCCAATCAATTTAACCTCAATCCCTGGGAAGATTTTGGAAAACATTATGAAAGAAACTATTCTTGAAAGACTACCAGAAGGCAATATTCTGATAGGTAGCCAGCATGGGTTTGTTGTGGGTGGGTCTTGTTTGACCAATCTCATTTCCTTCTATGATGTAATACCTGGACAAAAGGGAAGAGGTTGCTAGCATATATTTGAATTTTTAAAAAAGCCTTTGACCTGGTGTCCCATGATGTCCTCGCAGAAAAGTTGGGCAACTGCGGCCTTGACCATTCCACAGTCCAATGGCAGGGGAACTGGCTCCGAGGTTGGACTCAGAGAATGGCAGTTGATAGAACCAAAACAACATGGCATTCAGTGATTAGTCCCTTAAGGCTTCATTCTCAGACCTGTACTTTTTAATGTCTTCATAAATGATCTGGACACTTGTGTCAAAAACAGACTGATCAAGTACAGGAGAGATCACCACGATCGAAAGAGACTTGGGGGTCATGACTGACCACAAGATGAATATGAGCCACCAATGCAACACTACAGTTGGCAGAGTGAACAAAACTTTGGCTTGCATCTACCGATGCATCTTGAGCAAGATCCAGGATGTCATCCTCCCACTGTATGCAGCCTTGGTGCAGCTGCAGCTGGAGTACTGCATCCAATTCTGGGCTCCACAATTTAGGAAGGACGTGGAGAAGTTTGAAAGAGTCCAGAGGAGAGCCACATGCATGATCAGAGGGCAAGAGAACAGGCTTTATGAAAAGAGGCTGTGAGCTATGGGACTCTTCAGCCTAGAGAAGTACAGGCTTAGGGGTGACTTGGTGGCAGCTTATAAGTACATAAGGGGTGTGCATCAGGATCCGGGGGAACACCTGTTCACTAGAGCACCCCAGGGGATGACAGGGTCCAACAGTCACAAACTTCTGCAAGATCATTTTAGGCTGTACATAAGGAAAAACTTCTTTACTGCCCAAGCTCCCAAGGCCTGGAACAAATTCCCCCCAGAGGTAGTACAAGTACCTACTCTGGACACTTTCAAGAAACATTTGGACATTTATCTTGCTGGGATTCTTTGACCCTAGCTGACTTCCTGCTCCTTGGGCAAGACCCTATGATCTTATGAGGTCCCTTCCAGCCCTAATGTCTATGAAATCTATGAGGTTTTTCCCCCTCATAAGCAATTTTCACCCAGCAAAAAAGGATCATTAAGTGTTTGAGGCAAGAAACCTTCTCCTGAGAACTCATTCCTAGCTATGCTCTCAATACCTTGGTTTGTATTCCTGGCTTCAATTCTTTGCCTTCATTCCCCCCTCCCCCCTTCTTAAATGGCATATTTTCTGTATATAGCAATGATATCTAAAGCTTAAGAAGTTTTTTGAGCCTCTCAAACAAATGACAGTACAAAAGCATGAAGAATCAGTAGTAGCACAACCTCCTATCTCAAGGAGGATTCACTATTTACTTCTCTGTGCATCTGGGTTGTTTGGTTGATACATAGATTTTCTGACCTAGTTCTCAGATACAGTTCACACATTAAATATTTCAAGCTATATAAGCACCTCCCTCTTTAAGGAGATGAATGACTACTGAAGTCAGAATAGAAAACGAAAGTTACATCCTTAACTATGATCAGTTAATGGGTGCGTGACTTGTGCCTGAGGCTTAAAAGTAGTTTTTAACTTTAAGTTTTCAAATACATTTTCAAGCTAGTTAATTCATACTAAATTAAGATGGTTCTAATTCCCAGGTTCACCGTCTAATCAAGAATGGTATACCATCTGCTGTTCTCCATTCTTCTTGTGTAATTGCTGAATTACAAAGAAATGCCATATTTCTGCTAGTGGTTTAAATTTTTGCCAGCAACTCCTGTGCCTGGCTTCTTGTCCCATTTTTAATAGTACGTATAGCTGCATACTCTGAAACCATCAACAGATACGCTAATTTTAGCCAAGTATCCAGTGGTATTGCAACTCAGCATTCGGCTCAAAGTCGTGCCACTCCAGGGCAGGATTATTTCTGAGCCGCACAAGCCAGCCCCCAGACATGTCCCACCCAAGCTGAAATCCTCCAGTACTCCAGGATGCAGTGGCCACTCCACCACCCCCCTGTGGACACCGTGCCCCCCTGATCAGCCCACTACCATACAGGTGCTTTGTGGCAGGGCTGATCCATCACCCCACCATCATGTTCATCCCTGGGGGTCCCTCTTGACACCAGCCTAAAGGTTATTGCAGCATCACACATTCTTCCTGCCAGATTTCTCCACCACCACCACTCTCATCAACCACAGAAGTTCCAATCCATCCGGCATGCTCAACAACCCTTCCTTTTCCTCCTCTTCCCCGAGTGCTGGCCCAGCCTTCTTCATTCTAGCTGATGAAGCACAACAGCCTTGAAATCTTCTGCCCACAGCTCCCAATCTTGCCCCATGCCCACAGCCCAGATCCACCTGCAGCCACCATGCCCCAGAGCAACAGCTTCCCCAGCAGCAGGCTACCCCCAACCCTGCAGCAGCCACTGTGTGTAGATCAGGTGCATGGAGGAGGAGATGCTGCTGGACCTGCAGGGCAGGAGAGATAAGGAGCAAGCTGCAACCTTAGAAGCATAGATAATCATAGAAATGTAGGCCTGGTAGGGACCTCCCTGCTCACCAGGCTTCTAGTAACAAGTCACAGCTGTACAGGTAGGGGAAAGTCAGAGAAGGGTTCTAGACTAAAGGTGTGACTGCTCCAAACTTCAAGCTAGCACTTAGCTGATCAAAATTTGTGCAGCTAAGAGTACAACGCATAGCAAGGCCTTCTGAGATCCCTGCAAACATCAGAATAACCTTCCCTACAAAGTTTATTCTTCACTTTGCTTAAGATATGAATCTTCATTGTCCAGCTACCAGCTTCATCTCTGCCAAGGACTCCTGGGAAAAAAATCCCAGTCCAATTCACAAAGCTATCATTAAGGTCTTCCTCTCCAACCTCTCCTCCTCATTTTCTGAAACTCATATGGGATCTTGTAACTGAAAAGCAGGCATTGTGTTTATTCTTCTAGAAAAGCTAAGAAGAATCAAGCATTTTCTTTTTTCCGTCTCCTCCATCCATATCCCTCCTCTCTTGACTAGTCTCTTCTCATCTTGCAGTGTGACTTTAACGTAAGCTTTGGGGGCAGAGTGTTATTCTCTTATGTATCTGCACAGTGTCAACCACAAAAGAGCACTGACGTTTTGGTCTGAGGGTACCACTGTAGAATTTGCTTTAATGAGGATTAGGAAATGTGACTAGTTGAGCTCTGCTTTCTGATACCACATTTTCAGACAATCACATCTGTGGTCTTAGGAGACTTCAGCGATTTCTGATGTGAAAAATGGGAACAGATCAGCACTTATATATATACCAGACCTTGTCCACACTGATTATAAACACTACCAGAAACAAGCAAAAAAGATATGAAGTCTGTAACAATGCTATTTTTCATTCAAAGAGACTTCCAGAATCCAAGAAAATAATGAGGCTAGGTACATATTTCAGGTACACGGTATAAATGATTTAAACTATTATAGATGCACTTCACATTTAATTATGCTTGTAAGATATGTTGGGGCATTTTGTCAAACTCTGTAGAGTCTGGTGTACAAATACCAAGCACAACTTAGAAATACAAGCATTTTGCTAATGTTTTTATTTGAATAACTTATCACCCAATACAGCAAGCATCAACATTTTATAGAACAAGAACTTGGATTTCTGTAATTTCTCCTGAACTAATGCCAGCCACTATTGGGAGCATTTAGTTATAAATTGTCTTTCAATAAAAGTAAAAGCTCCCAAAACAACAAAATGAAAAGACACTGCAGCTTAAATCAAGGAAGTCAATTTCCACATGCCGATCCTAAATATTTCATAGCCCTATTTTATTCTGACATTTGTAGATGACTAAAGTGTTACAAAGGAAATAAAATGCTGATTAAAGAGTTCACTGTCATAAAGGTTACTGAATTGTAAATGGCCCTTTCCATCTTCCTGTTAATAGGTACCCAGCTGTAAACATCATGAAGGATGTGACGGGAGGCCTGTGCTGCTCCTTTAGGAGTCGTATATACATTAATCACTGAATCACCAAGCCATGCTTAATTGCAAGTTGTATATCACACAAATCCATGGTAAGTAGAAGGAAACTCATTATTGCTGCTTCATAACTACTGGGTACTTCTCATTTTAACCTTCTCACACCTGGGACACTTTGTTGTTTTACAATAGGAATGCAGAGAAGGCATTAAGCAACTAATTATAGTAGCACTGCATGTTAGCCTGCTGGTTTACCAGTCTGCAAGATAATACTAAGTGAACCAAAAGAAGAGATGACTTTTTCTTCATTCCAGCTAAGTGAATTTTGGTGGGGGCAGTTTCCTTGAGGATAACGTGGTGAAAGCCATTACTCCTTGATAGTTTACAGAACTGTTTAAATGATAAAGGAAAAAACTGCAGTGTATTTTGTTTTGACAAAATTATTGATTTAAATCCCATACAATAGCACAATACTATTTAAAGGTCATCCAAAGAAAAATGAGTTTACACTTGAACAGAGCAAGCTTATCTGTCATGAAAGTGTAATGATGTGTTCATACTCTCACTAGTGTATATATATTTTTCAGGAAGATAACAGTTTTTAGGTAAGTGAAAACCACTTATAATGGAGAATTTCTAAAAAAAATGTTTACATTTCAAGTAGATGTAGTGGTCTATAAAGCACCAGGAGGCACAATTAAAACACCCCCTCAACCCCAAAAACACACTTACAACCCTTCCCCCACAACCACATCTAGTCTTCAATAATTACTGAACAATGGAAACAAATATATGCTATTTTTCAGGTTAAAAAAAAGAAAATCTCTAAAACCTCTATTTTTAAAAAGGGAATTTTGAAGAATTATTATGCAGATTATGCATCTTTAAATCATTCATTCAAATAAAATTAATATATACAATAGTAATAGATATGAACACCACAGGTTTTTGTTTGGGTTTTTAAACACATCTGTAGATTGAGACTATTTAAGTGCATTATGATGATGCTATGGACCAGTTTCAAAGCTGACACTACAATATAACTGAGCAAAACTATAACATTTGATTTAATAAATTTAAACCAAACCTATTAAATGATGCATACATTTTCATGCAGTTGTCAAAGATTTAAATAAGCTTCAAGAAATCAACAACTTTACAAGATTTTTTATGTCAACACTTCTTATTCCTGCTTTCTGGAAATCTAACAGAATCTTCTGCCCAAAGCCTGCCCACCCTTTCAGTGATTCAAAAAAACATCAATATTCACTTAAACCAACTTATTCTGAAGTTTCTAGTTTCCATCATCCTTAGGTATCTACATTAACTATACCTCAATTCCTTGTCTCCAATATTCAGGAAGGGAATCTTTCATTGCATCGTTACTGAAGATATAGAAACTTCCTTAACATTTGGGTCAAGACTTGTAAACCAACACTTGAAGCTTGGTGTTTCTCATGCATTCTTCTAATCTATTTGCACATGAAAATATTATGATTTATTATGCATAAACAACTTTCCCTTTTTTCCAGCTGATTTCATATGAATACAAAATCCATACCATTTCTAACTACTTCAATCCACAGAAAAGTTCAAACTGCAAGACTTGGGCTTCACAAGCTATGCCTTTCAAAATGTTTTCACCATATTTTGGCTCTATTCATTTAATAAAAAATAGCAGATCTTGATCCACGGAAAGGTGTTTTTACCTATTTGTCGTCACTCATTCATCTACATACACATTTTCAACTTGCTACAAAAAATGTTTATGCTTTCCAGACATAGAATGAAAAAGCAAAGACATTTTGCCACACCATAAACACAAAAAATTGGTGGGACAGCATCACAAGAGATATATTCTTGTTCACTCCACTCTATAGCTCCACACCCACTTCACAGTCCCCACATAGTGCTTCAGAGAAATACAGGCTGACCAGGGACAGTTTAGGTCAGCCAATCAGGGCTGCCTTTTGCATTACTGATACCTGCTGCTAGGCAAGCTAAGGGAGTCTGCATAGCATGGTGAGATGCGTGCACAGGGGCCCTCTCTTGCTGCAGTGTCAGCATTGCAAGCTCTCCATTCTTCAGGGCCTCAGTATTCAAATGCCCACATACATGTCTCTGGATTATTTTCTCTACCAGAAAAACAAATGTGTGACAATTCTCTCAGATTATCTGAATGTGTGTACATAGCCACTGTTTGCAACTGATGTATTAAGTACAAACATACTCCAAATAAGCCTCATTATATTTCAAAATCCAGCCATTTCTTGCACCACCTCATTCAGTAGAGCTCTCTAATGAATATTTTGCATTCACAGAGATCTCCTGTTTATACTAATACCCTCAAAACTGAGAAAATATCTGAAAAGGGAAACAATTATGATAATTTGGATTAAGGGAAACAAAGGTGCACCAAACCCTGACTGCCAGTGTTGACCCACTGTGGTCCACATCATGTAATTACACACAAGCAACTGACTGGCACCTCTACCAACTAATGTGCAAGGAAATTCAAGGAGTATACAGGAATGGAGACTACTGTGGGTGGGTGGGTGAAGCAACAGGCTGGGGAAGCCTGTACTTTTAGCTGCCTATTCACTGCCCTTTAAGGGTAATATGAGAATCCAGTCCTCTTAATTTAGGGTACAGACAGATTTAAACAATTTTAAATCAAAATCAAATTACACCAATAAAAGCTATTATTCTCTAAATGCTAGATCTGCATGCTTCTGTACAAGTGTTGGAAAAACCACTGCATCCTTAACTGTGTTTTATTCAGGGTTAAATTCACAGAGATTCACCTAAATTGCATGATTATAGAAGCAAAGAGATGTAAACAGTTCCACTGTAACAGCTGGTTATGCTGCAGAGCAGCACATTCCCCTAACCTTTTAAAAGGTCAAAATGACCATTTGTCTAGCCCTAGAATCTTTTGCTAATCTTAAATTAAACACACACTTTTAAAAAGAAAGACAGACCACTATTGTATAGTAGTTTTGAAAGTTTGCTCACATCAGCCAGAGGGCTTAGTGTCAAAGTATCATAGTGTAACTCACGGGCAAAACTTTCAGCATTTCTTCCTGCAGGATGAACAATGACATCATGATGCATCAACTTTATGGGAGGGAGCTCTGTAGTCAATATTTTCAAATTAATGATTTTGAATGGCTCAACTTGAGAGGCCAAGTTCAGGAAGAGTCTTTTAGAAGGGCCAAGCATTTGACCTGTGAAATCACATCCATTTATGTAGTCTCAAGTTGTGCTCAGAGAAATCAAGCAACTCAAATGAATAACCACTCAAACATCTTGCACTGTGCTTTCCCACTCCTCAATCAGAAACGGTGGCGATAAGCTCTGAACATGCCAAGTCCGGTCCGCTCTTCATTTTCTTAAACAGGCTAAGTCCAGTCCTCTCTTCATTTCTCTTCATAAATTGGCCACGCATCAAAAAAATGAGAAGAGGCAAACATTTTTTCTTCCCTTGCATGTGATACAAAAGGATAGAAGAGATTTCATCCCAAGCAACAAGAATCTGAACACAGGACTTTTAAGCTTTAGGGGTAAAGAATGACTTCCGAGTCAGACAGGAGTTAGGGGAAAAAGAAAACACTGGTTGGAAAAACAACAGAGTTCTGACGCGTCAAGAGTGAATAGGTTTTCTTTTAGCGAGAGCTTTCTTCATCCTTCCCATGGCACAGTGTGAACAAAACACCCCCCTAAAATCAAAAGAAGGTGGCCCTCCTTCAACCGATCAAAACATAAGCTCTACATAGAACAGGAACATTCTCCAGATCTGCCACTACAAATCAAACCTTCTCTAGGGCCAGAAAGGTCTAACATATAATACACACTGACTGCTTTAACTTTTTCTTTATTCAGTAAATATCATTTCTACTGGGAGAAATATAAAAACACTTTAAAGAAAATATTTTTAAATGAAATAATTATTACCAACTTAAAGCCTATCAATTACAAACAGTGAGGAAGCAAGGGTAAAAATCAAGTTCATATAAAGGACTAGAAACATGGCATCATCCCTTTTAGTAAGTGGGATTCTTACTCATCTATTACTGCAAATAATGGGAACAAAGGTTCAAAGTAAAAACAAAACAAGAAATCACCACGTCTTTTACTTCCAACTACAAATAAAGAACCAAACCGTGTAAAATCTGTTTCATAGATTTCACAGACATCAGGGCTGGAAGGGACCTCGGGAGATCATCGAGTCCAGCCCCCTGCCCAAAGGGCAGGAAGTCAGCTGGGGTCATAGGATTGTTCTTCATAGAATTGTTCTTCAATTTTCTACACATGAACTTCTTCAGTAAAGCGGTATTTAGTAGCTATTCTAACTGGCGGGGTAGTCTGAACTATTGAACCATATTTGTAAACACACTTACCTGAAATTTTCTATTAAGTGACGTACTGAGTCTGAATTCTTTTCAGATGGTCTCAAATGCTCTGTGCTCTAACTGTACAATTCTCATTTCAGTCTACCTGAAATTACTTAACTGCATAACTCTGAGTGGTATGCCTGACTTTTCAAGTTAAAACGGAAAACAGTAAGCCACAACTACCAAAACTTTGTTTTATATGCATTAAGAGCTCAAGTGAAAATAAAAATTGCATCAGTTTAGTAAACTGACGACTAGATTGTAATGGAAGGTCTAAAAAGATTAATCTTGTACCAAAGTTAAATTATACAACAATAATTTATCTAATAAAAATACACAACATAAGAAAGCTTTGTAATAAAATAAACAAGATACTTGCACCATTTTGCAAACCCCTCCAAACGAAGGGAAAATGGCATATAACATTAAGAATCATTGCCTTGCTCAGTTGGGAACTTTTTTCCTGAAGTCAAGGGAGGAGGCTAACGTGGCTTGCTTAGTCGGTTCATAACGGTATGCAAAGACGAACACATTTGCCATCAAATGCAACACACAAAAACTAAATTTTTATTCTGTCATTTCAAATCCAAAAAAACTTTGCTTTCTTTGTCATGTCTGATTTCACCACCTTTTGTCTCCTGCCTTTTCCATGCCCCCATTTTTTCCGACAATAAAAGTTGCCTTCAATTTACATTTTATTTACTAGAAAACAGAACCACCATAAGTGACCACAGTCCATGGTTTTGTTGTCCAGCAAAAGAACAGAACTTAAGTTTACTGTTGGCAAGTATTTAACTATGTGCTAAAGCTTCTGCTGCTGTGCTTTTCAAATATTCTTTATCATATTTCCCACAGTCCTCCTAATTGCAAGGCCCTTTAAGAAATATAGCAAAGAGTAAAGGGTCCTAATATTTCTCTTGTTTGGAGCAAACTACGTCCTAAAGATTTAAAGCAGAACACAAGAACAGCTATTTACAAACATATACTTCCCTTTCTGCGTCAATTAGTACACCTTACCTTTTCTTCAAAACTTCAAGTGGTAATAAATTTCAACACTAAATAAACAGCCTTAAGGAAATTATCTTAAAAACTCAAAGTTTAAAAATGGAATTCTGAGGCTTGTTTTAAACATTAAATCAACTGTAAAATGTTGGGTTCCTTCATGGTTTGTTTGGTTAGTATCTTCTATATTAGCCAAGGCCATTTGCCCCTGACTATATTTGGCTTAATGCATGCAGCAATATAAATCATCTCTGTGAAGGAAATCCACAGCATAGCATTTTACAACTCCAGCAAAGAATACTGCAGTACTAGTAAATGTGTATCCAGCAGACAGTGCAAACAATACATAAAGGCACCTGAGATTAATGAGTGTATTACAACACGAGTAAAATAGTGCTCCATTCTGCTCCTTTCTAGTTGGATTTTGGAGGCTAGTCTTCTCTAGGAGTTATACTATTCCCTGCAGGTGGCTGGTGGAAGGATTAGGACCCCATAGATTACATTGAACAGCAGACCATCTGTTTATTAGCTATCTTGTTCTATGATGCATTTCTATTACAGGTGCAAATCTCATTCCTTTCAATGCAGCTGTGCTAGGCTATGCATTGTTTGTACACTCAGCAACAAACATGGGTCTCTCAGTCTTATACTGGTAGGTGAACAGTACTTAGACAATTCCTTACAACAGCTGGTACCTAAGGCTTAAAAAATACAGAAAAAGTGGCATTACAAAGGACTCGGCATAGTGAGCTTACATGAGATACCAAGGGTTATCCATAATCATGAGAAAGTCACATGAATATACAGAAGTCAGATCTTTAGTGGTAGTTCAGTTAACCAAAGGTGAACACAAACAGAAAAATCCTTTGTGCACACTACCTCATACAGTAGGTCTGCCTCAACAATTGTGAGCTACTAGTTCAAATTAATATTTGAACCACACTAGTCATGCCAAACTGCATCAACCAAGTTTCAGAGCATTGTTGTGCTAGACACTGTACAGCTCAGGCCCCAAAGAATTCAGCCTGTTAGGACTAGCCTCAACAGGTAGATCCAAAGAGGTTTGTAGAGCATAAGAAACCAATTAAGCAGAGGTCATCATGCATCGCCACTGAGGTCACTGTCACCACAAGTCGGGTAAAAAGAGAGATGTGCCAAAGAAACAACTCACAGGGGTTAAACTTACACAATTAACTACTTTGAACCAGAAGATCTAGAAATATGAATGACTGGTGCACTATCCCCCCAACCACCCCCGCCCCACACCAATCCACTAATTAACATTTAAAAAAAATTTTCTAATAGAAAGTTTACACATTTTACCGACACTCTAATAATTATAACGTTACTGCCACACTTTTTAGGCAAGTTAACACAGGGATTAAAGAATAGAAAAGTAGTTAGATTTAATGGATTTTTTTTTTACCAACTGCGGAAAATATCATGGACCTGGCACTCATCTTGATTGCCATGGTAATTCTGGGCGACATTGTTATCTCTACAGTGTACGCATGTTCCATTGATAAACAATGCCTACTATCCGACAACTACATTCTGACACCTATTGTTCAGAGCAATTTTTATTTTCATATGCAAAGGACAAAGGTATGCTCTACACTTTATGGTAGCTTGATAACACTGATGGAAGGATGTGCAACTGAATTAGCAGTTAGACTATGTCTGTCATAGGTAATAACTTCTTATGTCAAAGAATCTACGTCCTGATCAATGCAAAGCTATGTGTAATTGCTTATACCAATCATAAATTACTTTCTATCGATTGGCATTCCAATTCCTTGACATAATTAGGAGCTATAGACAGGGTTACTATATAATCCCATGTACATTTCTGAGTGAACTTTTGTTTTTAAGACCTTTCTTATATTTCACACTATTTATTCTTATTTGTAAATTAAATATGCAACCACCAACTTTCATCTTAGAGGTTAAAAATGGGACCTTTCCCATCCTGGAATTTGATTCCTGTGTGCAAATGCAGACTTGCCTACATGCTGCTCTTAATCTGATTTATGCACCAATTTATTTTATACATTAGGCACACTGTATGCAGTCTGACTGAGGCATAAAAATTTCATGCAAAAAAGGACTTACTTGCATACAACTGCTTTTCAGTTATTATTACCTCTTGTGGTTAGCATCTTACAGTACGTAGGACAAATGACTTGATACAGTGCACGCATTTTGCCCACTATACAAACATTTTGATCGGTTTTCTATTTCACTTGGCTTTCATCAGCCTCTGAATTGCTGAACAGCTTTATCTTTAAAGTGATCAGATCTTAACTTCTTTAAAAACCTTTTATACCAACAAACTCCCCCCACACAAAACACTGCTTTCATGTGTTCATAGATAAAAACACACTTTTTCCCAAGGAAAATAAGTGTACATCAAATTGATTAAAAAGGTACAATAATAAAGAGGTACATTTTATGTTATTCTTTTTAGTTACCCTTATACAATTGTGCTTGATACATTATGATTAAACAAATTTAAAAGATTTTTCTGTTTTTTATTTAGAAAAAAATCAGCAAGAAAAGCATCTTTCCATATTTTCCTTTTATTAGAAGTCTCCTTTCATCCAAGAAATATGAGACCTGAAATAAATTGTACCATCCTGCTTTTTTTTATTCAAATCCTTGCCAGTGCTAGGCAGTATGCTAATGAAAACAGGTTGATAAATGACTCCCTGATATTTTCCAGACATTTTTCTCTCAGAAGTGCTCTAAACTGATGTAGCTCAAAGAGAATAAGGCGCATTAAGTCATTATATCAATTTTTGTTACCCAGATACTTCAGTCCCAGTTAAGAGCTGACAGCCAATATAAAACAAGGCAAGGGCATCATACGACTCCATCGATCAAACCTTGTCGTAGATAGATTGCCTATTACACAAATAGAACCAGCAGATTCAGTTTGTAGTTTTATGCTCTCCAATTAAAGGATAACAGGGTACTTTCCCATAAATCTGCTAATTGCAACTGAATTAATTTAACAAATTTCACCAAGCACAGAAAAAAGTGATTGGTTAAGCTAATGTAAACTAGCACAGGTTGTCACAAAGCGAGTTCCATAACAGGCTTTTACTATACCTTGATTGGGCAAGGTGTCACAAGCATTTAGCTCCATTGTGATTCTTTGGCAACAGACAGCTGACAACCATAAAACATTGCACAAATAGGAGATAATTTATTTGCTGTACTTCCCCCCCACACCCCCCCAAAAGCATGAAACAACTCATTCTTTGCATCTAATTAATGTTTCTCTCCAAGAAGGTTGTTTTTCTAAATCAGTATTATACCAGCAAAAGCACTAGATCACAGAAAGTGCTCCCACATGGGCACTCAGCAAACAATGGCAGTGATCTGCAAAAAACAGAAAAATCAGCCTATAGCATTTCTGTAAGCAGCAGCAGCAGAGCTTATTAAATAGCACAATAATGCAGCATACCTAAGCTTTGGATATAATTCTAATGAGTTTAGATATTCATATGGAAATAGCTAGACCAACAGAAAGATGCAGATTATTCAGATCTATAAAGAAGGAACTATCATGAGAGCTCCTTAACTGTAACTTAGAAAAATAAATAGGTTATGATTGCACAATCACCCTTGCAATCATGTATTACTGTAATAAAAACTTTTCATTTAAAAAAAAAAAAAGGTATTTCCAAATTAATTCACAGGAAAGCCAGCCATACCCAAGAGATATTTTAGGAGCAGCCTGTGCTGCAGGCAAAGAAAATTTATTTTTGTGGAGGTCAAAGTATTCACTAAAATGAAAGATTATTTGTATGTGTATGTGAAGTATAAAAGCCATGTTAGTACAGTATTGTGTATATGTACAGAGGTAAAAACTCAGTGTTGGAAGACAATGGGGAAACGTTTGGTGTATTGCATAGGGATAAATTTTAAGAGCCATGTTAACATTGGGAGGAGTCAGTCACGTTAAACAAAAAAGTGACTATGAGCAAAGCTATGCTTTCTAAATGGCTACTTCAATTTGAGTACATAGTGCAAAATGAATACCTAAATGTCACTTGTTACACTGAGCTACACCATGCAAACCTATTTTTGTAACAACCCATTCCCATTGTATTTGAATTTCAGTTTCAACAGGAAGATGAAAAAAAAGAAAAAACAAAAAGGGGAGTCATACTCCTGCACAGACTCCTTCAGATGCTTTTGCATTAAAAAAACCCCTGGATGATTTTCTGACACCCAAGGGGAGCATTTAAAGTGAACATGACAAATACAGAGACCTATCTGTGCAGGGGACTCTTGAAAACACTTTCAAGAAGACTCAGTAATATATTATATATGATGGGTTCAAGCAACTGAAAAACAGCTGAAACAGGCAAGAGAAAGTTTTCTTGACTAAAAATAACCTGATACTACCACATGCACCACAATTTTAACCAGAGTACAATATTTTTTTTAGAATTTAGGAGGGAACTGGAAAACCAGATTTACCTTTGGAATGGTAAGCTTCCTGGAGAAATTCCAGATTCATTCCTATTTGATGAAACATACCTTCCATGTGTTTCACATTCAGGAAGCTCCAATATACATCAAGAGGTAGTAAATAAAGCCCACAAAATTTCAGACGAGGAAAACCCTTAAGGGGCTCAGAACCAATCCTTTCCAATATCAGCAATAATTCCCCTCCTCTTCCCCGAATACCCCCCGCCACGCCACCCCCCTCAACTGGCTGTCTAGCAACTCAAGCAAAATGAAGTGGCCAATATAAACTATATTTTTCTCCCCAAGAGCTCACATGGATTTAGCCCTAGCTCATGACAAACATCAGGTTCCCTAAAAAAGTTAAGTGATTTTTGATTCAAAATACTGTCCACCTGCTTACTCAGGATTATTGCATAAAATGTTTGCCGATTCCAATCATTGGAGAGAGGCCAATTTCAACAACTGAACTGTTCTACCATGTCACCACATGGGTTTAGCTGCCTATGTATGCTTAATATGAAATCAAATATTTTTAGTTTCATTTCTTTACATGTTGTGCCATAAACAAAATAGTGTTACCCACCCCATTTTTATTTATAATCTATTTGTTGAAAAAGTGTAATTAAACTTGGTTGTGTTGCTCTATACTGAGCTATCCAACTTCTGGTAATTAAATACTGAATATGTGATTACTTATCAGATGCTGAGTTAAAGAGATCTAAGTAGCTGAAAATAAAGGTTGATATAGACAGGCTAACTTTGTATCTTGAACTTAGTTTTAGTAGGTAGCACTTCAGTTCCCAGGTCTTTTCCTAAATTGCATCATGACCCTGGGAAAATCATTGCACCTCTTTTTACTTCCATTTCCCATCTATATTTTTTTCAGTCTTGTATACTTAAACTCTAAGCTCTTTGGGATATTCATTTTCTCTAACTGCATGTTTTTATAATGTCTGGTACAACAGTCCCCAATCTCCAATACCAGTATTTTCTTAACACAGTAGTTCTCTACGTTTTTAGTGCCCGGGTATCCCACCCCAGCATTTTGAATGGGAAGCAACGCTGGTTGAGAACCACTGAACTAATCACAATATGCCTCATATGTTTTCCCTGGAAAGTTTTCAGAAGGGCCATGAAAACCCTTCCTTCATTGAAAAGAGAAGTCGGACATGACTAACCAAAATCTATCTTTGAATGACTCAGCTTTAAACCAATAACAGCACTTCAAGACTCTTCTCCATGACTAGGCTTCTGATTTTTAAATCACTCCCTTGACTGCATTAAGCCTCTCTTATCCTAAAACAAGGGGGATAGCTTCTGGGACTTTAGCCCTTTCTGGTCAGACCCTGCACAGCGTCTCCTGGAAACAGAAGCATGTGTAGAAGATGGAACTGTCCCATGTGCCTCTGTTTCTGAGAAGGGCAAACCAGGAATAGTACATACCAGCTCTCCTGCCTGCTTTAATCTGATAAAAGAGCCCCAAGGCAAACAGGAAAGTGTGCACGCGCCCTGCAGCTACTTAGGGCACTTTAACCTGGCCACAGCGGCAGAGCCTACATCACGGCACCTCCGAGGGCACTTACAGCATCTTGGCTGACAACCACAGTCCTAGCACTTATCACTAACACTTTGCTCATTCAAATAATCAGCATGCTCAGAAAAGGGACAACACAAGTACCTGAGTGACGGGTAAACTGAAAACCCAGAAATATGTCAAATGTGAGACAAATACAAAACCATCCCAGTAATCACATAGATCTTTCTACTCTTGAAATCATGGAAGCAGAGCTGGAGAAGACCTCAAAAGATCAGCTTTCTGAAGGGCAACAAGGTCATGCATACTTAAATGACTGTCCCAGATTTTAATAGTGTGCTCTGAATGGCATAACACCAAGTGTATTCTACACTCAGAAGCCATAAGCCACTAGAGGAAACTTTTCAGAAATAAGCCACTAAAGAGGGCACTAAGCTTACAATGTGACAGCTAATATGGCTTCCAGTGGATTAGCCTAAAGCTTAATTGCAAGTACGTACACTCTTTACTCATTTACACAAAGCCATACAATATATTATTTAAAAGACCAGTTCTCTAAACCTCACTTGCTCATTGAGTTAACAATACCTGATAATCTTCAGTTTAAGAATCAGAATCAAAAGATGAGGTATTGGGGCTCTTGCAGTCAATCTATATGCCAGAACATTTGCCAAAGTACTGAAAAACTACATAACAAATTCACACACATTTCCCACGATACAGTTCAACACTGACAAGACATAGAATGAGTCTGCTATTCTTACTCTAGAACACGTGGGCTGGGGTGCCATCCATTGTACAAACACAAAAAATCCAGACATACATCAATGCAGCAGTCTTTGGCTTGCCCCATATTTACCCCACTTTTTTTTTTTTTTTTTTTTGCAGTTGTCTTGATAATTGTCCAAGTGTGTTCACAGTGTCACAAACAGGATATTAAACTATACAGGAATGCAGACCACTTGACTTGGTTTACTATTCTCCTTCCACTGAAATGCTCATGGAGCACAGGGCACAGATCCCAAATAGTCTCGATAGATCTTCAACTTGATATCACATAGCAGATGTCCAAGATGTTTCCAGATTTCTCCACATACTTAGTAAAGGCTCATCATTCTTCCTTATCAAACGTAGAACAGATGTAGAGATACTCTGTAACAATTTGAAAATACTGTATGTTTAGTATGATGCTTATGGTATAACTGCATTGGGAAAACAAGTAACGAAGAGAGAGTAATTTAACTTAAGGCACACCTCAGCAAATGCTCAAGTCATGTTAAGAGACAATGCAAGGATAGGAAAAGCCATGAAAATCCAGAGACCAAAACAACCTTTGCACATAGGGAGCAGAAGACAGTTCTCAAGAGTACCAGAGTAGAAGAATCGCAATAAATAAGACTTCCCTGTTTTCTGCCATTAGGGGATAGAAAGGCTTTAGGCAAGCAAAATATGCACACAAGCTTGTTTTACAAAATCTTCACTACAAGCTTTAATAGTTTCACAGTTAGTAGGGTCAGAAAGGACCTGAGCAGATCATCAAGTCTGACCCCCTGCTATGGCTGGAAAGAGTACTGGGGTCAAACGACCCCAGCAAGGTGATTGTCAAGCCTTGTCTTAAAGACGCCCAGGGTAGGAGCCAGCACCACTTTGCTTGGAAGTTGGTTCCAGATCCTAGCCACGCTGACAGTGAAGTAGCACCTCCTGATGTCTAATCTGAATTTACCCTCTGCCAGCTTGTGACGTGGCTGTAATCAGAACAATTTCTACAAAGTATTCTGAGTTATGTTACCCCAGACCAAACAGAAGTTCACTGTTGGTTCCTCTAGCTGCCTGCTGGAAGTGTGCAGCCAGGTTCCCACAGCAAGGGCCAGTGCTCGCTGTTTTCAGAATGGGACAGGGAAGGCAGCTGAAGGAGTTCATCCTTTGGGGTTCCCCAGCTGGTGCTGAAGGATTGGACCCCTGCCCCGCTCCAAGATCAAAAATGACCCATCCACCACCACTTTCCGGGTGCGGCCCTCCAGCCAGTTGACTACCCATTGAACTATGTAGGTGCCAACACCACAGTCCTCCAGTTTCTTAATGAGAACGGGGTGAGAGACAGTGTTGAAGGCATTCCAAAAGTCCAGAAAGACTATGTCCACTTGCTACCCCTACATCTAAGGATTTGGTGACCTGGTAATAGAAGGCCACCAG
The DNA here is from genome assembly GCF_001723895.1 of Crocodylus porosus. Lineage (NCBI taxonomy): Eukaryota > Metazoa > Chordata > Crocodylia > Crocodylidae > Crocodylus > Crocodylus porosus. The sequence goes on along the minus strand of NW_017728951.1, from coordinate 43,431,916 downwards.
GTTGGTCTGACAGGACCTGCCTCTAATGAACCCGTGTTGGTTGCCCCTAAGCATAATCTCCCCTGCTCGCCCCTCATGGACATGTCTCAGAATAATTCTCTCAAAAAGCTTACCCAGGATCGAGGTAAGATCAACTGGCCTATAGTTTCCCGGGTCCTCCTTCCTCCTTTTTTTGAAGATGGGAACCACATTGGCCCTCTTCCAGTCCTCTGGCACCGCACCAGAGCACCACGAGTGCCGTGCCAGGGGTCCCTCAATGACCTCAACCAATTCCCTCAGCACTCTGGGGTGGAGATCATCCAGACCGCTGATTTAAATACATCCAGTCCCTCCAGAAGTTCCCTGACTAGATCCTCCCTGACCCTTGGGCTAGGTGTGCCTCCTCTGGGGCCTGAGGGGGGCCTGGCGGGGGGGCTGATCTGGTCCCTGCTCAGGAAAATGGAGGCAAAGTAGTCCTTAAATAGGTTAGCTTTGTCATCTGGTGAGACAAACAAATTTCCTAGCATGTCTTGCAGGGGCCCAACATTACCCAGTACCTTCTTTTTGCCCCCTATGTATTTAAACAAGGACTTCTTGTTGTCTTTGATCCGGGTAGTTAGTCCCAGTTCCATCTCTGCCTTGGCCTTCCTGACTGCCCCCCTGCATCCTCAAGCAACCGCAGTATAATCCTCCCTGGTGATGGCCCCTCCCCCTTCCATAGGGTGTATGCCTCCCTTTTAGCACGAAGACATTCCCAGATGCTTTTGGTGAGCCATGGGGGCTTTCGTGCTCTCTGCTCCCTTTGATCTGTGTTGGGATTACCTCCCTTTGGGCTTGGAGGATCGCCTCCTTAAGGAGCAACACCTTGCTCCTCTTGGACACCTGGCTCCCCTCCCCTCTGGGACCTCAGTGCTTCCCCGACTATTCTCTGTAGCTCATTGAAGTCCACCCTCCTGAAATCTAGGGCTGCTGCCTTGCTGTAGGCCTTTGCCACCTTGCACTGGATGGTGAATGCTAGCAGGTGGTTGAGCACCTGCAGCCCCCTCACCAGGTCATCACTCGTGGCCAGCACTAGGTCCAACAAGGCATCTCCCCTGGTGGGGCTGTGCACCTCCTGGGTTAGATGGAGGTCCTGCATTTGGCTTTAATAGTTTCATAGTTTCTAGGGTCGGAAGGGACCCAAGTAGTTCATCTAGTCCGACCCCCTGCCATGGCAGGAAAGATTACTGGGGTCAAACGACGCCAGCAAGGTGTACATCTAGCCTCCTCTTAAAAATCCTTGACTTTAACAAAATTTTCTGATAAATATCCTCATGAAAGGGAATAACTACAGGTGAGAGAACTCAGCTGTCCCAGAGTAAGTAGTGGATGCACAGGAGGCTGTGGTCCATAACCTAGTCTTAAGAGTAAGGAAACCGTGGAATTCAATCTCAAGAAAGGTAAAGGCTGAACATCTAAAACCTAAGTATATGCACTCCTGAGGAGACCAGAAAAGGAACAGAGATGTAGACAGTGCACACGGAGTTGAAGAACAAGCTCTCCAAACCTAATGTACAACTTAATGTAAGACAACACAGAGCAAGATGCATGCCAAAAAAGAGAAATACAGGAGAGGCAAAAAAAAAAAAGGAAAGTAATAGCATGTGCTAACAAAAGATGCACTGGGGTTAACTCAGAATATGGTTCTCTTAAGTACTAAGAAACTTCAACTTCCTTTGATTTCAGTGTGAATAGTAGGGCTGTGCAAAATTTCTCCGACTGTTTCATTTCAATGCTGTTTTGACTTGTTTTGACATCGAAATGAAACAGGGGGCTTTGAAACAGCCTCGAAATGAACCAAAAGCAGTCGAAATGTTTCAAGTTCTGAAGCTCAACCAAGGTTTGCCTGCAGGGAAACAGAAAGTAAGGAGAAGGAGGGGGAAGAGGGGGGAAGGACTACTCTCATATTGACTGTGTAGCTGGCCAGTGACTGATTCCCTTAGGTCCCTTCCAATCCCAGTGCTCTGGGGGAGGGATGGAAAAACAGCATAAAAGGCAGCATTGTTTGAACTGGCCTGATTTCTGCCTTGGGGTCTGACAGATACTGAGCTATCTTCCAGCAGCTCAGGGGCGTTAGACAATGAAGGCTACTACTAGCATTGATCTGAATGATTCAATGAAGGCTACTACTAGCATCGATCACCCTAGCAAGAAGGATTCCAGAATATCTTTTTCTTTCTTCTAGACATTTTTATTGTATTATTATATTAATTGATTTATTCTTTTCAATTTTACAATTATATTGGATATTACACTATCGAATTTAATTTATACAGGAAGGGAGATACATTTATATTTTATTTCTATACATTTATACCTTGCGGCATAGAAGACTACACACCTTACAGAATTTATATAGGATTGCGGATACATTTATACCTTGCAGCAAACACTGCACACCTTACAGAATTTATATAGGAACGTGGATACATTTATATATTTGTATAAAAGCAAGACACTATGAAACACACCATGAAGCATGATGGAAAGACAGCTGGCAAGCTTTCAGAGGAGGCAGAAGAGGGGGTAAAGGAAGAGGTATAAATTCCACACATGCACACATAACAAACTAAGAGACAGCCTCTTTCCTACAACTAAAAAGGATGAGGCTTCCACAAGCAGCAAGGAGTGGGGAGCAGTGCCAGTGCCACTGGCTGTGCCAGAGTCTGCATCCCCTCCAAGACCACCAGCCATAATGCTCCTACCCCCCACCAACCACCATGACAACAAGCAGCAGCAGCACCAGAACAACAGTCTCCTCCATCCCCATTTCACTTCCCATGCTGAGACTTCTAGTGCCAGAGGAAGAGCTGGAGCTGGATCTGAGTGCCGTAGCAAGAGAAATTCTGGGGAAGGAGGAGGAATCAGCTGACTTTGTTCTTCACACCTCTCAAGTTTCCTCTAGAGCCAGGTCTTCTTCCCCAGAAGGCACTTCAGAGAAGGCTGAGTACTTGAGCCACTAGATCTAGCCCACAGATGTTGGGCCTTAGTGGTGGGTGCTCTCCCCTTGCTGTCCCAGAGAGAAGAGGCAAGCAGCTCAGCTGAATTTGCTCCTCCTGTTGCTGTGCCTCTGCCTGCTGAGTAGGGGGAACGTGCAGCATCCACACATGCACATGCACCCTAGAAGCGAGTGGGTACTGTGGCCTGGAAACATTTTGAGCTGGCAGATGATCCCATGTATGCCATCAGCCTGCACTGCCGAGCCAAAACCAGCTGGGGCAAGGGAATGAAGCACATGAGTGCCATGGGGATGCTGATGCATCTCCATAGGCACCACCCCTTGCTCCTCATCCTGGCACCAGTGGAAACATGCCCAAAGTGAAGTCCCCCATCACCCCAAATCAGAGGCAGACCACCCTGGAACAGTGGGGGAAAGGCAGACAGTGAGACCACCCAGAGCACTGGTGAGATGCTTGCTGCCAATGGCCAGCCCTTCTCCTTAGATGAATGGCCCGGGTTCAGGCAGCTCATGGCACTTGTGGCACCATCCTACCAAGTGCCCGCATGCACCACCTTCAGCAGGATGGTGGTTCCCTCCCTGTATGAAGCATCCAGGGAGTACTTGAGGCAGGAGTTGCACAAGGCAGGTCTACAAGTAGCCTTACATCTCACCTTGGACATCTGGAGCAACCAGGGTGGAGATCACACCTACCTCTCCCTCACTGGGCGCTGATATGATCAACCAGGCCACCAGTGGGCTCTCCTTCAAGCCGAGGTGATGGATGAATCCCACACAGCAACCGAGATCACAGGGGTCATGAACCGCTTGGTGCAGGGGTGGCTCATTGAGTAGGCCAAGCTCACCCACAGGTTCATGGTCACTGACAACTGCAGGCACATGAGGAAGTCAGGACTCCCAGAGCTGCATCAATTAGTGCTGCTGTGGCTGGTCTTACCACCATATTTCTGGCCCCAAGTGCCACACCTCCAGCTTGCAGGACTGGATGAGTTGTCCACCACCACACTACTTAATGGTTGAAGTGGGCAAGTCACAGTAAGTTGAAAAGTATAAATACTGTAATCCCTAATGAAAGTTTTCCTGTACTACAACAATTTGCTAAGCACAAGTAGTGAAAACCATACTTTCATCAATATCTAAAATTGACTCCATTAGAATTAGCTAGATTTTTTAAAATTTGACTGTCTACATAGAAGCTCACCAGAAAAAGTAATATGGTTTCAAAAGCTAAATTTTATGTTCCTGCAACATGATTTTTCAAAGAGCAAAGCAAAGCAAAAATGCTTGCAGTTTTAATTCAAATATTGGCAAAATTTTATCCTTGGTCTCAGTGAAATCAAGCCTCCTCTTTGACCTTACAAACTGAATCAAAGCCTGTATTTTCCTTATTTTTCAAAAGAAATTTTACCACCCTTACCCTTCCAAGGTGACAAGCCTTTTAGTTCAGAACCCAGGCAATGAGTTAGGAAATCAGATGTGCCATTTAAGAGATGTTATGCAAATCCCAATTCTTCATCTGTGTAAAAAGAAGGTGACAATTCTTGCTGGAAATGCTTATAGGGCAGGTGAGAAAGGTGACGTCTTACATCTCTACAGGGCCTAGCACAGTTGAGCCTTAATGTTGAATTGGGCCTACAGGCCAACAGTAATAAAAAGCTCCCTATTCCAGGGATCAACAATTTATGGCCCGTGGCCCCAATCCAGGCCATGGAGCCACTAGATCTAGCCCACAGATGTTGGGCCTTAGTGGTGGGTGCTCTCCCCTTGCTGTCCCAGAGAGAAGAGCCAGGTGCAGGAACTTTCCCTATGCCATTGCAGGGAGAAGGGCCAGCCTGCCTCTGACCCAACGTGGGTCATTCTGATCTACAGCCAGAAATGGTTGCCTCAGTTGCTCTATTCAAAAAGATAGGAAAATGTACAGCAAATATATGCTTTTCTGGCAGTAAAGGGCTAATTCATTCATCATTCAGAATTTATCTGTAAACCTCTTCTGCCTGTTATCTCAATTTTCTTTTCTATTATGGACTGCATGCTCTTTGGGCAGGAATCACATTTCTTTTTAATCTGAAAAAGCTTGAAAAATTAACACTTTAAATATTTAGTGGTGGGTAATAAACATTTCAGAAGCTACCAATAACCACAAAACTGTAGTAAATCTAATGTAGCCTGTATTTCAACCAGTAGCTTAAGAGCTTTACACCTTTTGTCCCATCGCTTTTTCATCTACATTTTATAGGCTTCTCTTGCATACGTGCCTCCTTTATACCGTCCTCCTCACTCTGCATTTTGTTTTCTGAATGTCACCATCATGGATCCCCTGGTGGATGAGGCTGAGGAGTCTGAGGGGCAACTTGATCTCCATGGCCTCATTTGGTCTCTCTGTGTACCTTCTAAAGACAGTCTAAGCATGGCTTCTATAGAAGGGGGAAGCCCTAGCTTTTTCCAGTGCTGAGATTTGACCTCTTGGTTCCTGACCCTGTCTTGTTTTCTGTGGCCATGATTCAGGGAGTTACCTTCCAGTTTAGATGCCAAAGAAGGCACTTACTTTTTCAAAGGGAGAAGTGGCATATGCCAAAGTTTCAAGAAACAGACAGACAGCTTCTCTTCAACAAAGCCATTTCATTAGGAAAAGGCCACCCAGGAAAGCCATTTCATTAGGAAAAGGCCAGAGGTTCTCTGCCCCCACCAAAAGGTTAAGTCACTCAATCCAGCCCTCACAGGTTTAAGCATCCCAAGGTTACATAGCTATTCTCTCTCAAATCCACACAGGCTCAAACCTTGCAGCCGTTCACTCTGTTCAGACCCACCTTGTTGAACAGTCAGCTAAGTTATTCGGCCTTCTGATGATGGATGTGTATTTTTTTCATGTAGGCCAGACCCTTTTGGTTTCATTATCTCAACCTCATCTTTCATCCCTATACAAAGTTAGTCAAAAAAATTAGACATATAGGATTATGACATGAACCCAGTAAAACAGAAATATTACAATAAAAACCACAGTCTGTCACCATCTTGTTTTATAAACTGTTTTATTTCATCATTAAGTGGCATTATTTGGAACCCACAAAGCCCAGGGTCTGCATTTTTAATCTCAGTACTCAGAAGAGCAAAGAAGAAGAACCAACCATGGATGAATGACAAAATCATGAAAATATGCAATGCATGCAGAGAGCTAAAAGCTTAATGCTTTCTATCACCCTGTGATAAACCTACAATATAGAGATGAAAACAAAAAAGTGAGAAATGAAATAAAAGTGAAAGAGAACTGTATCCTAGAAAGATATGAACAGATTCAAAGAGGCTCTGAACACAAAAACAGCAAGAAAGTTTTTGAGAACCCAAAAAAGATAACCAAGACATATCAAGCAAGAACAATTGCAATAGAGGACAAAAATGGTGATTTGCTTACTGAAAACAGTGCAATACACAAAAGATGGGTGGAGTATGTGAAAGAATTGTATAAATCACAATATCAGGACAGACCCAGAAGTAATAACTCTAGCAAAAGGAGGATCTGGAACTGTAGAAGAAGATAAAAGCTTAGATATCACAAGAGAAGCAGCAGTAGCTATCAGAAGCATGAACAATGGAAAAGCAACTGGCCTGGACAATATACGTACAGAACTATTAAAAACAGAGAACAAGATAACTGACACTGCACAAAATCTGCAATATGATACAGAAAAGGAAAACCTGTCCAATGCAGTGCACAAAATAAATAATAACCCTATCTGAAAGAATGGGAATCTACACCAATGTACCAATTTCCATACCATTAGCCTCATCAGTCATCCAAGTAAGGCACTTCTTATAATAATATTAAACAGGCTTAAGCTGTAAATAAAGACTGTTAGCAGAAGAACAAGCTGGATTCAGATCTGGAAGAAGCACTACAGAACACATCCTCAACCTCAGAATCATGTGTAAAATGTACCATGACTACCAAAAAGAACTCCATCATAATTTCATAGACTTTAAAAAAGTTTTTGACAGCATGTGGAGAAAAGCACTTTGGCTGACAATGAAGAAGCATAACATCAGTTCCACACTGATCAGTCTTACAGAAGAACTCTACGACAGTACAAGCAGACACAACACTGCGGAGTGGTTTGCAACATCAGTAGGAGTATTCCAAGTCTGTCTTCTTTCCCCATGCTTATTTAATTTATACCTGGAACAAATCATGGCAGATACCTTGGAACTTTACTGGAAGAGTGTCAGTTGGAGGATGAAAAATAAACAACCTTCATTTTGTGATGACATCGATTTAATAGCTGGGACTAAAACAAAGAGCTTAAGGGCGTAACAAAGGCTGCATAAGGTTACAAAGAAATATGGAATGGAAATTAGTGTAGAGAAGAACAAAGTAATAATATCAGCAGCTAATAGCAATGATCATGTATGAGGGGCTAGAAAAAGTAACATACTTTAAATACCTTGAAACAACCATCACAGAAGATGCTACATCAGAAAAAGTAGTAAAAACATTAATAGCCATTGCCATTGGACAACTAGCAAAGCTAAAGAAAATCCAGACCGGTAGAAACATCATAATGAAAATGAAACTCCGCCTACTCTATGGAGACCTGGACACTCACTAGGAGATGGGAAAAGTGAATTGAGACCTCTGAAATGCAGTGCTTCAGAAGACTTCTACACATACCCTACACTGTACACAGAACAAATGAATCTGCAAAAGCTCAAATCAAACAAGAAGTCAGCACATACAAACCCTTACTTGAAATCATTAGAAGAAGAAAGGTGCAGTGGTTTGTACATATAACAGGAAGGCCCGGCACCCTTGCCAACACCATCCTGCAGTGTGCTGTGGTTAGACAAAGAAGAGGAAGACCTAGGACAAGCTGGACCACCAACATCAAAGACTGGACAGGGTTAAAACTGACTGATTGTACAAGGATTGGAAAAGACCAGGAAGACAGAGGAAAGTTATTACTGCATCAAAGGTGCCCCAACAGTCAGTGTGGACTCAGAACTGACTGACTGTTGCCGCTGGTCCCCTGGTCGCTCAAAGATTTCCATAGATTTTTTTTTTTCTTAAGACTCTCAGCAACATTTGTATCCTTTGTCCACTCATTCACTACAGCACAAAAATCCATGATCCTGCCCACAGTTATTACAAAGATCTCTCTCAGCCATACCCATTATGTGAGTGCCCGCTACTCCTCCATCTACTACAGACATTAGGCCAGGCTGCATTCCCCCATCTGCAAAGCAGCACTACTGTTCCTTGTACAGCCCTTGGAGCTCCTTTTACTCCTGCAGGTGATTATATTGTTTCTCCTTTTCTCTTTGCCATGAATGTGATCCCCACTTGCCAACCAGCCAACATTTTTGCCCATTATAGAGACATGTTACTGGAGATACTTGAAAGGTACAAGAGTGAGTTAAAAGGAAAGTGGCAATCAGATTTGTGTTTGGTCACTTTATACTTTAATGGTCAAGCAATTGCACATCTCCCACCACCTAAACAAAGAGAAGTGATATGTTGTCCACCTTTTGTCACTTATCATAGTGTTTATCTGTTCTAGTCCAACTCCTACTTTTTACCTTATTTCTTCTTTCCTTGCCTTGTTTAGGTCTATCAGTTCAAGGTTTTAATTCAACTGAGACAGGGACTTTTTTCTGATACTTGATCTTTGAAGGGCCACATCTTATTCAGATCTATTTTCATAAGACTTGTTTAAAAAAAAGGAAGTGTATGAAAACACTGGTGGTCTATTAGGCTAATAATATTACAGCACAAAACTGCTACATGTAGCAGTGATGTTGCTAGCATCACATCTAGCCATTTTTGATGCTGAAGCTAAAATACCAAGGTACCCCACATCACCTATTGCTTTGAAAATGTAATCCCAGGTTTAAAACACACTGGGTGGATTTACATGTTCATTAATGCACTTTTCCTAACATGTTAAAAGTAGTACCTCCAATATGAAGTACTAAGTAAATGCACATTAGCCTGTCCTAATACAGTAATGAAAGAACACACTTTTTAGTGATGTTTAATATTCAGTGGCCTATTTTATTGTGTATTAGTGTGATTTTTTACATGACACTTTATGCAGTAAAATAGACTCCTGTGCATAACACGCAACCGTAGGTGAGCCCGTTATGTATTATGATCTTATTCGTGACCCAGTGTGGACAATATATACAGGGGCAGAGGGGGACAGAGTGCCCATTTGAGACAGAAATGTGAAACGTTTAAGACAGAAATGTGAAATGTTTAATTCTTAGTTGATTCATTCTTTTAACATGATGAACTATTTGCATCCTTCTATTCCTTGAACTTAATACCATACAAAGTATAATGCATCCAATCTATGATTAATCATGTCCAATCCTACATTAAGATTATATAAAATCAACTTAAAATATTGTACACTTAAAGCTCTTGCTAAATATAAAAATATGATATTAATATCATCATACCCCTAACCTGTACTACAGGAATATGCATGTTCTATTTTTGTATTCAAGGAGGACATTTATCCTATCACTAAGGCTAGGAGCACTGGTTTACTATAATTTATGATATTATTAATACTGTTCAACACAGAGTAAAATTATAGATAAAATATGAATAGGTCCATTATTGTTTTTAGGGAGAGCTAAATAAGCTATATAATTTTTTCTGACCTGTAGAAAGCTCAGTATCGCACAACAAGAAAAACAAAATGTTGATCCTAAGCACAAAAAATTGCCTGATCCAAAGCATATTGTTTTCAGTATCTCTTGAAAATCAGTCAGTTTTGTCAAGCATCCCACCTTGGATGCTATGAATTAAACAGTTAAAATATCAGGCTAGGCCCTATTCATGTATATGCATTATATAATTTTTAATGCATTGAAAATTAATTTATAATGGAAATTGAAAGCTGTACTCGAAGTTAATTTGTTTTCTATATTTCCCCTAAATTTCATATGCCCATTTTGTTTATTATAGTATTATAGTCCCTCAAGAAGTTGTCTCCACCAATTCCAAATCCTCCCTTCTATATCTCCAAGTGAAAAAAAAAAGTCACTGAAAAAAGGAGGGGCAAGGGATACAAAATTTCTTCAAATGAAAACTACAAAAATATTTTAAGCTTAGGTACTCAAAAGGGCTTAGTGTCAGTCTTATCCTTTTTATTTTACATGAAGACTCACTTAGGCCCAAACTGAATATTTGGAGGATAGAGAGAAAAATCACACCATTTAATTGCTGAACACTCCTATTTGTATTGTTATACAGATCACAGACTAAATAAAAAAAAATCCACATTTGAATGAAATGTCATACACATGCATAGGAAAACATAGGTACTACCCTGAAAACTGTAACAAAAACTGTATTACTTTTCTTCCAAGTAGTGCTTCAGAAGAACATAAAGCTCCTGAAGAGGGTAATATACAACTACCGCAGCTTAAAATACATTTTAAAAAAATAAAATTATAAATAGAAAATGCTAATATGCATATTTGAAAGTCACCTATTTACTTCACCCAATGCTTTATTGATATTGCTGAGTAAGTGTCTGCTACAGGTAAAGCTGTCACTCCGCCTAAACTCTACACAATGTTTTGCTTCACTTTCATGAGCATGGTAAAGCAAGGCCTCAGCAACCTGTGGCCCATGGCCAGATACAGTCCAATTATGGGCTGGAATAGGCCAGCAGCACCTCAGGGCATCAGCAGCACACTCCAGCCAGGGTGGTAGAGGACCCTTGGCATGCCTCCTACTGCCTGATATCTTCAGTTTATTCTCTGTGCTGCAGTAGAGGAGGCATCCCCAGGTCCTAGCACCTGCCCTTCCATCTATTCCCTTTGCAGTGTAGCTGGGGTGTATGTACCCAGGGTATGTACTCCCCTTTCTGACTGAAGGGGATTTGCAGCATGCAGGGGTGCTGTGGGAGATACCTGCAAGCTGAGCACAGTCTCCGCATTCCCTACAGAGCCAGGCCAGGACATTTAAACTATATACAAATGTATTAATGTTTACAGGGAACCTTAAATGACAACTGTTAATATAAAACTGATACAGATATTTACATATAATATAGAACTAATAACCTCGTTTCTCCACAATGGATGACCACAATCAGGGGTTCAAGTAAGTTACAAGTAAACACAGCTAAGTAATGGGGAGGGGTCCTAGCAGGACCTCAATATAGATTTTACATTCTAATGTTAGTTTTCTTACTGATATGGAAACACCCAATTCACAGGATATGATATGACAAAACATAAAATACAATATCACAAAATATAAGGCACATAAACACAGAAGTCACCTTTAACCATTAAAAGGGTCCCCAAGGCCCCACCACATTCTTGGGGCCTGGATTATGCTCTAGTGACCGATGATAGAAAACCTCATTGCGCTCTGGGCCTCACACCAAGACCCTGGCAGCCCACAAACTCAGAAGGGACCCTCCCTGGACCTCCTCTCCAGGAACCCCTTTCTAACCAAGAAGGACTTCCCCTCCCCTGTGGGAACCTTATTCCCCAGCAACTCACAAATCTGATGCCCAGCATCCACCTGCTGGGCAGCTCTTCCCCAGCTCTTCTTAGCCCAACTCAAGTCTCCATCCCTCACCAAGTCTGCCACGTGCTGTGTCTGCAGCTCCTTTTATTCTCTTCAGAGACTCCGCCCCCCAAAGTTCTGCCAGACCAGCAGAATGCAGGCTTGAATCAGGTCTGGGGCTCTCTGCCTCGCCCCAGGCAGGGGCAGTGCAAGCCCCTCCTTGCCATTACCAGATTCGTGGATGGGTTCCAGCAATCATACTGGAGATTGTCTGAGCCCAATCGTGCTGGGCTATATCAGTAAGTCCACCACAGTAGCATCTGCTCACTGCTGTTAGGAGGAGTTGGGGTATGGGTTGCAAGTGCAGTCTGCTGTGGGAGTTGGGTCACAAGCAATGGTCTGCAGTGGCAAAAGGTTATTTTGCCTTCCTGTGGGAGCTGACAAGTTAATCTTCATGAGGTTTGTTCAATTAACCAAACTGGCCAAGTGCTAGATGGACTGCTGGGCAAAGCTAACACTACACCAGGTCAACAAAAGGTTAATTCATTGTACATGTATGACATTTTCTGCAATATATTTATAGTCATTTCAAAGTTCTGGGATTATTAATACACTGAATATACTAAGGCAGAAATATCATGTTATAGAATCTTCAGTTTCTGACAGCAATTTTAATAGACAATTGTAAGGAATTCTGAATTGTATAATTAAGCAACCTAGATAAAAGGCAACAGGTGCTTTTAAAAAAAAATAAACTCTCTGCAGACACTTTAGTATAATACCATGTAAAGATTAACTGCAATCTTTTTAATTGTGCTTTGTATTTATGCCTTGCACATAAAAGTAAAGTTATCTGACACTAAGGAAATTGCCCACCTCTCCTACTCTGATTTCCAGTTTAGCCCATTCTTAACACCAGTATGACCTTAAAACTTAAGAAATAACATCTATGCTTTACGATATTTTTGGTTGAACGTGGAACATCAGTATGTACAACTCGACTTTGGAAGTCACAGTATAGGTTCTGAGGCCCTTTCAGCTATGATCTACAAACATCCACCCTATTCCAGTTTCAGATGTAAAAACCAGCTCAGTTGCAGGACATCATTGTGAGGTGGCTCTCTATTAAGATGAAGTTCTATATAGGTATTAAAACTCAATGCAAACTTAGATGAGAAAAAATTATAGTGTACCAAAATGCTACAGTAGCAAAAAGCAAAACATTTCAATCCTGAGTATCTGCCAGCTCAAGATTTTCACATTCTTCATGTATCCAATGCACTGTTTATTCCTTAATAACCACTCAAAATCACCTGCACATTAAAGAAACGCAATACAAATTTGACTGGACTCACTACATCTGAGATATCCTCCAATATAGCATAAAGCTAATTTAGCTGTCACTTACTGTAAGTAAAATGACAAATATCTGTAATATCTGTCAAGATACGAATACTTTAAAAAGTTATGCAGCTGTCAACATTTTGATGACTTTAACAAGAGAAAAATAAACGAAAAAGGAGAGAAAATAGACAGCATGTCTTACATATCCAGTTGCCGAAGTCTTCTATTACTTATATTAATAATAAAAAAGAAAAAAAAAATCAAATTACTTCATAAAATAAGACAAACAACAAAGGCTTCTAGAGTAAACTGATACAGGTATATATATTAGTACCGGTGAGAGAACTGCTGCGTGCACTGCTACAAATTGAAAGTAGGTCTCTTCCGTAACTGAATATTAATATTAAAGCAATACAGGCTATTCATATAATTTAGAAGCACCATTTAGGCATTGACAACTGAGTGTTATTTTACGGCATAATTTAAAAGGACAAAAAAATATGTGGCTTCCTACTTCTGAACAAGATTTGTTCTTCACATATGTTCAGATTCAACAATAACTCCAACCATTGCAGCTCTCCAAAAAGAAGAATGTACTCTGTTGTCAGAGTCCCATAGTGTCTTGAACAATTGTTTGTACAGATACTTTGGATGGAAACAAGTTTCTATCCTGTGCCTTGCATATCCATCTTCAGTCTATTTTTACTGAGTTTACCAGTATTGACAAAAAACCTTCTTTGGAAATACGAGCATCTCAGTCAGAGTTTTATTATCACTGCTCGCATTGTTACCTCTGTTTGCAGGAACACTTATATAATATATTCTATCACTGGAAAACTATATTTTAATGCAAAGCAAACATTGATCAGGATTTTAAAAATTGGGGCTCTTGTTGTAAAACCATGATGGCCTGAACTGTTTAGTCTGATATTTTAAACCTACTAGTCTATCTTTTCTTGGGAAAAGCTCTATTTCACTGACAGCTGCAAGAGGGGGTTTTTAGTGTGTGGTAAGCTGGACCCAATATTGCAACCATTCTATGTATAGAATTGTACTTTTAAGTGAATCCAAGTTTTGAGTTTTGATAAATATCAAGGGTGGCTCAAGCCTCACAGACTTTTAATGGAAGGAAAACCTCAACTAGTGACAGAGGCACCAACTCTGTTAGCTTCCTTTTCTCCTCAGAGAGCTCCTGGTCCTCATCTCCTACTCCTTAAAGTGCCAGTCACACTTAGCCCTTCCAGCTCCTATTTATAAAGAAAACATCATCATATCAAATAATGGCCAGAGCACAGCTCCACGGCTAAGTACAGACAGTCAAAAAGCCCGAGGCTGAATTGATTCGGTCTTTGCCGGAAAGTCTAAGCTGCAAAGACTGAACCACTAAGCAGATGAACAGACATTCACTGTTAAGTCAGGAAATGCAGCTACATGCCTGCAGTGGCTGAAGCCAGAAGCAGGGGGGGTGTGGGGGGGAGTGCTAGAGCACAGCTCTCTGGCACATAGCCAGCATGGGCTGTGTGTTCATTTCCTCTTCCTGCGGCTCCTGAGGTCTCTAGGATTTGCAGTCCAAAATCACAGTAGCAGCACCCTACAGGGTTGCTCATCACTTCCTCTCCCTGCTTCCAGATGCCTCTGGGATGTATATTCCACAGTCATAACCAGCACTAAACAAGCAGGGCAAGGCAGCTCTGTACCTGGGAGAAAGTGAGTTTAACCCCCCTCCCTGGTCCCAGATCGCAGTCAAGTTTTGCTGGGAGGGAATGGGGGGGGGAGGAAGAGGTTGTGGGGAGGGAACAGTGAGCTGGTCTGTGAGCAGAGGGGCAGGGCCAGCCCTTGTCTCTGGAACAGACAGCACAGCACAGCTCAGGGCTGAAAAGCATGCTGGGGGACTATGATTTAACTTGCACCAGAAAGGGGTCTGAGACAGAAGTTTCATAAACTGGTTTGACCTAAATCAGTTAAGTCTGATACTACATTCAGCCAGCAGGTTTAAACAAGTTTCTGATCACTTAAACTGGTTTGTGCGTAAATTCTGTCCCTAGCCCTACGGTAGGAAAGCTGATAGCACTCAGTACTGAGTTCAGGTGAGCACAAGTATACGGATCTTCATCATCTGAAAGCAGCTACCAGAGAAAAATTAAAAGTCTCCTGAACGTACATTCCCATTAAGTACATTTATAAGTGATTTCACTTTTCCAAGATGTAGTAATCATGCTTCAAAAATACTCTGTGCAGTGGTCATATAAATATAGTTATAACAACTAGATTGGTTTTCATACCATTACCAGGGCTGAAATGTAATGACTGATATGTGCTACTGGGTTACATGTTGTTTTTGGATCTAGTTAAAGCTTTTGCTTTTAACTTGATACTTAGGGACTATACCTTCTTTGCTGCCAAACACATTTCCATTATGTAGGCCACTGGCACAGGTTACACTTAACACTTGATTAATCAGTTAATCACATCTTAAATTGTTATCTGGCCACACATTCAATCAATTAATGGCATGATAAAACAAGGAATAAACCATTAAGTTATTACACAAAACGTGTAATGGCTTTGTGGTTGGTTCCTATCATGCCATTAATTGAACATGTGGCCAGGATGGAGCTCCCAGCTGCCAAGGCAAACCATGCACTCCTTTGACTGGGCGCTGCTGGCTGATAGACTTCCCAACTTCTGGGGCTCAACTATGCACCCTCTCAGCTGGGAGCCATTAGCTGATACGACTCTCAGCCACAAGGGCACACCATGCATTCCTATGGCTGACAGTCTGCATCAGCTGACCTGGGCTCCCAGCTCCATGTTTAAACTATGCATCCTCATGGCTGGGAACCCTGGTCAGCTGATCTAGATTCCCAACCACATGACTGCACTATGCACCTCCACGGCTGAGGTTTCCAGCCACAGGGCATTCTGAGACTAAATATGCTGGAAGCAACAAAGATGTTTCATCTTTCTTAATTCTGCATTTATTATAAGAGTAGTTGTTACTTGTTACTACAAGAAGTAAAAACAATCTGAAGGTTAGTTTTTAACTTTGATGATGTTCTTTAAAATGACTGCCTTTATAATTTGTAAAAGTTGAACTTTCCCAATCTTTATGTTACACGCTTGCATCAGTTCTATCCCTTTTGTTTAACACTACTGTACTTGATAAGGAAAAAAAATCAACATTAAAAAAGCAGAGAATTTTGAAATCTCTCATGTTCATGCATGTATCTACCAAGAAAAAAAGAAACAAGAAACATGTCTAAGATATCAGAAAATGAAGTCTTCAGCTGTTGCTATTCCATATCATCACATTTATCTCATTTTTAAAAAGTAGGAACAGCTGCATTTACTGATAAGAAAACACAATGATGTACGTTTTACATAGAAGTTTATAATATATTTTTAAACATATATTGAAGAAAGGAGCTGCCTTTTATCTTCCCTAATGGCTAAATACAATTAAATGTGTGACATGGCCAAATACCTTTTTTAAAACATTACTTTAAAAAGTCAAAGTATATAGGTTATTCATATTCAAAAATATTAGTTCTGACTGTGCCAAAGTATTAAGCACTGCTTCAGTATGAATACAGACAAGTCCAAACTAGTAATAATCCTATTAAAAGCAAGAGAGATTTTGCATGGACTGAGAGCTACATGTACAGAAGTGCTAATATGATACAAAATATTCCAAACAAAGGGATTAAGGGAAAAAACAATACAGAATTGTATGCTCCTAGTTTTTTACAACAAATGTAAGCACTCCGGTGTATTCACTACACATCCCAGTCAAGTCAGTTAAGGACAATAAAAAGTTTAGGGGTTTGTTGTTCTAACAGAATACTAAGAAGTGGGACAAAACTCTAGTCAGAAATCTGCAGTTTGCACACTTATTTTCACACTTTAAACTGGGAGGAGTGGGGAAGAGGAGTGGCAAAATACAGCTCACAGATCTGGCCCGCCAAGGAATTCTGTCTGGCTCATGGCAGGTCCCTGGTCTCCTGGGCATGCAGTGGGACTGGGGCAGCACAGCAGCCAGACTCACTTCTGGCAGCAGCAACTCCTTCTGGCTGCTGCTGCCCCTCCGTTGCCAGACCCAGCCCAACTACCTGGGCACCCCAGCCTGTCATCCCCACACCCACTTCTGAGGGTGCCAGAGGCAGCAGGCAGGCAGGGTGTCCATGAAGACTATTGAGGTCTGGGCAGATGGGATGGGGCTGTGGGGGGCAAGGAGCAGTGTCATGAAGGGGGCAGGAAGCAGTGTCCAGAAGCTCCCAGAGCCAAGGCTGGGATCAGCATCACAATCCTCTACCCATATGTCCCTGTCCTGGCCCCAGCCCCCCCAACCCATCCCACTCCCAGATGCTGCTCCCTCCCTACCCACTGCACCATCCCATCCACCTGGCCATGCACCCTGCCTGCACAGGTCCAAGCCAATCTCCATGGAGACCACCAGGATCAAAGGATGGTGACAGTATAGGACAGGGGCTGGGGCAGAGCCATGGTCTACTCCCACACCCCTGCCTGCAGAACCAGTACCTGTTGCAGGGGTATGTGGGGAGTGGATAATGGCTCAGCCCTGGGCCCTGGCCCATCACTGCCTTGCAATCTTGGCCCCAAGCTCTACCTACCCATCCCACTCTCTGATGCTTCTCCCTGCCCAGCCAAGCACATGGCAGAGCCACTTAGGGAGTTTTGGTGAGCTATTGTGTAAGGGGAGGTAGTGCTGACCTAGCATGCAACAGTTCACCAAAACCCCCTATGTAGCCCTGCAGCTTAAATAATTGCTTATTCCTGATTTAAACACTAGGTATACATTTTGGTAAGGAAGGCTGGTACATAGAATACTAAATGCAAGCTGTCACTTATTTAATACCTGCTTTTCCAAATACCTATGGATTGTGTCAAAAACCAGCTAAACAACAATGTATAGTGTTCAAGGTGCTCTTCCCTTTTATGTTCCAAGACACCAAGATGGTCTACAGTTGAGAACAGCAAATAACTCAACTAGCCCCAAAGAAGTCAGAGTTAATTTAGAATGGAGTGGAGAAAGAAGATAAACAAGTGGGGGGGGAGAACAGCTGTCCTACAGGGCTTTCCAGATGGATAATTCTGATCTTAATTTCCCCCTAACTCTCAAAAGCTAAGCATCTATAATATAACTATATTGGGGGGGGGGG
>NW_017728951.1:43376086-43413613 GCF_001723895.1 Crocodylus porosus | reverse complement strand
CAAGACATGGTTATATTCAGCTTCTAATTTGGATCAACTCTTCCAAGTATATAATTCAATACCAGGTAAAGTATACTGTATTTACTCAAATATGGGACAAAGTTTTTCCTTCCCAGTAAACATGGGGAAGAAAGCCTCTCCCCCTCTAACATTTGCATACAAAGAAATTTAATTACATACATTCTTTATCATTAAACTGCTGCCAAAAGCAGCATGTGATCAGTAATGGCAATGAACCATGAAGCTGATTAAATGCAACTAATAATGCACGTGACTAAAACACATTGCCTATATTGGCAGTGATGATGGGTAGGGGGTGCACCCCCGAGGAGCACTGATGCACCCACTGACAGTAATGTTCTCCGCTTAGGCAATGGGCAGAGGGGGCACGTGAGAGCACTGTTGCCCCCCCAAGAGTGTAGGCTGGGAAGTGGGGGCACCAGGAAAAACAATCCCCGTGATCCCCCCATGGCCACACTGACTGGGGGGGCTTCCCCCACGGCCGATCGCACTGGCCCAGAAGTGCCGGCAGTACACCCAGAAGTGCCAGTGGCATGCCACTAGCACTTCTGCATCAGTGCAGCTGGCTGCAGGGGAACCCCCCCAGTCGCTAACTGGCTGGGGGACCCCTTCCCCCCTCCGACTCAGGAGGCACCAGTCACTCATGCATATTGGGCAAACAGGCTGATGGAAACCTAACACAGGGATAGGTTAGTGCAGCCTACTGAAAACTGTTCCCCTCAGTGCCAACTCACTTAAGTCATAGTGAGCCACTACACTGCATATATTTTGACTTCCTCTTCACTCTCACAGCTGAACTGCACCTTTCTTTCCCAGATCCAATTATTTCTGTTTCTTCACCTGCCTTAACTGTTTGGCAAACATCACCAAATGCAGTCCCAAACAGTCCACCCAGAATCCTTCTGTTGGCCCCTGTCACATATGATTAGTGTGGCCCTACCCTCCTTGAGGTAGAGCCAGACCATGTTGCCCTGCACCTCATGTACATATACATTTTTGGAGATTCCCAGAACTCATAACAGGAACACTCAATTCCAGACATGAGTGGGGGGCTAATTAGCACATGAAGCCGTTGGGGACTGTGTACTATCTGGAGTACACACAAATACTGAGCAGTGCTGAGCTGTGAGATCACTACAACTTGAAATCCTGTCAACTGCTAGGGCTCAGTCCAATGAACTATATGGTAAATCATGAGCCTATAGGCTTTGGACTAATGCATAACTTGTACTAGATAGAAATGGCTACAAAAGTGCTGCCTAAAAGTGTGTTTATGGAGTATTCAGACTAAAATTTGCAGCAGTTTCAAAACAGGCAACGTATCAATTATAGATGCACTAAGTCTATAGTTACTGTAGTAAATATTGCCCCAACAATGTTTATTTCAAATTTACTCCTCACTTCCATGTGCTCAGGAAGAGCAGGGTCTGACAGTAAAGGTGGGATGCTGCAGGGGAAAGCAGAGAGGTGGGAGGGAAGCACAGGGAAAGGGGGCTCCTGGACCCACCAGATTTATTTTCCTTGCTGTAGCAGAGATAATGGGACAAATTCAAGGCAAACCTCCAATAATTAGGTTCTATACCTGGAAAATTATAACAATTTTTTCCATATATAGAATGTAATTATTGGGAGACTGTCACATTTAGGGTTGTCTTATATTCAAGTGAGTATGGTAATTCAATACAGGGAAACATCTGGTGGGAGAACAAAGCAGCAAGATCAACATGGTCCTGTTGCCAGCTCAGTTTCCTTATGTTTGACAGTGATGTTTTACCATGCTGTCTCTATAAAACAAAACAATCTGATTTTATGTAGCCCCATTCATATGAATTTTCAACTTAGATGTTAAGTGTAATTCTGGGATAAATTGCACGCTGTTCTTTTAAAAGACTCTTATTTTATTTTTGAAACATTTTTATTAATTTTTGACCTCTTACCCAAATTTCCAATTCATTTTTACTAGGCCATGATTTAAAAATTGACAAATACCATAAAGCTGAAAATAATGGGGGATGACCTCAGCAGCACAGAAGCAGAAAGGGATCTTGGAGTCCTGGTTGACTCCAAGATCACAAAGTGATCATCAATAAGGCTAACTGCACTTTATCATGCATTAGCAGATGCATAATGAAAAGGTCCAAGAAGGTGACGCTTCCTCTCTATGCAGTACTGGTCAGGCCACAGTTGGAATACTGCATCCAGTTTTGAGCACCGCACTTCAAGAGAGATGTGGAGAATCTTGAGAGGGTTCAGAGGAGGGTCACTTGGATGGTCAGAGGCCTGCAAGCAAGGACCTACAAGGAAAGGCTACGGGACCTGAACCTGTTCAGCCTCCACAAGAGAAGGCTGAGGGGTGGTCTTGTGGCTGCCTATAAATTCATCAAGGGAGGGCAGGACGGAATAGGAGATGCTCTATTTACAAGGGCACCCCCTGGAGTAACTAGGAACAATGGTTACAAATTGATGGAGGTTGGACACTGGAAAGAACTTCTTCACAGTAAGGGTTGCCAGAATCTGGACTGGGCTTCCAAGGGAGGTGGTGCTGTCCATTACCCTGAAGGTCTTCAAGAGGAGACTGGACAAGCACCTAGCTGGGGTAATCTGAATCCAGCGCTCTCTCCTGCTCAGGGCAGGGGGTCAGACTCAATGACCTACTGAGGTCCCTTTTGACCCTAACATCTATTAATCTATGAATTATTAAGATGGTCTCTTTTAGAGAAAAAAATCTTAGAATGTATTTGGTTAGTATATTGGTTTGAATGGATATATATCTTCCTAAATTTCCACTAAACAGGTTTAGCTAAATGAGCTTAGAAAAGTGTAAATTCAGAGTTACAATGGTTTAAATCCAATTGAATCCATTTACCATGTTTACTTGAATACAAGAAAAGGTTTGTTTTCTCTATTCAACATGAGAAAAAAAAAGCTCCTCATCTTAGATCAAGGGAGGCTTCATCTCTGGCCTGAAACCTGCTTGACTGCAGCAATGGTTTTATACTGTTCTGGGCCCCTCCCCACTGCGAGAGGTCCCCTACTCACCCACACAACCTGATGCGCCCTGAATCATGATGCCCCCCAGCCTAGCTCCAAAGTACCTTACCTATGAACCAGCAGTATTGCAGGCAGCCAGAGATGCAGTACCAGCAGCAGCAGCACATGGCTGAGAGAATGCTCCCTGCAGTGTGCTGCACTCCTGCTTGGATAACAGGTAGAACTCCTGTGTTCTGTCTATTTGAGCTTCAATAAAGCTGTAGCTGCTGTTTTTGACAGATAAATATTTTTGTGATCTTTACTGATTACCACTTTAGCATGTTTTTTTTTTTACTGACAGTAAGAAAATTTACTAATACTTGGCAACCCTGATAAAGCCAGACAGTGCTTCACGAGTGCATTAAATGGGTTCCCAATAAACACCTGTTTTAGATCACTCACAAATAAAATAAAAAATAGCAGAGCAAGGAAACACCCTTGTCATAACCCTGACTTAGTTGAGAAGTTACTGGAGAGGGCCCTGCCAATCCCATAATGTTATATCTGAATATGAATCTGATACCTTTAATCAGTCCATACCCAAATTACCTAAGTGAGCCATTCCTTGGATTCCCCCAACCAACCAAAAAGGAAAAAAATACCCAGCTAAGGTACAAAATACATTTCATTTAGACTATTTTGAAATTTTTCATTTTGATCTGTGAATTTTTCCCCTCACCTTACGTTAACTTAAATTTTTAAGTCATTTCAAGTTTAAAACATATATGTCAATTCTAAAATTTCAAATTCTATTTCCAAAATGAGAAACATAACCCATGAACAATTTCACACAAAAAAAATACCACTACCATATTTTCACTGAAATAAGATCTGACCGGTTCTAATATTAAGGTATACATTGGAACCTTTTTTTTTTTTTTTTTTTAATTTGATGAGTTTTTTATTTCTAAGTGCTCTGATACTATTTATGAACAGGCATTAACATGATATAAAATTACTAAAGATAATAGACCCATAAGGACTTAAGTCTCCTGGGCTAGGGACAGAAGTTAACCATAAACCGGCTTAAGTGATTAGAAACTGGTTTAAACCTGTAACAGAACAGAAGCTCAGTGCACAGAAACCAATTTCAAAATGGCTGAAACTGGTTTAAGATAAACCTGGCTGAACATAGTATCACACTTAACTGATTTTGATCAAGCTGTTTTATGAAACTTCTGTCCCAGACCCCTTCCAGGTTGAAGTTAAAGTACAGTCCCCCAGCATCCCAGCATGCTTTGCAGCCCTGGGCTGGGCTGTCTGCTCCAGAGCAGGGCTGGCCCCGCCCGTCTGCTCCCTAGCTGAAGCAGTTTGGGCTGGCTGACAAGGGGGTGAGGGGACAGGATAAGCCCAGCTGGAAACGCAGCCCAGTCTGTGGTGGGGTGAGGGGTGGAGAGGGCTGCTCCCCTATCGGGGAAACCCCTGCTGGGGTCTGGGGCCAGGGAGGGGGATTAAACACCGCCCCCCAGCTCAAACTTACTAGTGGCTGCAACTGTGACCTACAAATCCCAGAGGCATCTGGCAGCAGGAAAAGAAAGTGATGAGCAACCTTGCAGAGTCCTGCTGCTAATTCTGGACTACAAATCCCAGAGACCTCAGGGGCAGCCAGAAGAAGAAGTGAACACACATCTAGAGAGCCATGCTCTAGTGCCCCCTCTGCCAGCTCTACCCTGAGCCACTACAGGCATTGTGGCTGCATTTCCTGAATCAAAGGTAAATGTCTGTTCACTTCTGTTTCAACTTAATCTCTGCATCTTAAACTAACCTAAACAGACTGAATCAATTCAGCCTCAGGCTTTTTGACTGTCTGTACCTAGCTCTAGTGGTTTGACATGTGACATACTTCAACTTAGTCACTCCAAAGTGGCATTCAGATGTGAGCAATAGTTGCCAACAGCACATTTTGATATTTATTTTGTAATCACCTCTTACAAAAATGTTATTTCCCATTTAGCTAAAGGCCACAATCCTGAGAACATGCTTACCTTTAAACAACTGGAAAATCCTCTTGATACTGGAGGACCAAGACCTTAAAACTTTTCCTTTCTGTTACCCACTAAAGAGCCTCTTGAGAGGGAATTTGTTTCTAAAGCCATGACAAGGGGAATTGTTTCCAATACCAGGAAGGACAAGTTCTGCCATAGGTACAGCAAATGAATGTGATCTCAGACTCATTAAGACGTTCACGTGTTAAATTTTGTGAGAAATTGCTTGCAAGTTAGGTTATAATTGTTAAACTTGATAAACAAAAAATTTAAAGTAACCTAAGGAGTGTACATAATTTTAACAAGAATTTTAAAAAATCCTATTCTGTTCCTTCCTCCCACATCTTTTGCTGTTCTGTGGAAGTTTGGCCTTTTCAATGAAAAGCCAGCAAAATGCTATGTGTAATTTTCAACTGAAAGTCACTTGAGATGTTACAAAGTAGACATTCAAGTAAAGTTATTCAGTACTAATAAGATTTTTCCCTTTTCTGAAAGGTCACTTACATCACGTATATCTTACTGGGCAATTGTTGTCATTAAGAGATGAGTGCATTACACAATACTATTTTATTGATATGCAAATATTTTCACAACTATAGTACCAGACACTTGGCATTGAACTTCCATTAGGCAAGATGGTCATCCTAACCATAATGAATGAAAAAAGATTCAATACATTTTATACTGTTATGAATGTAATTTTTACTCTGCTTTATGCTGCTATAAAAGGGTCTTAACTGTACTTCTCATCTGCTCCTCTTTATTTAACTACCATAATTTATGCACAAAAATGTTTCATGAATCAAGAACAGGATTCAGATTGCCAACCATAAAAGTACTTAACTACCATTTTTTCTCATATTTGTGCCCCTAACTATATTACCAAAATCAAGTTACCAACATTAAAAATAATACATTTTGACCAAAAAGTAGTGAGGCATAACCTAGAATAATAATTTTCTATTTGAAGGTTAAAGCCAAGTTTAAAATGATATCAGTGCTTTGTTATATTGGACTCTTCAAAATACAGTGTGACTGAGGGAGGCTTCCAAGTGACAAAACTGACACCACGCTAATGCTATCATCTCCCTGGGTTTAGTACAGGCACCAAAGTAATGTCAAGGACAGATCAATGTTTGTGATAATCCACAAAATAATTTTGCTGTATATAAAACAGGTGCAAGTAGATGGCTTAAAATTCAATCCAAGTTTGTATAAACAAGGAGACTTCATTTGACCCACTTCCCTTAATTAACCTTCTGTCAGTCCAATAATATGAAAATACACACCCACTCAGAGACATACTGAAAATGCTTGTCTGAACCATATCACTCCCCATTGAAAGTGCAGTAATGATCCTTATATCCAGTACAACTGCAACCCAGGCACTGAGAATTCTGAGATCAAATTCACACCATACAATATACCCAAGAAATGTGTCACATACACAAGGCATTATTAGACCCGTCTTTGGTGGTGTTGCTGCCGCTGCTATTAGTATAAGCTTAGAGTTTGGGGTTTTCAGAGGGGAGGGGGTTGGTACTACCCACTTAGTTAAACTATCCTTTCCCACAATTAGAAAATAAATTTTCCATCTCCAGTCAGCAGCTATTAAGCAAAATGTAATAAATACACATATAGTGAACAAGAAAATGTTTATCTTGACAGGAGGTAAGGCTGGTGGGACGCAAAGTAGGGGTTGAAAAGATAAATGTAATGGGTAATATACGAAGAATATTCTCTTGTAATTTCAAGGTTCCTTTATAAACATAGTCACTTAGAGATATGCACATACATAGTCGAGCTGTAATGGACTTTTCTCTCCACCTAAACAAAAGTGAATCAAGTTTCCATTTAAATGGAAGAAGGCATTAGGAACTATGCTTTTAATTAGTAAAGGTTTTAGTTTCAGGAAATTAGGAACCCATTTCAACACTGACAATCTATATTTCAATAAAAAAAATTTGAAACAATCTGTAAGCAATAGAGCTGTTATCTAAATGTTGGGTTAAGTGAAGTTTTTAAAACCACTTGTTTCTGATTAGCAAAATTTTCTTAGCTTCATACCATTATTTAAGCTTTTAAATAAGAGAACTTGAGAACGAACATGATTTACCAATGCACTGCAAAAGGAACATTTAGCACATTTTTTTTAAATTGCCATAATGTCTATGTATAATTACCTGAAATAGCTGATGGAAATGCTACCCTTTTACCCATCCTATAGCATAAGACATGCATGTCTCAAGATGATGAATAAAAGGAAAGGTCTACATTTTCCAAGGCTATAAAGAGACACTGAAAAATTAAAAGTATACAAGGGTCAGAGCTAAATGTTCCAAAACTCTTCAGCTCTGAAAGAAAAACTGAAGACAAGGACTGAAGACAAGCTCTAAAATTGAAGATAAGGACTGAAAACAAGGTGTATATAGTTTCTGCCACTCGAACACATCTTAGGCCCTGTCTACACTTTTCAGGTATCATACAATTAACTGGTTAACTGTACACTTACTTTAGACCAGATACATGAGCAAAGTAGCTACCATGCCATACAAAGCTCCAGATAGCTATAAAGTTAGGCCTTGAAACTGCGTACTAACTTTATAGCTGATTCCTTTTGAACTTCAATTTGCAGATGAAGCAGGATCTCCCTTGTGGCTGGGACACCTGTCAGCTAACAGGGATCCCAGCAGCTGGGATACATCATGCTCAGCTAGGTCTGGGAGTCCTGCAATTGAGGGGACTCTCAGCCCCAGTGGATGCCAAATCTGGGCCCTGGCAGCATGGGGAGTCAGACTGCTGTGACCCAGTTGAGTCCTGACAGCTGGGTGGG
The DNA here is from genome assembly GCF_001723895.1 of Crocodylus porosus. NCBI lineage: Eukaryota > Metazoa > Chordata > Crocodylia > Crocodylidae > Crocodylus > Crocodylus porosus. The sequence goes on along the minus strand of NW_017728951.1, from coordinate 43,405,744 downwards.
GGTTGCAAAACCCCCAAGCCTGGGGGATTATGGCTGCTGCAATCCCCCAGGCTCTGAGGTGCATGTAACCCCCAGGGAGCACAGATTTGCGTTTCCACCTTGGGGATGCACTGGAGCCTTTGATTATGCTGTGCCTTATGAGCTGGAAGCATCAACTGATCAGGGCTCCCAGCCTCAGAAGTGCAGAGTCAAGAACTAAAGTACATCCCCAAGGCAGGGAGCAGTAGTCAGCTGATCAATGCTCCCATTCTTGGGGGTACATTAAAGCCCTCAACTCTGATGTGCTCCTGATCCTGGGAGCAGAGATCAGCTGCCTGGCTTGCTGCTTCATGGTGCACAGGGAGCCTGGGATCACGATCCTGGGATCCCCCTGCACTGGCAATCTACCCCCTGACAAACATTCAGTTAATGGGTTTCATGGGATCTAATCCCTGATCCCACAACTGTGCCTCCTGCTATGCATATGTAGTATGGTAGAAAGCAGAATTTTGGGGATCGCAAATCAGTTCCCAGGAACCTTTAACTGAATGTTTGCCAGGGACCTGAAGGACTCCATTAAGTTCCATCACAATTGCTGAGGTCAGCCGAGAACCACCTCCTGGTTATAACCTCCTGTGCCAAGATTTGCTTCGTGAAAATATATGGAAGCTCACTCTCAGTAGTCATTCTTCAACTTTGGAATTCTCCTCCTCTTGAGGTCCACAAGAGCCTGAGCCTGGGCATTTTCCTGAAGCATGGCAAGACCCTCCTATTTGAGAAGGCATTTATCAAGCAAGGGTAGGGTGGGATATATTATTCAAGGATTTTCTTTCATATTATATTTTAATATTTCACTTTCTTTTATATGTAATTCTTTCTCTTGCTGTAAGCCTTTATTGGGAAGGGCAGCATAAAGAAATATAGTAAGTAAATTTAAATATTAAGTGCTAACGCCAAATCTAAATGTAGCAAAAATACAGGAAAGTTTTCAACTCCATTCCTTCCCATGAATTAGACAACCACACTTTTAGTTTTCAGGTCTCCCACACATCTATGTTTTACAAGGGTAAAAATGCCCTTCCTTTTATCATTCTGCAAAACTTGGTTCTCTTTTGAATGGGCATTTGGCAAGAAAAACCCTGGTTTTAGCTTGTGTGTCCTCTTCCTAGAGTTGCCAACTATTATTCACTGCTGACCTGCTATTATATATATTGGCTTTTTAAGAGACTTTAAGAGACTTACCAATAGAGTACTTAATTTATATAGTTTATTATACAGTGGAAGGACCATCTTCCTATAACCTATCTAATAATTTCAGGCAGCTATTTTAGCAAAATCTTTCCTGTTTTATATTGAATAAGATTATCTTTTTCATTGGTTACATACATAGGGTTTTTTCCTCTTCTGTTAGGTCTGAAAAACCCTTAGTTGATATGTAACCCAAGAATAGACTAGTAAAGAGCTTCACTAAAAATACATTAGAGCTAGTCATGTATTTAAATTTCAAGAGGGAAGAGTATTCAATGTAAAAAGGTTACCTATTAAAATTCGACACAAGAATTCAGGGGGATATCACATGAATGATAAGCAACTTAAACATGTAAGTTTGAGAGCTAACATGTTTTAGAGGAAAGGAAATGATAAAGCATCACTTTCTGTAAAGCTGGAGCTATTAGAAATAAAATGTTTTTATTAGAAACTGCAATGTAGGTATTCAAGAAACAAATAATTTTACTCCTGATAACTGGAGATAAATTAACAAGGATGGGTTATAAAATATTTTGGAGAAGACAGAACAGTCAATTTGTGTTAAGATCAAAAAATGAAATTATTAGCTACAAGACAGAGGAATCAAATCTCAACTAAGTTGAAAGAAAGAAGAAACAGAAGACAAAGGTACAAAAGCTCTTTATACTTTAACACTGATGGAAGCACCTGTTTGTTTTTCTTTTTCACTTACTACAAATTAAGAAAATTTCCTCTGCATTACCTCATCTTTTCAGCTGCCATGAAATTAAAGCTGTCAACAATTTGATATGTGGATTGAAGAGTTTTTCAAATGTCACTTTTGCTGGTAAAGTGCCCCCCAGGCAGGGACTGAAAGAAAAATACCTTCAATAAGATAACTTAATTCTTGTTCTGCTTCTCCATCAGACACCATACCCTCCCTTCCTACCTACCCGCACCTGGAAATTAGCAGGTATCATCACACTTGAAGTTCCCATTGTATTCCAAGATATATTCATGACTTGCACAACCACTGGCATTTTAATCATCTTCCTTTGAAGAGTCAAATATAGGCCACAGCTTAAGATGAAAGGCTGGACAGGATAGAGTGGTGTTCCTAGCGGTTCTGAGAAAACACTGGTTACTGCATCTAGCTTAGGTTTTGTTTTTACAATTAAACTCATTACCATTTGATCAAGGAATTGAGAGGAACATTCACTCCATAAAGAGGGGGAAAGAACAAGGACCACACTTCTGAGGAACTGCAGTTAGAGGGTATATGCTGAACATTGGAGGGTTGGCCAAGAGAACTTGTCCAAAGAGGGAGACTGACCGATTATGTAAGTTTACAATAGCCACAAAGTGAAAGCCTTCTTTACAGAGACCGTTACAATTTTCATATCACTCCATGCTCTTCCCTCAGTCCCAACATCCAGCCTTTATATTTGCTTCTTCAGAGGTAGTACAATACATAGAAGAATGTTCTCCCTTCTAAAGCTTTATGGAGTTTGACTCCTTTCTCCTCAGTGAAGAGTGCCAAGACCATCAGGCCTCATAGAGCTAGTCACAATGATCACTTCTTTGTAAATAAAAGGAAATGAAGTTGTCAAGACTAAAAACAAAAAGTTAAGAAAGTTTTAAATAATCTTCTACAACTTACAAAAACAATCACAAGTTTGCTTAAGTTACATGAATTTTGAACTACAGCAAACTGAAAACTTTCACTTTATTCTTTATGAGAACATGGCAACCTAAAGTGATTTTGTAATACCAGTTCAAAATACTGAGGTCAGTAAAGGCTTTAATCCTTCTTTCCTCAAATGATCCTATACAATTATTTTCAAACAACCACTCAAGAAAACAACCAGCAGGAGCTGCCTAAGATCTAGTCTTCCTTATAAAAGTGACATTCAAGAGTCCTCCAAATGCTTGGAAGATATTCCTTTCAAGACTGAAGGCTACTGAATATACATTTCCCTGGATAAACTTTGATCAGGTGAATGCATAGAAACTACAATTAAGTTTACCCATGTGTCTAGGTGTATGCTGGAATCACTGAGGAAGAAACAAGCCTCTCAATAGCTGTAACAAATGGATTTTTTTAAATTGCTGCAGCACTACAGACCTCAGCTGAGGTAAAGCACCTTTGGGTTAGGTACTATCCCAGCTCATGAGGCAGTACCCATGAACATGAGGCAGTACCCACTCCAGTAATTTACAAATGCAACATAAACTGCTAACATCAAATCTAAAAACATAAAACAAAGAATTGGGGATAAAGCAAGCACAGAGAGTAAAGCTACTTGATCAAGCTCATACAGAAAGTCAGTGGCACTACCAGAAAGACACTAGCTTGCAATTCCTGTATTCCCACCACCAGACTGAACAGCTATGAAGTTTTTTCCCCCTCTACTACTAGGCTACCTGTTCAACTTTGCCCAAATGAGTACCTAGCAAAAGTAGTGACTATACTCCAAATGTAATCAGACTACTAGGGCCAACATATGCGTATCACAAAATCTTCTACTTTGCAGAGATTTCCCCCCCCCCCCATGACCCAGCATGACAAACTGGTCCACATTTTGTTGCAAGGTGAAACAAACAAGTTCAAATAAAACACATCTAGTGTGGGAAACAGAAGAGTTGCAGGGTGTTTTCACAACTGGTCCCTGTGTATTGGTTTCTGTAGTCTTCAGGGTCACCATCTTCGCTTGGTTCAGCAGGAAACTGGCCACACAGATCACACACTCCTCAGCTGCTCAGTACAGGATAGAGAAAATGTACACTCCCTCAGAAAAGTCCAAGTCCAGCACACCAAAGAGGATGTTGAGGGCACCAAAGAGCAGCCACAGCTAAGGGGCAGTCCAGGGAGTCATAGAAGAGCACCTCTTCCACCTTCTCCTGGGCCCTGACACCGCTAGATCTAAGAGGCAGACAAACATGGCAGTGGTCAGGGACCTATGTCACCAGTTCTCTTTCTTAGCAATTGACAGATTGTACAGGATGCACCAGGACAGACAGGACAGACTTGCAATGTTGCTGCTGCCACTAGGTGCTGTCTCCATGTCCTGTTGAGAAACAGCAAAGACATGCTTGTGATGCACTTTTACTACCCACACGTACCAATTCTTCCCAGACAATATGTCAAAGCAGATTCTACCATTCTTCCCACTGGTCACAGAGGTTATTGGGTCTACTGCTTTCATCACTTCCATGGCTAGAGGGATAGGTAATATGGGAACATGCTATTGGAATGGGCTTGCATATAGAGATAGTCTTCCAGGACAGGAACAGCATCTGCAGGTGTGGGGCAGGGACAGCCTTCATTTTAGCCAGAAGAAAGGAAGCAAAGCAAACAGAGGATAGGCCCAGCCAAGGGCCCAGGGTTTTGACCAGGAGCCAGGCTGAATCAAGGTGGTGGCTCAGTTTGATGGTGTACAACTGGACCAAAGAGGTGACAAGTCTTGGAGAAGATGCTCTGTGCCTCCTTCTGTAAAGCCAGGTTTGTACACCAGGGGCTCCTGCAGCAGCTCTGGTAATCACAAGTAGAAGGAGGCCCACACACCAGGCCCATGCAAAGGGGCAGTAGAAGAATGGAAGGTCATCCCAGCTGAGGGTATCAGAATGTTAGAGGAAGAGTTCTGAGATGAAATTTATGTCCCCCACCTGATGCAGGAAAGTGGGGAGAGGGAGATTGTTTCAATTGAATAGGGCCCTAGGAACACAGCTTACAGCTACCACTAAAACAGCAGGTCTGTTCTACCTGTTGTGCAGTAACTCTTCAATAATGGGAAATAATATGGCTCTGAAACTTAAAACTCACTGATCCTGGTCACATGAAGAATTTCAAAAGCGTTTTTCTATCATTAATCTATCACTCGACTTTGACTTTTGCACATGAATGCCCTACATCATAAATTTCCCCTAACTACATATAACACGTGTCTCCAAAATAAATGGCATGCTAAGCACTGCATTTAGCATGTGCTGTGTTAACAGTAAGGTACATAAAGGGAGTTAAAAAGGCACAGATACTGAAAGCTAAAAACCTTCATAAGCATGCAATCTAGGCATTAGGAACAAATATCAGTCTGGTTCACCCCTTCTCTTTAAGGCAGAGTGAGTTGATGGGAGTAATAATGGAGTTTATTCCTTAGCTACTGGAAGTGTTCTCTCTCATTTGCCTGCTTTAGAAAAGCATAAATATGCCAACTCAAATATCACGCTTCTAGTATCCCAAAATTTGCAACCGTACATGCTTTACAGTCATAGTCAAAGCCATGCCCTGGCCCTGTTTACAATCCCAAAGCTCAAACCAAGTCAAATTCAAGAAAAATTTTGATATCTATCAAAATTCACAGATTTCAGATTCAGCCCTATTGGAATGGATAGCTTGGGGGGGGGGAGGTTGTAATACCTTCTTAATATAATGTTTTATTCTATTTACATACATACATAGTGTATATAGTCTTTAATTGTAAGCTGCCCTGAGCTTTCTTGGGAAGGGGAGCACATATACAAATGAATGAATGAACAAATGAATGAATGTTTAGGTAATGCATGTACAAAGAAATGGTATGGGGCTACTACTCTGCCCTAAATCTTCATTCCTACTCATTTCTTCCCCTCCCCCCGCACCAGTAACAAACTATCAACTTCAGACCTGGCCTATTAATTAAATCATTATGTCATTCTTTCCCAAATTCAAAATTGATTTTTAAAGTTTAATCCACTTTTGCACCCATAAATATTAACTTTTTATTTTCTTTCTTTCACCTACCCTTCCTCCTTCAGAATATCAAAAAAACCTGTCCCAGCTGGGTATTTCCTTAAGGTAGAGTTCAGCAACCTTCTGCCACCACAGGCCAGAGCTTGTGACCTGGTACCCTGCTGTAAGCCATAAACCTAGGTCCACCCTGCCCTGTCTTACCATTGCTCCAAATACCCCTTCTGAATAGGGGCTGGGTAAGTGCATCTACAAGACAACAGCAGCAGGGAAGGCTGCAGAGGAGAGTCCTGTGGAAGGCTAAAGCTGTACTGCCTTCCAGGGCCAGGCCAGCTCCAGCCCACAGGCCCTAGGTTACTGAACCGTAAGGGATCTGTTTTACATGTTTTCCAAATCTGTGTTTCCTTGGCATGTTCAAACCCATTAGAAAGAATACACCAGTTGTTCTCAACCTTTTGTACCTTACATACCCCCTGCCAAGCGAAACCAGAAGTTCCGCTGTTGCATTTCCAGTTTCACTGCTGCGAGCCAGGTCCCACTTTTTCCACCATGGCCCAGGGCAAAACAGCACGTGCAGGGCCTCCCTCCCTAACCACTGGCACACTGACACTGGGGAGTGAAAGTTTTGGCGCACAGGACATGGCAGGAGGGGCAGCAGACAAAAGTTCTGGCCCAAACAGGTAAAGACACCTCCAACCTGCCAAGTGGGGAGGGAGGGGTGGTACACATACCATGAGGTACACATACCACGGGTTAAGAAACATAGGAATACACCTTGTGATTGATGGGGAATAGAAACAATACATCAGAGAGCCTTCAAGTAATGAACTTTAAGAAGGACAATGGGGCTTCCTTGGTAATGCTGACTAGGGAGGATTTAACACTTAATACAGAGTAAAATCATAATCATTTAAAGAAATGCATCGTATACAGTTTAAAAGGGAAAGTGTTTGCTTGCAAGACTGAAGAAGAAACTGGAATGAATTCTATGGAAGGGAATATCTGATGTTGTCCTAAGCACATTTGTATCAGCAAAATAGGCCTGAATATGTTGACTACATTATTTCAGGTCCTTGCTAAACAGGAAATCTACATGCTAAGCAAGACTTGAAAATGGTTAAGCTACTGTTCAAGCAAAAAAGCACACTGATACTTCCAGATTGAGGCTTCTTTAAGACAAAGAGGTGCATAATCCAAAAGCAACATATTGCTGTTCAAGTTGACAAAGTAATTTGAGAAGTAAAGGAAGTTATGTTATGCTGTTTCTTAGCACTAATGTAAGGAACCTGCCATCATTCAAAACTGCTAAAAAGACACAGGCATGTTGAAATACCAAAACTATGCAGAAAGGATGAAGGGAGCCTTTTCCAGGGACAAGATTTTTTTTTCATTGATTTGTAAGGTGAACATTTTATCTCAAATAAAATAACCAATCAAGTATACATGTTAGACTGGATGAAATATTTCACTAATTCACCTCCTTCAGAGCAAAATGATTTATTACCTTATGAGCAACTAACTTTAAAGTAAATAACAAGGCTACTAAGCTACGCATTTCCTGTTGTATTTGGAATAGCAGAGCTTACTTGAATGAAACAGATGATGTTTCACTATGTATGTTTGCTACTTCATATGAATAGAACCTTTTCACTTTTACATTTTCCTGATGTATATTAGATGGAAATGAACTTTTTCACATGTTGACAATAAATATAAGCAAAAACAGTTTATCATACTATTAATCCTTACTGAAGATGGACCTCTAGCTAAAGCTTTGATAAGTCAAGTCACATAAGCAGAGAGCAAAACTTAGTTTAGACACCACATCCCAATGCAAAATACAGTACTTTAGAGCACAATAACATAAAAGGAGTAAATAGAAAATAAAGTCATATTGCAATGAAATCTAAAATCCTCTTTCCTGTGTACAAACACCTAAGCTGACAAAGTGAGTAGACAGTGCAGTTCAAATAATTTTTTTTATAGCAGCAATAGGTTTTTCATCATACTGAAGAGTTTAGAAGGAAGCAAAATTACTTTTGCATACTGTAATTTGTCCAGCATACTGGAAAACAAAATGCTGTTTCTTAATTTTTAGCTGTGTTTTTTCCCCCACCCTACCTCCTCCCCAACCCTAACCCGCCAGTACTTTTCAAACATAGCAATTTCCTGGTACTTTTTGGCTCTGAAGAAATTTCAGGAGGGGGTGGAATTGCAGGAGGTGTGTGTGTAGGGGGGGGGGTGCCTGTGTGGGTTGAGGGGTGTTGTACATACAGGCACACAAAGAAAGTCATTAATTAAGATATGCCCGACTGCTAGCAATGGAGTCATTCTCGTTTACATGGCTTCTCAGGACTGGTGTGTGCTTTCAGAATCTGGGTAGCCTTCTCCATGGCTCTGCCCCGTTGGCGTTGATTATGTATGATTAATGGTTTAAAGGAATAAAAAGAGAAAGGTCAACTTCTGAGTTCAAGACAGAGCAGCTACACAGGGAGTAATTAAGATACTTGTGTAAGCATGATTAATAAGCACAAACTGGCACACTGTGCTGTAAACAAGATGCAACCAGATGGTTAGGATGAAAAGGATTTTTCCTAAAAAGCAATTTCTCAATGCCTTGAAAGTTGGCTTATTTTTTGTCCCCCTCCCAGTCTTACAAAACTCATTATCTACACATCCTAAAAAGAAAGAAAGCAATAGTAACCCCTTCAACATTTACCCATTGCAGGCTTTTTTATACAGATAACTAGAGTTTGCATGTAAATGGATTCAACTCATCTTTGTTTAATGTTGCCTTTTATGTCGAGTTTCATGAATTGCTAAGCCTGACAAGGTTCACTGAGAGTCTTTTAACTCCCACCCACAAGTTCTCCCTAGCTGTCATGTGACTGGCAGTATAGAGGGATCAGCAATGGCATTTATGGAGAAAGCTGGAAGACAGGTGTCAGAACGGTCCAGCAGGCAAACCTAACGAACACTAATCAGCTCTGGTGTTCTTTTACAATCCATATCTAATTCACAAGTTTCATTCTTTCTGAAAAACAATTACTAGGTTTTGAAGTTCATTGTGCATTTACTCAACTGTCTCTTCACATTAATGTAAGTGGGAACAAGAAAAAAGAGTCAGCAGGGAAGGGACATCAAAAGATCTTAGAATGGATGAAGGCTTTATTTTTAAGTAATATAATTACAGTTGAATGTAATGTTTTACAATAAGTTTAAATGTAAAGTTACATACTTTTGTACCATAAAAAAATTAGGTGTTTGTCTCTCAAGTTGAAACTCTGGTACATACAAACAATTTTACCCAGGAAGTAAAAGAAAAAGTTCTCATGGCTGCAAACTAACATATGGATGTTAAGCCACTGGTGCAAACGATTACTGAGTATCAAGTACCTTCACACATTTAGCTGGCACCCAAAAAAGCCAAGCAAGAAATACAGAAAAAAAAAGTGCATCATATATTGCTTCCAATCTCAACGTCATTTTTTTCTTGAGATAAATTTTGTCTCATCTGCATCATGTTGTTTTTTCTTCTTTTATTTTTTTAACCTCCGTATTCCCTATTAACAAATCCTCTTAAAGTTTGAGTATATAATCTGGCAAAGCCCCAGCTAATCTTCATTGGTTGTAAAGTTACTGATTTCAATATTGGGAAATTTGTTTTTGTGTTACACAATGATTGGAGACATCTTAGACATATTTTCAGATAAAGTATGGATTTTTCCATATGAAGGAGGATGCTTCGTGTTCACTCTCACTAGTGGCTATAAGAACACAGCATCTGTTTTGCTAAGAGCCTTGTTTCCCTGTCTAAATTAACTTCCTTTCAATAAACCTTTTCCTAAAGAAAATAAATACTAAGTTAAATGCAAAAAATAGTTGCATCAGAATTTATCCTAGCACCAGTCCATTGTTCATCAGTGTTGGTTGATGTTCCTCCCCTTCAAGCATGCTAATCTCTTCCCTTAAGAAAAGGTCACATACGCAAGGCCAGGCTTGTATTAAAAGTTCCAGAAGGGCATTCAGGTGTCAGAAGTGGTGTGGAAGCCTTCAGACTATCCATATTGCGACACTCCCAAGACATTGCTTGCATCAAGAGACTCCAAGAGCCTTTAGAATTTCCTTACTGAAACCCACAGGAAGAGGAAGGACACTTTGTTGTTCCCAATAAGAGAAGATCAAATTTCCACACTTGAGAACAAAGTTTGATATTTAAGTTACACTGGTCAAGGAAATGCTCGCAAAAATGCTATTATAATTTCCCTTCAAGCAGGTCTATTTTAAGCCTGGTTCAACCTTCTCCTTAAAATGCCTATAGTCATGCAGGCAATGCTGTGGATTTCCATAAACATTTCCCATAAATGCGTCCTGGGAAAACGTGTTTCAACACTATGCAAAAGAAGCTCTTTCGTAAAAAAACAAAACAAAACAAAACCCGTTTCCCACGGTAGAGACAGCTTGTATACCTTCTTCTAGGTAAAGCAGCAGAGTAGCTTAATGCATGAAAGAAAATTAGTAGAATGTTATGCTTTTTGAATAAATTGTGAATCTGGATAACAATCACTTGGAAAGTGTCTGAATCAGGAACAATCTAACTGTACCACCAGTAGCCTGGCAATTTAAGACCTCAAAATGCTCATCTCCAGAAATATTTATTTTACACAGACAATTCGCAAACACACTTGTGAACACAATGAAAATTCATACTTACCTTTGGTTTTGCCCAGAGCCATAGTTAGGATGAGACTCGGGAGCCCAGAAGGGAGTCTTGAATGGCAATTAATACATCTCACAACACCTTCAGTATTATGAATTCCAGTTCTGCTGTGGATTCATGCAGTAGATCCTCCAACTGCAAATTGATACCTGGACATTCCCACTAGGGAGACAAAAGTGACTGAATACAATGCCAGCCATATCTCATCTGCATGTGCCACTGGCCACCAGAAATTGGTGTACCTTAACCATATTAGCCCAATAAGCCATTATTCTTGGGAAAACATATGGATTGATTGTATTTTACAGACAAATTTAGATTCAAACTACTCCACAACCTTTCAACTGTCCTAAGTTTGTGTATTAGGGTCCAACACAGTACAATCTAATAGTGAAAATATATCAAATTTGTACTAAAATTAGGCACGTTAACGCTAAGAAAAATTTTATATTGTATTAGCATGAAAAAAATGAAATTCCATTCATGCCTTAAAATATGGTTACACAAACCTCCTCATCTGCTTCCCAGAGAAGTAAGCACATTAAAAAGCCTATCAACATTTTCTATGTTTTGCCTTCTGTAAAAAATGCATTTAAGAATCTTTCAATGCTATCTGTAAAACCTCTAGAAAAAGGGCAGCTATGCATCTGTGTTTATTTTGGGTTGATAACATTTACAGAAACATCACTGGCTTCTTAACAGTTTAAAATGGTAAAAATCTGTTAAATTTAGAAATGACAGCAAACAAAGTGTGGCAGGACTGGAGAAGAGGCACTAAACAGTCTTTTTTCTAGAGGTCTTATTCTGCTTTAGTCAGTGCATCCCTATTGACAAACATGTGGTAATTTTGCCAGATTGAAGAGCAAATACCAGGTCACTGTAGTCTACTTTATCTTTCTAAACCAGTCCTACCCTGGCAGCATCTCTAGTTCAAGTTAATTGCGAGCGACTACAAACATCAGGACAATGCTGTTCCACACATCAACAAAACTGAGGACTGACAGGTAGACTACAAACAATGACAGTCACCAAGTAGCAACTAGGTTAGCTTGGTGGGGTTTTTTGTTTGTTTTTCTGGAGGCCCTACAGGCATAGAAACTACTAGATGGACTACAAGAGACATACAGATAGACTCCATATGATGAGCTACTTCAGTTTTCAAATAAGACACCACTATGATGCAAAGAAATTGCACACCAATATAAATGAAATCGATAACCAACACAATTTTTGCCAGTAACAACCTTTAATCATCTGTGTCTTAGTGTTTTGAAGCGATATATTTCAAAAGTGTCAAAACTCTCAGTGAATCGTGGTAGAAAAATGAATAGTCTGTTTGCTTTCCCTATTGATATACTAGGTTTCAGACTGTCAAAGTGCTTTTAGTTATAATAGAAAATGTACAAAGTTAGCTATGCTTGTTTTGACAACTACAAAAAGATTTATCAGTTACATGTACCTACTGATATACCTAGATTATCAAAGTGAAAATCTGTTCATGTAAAATTCTAATACTAATAATGTTTTCATGTGCATATTTAACACTTTCATTTTCGAAAAGCATATGAAGGCACACTTTAATGCACATTTCATTCCCATTAACTATAGCCTCATGACATTTTACTTGATTTAGGCTGCAAATCCTAATAATTTTCTGTATGTGCTTTTCTGCTGTCTCATACAGAATGTAAAATTGTAAGACTGTACAAATAAAGGAGAAAATGTTATTGAAAAGTTTGGCATTCAAGTCTCTCTCATTCAAATGTATTTTGCAGATATATCGATATGAAAACAGGTATGTGCACACCCAGTTTAAATTATTTAATTCCCATTTATTTGACCACAATCATACACTGATATCATAAACCACTGAACAAATTAGGTTTCACCTTTATTCCACTTCCCCCCCCTTATTAAAGTGATCTACACCACATCTAGCAAATTCTCTTCATGAAAAAAGGGAGAATATTCTAATATTGTCACCACATTGGTAAAATGGTCACTCAAATCACAGCCCTTCAACAGGAAAACTACTTAATTTTATTGTTAAAATGCACGTGACCCTACAACTTCTCTTAAACCTAAATAATAATACTTTGCCAACCAGTTCACCAGGCCATTTCTGAAATAGTTTGAAGCAGCTCAGAAACAGTTTTAGTATTTTGAAGACACTGAGGGTGGTATGTTTGAGTCCCCTACCCTCCTTCCTAATAAAAATGGGCATCCCATAAGGCGTTTCTGACAGTTGCTTAAAATGTGAACGTAAAATAACTATATAAAAATGTAAACATTTTATTTTGAAACATTTAAAAAGATTCTGATGGAGTGCTTTATGAAGTCTTTCAAAATACTACCTCATCTGAATAAATGACTGTATGGTCAGTGGCAGATTTACCATGAAACAAACCGTGCGGTGGCATGGGGCCCCCAATGACAGGGGGCCCCAAAATGCACGACAAATCTGACAAATGACTGAACTTAATAAGCACTGCAAGTTGCAAAATGATCCAGGCTTTCTGCATTCTGTGAACTTCTTCTGCAAACTGTGCTCTAAACATGTTTTTTTAAAGTAATCTAGCAAAGAATTTGTTTCACCATTTTTTTACCATCTCAAATGTTCTTTTTCTTGGCTGGGTCTGGAAGGGCAGGGGAGGGGCCAAAAATTAAGCTGAGCACAGGGCCTCACTAACTCTAAATCCTCCACTGTGTATGGTGCATTATTATATAATCCAGGGGTTTACAACCAGGGGTAATTGGGATGGCCTCAGGGGGTACTCAACTTTGTGGCTGCCCCCCAGTTGCTGACTGACTGCTGGGGGACACCTCCCCCCCGCTCATATGGCTGCCGGGGGACTCCTGCCTTCTCAACCAGGCACCGGGGTACACTGACCCAAAAAGGCTGAAAAACCCTGTTATAATCCAATAGAAACACATCTCTTATTTAAAATTAGTAGAGTGCTTTTTTGGTTGTTGTTTTACCATAAATCACAGATGTTTTAATTACAACCCTATATGGAAAAAAAACACTTTTCCTTTAGGGAGAAATGTATAGACATGCACACTTCAGGTTGTTGGGGGGGAGGAGTATTATGTGTTTGTTTGGGGTTTTTTTCCATATGTGCTACAAAGAGAATCAGATCTCTCTCAAAGTTCTCCTTTCCATGAGAAACAGACATGAGTGACAGTTTGCATAATCTACTGCAGAAAGTGCTATGAGGACAACTAATAAGGCACAGTGAAGGGAAAAACCTGTACTAGGTTTCTATCCCATCTACAGCTTGAAAGAAAGTCTGTAATCTAATGAATTCTGAACTCATGTCAGCTCAATAGAGCACTCAGTCTTTGATCTGTACCTGGAACCAGAAAAAAATGGAACAGCAGTTTCCGATAACCAAAAATAGACTGTGCACGTTTTGTTTTAGCCTCTGAATTAAAACTATTAATTCAGAAAGAAATTGGTAATGTGACCAATAACACAGCTTTTAGAAAAGTCAGCTCCCCTTTCCTCCACAATTTGCCATCAGCATTTCATTATCCAATAGATTATCATGGACTGGCCATAGACAGACTTGCATGCTTCTTTGAGGCTTCAGTTGCTCAAATTCTGCAAAATACATTACATACTACATAGCCTGAAATCCTAACAACAGTTATGGAAGCTTTCCTTTTAGGTGACTTATCAACCCCACCAGCGAAAAAGTTACTCTTTGACAGCACCTCAATGTCCCGCACAAAATGAGTCTAGCATCTAGACATTTACAACAACAGCACAAAAGGCTCCTTCAGGAGTTGTTGAATCCCTTTTTTGAACATGGTAATACTATCTGCCTCTGTGAGTAATAAGCTATTTTGTCTTTTACTATCAGCTGCCTTAAGCCGTTTTTGAAAAGGATGGCATATAAATTTAAATAAATAAAGGTAACATATCCTAAAATAGCATCTTCTTCATTGGCCTCAGCAGACACAGTTAAGGACCGAACAGTCCTGGAGACTAAACCCAATATGGCCCCTCCAGAATATAACTGAGGCACACTGGTGAGGTGGAAAAAACTTACCAAGCTATTGCCTATGCATAGGGACCTACCAAAATTGCAATGGCTACCCCCCAATTTCATGGTCTGAGTGCAGTGCCAGTCACCATTTTTGTGGCAGAGCGCAGCAAGTCCCCACCCCACCTACCTCTGATTGGCCAAGGGACCCTCAAAGTTCTGACTGGCCAAAGGGACCCTCCATGGAGGTTAACAGATGGCCAGATGGGAGGGGTGGGACTTCCCAGGCCCCTCAGCCAGAGGCATGGGGAGGCCTGCCATACTCCAAAACAAAAAAACTCCCCATCCTGCTCTCCCACTATGCTTCAGGGCACCAGGGCTTCCCACTGTTTTTTGATTGCAGCTCCCTTTTTTCCCACTGCTTGCTGTCCATTTTGTACTTTTTCATGGTCCCTGGATTTTTTCATGGAGACTGGGGCTTTTTTGCAGAGGACCTACCAATTTCAGAGTTTCTAAATCCTATGCAGCATTAGAAAGGCTGAACACAATATTTCATTAGAATTAAAACTCAGTCTATTTCCAAAACAGACTGTGAAAGACTTATTTTATAGTTATTGTACAGTCCCATTCATAGCAAAAACTGATTTATGTCAAACAAATGTTTTGGGGGTATGAGACAGCTATGCTACAGCTGACCAAAACAGATCAGAGCTGAGTGACACGTATAGTAAGAAAGCTAACTTTATCTGTTCTGGCAGCAGCATATAGTTGCAAAGTCCTTACTTAAAGCCTTCTTTATTCTAAAGGATTAAGTGGCAGCTTTGAGGTCCTATCAAAGGAGGTCCTATCAGAGGAGGCCAGGGGGAGAGAAACATGAAACTAAAATTGACCATGTAAAACAGGGTTTGAGAACAGATTCTGCTGGCAAAATATACATTAATATTATCTCCCAGAAATATTGCTTGATACCATTTTTTTTTTTTTATACACACAGGATTCTATCCTAGTGTTAGCTACAGGAGGTGCATCATACAAAATACAATATTGCATGATCTGAACTAAAACAGTAACAAATTACTTTGAGTGATGGAGTGATCTTCTAAATTACTCATTTAGTACAAGATATTCGTTGTATTATCTTCCCAATTTATTTCTCCACAGTGAAGGTCATGTGCAGAACTCAGCGTCCAGTGAATGGAAACAGTTTTAGCAGTGATCAAAATGAGCTCCATAACTATATAATTTACCAACATTTGAAGAGCTTCAATCAGAAGTCAAAGATGCTACCCTTTAACTACTGTTCCATCCTTGCACACTTCTGGTATCTTCTGATCTCTGGATGGCATCTCTCTCTATTTTCTTTTCTTTTCTTTTTTTTTTATGAAGAGCTTAGGAAAAGAAGTAATAAAAAAAGAAAAAAAAGGCTTACTTCTGGATTGCTGACACCCAGGGAGGCAGAGCAGTTGGGGAGGAGAGAGGGAAGGTGGTGGGGCAGATGATATGCTTGGTAATACTCCATGCAGTTGAGATAAGCAACACTGCATGACTGAGCTTGTAGCCATAAAGAAAATGAATTTATATGCTGTAGACTTTTTGTAAGAAAGCCATATGTATTCAGCAATAGCAAAGTAATTCTCTCTGTCCACACACAATTACTCTATCATAAAAACACTGACTGAATTATAAATAAAGGTCCGTAACACAGAAAATATTTTAAAACTAAGTTTGCTTTAAAAAAAACAAAAAAACCCTATGAAAAAGTTTCCTGAATGGATTGCTCCCCAAGTCTCTAAGAATAAAAGCAGCCAAAATGTTATTTCCCACCTCCGAAACAAAACAGTCACTCTCTCTCTCTCTTCCAGACTCCTCACACTTACCCATAAAGCAACACAAGGAACAAGAAAGTATAAAGAAAGGAGGGCTGAAACAACCAGGAAAACAGGCGCTAACAAGGCAGCAGTCCAGAATATGAGAATGCAAGGAATATTGAAAATTATACATCTATTAGTACCTGAACAAATTGGCCATTCTGGATACACACTGCTTGTCCTTACAAACATTTCATTTTTATGCCTACAGTCCCTCCACAAACCTTCGCCTAGTCTAGTCAAGATTCCAAATTCATCGATGCAAGAATTTTTCAAATTTATTTATTTTATTACACCATTAATTCACTGTGGTGTAACACATATACTTACCTGACAGTCAGCGTGGTATGTTGAGATTCCATTCTTGGTGCACATGATTTCCAAAGATCAGATTTTTAATAGCAATAGCCACCGTGGCTGTACCTGCATGCCTCATACCCTCCAGGCTACAGCAGCCAAAGAAATCAGGAGCTGGGTATCTGCAACTGCCATTCACTTCCTTCAACAAACAGAATGTGAGGAGGTAGGGACTCCAATTAGCAGGGATAGATGTCAGTCTGGGAAATCTGTATAGACAAGACATCTTGGAAGTATACAGCTGCTATAGGTAGCTTGTGCATGTCCACAAATTCTATTCATGAGGTGGGAAAAGATGAATATATACACCCTAATATATATTAGAAAATGGAAGACTTATAATACGTCTGCTGTTCCACATGAAAGTGAAGCCAGGGCAACAGATACACAGAACAATTATGATGGAATAGCTGACACACATCAAGTAACCCCTCTCCATTTAACTTGTCATTTGTTCAACTGTCCATACCCTTGGTAACTTACAAGCCATTCTTTCAGCAAAAAGTAGGAGAGAAGACCTATTTGAAGGAGTGACTGCAGAACAGATTAGTTGGAGGAATCTCTCTCTCCAGGTATCAGTTCTTCAAATCTCATAAATTTGAACTTCTAGGACAGAAGCCACACAAGCCCTGGCTGAGTACTTTCTGACATGTCCTTGAGGGTCAGTGTTCAACTACATGATAACAAGTTCCCTTGCAATCTGACATCCGCTTCAGTAATCCATTGTCTGATTCTCTCCACAAGTGCTTTGGAAACTTCCAAAATGTCTGCTCTCTCTCTCTCATCACATCTAAACATGCTAAGCTTTATTTCTGGTTGGATACTTTGGGGGGGGAAGAGGGGGGAGAATGGGACAGTGTACTGATTTTTAAAAAATTGAACCACTAAGGAAGAACTTGGGGTGGGACCTTAAAGTGACTTTTGTCATGTATAATTGTGTTTAGCTCTGCTAAAAGGACCAGTATTACACAGACTCATCTATTTGGAGTAATGGCCATCAAAAGCACTATATTCATGAATAAACAATAGAAGTGTTCAGGTTTCCACAGGGCACTTACTAAAACTATAGCAATGAAAACTGATACTTTCCACAATAACACCCTAGCCCTTGGTTAAATGCTCTCTCTCTCTCTCTCTCTCTCTCTCTCCAGAGCAGCATTTCTCAACCTCTGGCCAACAAAGCTATGCCATCTAGTCCATAGGTCTCTCCAGGAGTCCAACAACTTGGCAGTGGGATAGCTGTGGCAGCATTAATTGCAACTCCCTCGCTGCCAAATTTCTGGACTCAAAAGGGAATCCAGTGGTCCCATACCCCACATCCAGCATGGATGATGTGGCCCCATGACCTTTCAGCTGGCATCAAGTTGCCAATTTAATTGGGACTGAATCAGGGTAGTATCATCTGATTTTTGTTTTGGGTGACCAAGTGGCAGTTGTCATCGCCCTAGAACTTATTCTCTCAGATATGGTAAACTGGAAGTTGCAGGGGTTCAAGCACAACCAATCACAGATAAATATATTCAAAAGAATCTATTCACAACTACATAAATACTAAGAGTGTAATGCACCACAGATGGCAGTTCATCAAAAAGTCTGAATTACAATGGGCACTTCCCTAAGTGTTTAAACAACTTGGACTTTTCATTCTACTTCCTTTAATTTTATGTAACAATTGTTTTGTAATCAGATTTAATGTAAAGAGGAACCATTATAAATTTATTATTTGAAATACATGTTGCAAGTGGTACTAGCCTCAAAAGTATCATGTTTACAGTAGATACCATTTAACCTTAAATACGTTTACAGTACAGTGCTTACCGTTTTTCATGGTGTTTACAAATCTATAAATTCAATAGATGTCTCACAGAAAAAGTGCCTCAAGAAAACTACAGCCAACATGGCTTTATTTTGGTTCTTGGATTTTTCTTTTCAGTATGGGAAAAAGTAGGGTAAGAAAGATAAAGTTGTCCTACAAAATATGCAATAAAAACCCTTACGTCTGCTACAGATACAGCATTTTGCTCCAGTGATTCTACTAATCCACAGACAAGCCTGTCTGCAGTTTCATACCATAGGGAGGGACAGATTTGACTTATCAATGTATGTTGGATTTGCTTAGTCAGGATTTGGTGGATATTAGTAAAATGACTGAAAGTGATTCCGACAGCAAATTGTTATATCAGAGGAAAAACTTGTTGTTAAATATTTCAAGAGGAAAAAACAGAAGATGCAGCAAGGATCTTCATCCAAAAGGGAACATGTATCATTACATCATTCAGATGCAGTAGTATTTACATTTTCCACCAGAGCAAAGGACTACTCAAGGCACTGGAAATAATCTTAACCACATGGGCAACTTCCAATAAACATAGTATGATAAACTCCAAGAGAAGTGTAGAAACATTCCTGTCAGGGAAAGATTAGCTTAGCTTAAAAATCACATTAGTTAATAGTCTCAAATATTCTAAGGTAGCATTAGTTTAATTCAGAGTATTGCATAATGTATTGGGACCTAATCAGCATACCTTTATTTCTCTACCATTTTTTTTGGATAAAAGCCAAAACTAGAAAGGACAAACAGACAATCCCTGAATAATGTTCGTCAAGTAACACAAGCATGGATTCTCCATCATAACATAAGATTCGGCTTACTGATTTGGAACACATTACATTCTGAATTAGCTTTGGGCCCATCTACATGAGACGTTTACTACAGAGTTGTCTAATTAGCTCCGCAGCAAAGTCTCAGAGTCTACATATGCGGCCCTATTAGGCTGCAGTAAACTAATAAAAGCCATCATAGGTTATTACTTATCAGCACAAGTAGTATCCTGCAGCGGTGTTATTCACTCTGCTGCAATGCACGTGTAGATGCTGACAGAGCAGCACACGTACGTTGAGCCTAGTTTGAACTGTCCCAGGCTGGCAGGCTGACTCCCCCAGACCTCCTGCCAGCCAGGGCTGCTCCAGCCCAGTGCTACATGCTGTGGCCCTGGGCACATGTACAAATGCTGTGCCTGACAGCAATAAACTCTGGTGCAAACTGTGCTAGCATTTATTCAGTTGAATTAACAACACGTGTAGATGTGCCCTTCAAGTACAAAAGCAACAGAAAGCCAACTGTAGCAAACCAATAAATTGTCCTTGTCTATATGTGCCTTGTCTTGTCATGCTAGGGTTCGACGCTTAAACAGCTGAAAGAACATTACATAGAAAAGATTCCACAGTAGATAATTTCATATTGCAAGGCAATGTTGATTTCTGCCTCAAAAGTTAATACCACTGAGTTTGTTCAACAGTATTTAAATAAGTACTACCACTTATTATTGTACGCATTATCTATATTAACACCATTAGTGAGAGGATAGCAGGTGAGTTTATGCTATCAGTTCTTAATATCAGTTGATGAGAACTATACTTAAAGGAGAAGAGAACGTGTGGTCTTTGAGAAGAGAGAGAGAACGTGCATGCGTCAAAGTTAAAAAAGGAAAACTGACAAGAATAAAACTGAAACCTGCTACAAGTTAACAACAACTATAGTTAAAAGAGGATGAGAACAAATGCTCTTTGAGAAAAATGAGTGTGGGTGCATGTATTAAAAAGGAAAAAAAGAAAAGAATAAAACTGGAACCATATTGTTGAATGCTATGAGGTCCAAGGTTAGGTAGGATAAGGGTAGGTAGTTACAATGGTCAAGGCAGACCTGACACCTCCTCTTCACAATTTATTTGTCTTTTCTATGTCACCATGTTTTCCATATTAAGTGAGAGTTCTTATAAGGTCATGTTTTGTGATCTCTACGGTTTATTAGAAATTATGCTCAAATTTTCAAAAGCAACCGGCAATTTGTCAGAAAATTCTGGATAATCCACTATCTAAAACAGAGACCCCTTTAAACATCTCTCAAATAAGACACCCGAAAACACTGAGGTAGCCATTTATTATCAGTCACTTTTAAAAGTTTAGCCATAAGACTTCCAGTAATTCTACTGATATCATCTGGATATGCAACTCATGGTATTACAGAATAGCTGATGTCCTTTTTAGCATGCTTATTTCATAGCTGATCCATATGATAACATTTAATATTTGATATTTCCTCTGGTGAATACATTTAGAGTGAAGCTTATGAGTATCTATATACATTTTAAGAGCAATTAGAAATCAAAATGATTTCCCACTGCACCAAATTAGATTAGAAATATAGAACAAAAATATGCAGCTTAATTCCACGGGGGGAAAAAAAAGAACACAGCCTCCAAAAGACATTTGTTAGAGTTAACTCAAAAAAAAGTTGTTTGTTACACTCACAAAGTAAAGCTATGTTAAAAGTCAGCACTGTAAGCAAAAAAGAGTCAACGTGTTTAGAGATGAATGGTGATTATATTTAATACCAAGGTAAATTCTCTCTCATGTCAGGACATAGTATACATTCATCCTGAGAGGATATATCATCTTTAAACATGGCCTTGAACATCCCAAACTCCTTCATGTTCTTTATCTGATTTCTATATTCTTTACCTGAAAGTCAATCCTCTTTCACAGCAACCTGCTGACCCTTATGTCACCCAATGTTTTGATCCTCTTACCATTTTCTCATGAAGAAATACCCAAGTTCTTCAAAATGAAGGTCACACAGCTTTCCAAAGGCTACCATGTAAAGTTCTCAAAGATGACCAAAAAGTTGAAAAATAAATATCTTACCAACCTACACAAAATACAATAGCTACAATTAAAATATAGGAAGTATATTTATACTATTGAGTTTGAATATATCCCCAAAACAGAAAAGGTCTGCTAGTTGAAGGGTTTCAATTCATCTCGTTTCAGCCTGCTCCTATTTAAGTGCATCAAATAGCATTCAAGACCACTTTAGAGTTTATGAAAGATGCCCTAAAGAAAATTAGAGAACAAGATTCTCTATAATAGTATTATATAGTATAATGTGTATATAGTGCTCTTATTCCACGGATGTCAAAGCATTGTTAAAAAAGCAGGGAAGTATACATCATTTTCATTTTACTATGAGAAATCTACAGTAAACCCAAAGCTACACAGAAAGGACATTTGCAAAGAGAAAAAGGAAATCTAGCTGGCTAGACTCATACATTTAGGGTGAGGGCAGACATCACATTTGTAGCTTTTCAAAAAGCATTTGAAGGGCAAGTTGTAGAGATGTGCACACCAAAAACAGTCAAAGGAATACTTTGCTCATCCTCACTTTTGTACGCTACACAGAATGCAACAGGGAACTCTAGGGTTCTCCAATATTCCACAGCTTTCCACTCCCCCAAACCCCCTCTCCCTCCTCACAGGGGTAAGGGGAACAGGGCAGACTGTCAGTGGGCACTGTCCTGCTGTCTACATTCTTCCAGAGGGCTTCCACTGCTGGTGGTGGGAGTCAGACTTCAAACCCCACTCGTGGAGCTCTCTAGACCCAATTCCCACCTACCTCTCTACTTTTGGTCTCCTGCATCTGGCAGAGGTATATGTGGTCCACAGTCTCATAGTTCTAGTGGGAGAAGGAGTTTCTGGGACAACCAACGCAGAGCAGCGGACACTGACATTGGCTCCACAGTCCTATCCTCCCTGCCATGGGAGAAAAGGGTCTTGCATCTTAGATCTGGCCTGAATTCCCCCATCAACCCCTATATCTCTGGTCTCCCAGTTCCAGTAGGGAAGGCCACTCCAGGAAAATAGAAGCAGAGAAGCAGGAGAGCAATCACTAACATTAGCTCTCAACCCCTTCATAGAAGGAGAGGAAAGGAGACTGAGACACGGGTGCAACACCACACTATTGGCTGCAATCCAAACCATCTCCTTTCCTGGATATGATAACAATTGTGCCATCTCTCAATTCACTAGGAATCTGTTCCTGCTTCCAGATTTTCATAATAATGATGCGTAGTCAGTGAAAGCTTTTTCTACCTTGCATCAGGACCATGTTTTGCTGTTCTTCAACTGCTTAATGGCTTTTAAGGCCTTTTAATCTGCACTCCTTAATGGAGCATTGTAGAATGGCTTTTGATGGTATTATCTTCGACATTAGGGTCTTGATTCAGGAGCTCTTGAAATGACCCCTTCTACTGTAGGTTGATGATGGAGCTTTCTTTAAGGGGTGTGGTTACATCCTTGGCTGCTTGTGTGGTCAGCCCATAGATAGCTTTCTTTATGCTGAACAAACTATGTGTTGAGGCTGTCAGCATATTTCTGAATCACTTTTACTTTGTCCTCCCCACCACTTGTTCTTTCACTCTCAAATTTTCTTGAGGTCTTGGCTTTAACGTGGCTGAGCTGATTTAATTCTCCAATAAGAGTTTGGAGCTGATGTCATTCTGCCAAGCTTTGAAGGCTCTCTCTTTTTTTTTTTTTTTTTTTGTCAAAGAATGCTTGAATTTCCCTATCTTTCTAATAGAACCAGTCCTGATCTTTCTTTGCGGAAAAGACGAGAGATTCTTCTCAAACCTCCTGGATGACTTTCTTAAGACTCTCTCAGTTATCAATGGTGTCAAGATCAACAGGGAGTTCTGAGAGCTTCTCCCGCATCACTGCTGGAGATGATCACTTTTAGCAAGGCCTTTCAAGCACTCAATATAAACTTGTTCCTGGATTGCTTCTTTTGTTTACATTGTTTTGGGGTGATGCATTCCATCATATCCATCATTATGAAACAAAGATTCATCCAGCATTTATATGTGCTAGTCATAGTTCTGGTGATACAGATGCCATGACTGTCCTAGGCACACACTGTATCATAGTTAATCAGGTTCCAGTTTTCCGAGCAGGGATACATTACTGATATCTTCCTTTTGTTGCTTTGGCAGATTAAGGGGCTTGCAATGATGAAATCATGTTCCAGGCACTTGCCCAGGAGAAAAATTCCATTTGACTTTCCTTTCCCTGTACTATCTCAGGAAAAGGCAGGGAAAGATATCGCTCTCAAAACAGCTTTATTGCAATTGCTAACACACGCACACACAAAGATGGCTGACAGCTTCCTGTCAATGTCATCATGTCAGCTCTCAGGAAGAAGTCAACCCTTACTATTACATCTCCCTATCTCAGGATTCAAGGATTTCCAAAGAACTAAAATCATCTTGAGAGAAGGGGTTACAAGTCCTTGCTACTCATATTCCAACAAAAAGAGATTACTTGAAACAGAAACATTGATAAAACTTTTCACTTATAGCAGATAGATTCACAAATCTAGTCTATTTGGTAGAACTGACACACGTCCTGACCTCGTGGAATAAACAGCTGAAATATGACCAAATGCCTTAGATTCCTATGGAAAAGATCTGTAGAAGTCTCCACCAATATGAACTAGGGGTATTCACCCTAGCCATGCCACCCCATCCTTGTACTCCTGTATCTGGAATGCAAATTTCCTGCTGTGGGAAAGAGCAGGTACATTTCTTGAGCCATGCCTGGTGTTATAATTCCACCTCTGATGGTCCTTTTTCAGTTTCTTTGTCATCAGTTGGAGTACTGCGTCCAGTTCTGGGCGCCACACTTCAGGAGGGATGTGGGTCCAGAGGAGGGCCACCATCAAGAGGGTCCAGAGGAGGGCCACTTGCATGATCGGGGGCAGCAGGGCAGACCCTATGAAAAGAGGATACGGGACCTGAACCTGTTCAGCCTCCACAAAAGGAGGCTAAGAGGGGATCTGGTGGCTGCCTATAAACTTGCCAAGGGGGGCCCAGCAGGCAATGAGACAGTCCCTGTTGCCCCAAGCACTACCAGAGGTAACAAGGAACAACGGCCATAAGTTGACTAAGAGTAGATTCACACTAGATATCAGAAGGCACTACTTCAGTCAGAGAGGTTAGGAGCTGGAACCAACTTCCAAGAAAAATGGTGCTCGCCCCTACCCTGGGGGTCTTCAAAAGGAGGCTAGACAACCACCTAGCTGGGGTCATTTGACCCCAGCATCCCTTTCTGCCCATGACAGGGGGTGGGCTTGATGAGCTGCTTAGGTCCCTTCTGACTCCACCAACTATGAAACTGAAATTGCTGTGCATCGACAAGTTTTGGAGCCATATCATCTGTCAGAGTTGGTGGAGTTGTATGGAGCTGGCAACTCGTAAGCAACAGATCTAGACTCCATCCATGCTCTAATGGTGTTGAACAGTATATCAGGACAGCCTGATAGAAATCTTTGTTCTTCTGAAGAAAAATTCTTCACAGTCTACACTGCACATTCTGCTTTCCTCTTACTATGTAGGAAATGTGGACTGCTGGTGATATACTGAAAGTCATACTGAGCTGTAAACTGCTTAAATGCAGCTCCAGAAAACTGTGGATCATTATCTGCTCTTAAAGCTGAAGGGATGCCATGACTTGCGTGTATATTCTTCAACACCATTATAACTCCCTCACTTGTAGCATTATGTAACCATGCCATCTCCAAGTAATGGGAGTAATAGTTGATAACAAGGAGGTAAACAGGGCCCTCCCAGGTCAGGAAGCTGGTTCCCAGCATCTAATAGGGGATCCGATATGGGGGACTGGTTATTCTGATATGAGGATACCCGACATGGGGATACTCTGGTTATTCAGTCATAAGACATGGCTCTACGGGAACGGTCAGTTTTGAGCACACATCTTACAACTACCCACCCAGTTCTGTACGTCGTCACTGACAGAGGGCCATCAAACTTATAAGACTTGGCTTGACATCTTGTAGTCCCTTGATGAGCTTCTTGAATCTTGCACACCATACAGAGCTCACAGCCATTGGAGCTGGTGTGCATGGATTTTTTTATCCATAGAAGGGGAGGGAAATCAAAAGGACAACATACTCGTGGTGACTGATCACTTTACCCGATATGCACAAGTGTTCTCCATCGGCGACCAGACTGCTCAAACAGTGGCAAAGGTGCTTTGGGAGAAGTACTTTTCGGTGTTTGGGCTGCTCGCACATATACCCTCAGACCAAGGCCAAGATATTGAAAGCAAACTAAGGGAGATGTTTGCCATTGCGGGGACCTTAAGACACGAGTAGGCCACTTGGAGCCATTATTTGGCTTACCTGGTACATGCATACAATGCTACTTGTAACAATGCCACCAGGGTCAGCCCCTATCTATTGATGTTTGGGCAACAACCCCAATTGCCCATAGACTTGTGTTTTGGGGTGGGGAAAGCCTACGAGTACACTTAACCCGTGGGCAGTATGCCCAACAGCTGTGGAACCAGTTGAGGCGAGCATATCAACTGGCAGCCAATGTGGTGGGGAGGAATCAACAGAGCCACAAGAACTATGATGCTCATGTACAGCAGCAGGGCCCAGGGGATCAGGTACTTTTATGCAATCTTGGATTGGCTGGCAGACATAAGATTGTGGACCGGTGGAGGGCCGAGCCCTACACTACAGTTCGACAAATGGGGAACTTACTGGTATATGAGATTGCCCCAGAGGCTGGGCCTGGACAAAAGCGAGTCGTACGCAGAAACCTCCTGCTGCCTCTATAGGGGAACTGATGGGGCCTTGCCCACCGGCTCAACAACCTTCACAAGCCTGGCTCCAACTCTCATGCCAGGAGGGTACACCTGCAAATGACCCTCCAGCCACTATAGTACCAGAAGATTCTGACTCCAACTGTGGTGGATGGTATCTTTCCAAGTTCCACCCCAGGCTGAGGCCCCCACACTCTAGAAGGTGAACTGGGTCTGGGGCCTGATGTGCCTGTATCCCCACCCACAGGAGTTGTCGGGGAGGGCAATCCACCTGCAGGCTCACACGGAGAGACGCCTTCACCGCTTCCATCCACCAGCAGAGAAGAAACTGTGAGTGACATGAGACTCGCGCTGCCTGGGCCTCCTGCGAGCCCAGAGCCTGACCACACTCCTTGTCCCAGACGTGACCTGTAAGGCGTTTTATGTATGATGCCCCTGGGATACCAGGAGAGGTACCCATCACCACCCCATGGGCCCCATGAGAGTTGGACTTGGGGATGTGACCTTCACCGGGGATGGTGAAAATTCCCACAGGGGAGAGCGTAGCAGGCTTGCTTTTTGGAGCTTGGACTGAATCCCAGGCTTGAAATCTTGCTGTTTTGATTGGTGGAGTTCATCCACCAACCAGGAGGCAGCAAGAAGAGTTAAGTCACGCCCCTTTCCTAAGGGAAGACAGAGAGGAGTCACCTCCCCACGACCTGATTGAAGACTGCAACACTTGGGTCTGGAAGACATCAATGGTGGAGCCCCGGAGCATATAAAAGGAGCTGCATGCCCAGCATGAGGGGAACACATCCAAGACAGAGAAGAGCGGGGCTTAGAAGAGCTGAGGAGAGCTGCTCAGCAGGGCAAAGCAGTAGTCCAGAAGAGCCCCTGAAGACTTCCATCAGCAGGGAATGGCAGACAGCTCCAGCAGCTAGGCTCTCGGTGTGCAGCATGGCACACAGCGTCCAGACCCTGGGAGCTGCATGAGGCGGCTCGGGTCTGCAACCTCTGGCATGTGGCCAGAGATGCACAGGATGGTGCATGGAGCACTTGGGCAGCTCAGGTCCTCAACCCCCAGAACGAGGCTGGGAGCTCAGTGCAGGAGGCGCTGCACAGAGGGTCCAGGAGCGAACTGAGCCTGGTGCTGCACGAGGCAGCCCAGGCCTCCAACCCATAGCAAAAGGTTGAGTCCAGACAGCCAGATGGTGATTGGGCTACTGAGCCAGCAGACAGGGCCAATCCAGAGGCCCCAGAAGCCCTGCATAGTGGAGCCCTGTTCCAGGGGACAGTGACACCCCCCCCAAAAAGCCCACTACAGGCAAGAGAGCAGCCTGGCACAGAGGAGAAGGGGCACCCTCGAGACCTGGGAGCCATGAGTTACAGGGAAAAGAGGATTCCCACAGGGGAAGGGGAGTCCCCCCCAGTTAGTTAAGGGCTCCTGAAAGGTGAGGTCCCACTGGGAAGGCACCTCTAAAGTTACCAGCTTCTTTTAAGGGCTTGGGAAAATCCCAAAGGCATTGGGGTTTCTCCTCAGGATGAAGTTTATCTTCGGGGTTCTTGTGCCAGAAGCGGTGTGATGCCATGCCTTATATTTTGTAAACTCTCATGTTGTAAATTAGTAGATGAGTAGAGTCCTAGAGCTCTGCTGAGACCCCCTGTTGCTATTATTTCCCCCTTTGTTTATTTGTATTTATTTGTGGCTTATTTATTGTTCACTCATACTTATCTAGTTTATCCATTGGCTATCTGTTTATTTTGGGGTTTATCTGTTTCAAATCAGATACTTACCTGTGACTTACCTGTATCTGGAGCACTGGTATAAGGTTTTATGGCACTTACCCAGAGGCTATTGTTTATGTTATTTGTTTAGCTATCTAAATCTAAATATATATGTAAGATATCTAAACACGTATGTAAGATATCTAAATCTAAATACATATATATGTATGTGTTTATATCCATGTTTCTTTTCCTTGTGATAAGTTAATGTAAAGTAATTTGTATATAGTTAAGTCCCCTGATTGTCTCAGTGGCCTGGTTCTATAGGGATGGAGGGAAACTGAGTGGTCTGCAGTTCCCCCACAGCACACCTGCCAGCTAACAATCCTCTTCAACTGCAGAAGGGGAGTATATACCCGGAGTTACCTGGGCTACATGGGTCTCCCCTTTCAATGAGGTCCACATAAACAGAACTCTTGGTGGAGTTCTTCCGAAGACAGTGGTGTCAGTAATGGTGCCCTATAAAAAAAATACAAGCATCCTGTAGCTCGTATGTTTTATAGGGCACCATTTTGCATTTCCAGGAATACGTACTCTATTGTAGGTGAATTTCAGCATCCTGAAGCAAAATCTTTGGATTCTTGGTGGGAGTTCACCAAGAGCTTTGTCTCCTAACAGGGACACAAGTGGCTTATAATCCATCTGTAAAGTAAAAGTCAGGTCAATGAGGAAAATTCTGAGTCACTCACCTGTCCGTGTAACTGCTAGTCCTTATTTTTTTATTTGTGCAGATCAAGTTTTGAATGGAGCAAGTGCTCTCGACACAAAGGCAACAGGGACCCAATGTCCAGCTTCTTGATGTTATTGTAACACTCCAAGTCTATAGGGTAAAGCATCTGCTACAATGTGTTTCTTGTGCTGGATCAGATTGGACTACTATCAGGGATGAACTGAGGATTGATTTGATTTAGTTGAAGGCTAATTGTTGTAGTGGACCCCAAAACCATATGATCTTGTCACTTCAAAAGTCCCTTAAGGGTTTTGTTACTGTTGCCATGTTTGGCACGAAATGGCCCCAATATGTGGCCACTCCTAAAAATCTGCATAATTCTGGGAAATCCTTATATTCTGGTAATATGTTAATAGCTGCAATTTTTGCTGGATCTGGTTGGATTCCTTGGTGTGATCCCATAAACATGAGCTGAGGGATAGCAAAAGTGCATTTTTTATTGAGTGCAACTCCAGCTTCTTAAGTGTTGTATTCAATCTTGCATCATGTTGTACCTCTGTGGTCCCAAAAACCAAGATGCCATTGGCATGACAAGAACACCTTCTAGACCATTCAGTATCTGTGACATCTGAAGCTGAAGGAATTCCAGAGCTGATGAGATCCTGAAAGGTAACTGTTCAAGTCGGTATCATCTAAATGGACTAATAAAAGTTGTTAGCTTGGATGATTCAACAGCTAAAATGAATTGGTCAGAATCCTACCCTAGCATCCGATTTTGTGAATACCTTGGCTCCTGCAAGTTAAGCCAAGGTGTGTTCCACCAAAGGAAAAATGCGTCTCTCTGTACACATATCTATTCAATTGTACGAGGTCAACTTACATATTAATCTTACCACTGG